>NC_143398.1:39745394-40370394 GCF_052110815.1 Crocodylus siamensis
TGGAGCCTTTTGTTTTGTTTTGATTTCACTGTTTTGAGCTCAAAACACAGTGAAAGAGCTTTGCAATGAAACAGCCATTGAAATTTTGTGCAGCCCTACTGCCTAGCCCCATCCAGTCTTAGAGCTAAGTCAGCCATTTGCAGAGGATACAAAAGAGAATAGGCTGGTTTTCGTAACTGCCCTTATTGAGTATAAGGTTGGGGTGAAGCCTTATCAGTAACGAAGGTATGTTTGCTGAAGAAACACAGATGAAACAGTGACCAGAGCAGTTTATATACTCCACATGTATTATTGTAACAGTTTGTCTCACTTTGTGTTTCATACTACTACCACTTCTCAGTACCTGCCACAATTTCTAGAATATCAGAAGAGGATATTAATGTTGCATATTTTATGTGAGCAATTGTCATTCAGATTTCAGTTACATCTGAGGTGCAGGGAAGAATAGCATGTTAATTAGAATATTATTTAAGGACTGATTTGGCAGTTGACATTTTCCATTGACACCAATAAGCATAAAAAGTAACCTAATGAAAATATCTGAGCAAGGTCTGCCCTCTATATGTCACTTACAAGCCATTAGTCTTGGCAAATCTGTGTAAGAGTCTCTATTATCAACTTTATAAAGCATTCAGCCTACATTAATAGTACATTATATTTAGATTTAGCTTGTTTTTTCACCAGAAATTACTTAAAGGATTTGAAATTATGCTTCTTGGGATTTATTGGAGGGAAAAGTTTACTCTAATCTGGAGCCATGTTTTGAGTCTGAGACTGTAAAGTAAGAAACCCCTGTAAATCTGCATTTGACTAGTGTTATGTGCCAAGTATTTATTTTCTTAGAGGCATTTCTCTGTCCTGTTATTTTTCTTATTCTTTCCATTTTTTTTTTTTGACCAAAGAAGTAATATTCCCCAGAGCTCTTGTGAAAAAATTTGGAGGGCTGTAAAATGAAGACATTTCAGTAATAATTCATTAACAGTGAATTGCCTGTTGATTGCATGGGTTATTTGCTACATGGCATGCAAAGGACTGAATTTGCTGTTTAATATACTGAAGATGTTGGACAGAAAGTATCAAACAACAAGTATAATAACTAAGCTGAATATACCCTTGGTATACTATGGCCTTTCAAAAATTCACTTTTCTTACCTTAGTGAAAATAGAATCTTTTAGTAAGAGGAGAATTGCCAAAGTTAAAGATATGACCCTCCCTCCAAGTGTCTATCTTCAAGCAGCTAGTTTTTCTTGGTTGAATATTCAGGAGGTGGTTGACCCAGGGTATGTAGAAGGAAGAAAACTTTCTTCCTATGCCACCTACAGCATACCATCTAAATTTGCCAGGAAACAGAAGGCAAGGGACAGATTCTGGTTTTATTTATGCCAGTAGAAATCCATGTACTTCAGTAGCATTACTCTGGATTCAGATTTACATAATTTGAATTAGCATCTGAGTCTTGAATTCTTGGCAGGAAAAAAATCTTAATAATATGATATTTAGATGGGGGGTGGGAAATCCATACACGGCTCTCAACTGCTGAATTCCTCCCTTTAAAGGAAAACCTCTGAGCGTAGTTGTTTATTGGACTACTTAAGGAAAACATCAATTAAATCTATTTTTTTCATGAAGAAACAGTCTGGCTTTTCAGACAATCAGTTCAGAATTATTTCTATTTATGTGAAAGAGGTTTAGTGCTTTGAAGTTTAACAGATTTAAAATAATTTCCTGCCTTGGTACTGTAGTATATGTGTTCGTTCAGTTAAGTCAGAGACCTGCTTCTTTGTATTGAAATGGAAAGTCAGCTGCATCCATCCAAATTTGCTGACTTTGGTATCATGGAGTTACAATTATCAGAGTATCTGAAACAAGATCAACTTCTTTTTCTGGCTTATCCAACGTTTTGATTCAGCCCTCAGGGCAAAAAAAACTAAAGGCTTAATTGAATTGGGTTCCTTCTAACTGGAAGCATTAACTCACTATGCCTAGAGTCTGTGAAATGTCATAACAAAGGTGAGAGGAAAGCTCAACTTGAGCAATAATGCTGAGCATTCTAGGAGGTATATAATTGGATTGGGATGCTCATTAAAGGCTAAAACTCCCTTTAAACATCCTACCTATTGGATTACCTGACACAGATGGCTAGAAAGTGCAGCTTTTAACTTCCAGCTTTGGAATTGTACCCACTATCACCTAATCCATGCCAACAACTATACCACCCTGCCTGTGATCTTGTTAGATTACATACAGAGGCACAGCATGGTATAAGTATTATTTTGATGTCAATGAGTCCTGCAAGGAAAACCTACCTGGGTTAGGGCTTCAACATTTCTAACTTGTAACAAAATGTAAGGATAAGAGCTTTCTTGTTGCAAACTTGACTAGCTTAGTAAAATACTCTCAGGCAGCCTATTGAGATTATTTGGCCATGTAGGGGTATGCATGAATAAATTGGTTCATTAATCTAATTAGACTTTTTAATTCCACTGCCAAATGTTATTAGTTTATTTTTATTTCCCAAAAATAAAGTGTGTGTGTTGGAGACCATGAGAACAATAGCCTCTGAAGTTTGCAAAGACATCTCCTTGTTATGGACATTGTGAAGTCTGCTGTGCATATCTTTCAATACTTCAGCACTTTTTCTTAAGTTTCTTAAGGTCAGATGTCTTGAATAAATCCTTCCATGACAGGTTCATAAAGATGATGGGTTTTAGCTTGGGACAATGTCATGTAGTGTACCATTTTAAAGCAGTTTTTAAGCTCTAATCATGGCACGTTAACAGTGATTTCCAGATCATTATCAAGGGACATGTTCATATGTTTGAAAAAATGAGGAATCTAGAATTCAGCTAAATGAAAAGTATACCTGTTCTGCTTAAACCAATACTGTCTAATTCAGGCCAAGCATTAGGTTTTGTATATTAAAAAAATAAAATTATTAGGAAAGGCAGCCTGCAGAAATATAGGGGAGAAACAATTTTTAAAACTATTGTGATGGTAGTAGGTATTATAGAGCTTGCTACCACTGCCCTGAGCTTGTCTGCCTACAGGTGGCAACAGGGTGGACCTTGACTTTGGATCACCTGGTCTGCCAGGAAGTTGGTCTTATGTTTTCTCTTCTGCCACGGCTTTGATGAAGTATATTCCCAGGAGGCACTGTCCGGTTTTGATCCCTGTTTCTTCTGTGGGGCTCCAAACCTCTCCTTTACCCCAGTCAAGCCTCTCCAGATGGTTCTCACCAAATTCTTCTGCAGCCAGGTCACAGTGCTGCCGGTTGTTGTCTTATTTGGTTCTCTACCCCAGGGTGCCCTTTGGTCTCTATTAGGTACACCCTTCCAGGGCTGGTCTTGGCCCGTGCTCAAAATCAAAAGAAACAGCAAAAAAACCCAAAGAAAACCCCAGCTGCTCTCAGCCTTTTTGTCGGGCTCTGTCTATGTCCCCTTTACCTAGGATCAGGTTCTCAAGATCCCAGTCGCAGTGATCAAGACAAAATCCCTTAGTCCAGTCTTTGTTATGCACTGGCCTGCCCTGCACCCCTATGAACATTCACAGTCTCCTTAGGGTCTCCCCCATGTGCAGGACAGCTCTGCTTGTGACTGTAGTTTTCCCTCAGGCCCTCCTTTGGATCCTCAGTTGAAAACTCTGCTCCAGAGATTACCACCGGCCACGTGTGTGCAGGCCTCTGCCTGCCTCCTGCTCAGGGTCACTCCCTCAGCGTTCCTCAGGCACTGTTCTGCAGCCCTTGCTTGCAGAGACACTCAGCTGCTCCTCTCTCCCTGTGGCCTGCAGGGAACTGACCCCTCTCTGCCCCCCTCCATGGCCAGAAATACCTTTGGGCAGCCTCCTTCCTCCAATCCTGAGTGAGATACTGCTCTGGAAGTGGGGTGGATATTTTCCTTCCCTTCCGGTCTCCAGCTGTAGCCCTGCCCGCCCTCCATGCTGTGAGTTTTGTCTCACTCCTTCACAACTATATTTACACATTGCTGTGCAAAGCTGCTAACATAAATGTAGTAGGTAAATCCTGGCCCCATGGAAGTCAATGGCAAGAATCTCACTGGCTGTAGTGGGACAAGATTTCATTCAGTGATGTTGTACTGATATTGAGAAATAAACATGGAAGTGACAAATCCAGTTCTGCTAGCTAAGCTTAGTGAAATGCCAAAATAAAACAGCATAAAAGGATGGAACCGAAATTAGAGTCTGAAAATTATTATTTTTTTCTCAGTGCTGGTTATTAGGGCTGTTTGAAGCTTTGGTAGCTGATTCAATTCGGAGGAGATGCGGCCCAATTTGGTGACTGAATCTCCAGATCTGAATCAAATCAGAAGACTCATTAAAAGGTCTGAATTGAATCAGAAGTGGAATGGATTTGGAGAGATTTGGGACTGGTTCAGAGATTCAGCCATAGGCTATACAGGTTTCCCTCACATAAAGCAAACCCACTTTATAATGTAATGAATAGGGATTGGTTCCCAAGGTGGTGAGGGAGTGAGTGAGGCTGGGACTAGGGAAGGGATGCGGGGAGGGGTGCCGTTCCCAGAGCTGCAATGTGTTCCGCCTGTTCCCCTGCGCCTGGGCTCCTTGTTCCACCTGTCTCCACTCACCCCAGCTCCTGGGCTGTCTGTGTCATGGTGCAGGCAGCTGGTGTCAGCTGCTCTCAGGGCTGCTGCAGCAGGGGCTGGGGGGGAATGGCAGCAAGTGGAGCCTCAGGTGGCATGGGACATGGCACTGTCTGCACTCACCCCATCCCCCACTGCAGTGGCCCTGGGAGTGACTGGTGCCAGCTGCAATGAGAACTGTCAGTGGGTGCAGGAGGTGGGGCGCACCTCTTGCTGCTTTGCATCCCCCAGGGGGGCTGCAGGCTTCGGGGTTGTGTTGGACTCTTTCTGGGGGCACGTGTCCCCAGATCTGCCCGCGGGATGACAACAGGCTGCTGCTGCAGGCTGGAGCTGGCGGCAGCACCAGGCTGATTCTTCCTCCTGACACAGCTCTCCTGGGGGGCACGGAGCAGCAGAAGACACATCCCCGCCCCCCTGACATCTACTGACAGTTCTCATTGCAGCTTATGCCAGTTACTCCCAGGGCCACTGTAGTGAGGGCCCAGGCAGTGCAGGACATGACTCTGCTTGACTGCACTCACCCTAGCCCCCACTGCAGTGGCTCTGGGAGCGACCGTTGCTAGCTGCAATGGGAACTGTCCGTGAGTGCGGGGGTGGGGACATGCGCCTCTTGCTGCTTCATGACCCGTAGGAGGGCTGTGACCTGGGGACCTGTGTTAGGTTCTTCCCAGGAGTGCGTGTTCCCGGATCTGGATGCAGGATGGAAGCAGGCTGCTGCTGCAGGCTGGTGCTGGCGGTGGCACTAGGCTGATTCTTCCTGGTGCTCGTGTCCCCAGCTCAGCCCAGTGCCCCCAGATTTACATGTGGGATGGCAGCAGGCTGCCATCTAATAGATTGGTATACATTAATTAGGGTACCTGAGAAGCTGTGCCCCAGTTTAAATTAATCTAATGGATCTTTACAATTTTTTTGATGTTAGCAAACTGTGACACTGAAGAAATATAGTTTATTGCTATACAAGAGTAACACCCAATCCTAAGAGCTGCTGAGTTCCCTACATTTCTATTGGCTTTAGTGGACACTAAAGATGCTTGTTAATTTGTGAGGTCAGGCCCTAAGGCTTTAATTACAGAATTCTTCTGCATTTGTAGAAGGCATTTTGTATTGCTGGTAATTGCCATCAGGATTCCTCAGTTCCGTGTAGAGCAGTTGCAAATAACAAATCCAAGTGCCTGAAGATAAATGTAATTGATTGTTGTTTCACAAAGTGATATGTTGTTGGTTTTAAAAGAATAAATTAAACAATTATTTTGTGACTAAATTACATCAATCACTAAACCTATTTTGGTTGCTTATTAACTGAAATTTTGTTTAGTTTTTCATTCTCAAAATATTTGTTATTAGTTAAAATAAAATAGAGTGTGTACGTTAGCTTACATTTACCCTGTCCCTATGAGGGGAAATTAGTCCAGCCACTGAGGAGAGTGACCCTGGTAACCCTGGAAATCAGGAATATTGACACTAACCAGTTGGGACTCCTAATAATCTTGTGCTGTGCAGAAGGTCTAAGAGAATACAGGCTGCAAAGTTAATATGTCGGGACTTCCAAACAGCATCCCAGGGGGAAAAACATAGACAATTAACCAGTGCCAAAGGCTGTTTTATATTTCTAGTGTCATTATGATGATAGAGATAAACAGCCTTTCTCTTTTGAGACTCCTTGCTCCTGTGAAGTATAGGAATCTAAATCAAAACAATGCTTTGCTATGAATTTAATCCAATAAAATAGCAGCAGAGAAGGCACATTGTGATGCCTCTGCTTGGTCAAGTGCCACTGCTTCCTGACGATCTCAAAATTATGAGTTTTCTTCAGGTTCTTCTGTCACAAATCCAGAAACAGTGAACAAGCAGCAGGGGCTAACAGGGCAAGTATATGCAGGATTTAATATTTCTTTTACAATTAAGTGTGAAACAGAAAGGAAACCTGGCCCTCTTCCTTTGCTTAGTTATGCTGATTGCAGGCTGGTATGCGTTCACTGACTTATGAGGGGTGAGGCTAGTGTCAAAAAGTAATGGAACTTTAAGAAAACTACTGGTTTAAAGACAAATACAGGTTGCTTTCCAAGGGGATTAGCGCAATGGGATTTGGAAAAATATGGGTGCTGTATTTTGTTTCTTAACTATGCAGCCATCTTATGTTGATTGTGTATGTCTGGGGTCATCAACCTTTGAATAGTGGTAGGCCAAATTAATGGAGCTTGTTCTAAGGCAGGCCACAACCTGCAGCCTGGCTGCCAGTGATTCATCCTGCCAATGGTTTCCCCTCTGTTGCATGGTACAGCATGCCGTGGATTCCTATGCAGCCAACAGCCCTGACACCAGATGTCTTCAGTCTGTGGGCTGGATGCAATCCCTTTATAAGCTGGATCCAACCCACAGGCCATAGTTTGCGGAAACCTGGTTCATGTGATAGATGACACTAGGGCTCAAGGGACATTCAGTGTTTCAAATCTCTTAGAATATAATGTTTGAAAGAAACTGAGTACTGGACAAGAATTAGACTAACTTGACAATGACAATGCAATGTCATTATCAGAGGCTTCTAAGGAATGGCAACAGAGTGGGTAAAATGTCTTCCATCCATATTTTTCCATTTACTGATTAGCTCCCATCTCTGTCAAGTCAGGGGTTTGTACGAGCTGAAGAGCCCATCGTGGTTTGTATTTGCTGAAGAGCCAGAGTGGTTAAGCCACAAAAATTTCTAGTGAAGGGAGTGATATAACTAGCTTCACATCTACCTGTTTTTGATTCCCCAGCCTGAATGACCAGATACCTATTTATATCCAGGTCAGTTGGGACTGGTTTCACAGAAGTCATAACTGGATGCTTTAACTACTCTCCCATGTTATCCCAGCTCCCATCCACTTGTGCTCTTTCAAAATTCTGTTTCAAAGTGGGCTATTACCTTTCTTTTGCTACGAAGCTACCAAAAGTGTGATTTTTATGGTTTCAGCCTGTTGCAGCAAAGAAAACGGGTTCCCTGCAAGCTAATCAATCTCAGAACATTTGTTTCCCTTGAGTAACATTTTAAAAAGAATTTCTCTAGACTGAGCTGCAAGACATCTTTACTGATGCTTACTTACTAGTATGAAACCCAATTTTAATACACATTCGTCTACTGTATTTATTTGTAAAGCTTTTCCTTAGATCTGCAATGTCTAATTCTTATATCCAGCTTTTGAACTGATAAAATCTCCTTCTGAAACCAGCTTGGTTTTAGAATCACTGTCACACAGCATTTTTAGTAAGCCTGGTGTAATAAATGCAATTTTTGAGCTTAATGGAAGCACATCTTAAATAATAAGTTTTAACCTGCCAGGCTTCCTCTTTATTTAATTGGTTAGATTTAAGCAAAAGGTATAGGTGTAAGTGTAACTTTAAGTGTAACCTCTTCAGTTTGGCATCATCTAGGTTTCTTAAGTCACAATATAGTATTTGGGATAAAATGTTATTTGTTCATGTACACTACCCAGGGAGATTTCCCTTCAAATGAAGCAGGTGTCTCTCTTTGAATAGGAACAGAATGATCCTCCCCTGTGGGACCCTTGCTTCTATTAACTTCCAGAAGGATATGTAGACTTTTGAGTTTCCTGTCTAGGCATTTTTCCAGGCTCTTAAATCTTCTCATTAGCAAGTTCTAAATTAGTTTGCTTCTCTTTCATTGTATGGAAATTTATTGTTGAAGTTGGTCAACTGAAGTTTACCACCTCAGTCCACTTTACTAGATCAGCCTGTGTATTTGTAACGATAAGTCCATGCTTTCTTGCACAGTTTGGACTTTGTGCTTCACTAGAATTTCCATTTCCAACTGGCAGCATTTTAATGTGCTGCTAAAGCTGCTCTGTTCTTCCTGCAGTTAAATGTTCAAAGATAAATAACAAACCAGGAATTATTTCCACAAAAGTTTTTGGCACATACTTTAAATGAGTAAATTTGGGACAGATTGTTTCATCCTTATTCATGTGAAATAGTTCCTTACCCTGAGACCATCTATTTCATTGGAACTATCTATTTTGTAAGTTAATATTAAATGGTTCAATTTTAAGTGGTGTAAATTAACATACCTATTGCTGCTTGGGAGAGACCCAGTGTGATTAAAGGTGGCAAAGTATAGAACTTCTAGTAAAGTTTTCCATAGAACTATAGAAAAAAATCACTATAAACTCCCAGATAATTTATGAATAAAAGCTATTCCAAACAGATTATTCTTAATATATTATCTACTCCATTCTAAAACATATATTATGCATTTTAAAGCTTCATGATATTATTCATACCTTCATGATGGGTATGGGGGTTTTATTCCATTTATAATGATGGAAAATATGTAATACAATTTATTTTATTTAACCAATCATAAGCATACAATTTTTATAACCCTGAAATAAAATATACTTTCTGTATGATTTTTGTAAGCTATAAGCAATAATAATAACCAAATGGTAACCAGAAATGAGTTGGTTGGTAAAGCAAATGATTTTTGGCTCTATCTCTGATTCCACTGTTGTTAGTAAGCAAAATATCTCTTTGATATATGTGTGAGGATGCCACTTAAATTCTACTGAGATTCATTTCATCAGAGTGTAGTCATGTAACATCTGTACATTGTAATTTAGTAGATGGAGCTGTGATTGTATTCTATTAACCTGATAGACTAGCTGGAAATGGTCCTAACCCTCTCTGAATGACACATTTTTGCAGAGTCAAAGCACTAAAAGAGTTAGGAAGAAAATGATAAGATATCCATTTTGACTTGATTGAGCAAGTTGTAATGTCAGTTTACTACTGCTAATAAGCACGTTGCAAAAACACGTTTCATTTGTATTTTGGCTTGCTATTTGTTACATACAAAATAGGGAATCACTTCTTTCGTCATGCTTTGCTTTATTTAAGAAAAAATAAACAACACAAAAAACTTGTGTTCTTTGTCATGCTTCAGTTTTTTTATAAATTAGCTTCTCCAGAACACTAACCTGTACATCTGGATGCTGCTACCGATGAAGAGAGCAGCAGCCAAAAAACTGCAGATTTCCGATCGTCTGTCTGGGCAGTGAAGATAAAAAGCCTAAAGAGACAATAAATTTATAGCATAGAAGAAGACTGGTAGTTTCTAGCTGTTTTTTTATGTGTTGCCTTGTTTGCAGGGCCATAATTATAAACTGATTACAACCAGGAAAAAAAGTCTGTACAGTTCTCCACCCTGAATAGTAATTACTGTGTTATTGTGTTTCACTCCCATTCCTTTCTGTTGCTGTTTCTGAACATAACCAAACCTATTTTAGGCTTTAACATAGCTGATGGGAAGCAGAAATTACAAAAGAAATATAATGGACTGACATGTTTACAATGATGATTGTATTGTAATTTGTACATCAGCTATTATGTCACTGTCTAAATGTACACATACATAGTGACCACAACTTGTTTCAGCTACCATCGCTTTTTTTTTACATTGTTTTTTAACCTATTTAAATTTCCTGTGTTTTTTTTTTAAAGAAACTTGGAAAAAAGAAATGGAATGTTAGCCATTTTCTTGTATAGAAATTACATGTGGTTACTTAATTGGCCCTTAAAATTAGAGTTCTAAATATGACATTAAAGATTTGATCACAGTGCTTAACAATATGGAGCCAGATCTGCAGCTGTTATAAATTGGCCTAGCTACCTGGATTCCACTGGAACTGATTTATATTAGGTGAAGAGCTCAGTATGGACAAGTGCAAATTATTCAAAATTCATCAAGCAGTCATGAGACTGGTTTAAAAATTATCTATCTTATCTATCTATTGGATTTTTACTCCATTGGGGGTTTGTTGAAGTTATGTTTCCAAGATTTACTCTATTATCGTGGAGGCTAGAAGTGTATTTAATAAAATCTGAGATTCTCATATAATCACATAGCTCATTGTAAAATCATGAAAATAGTGACACTGAGATCTGGCTCATCATCTCGTATATTTGTAATTATCTCTAACTATGGTGAATACTCTCCAATACATATCAAAGTCAAACTAAGTTCTCCAACCCAACCTATTTTTTGTGTCTACATTTAGGGACTATCCATAAAAAGATGCTAAATGCCAGTGTGGCTTTAACGTTCACTTCAAGAGCTTAAGCCCAACCTCAAATGTGCTCAAATCTATCACGACTCATTTGACGGAATGGATCCTGTAGGCAAGACAGAAAAGGGAATGCCTCATGTGAAATTCTTTGGGGATTTATATAAGAGCTAGGGTGTTGAAGATCTTGGGAGTGTCAAGACTCAAGTAGTTTTACTCATGCCCACCTGCAGAAACTTAGGCATTTAAGGACTTTGGGCAGCAACTGACTAGGAACTTTAAGGTTCTCAATGCCATCTAAATGTTAAATGTAGGCACTTTGTGGCAGTTAGGTGCCTAAATTCCTTTATGGATCTCACCTTAAATTTGTTAGCTAGCAGATACAACAGGCCAGTTGACCAGCCACAGAAAGAGAAGTGTAACACACTTGACAAGGTGGTTATAATTCTACCCCATTACTATATATAATGTGCCCAAACTAGTTTTATTAAAAATGAAGTTATTTTGCCTATGTAGATGTCTCTTCCACCTACTTCCAGTTGTGTGCCTACTTTGCCACCTGTGTTTCCAAGCTGCTGTATCTGTTTCTGAAAGCTGGATTAGCTGTCATGGCTCAGAATGCTTTGCTACTGTCTATCACAGCAGGATGGTGCTTAAAGTCAGCATGCTGCTGATGCGATAGACAGGAACAAAGAATTCTGGGGCATAGTGTGGCAGCTGGTCAATAGAAGAAAACAAACTCAGGACTTCTCTATAGAGACAGCTGGAATAGGTGTTCCTGCAGTAGGAGTTTAAGGAGCAGGGCCAAACAAGATGGAAGGTAAAATAGTGGGAAGTAAAGTGAGGGGTTAGATAGAGGGGGAGCAGCTGAAGCAAAATGTCACTGGCTAAATCAGAATATGAAACATGCAAGGTTAAATTGGTTTAAAGAGGAATTCTAATGCCTACAAAAAACCGCCCTCCATATTCTTACGGGTAAAATGCCATATGCATAAGTAGCAGGAGATATTACAAAATGATATGAGGAACCAGTGGAAAGATGATTTTTAATTAGCTTTTGCTTAGTGTAATGTGCTATAATATCTTAATGCCTATTAGGGGTGTGCAAAGCAGGCCCTATTTGATTCGGATTCAGCCCGAATCAGGGACAGTGATTTGATTTGTTGATTTGGATCACTGTCCCTAATTTGATTTGGCTGAATCCAAATCTGAAGATTCAATGCTGATTTGGAGAATCTGCAATTTGGACATAGACACAGCTTTAAAACTTTTTCTTGTATACATTGAGGTAGTTTCTGTGGCTTGCGATCGCTGTGATTCTGGGATGGATGGAGCATCCCACCCCCCACCCCCCCCGACCCAGGAGGCACCAGCCGGGGGGGGCCCTGTGTGCTCCCCAGTAGACCCAGAAGTGGATCAGAAGTGCTTCTGGTCCACTTCTGGTTCTGCTGCCAAGTGCACTGGGGAGCTCCCTGTGCTTCTGTGGGACACTCTATGCACCCCAGCATCGCAGCATTCATAAGCCCCTGCTACCTAGAGGTATGTAGAAAAAACATTTAAAGCTGTCTCTATATCTGAATCTCCAAATCCTTCTGAATGTCTCCGAATCAGTTCAGAGGGTTCTGATTTGATTTGGAGACATTAAAGGGTCTCCTGATTCGATTTGGATTTGGAGATTCAGCCACTGAATTGGGCCGAATCTCTGCTGAATTGAATCAAGGACCAAAGCTTCACATAGCCTTAATACCTATCACAAAATGGCTGTTCTTTCCAAAATACTGAGTGGGTCCCCACACTCAGGCATGTGTAGTTTGTGGCACTACAAACCTCTTTTGGTGGAAACCACACAAGGCGAACATTCAAGCGTGTCCCATGCGGCAAATTTGCAATGCAGGGCCAAAATTTGCTAGAAAAAAACAGAAATGGAGTAAAAAGCAGTGCAATGCACATTCAACAAGCATGTGCTGGTACACAAGGAGGCGGGGCCATCCAGAGTAATACTCTGGCTGCTGGCCAGTTCTCCATGCTGTGCCCCTGCTGCTCCAGGCCACCAGGTAAGACTGCCAAGGCCAGTACCGACCAGTTCTAGCCACAGCCTCCAGCTCTCCCTGGCTGAAAAGCTGGGAGGACATGCTCTGTAGCAGTTTGTGGTGCTGCAAGCGCACGCCCTTGCCAGATGCCTGAATGTGGCTACGCAGTCTAAAGCAGCTTGTCCTTTTTCATTTGTTTTTTCAGTGTATCAGAAGAACACAGTAGACCTAAACTGTCTAAGATGGTATATTTATCTCAAGGTTATAGTGATATTTATAAGCCACTAAAGATGTTTCTGTTTCATGTTGTCACTGGAAATCATTGATTGAAAAAATTAATGGCTTCAGGCTATGATCAACTAAGTCACTACACTGATCTGGCACTACGTTCAACAAACTACAAGACTGGGACCTTATTTAGTATCTGGTTATAATTTATTTCAAAGGTATTTGGAGTATGAATATGCACAATACAACAGGGTTCTCTTGATGTAGGATATCTATAATTATAGATATCCCACATCAAACAAATCCTGTTGTTTATTTATACTATAACTATAACTAGTACTTGTCGGGGAAAAGAACCGAACCGAATGGATCGGGCCCCAAGGTCACAGTGGGCCGGGGTGGCAATTAGATATGGACAGGTGGGATTAGCGGCATAGAGTCTGGAGATAGGGACTCGGAGCGGATTGAGAAAGAACAGGTGAGTTTATTTGACTTACGCTTCAGGCGTAGGCAGAAAGGTCTTCAGTTACAGTTTGGAACACAAACAAACAATTAACAACAAAGGGGTCTGTTGGCCCACGAGGTTCAGTCCGAAGACCTAGTCCCAGGGCTGGTCAACAGCTCATAAATGGGGATCACAAACAATGAAACGAACTGTAACACATTGATGATGAACCGCGTGACGCCAGTCCACAGCAATGAACAAATCGGGTGGTCGAATACGAAAAGCCAAGGTCGGTAGCCAGAAGATGAAGCCGCGAAGATATCAGGTTAGAGGGTTGAGCCGGGTCGTAGTCGAAGAAGAAAGCCGAGGTCGATGGTCCGGAGCTGGGTTAAACAAAGTCCAGAGGGTGATCCAAAATCGTAAGCCGTTAATCAGTTCAAAAGGTAAGTCAGGAGCCAGATGAACGTAGTCAAAAACCGCAATACAACGAGTAATACGAAGAACTAAGCCACGGAGTCAAAGGAGGAGATCAATAGGCCTTGAAGCCTGACTCAGAGACAGTCCCTGCAGCAGCAGCCTCTGTCTCTAGTCCACGCGATCTCCCCCCGAGGGAGGGGCTCACAGAACTTTTATATCAATTTGGTAGCCAATCAACGTGCTCTCCGCAGAGAAATTTCTAGTCCGATTACCTCATGTCAGGTTCTGACTGAGCATGCTCTCAGTCAGGAGCTGACACAATCTGAGCATGTCTGTGGGGAAAGTAGGTCAACAATGATTGACAGCTCCGCAGGTCACCCAGGGGGCAAGGACTGGGTGAGCCTTGGAAATTTCCACTCACAGCTTCAAACCCGGCATGTCAGTTTAACCTCTTCTGTACTGGCAGCACATACTCAAAAAATTTCCATGACAGTAGAGTTTATGCATACAATTTTTTTAAATTACATTAGTACCTAGGACCTGTAGTCATGGACCAGTATGCTAGGCACATACCAGTACCAATCCCTATGATATTTGGGGTATGGGAATCAAGTAATTGATACCAACACTAGGAAACAGTAAAACAAACAAACAAAAAACCTGCTGCCCGGCACCCCTTCTATTTGCGTGAATGGAAAGTTAGATTAAACAGTTAACTATTGTACCATTCCCAAATGCCAGCTGTGGTAGACTAGTCTGTTCCAGACTCCAGAAACCTGTATGCAGTGTGGTGATCCAGCTCTCTAAACCAATCCAAGAATGGCAGCAAGTCCAACCCATGGAGTGGCAACTAAAACTCTTGAATTTTACTGGTTATAAAGGCAGTGTGGAAATACTGTAACAGGTTCATGAGGTACGTTACGGCATTTTATGATACTACGTTATTTGAGCACTTTTCCTTAGCTATAAGCAGGGACAGGGATCCACCTAAATTGCATCAGAAGTGCACTATGCAAGATCTCCTTTAATTTTTCTCTTTTTGCCACATGCCTCCCTACCCCACTGCTGTTGATTGGCTGAAGGATCCCGGCAGCCTCATCACTTCCTCCTGATTGGCCAGAAGGCAAGAACTGCAGTTTTAAATTTGCTGCAGTTTTTGCCTCCTGGCTGATCAGCAGCAAGCAGTGGGCCTGCCAGGGACCCTAGGCAGAGGGAGGCGAAAACAAGTGGCATATTTTTAAACGCTGTTTTTGTCTCCTGGCTGATCAGTGGTAAGTGGCAGGGCTACCAGGGCCCTCCACCACTTAGTGTGTGTGTGCTGGGGGGATGGGGGAGCATGGCACATGGCAAAAAGAGCAAGGTTTTAGAAGCCTCTGTGCAGAGCACTTCTGGCACGATTTAGGTAGATCCCTATGTATTTCCATCTGACTCTTTTTTTCATCCTTCCATTAATTCTTCTTGCTAAAGAACCTTTAGAGCCTGATTCAAATTGTTTCTGTAGTGCTTCCGGTTAGGCATTGCCATGACTAAAAATTAAGCCACTTGCTCAGGAGAGTTTTCCAGTTCAACAGGATTAGGCACTTAGAATCCTTCTACATTTATGCAGAGTTTGTCACCTCCCATAAGTGTTCAGAAACTCAGCAGGGAGCTGCCTTCAGCTAGACAACAGGAATGCTAGGCTCAGAAGTATGTCTGAGCTCTTTCTTTGGAGCTTAGGAAGTGATTTACAACTGCATATCTGGGGACTCTTGTCACCTCAGTATCTGGTGTATATAAAGGATGGTGATCAACGATTGCCAACACTATGGTCATTGTGGGATCATAGAATCACAGGAAGGTAGAGCTGGAAAGGACCTCATGAGCTCATCTAGTCCAGCCCCCAAGGCCGAATTATCCATCACTAAACCGTTCCCCAGCCAAGTCTCTGTTTAACCTGCTCTTGAAAATCTCAAGGGATTGTAATTCCACAACCTCTGTAGGTAGCTTGTTCCAATACTTAACCACTATTACAGTCAAAAAGTTCTTCCTAATTTCCAAACTAAATTTTCTCTACTGCAGTTTGAGGCCATTGTTCCTAGTCCTGTCCCTTACAGCCACAGAGAAAAGTCTCTCCGTGTTCTCTTTATAAACACTCTTCAGGTATTTGAAGACTCTTATCAACTGTTTAAAAATATGCCTTCTCTTCTCCGGCTCAAACAATCCTAATTTTTTAAGTCTTTCTTCAACAGTCAGGTTTCCAGGACCACTATAATTTTTGTTGTTCTCTGCTGGAGTTTCTCTAATCTGTCCACATCTTTCTTGAAGCATGGCACAGTACTCTAGGTGAGTCATTAGCCATGTTGAATAGAGTGGAAGATTCACTTTCCTTGATTTACAAGGGGCACTCCTGTTAATACAACCCAGTATACTGTTGGCTTTTTTGCAAGAAGCATGCTGCTCATATTTAGCTTATGGTGCATATAACTGGTCATGGTAGAAAGTGTTGCTGGTGTGGATGATAATACCAGCTCCCATTGCCCAGCAGACTAGCAGTTAAAGCAGGCACCCAGGAAGTGAGAGAGCTACTGCAGGCACTGCTTATGCAGTAGACAGTCTTGTTTGAAAACAGTATTAATATAACCTTGGCAGCAGGGATCAAAACCAGGGCTCCTTCATCCCCTTCAGGAGATGCCTTATCACTAAGCTACAAAGACATATTTCCTCTTGCATGATTTCCCTCTGGCCCCATGAATCTTTCATTCCTGGGTACACAATAAGCTAGCTTCAACATGAGGACTGGCGGCTACTGGGCAAAAAGTGGAGATGACTATTACCATTGGCCATATTCAAGAGCAGTTATGGGATACTGAATTCAGTACTGTTGGTATCAATCACATAGGAAGTATACCCTCCAAATGCCTGAGAGATCAAAGACTTAGTTTATGCATCTCAGAGCATCAGTCTGGACAACAATGCTGCTTTGGCAGGAGGTAGTTGTCTAGATGCTTGATCTGCATGAAAAAGCTTTTCAGGCCAAAATGGAAGCACTTAATGAATCTAGCAGCCTAAGCAGTCTTGTGGCTTCTGTAGTAGGTCAACCTGGATAACTTTTTATGTTTTTGACACATAATTTCTGCCTATGTCCTGTTTCAGTGGTTATGAACATGATTTGAATCTGGCTAAATACCAAAATGCTACACTCTTTCACTACTCCTGCTTTTTGTCTCATTACTGAATGCTGCCACTTCAATAGTATCCATCTCATGGAGATCAGGTGCTTTTATTACAGGGTCATGATTAAGTCTCTACAAGTAGGCAGCTGTTCGATCTGGCTTTGAATCTGACTGCTTTGGATGCCAGGGATCTGATCCAGAGCTCCGGACTGGGTTTCTGCTTCAATCCAGCCAAAGCGTCTCTGAAGCTTTGGAGTCACCTCAGAGATCTGGCCATAGGGTATAATTGGGAATCAATGACATATCTATAACATTGTCATTTTTTGTCTGATTTGGAAGAAGCTTTTAGGGTTGGTAGCCTCTGCTGAGAGCATGAAATCTGCCAAGTTTCAAGCAGATCGGTGCAGGGGTTTGGGAGGAACTGTACCCTGAATTCTTGAAAGCAAAACTTATGTCACATGTATATGTTACACCACAGGGGGGTGAAAATTGCTGGGGTGGGAGTCCCTGGTGAGGACACAAATCCTGCTAAGTTTCAAGGTGATCGGTGCAGGGGTTTGGGGGGAACTGCACCTCAAGCTGCTGACAGGCAAAACTCATGACATAGATGACTCTATGTATGTTACGGCACAGCGGGCTGAAAACTGTGGGGGCGGTTACCCTTGCTCAGGCCATGAAGCCTGCCGGTTTCAAGGAGATAAGTGCAGGGCTTTGGGGGAAACTGCACCTCAAGCTGCGGACAAGTAAAACTCGTGACATGGGTGACACTGTGTGTGTTAAGATGCAGCAGGGTGAAAGCTGCAGGGATGGTAGCCCCTGCTGCGGCCACGAAGCCTGCCAGCTGCCAAGGAGATAGGTGCAGGCCTTCTGGGTTCTGGGACCCTGCACCTCTAGCTGCTGGCAGGCAAAACTCATGATACGGGTGCTTGTGCAACTGACTGTGTCTGTCCTGGGGCATTTGATTGTCTGTATTGATTCTTTCCTCTCCTTAGTGTGGGGTTTTGTACATGTTAATTGTTGCTAATTAACTGGTTAATTAACTGGTTACATTAGCTAACAACGGTGTATTGAGCTGGTCCCTGAGTGAATCATGATTGATTGGTAACTGGTAACACAGTAGCTTAGCAGCCAGGCCTGCAGTAGTTCCCCCCAAGAGGATATTACAATATTTGCTTAGAACATTTTTAACAAGTTGCATAAGTACAAGCCATTGTCTCCACAACAATGTGTGCAGTTCTGAGAGTTAATGTGAACACCTGAGACATTGTGTTTTTTCATTATCACACTATTAGCAAGTGTAACCATTGTAACTAAATATCTATAACACTGAATTGGTTTTCCTTTTGGATTTGAATATCTATTCCCTTAGGCAAACATAGCAGATTACATTACACAGTAGTATAGCAAAGTAGTACACAGTGAATTGCTGGCAATAGATGATCACCAGAAGAAAGCATAAAATTAACAGGTGTTAAAAAGCAACAGTGTGATAAATAGCATAAGTGAATTAAATTAGTGCCATGCACATTACTTCAACATAAAACTGCTAAAGCCTTTGCCAAGATTTCAAAGTTGTGACTTTGGACTGTTGAAATTCTCAGGTCATAGATTTCACAGACATTCAGGCTGGAAAGGACCTTGGAAGATCATCGAGTTCAGCCCCCTACCCCAGGGGCAGGAAGTCAGCAGGGATCATAGGATTCCAGTAAGATAAACATCCAAATGTCTCTTGAAGGCTTTCAGAGTGGGTGCTTGAACCACCTCTGGTGGAAGTCTATTCCGGACCTTGGGGGCTCAGACAGTAAAGAATTTCTTCCTTATGTCCAGCTTGAAATGGTCATGGAGGAGTTTGTGACTGTTCAACCTTGTCATCCCTTGGGGTGCTCTGGTGAACAAATGTTCCCTCAAATCCTGGTGAGCACCCCAATAAACTTCTAAGTGGTTATCCAATCACACCTGAGCCTGCGCTTTTCCAGGCTAAAAAGTCCCATGGCTCTCAGCCTCTCATTTCATAAGTTCTGTTTTCCTGACCTCTGGTCATGCATGTGGCTCTTCTCTGGACTCTATCAAGCTTTTTCACATGTTTTTTGAATTGTGGAGCTGAAAACTGGATGCAGCAGTCCAGCTGTGGCCTCACCAAGGCCGAGTGCAACAGCAGAATGACATTCTGGGATTTGCTTGAGAAGCATCTATGGATGCAAGCCAGTGTTTCACTTGCTTTACTAGCTGCAGCATCACATTGAAGGCTTATGGTCATTTTGTGGTCTATCATGACCCCCAAGTCCCTTTCATTTGTAGTGCTAGCCAGCGTAGCACCGCTGAGCCTATAAGCATGGTACAGGTATTTCCTTCTAGGGTGGAGAACCTTGTATTTTTCAGTGTTAAACACCATCATGAAGTAAGGCAGGCAATGTTAAGAATGGTGGGGTGCTACTTGCAACATGCCCGCCCTCCTGAATACATTATTCAAGGTGAGCTCTCGTATTTTCTTTTGACTGTGAAATTTGTGCCTTTGGCCATAGCTAAACAGGGGAGTACCTCTAGTGCACTGGTGCTTCTACCTGTACTAAGAAACAGCTTAGGTGAGTGGCTGATATGTGTCACTCATGGTCAAATTGAACACCAGGATACACACTATTCTCCAAGGATTGCCCTTTAGTTGTAATGTGTGGAGGATCAGCTGTTTGGTTTGAGGTGGGTTGGTAAAGTGTCTTCATGAAGTTCACAGTGACTCCAAACATTTGCTATGCTTCACAGAAGCAATCAAGAATGACTCAGAGCTCTTCAATTGAGTGAGCATATGTAATGAGGTAGGTGTGGGAATGGTAAAACCACCTCTCCTGGCCACCACCTGGGCCCCACTTTGGCCTCTCAGGGTCCCCCTTGATGCTATACATTGATAGGGAGGTGGAGGGCTTTGGATGGTGGGCCCTTGTCTGGATTGAGGCCTCCCTGGTCTTGTTACACTTTACTTTGGCTGGGCCCTTCAGCCTGGGTCCACTCTCCCAGGCCCACAAGCTCCTGGGCCCCAGCTCTGATCATAACCTTGTGGCTCTAGGGCCCTTGGCCCATTCTTAGGCCCTCATGGGCACTGGGCATCTCTGCCTCTGATCTTGCCCTTGTGAGTTCTGAGCTCGTTCCCAGTTTTTGCTATGCCTCACCCTGCATGGGGCTCTGGGCTTCTAGGCCCCTGGTCTCACTCTCAGCAGGCTCTAGGCTTGTGCCCCCAGTCTTTGCTGTATGGCACCAGAGACCTTCCACTAATGACAGCACCTAGGATCTGGGGTGTACCTGGGCACCCTCTTCAGTGGCCTTCTCTGCCCCTATAGCCACAACCTGGTCCTCCAGTATAAATGAAAAACAAAACTATGAGAGTCTGCTCCAAACCTAAAGGTTTCCCTCCTTGTAGAAGCCTTTGCCAAAAGGGCCCAAGGTACTTACCTGCTGCTGGTTCAGGATGCAGGGTTTCCTCTACCTCCGTTATAGGTATGAGTCCTTCCTTTGCCACCCAGAGTCCTCCTTCTGCAGTCTGGAGTTCTTCTGGGTTTCCCACCCCATCTTCTTTCTGGAGTTTCCCCCTGTAGCTCTTATGGCTAGACTGCCCCTCTGGTCTGGGGCTTGTGTTTATAAATCCCTTCCTGGTTCACCTGACCCTCCACTTCTGCCCCAGGCCTGTCAGTCACTGCTAACACCTGGGCCAAGTGGCCATTTTGTTTCAGGGCTCCCTGCCTATGTTAGTTTTTCCCAGTGGTTGAGGAGGGCCAGTTACACCTGGGCTCCCTCCTTCTTTTGTTTTAGTAATGGGAATCAGGGTCCCATTACAACATGACACAATCATCAATGTGTTGAGATCATAATGGATATGTTGGTTATCTCTGATTTGGAGTGTAACTGGTTGATGTTAAAGGGTTTCCCACTGTGATACTGGATGTTGACAACCGATGGTAGTCTGTCGGGAATAAGATATGGAATAGATGTGGTATAGATGGAAAAAGGTGTTGGTACAATGATGCATCCTTGCTCGACTCTAGTTCTAATAGAGAATGGGTCCATTTCTGGACCGTTGCTTAGGATGGTTCCTGTCATGTCATCATGAGGAGTCTGAGAATGGTAACAAATTTTGATAAGCATCAAAGTCTCATCAGGACCTTGTACAGGGCCTGGCCTCTATTGATTGAACCGACTAAGGTCTTTAATTCAATGAAGGCCATGTAAAAATCTCATTGTTACTTGCAACATTTCCTCTTCGGTTGTTTAGCAACAAAAATCATATCTGTTGTACCTCTGCATGATTTGAAACTACATTGGGACTTGGGTAGAATCTCCTTAATGGGGAGAATGAGTTTATTGAGAAGAATGCAGGTGAGGATTTGACAGCTGACAGGAGTGCAATGCCAAGATCATTGCTGCAATATGATTGATCTCCTTTCTTGAATCTTGTAATGATGCTGGCATCTCTAAAGACACAGGGAATCTGTTCATGTTTACAGATTTCCATAACGACATATAGTTGGTGAGAGGGCTTTTTTCCACTTCACTTTTAGATTTCAGCTGCCATTCCATCAAGACCACATGTTTTATTCTTCATCTGTTTAATGGCTTTCAAGATCTTTTGATAAAGATGGTGGATCTGCAAGGTGGTCCTTAATGGGGTATTGTGGAATGGATTCAGTGGTATTGTCTTCAACATAAGAATCTCAGTTCAGGAGCTATTCAGGTGCTTCTTCAGTGCATTGATGGAGGAGCTTTCTTTAGAGTGTTGCTCAATCCTTAAACCTCAAAGAGATGGCTTCTCGTACACTTGGCCCATAGATAGCTTTGGGTACCCTGAAGAAACTACATGTCATGGCTTTCAGCAAACTCTGGAATCTTTTTTGCTTTGTTCTCCCACCACTTTTCCTTTCACTCTTGAATTGGGTCTCACTTTTAATTTGGTGATAAGATTCTCACTTGTGTATGGATTTGTTGTGCATTTGGCCAAGTTTTGGAAGATTCTCCTTTTTTGGTCAACGAGAGCTTGTAATTCCCTATCATTCTAATTGAAGTAGTCCTGATATTTCTTTGTGGAGAAGCCTAGAGATTTTTCTCATGCTTCATGAATGCCTTTCCTGAGGCTCTTCCAGTGATCAATGGCATCAAGATCATCAGGGAGGTTGGAGGTTCTCCTTATGATCTGAAATATGGCCATATTTTTGATAGTGTGGAAACTATTGCCAAATATTTTCTTATTAATCCTAATATTCAAAATGTTCTGACAATTAATTAAGTTTTGGATTTCTTCAAACTTTTCTGTGATTTCTCAGCAACAAATTGAAAATATTTAAATTGTGCTGTGATACAATGGGAGTTTCACTGTATTACCTTCATGCCTTTTAAATAACTGGGAAGGACTTCATTGGAAAGTTTTGATGTACTTTCAAAAAGAATCATTAAGATAAGAACTGGCAATCAGCTATCTGATAATGTCTCTTATACCCTATTTATATTTACATATGAACTTTTACATGGGCATTTATTCTATCTGCTATGTAGCTCAAGCTGCATCTAATTTTTTCTCAGAGACCTGAGAAAGGATACTTCATATCCAAAAGCTTGTCTATATTTATCCCAACTATTCAATAAAAGATACAGCCCATGAAAAATTCTTGCCTCTCAAATAGTTCCATTTCTTTTGGTCTACTATTATTAATGAGGAACTATGTATCTGTACAAATTTTTTAAAGTTGATTGTATTGGAGTCAATTTGACAGTGTGACTTCATTTGTGAATGTTTTAAGAACATTGCCTTTCATTTAATAATTTTGCTTTCAGTCAACTAATCTTTGGTCCTGTCCTTGCATTTCAGTGTTAATGAATAAATTTAGTAAACCTAAAATTTATCTCTCCTTTTTTATTTTTTCTGTGAAAGTGTAAAATAACCTCAAAGGATATTTTAATTGTATTATACACACATTTTAATTCTAAAATCTCTTTATCCATTCACTTCATATTTGATTAAAAATTTATCTCATTTCCAAATCTAACTTTTAGTTTTGAGGAAGAGTTCCTTTTGTTGATTAATTTTTAGGGAACAGAAGTTCAATTTTGTATTTGTAGTAGAAACTCAGTTACAACTTTACAGAGTAATAATCTTAAAGGTGACACTAATTCATTTTTTTAATGAAGTGTGTAACTTCAGGTTGAATTTTGTTTGTAGAAAATGCAGCAGTATCAACTAAAAAGAGGCTAAAAAATTGTCATACAATCCGTGATAACAGAGATTCAAATCAACCATGTTAATTCATTGTTTATAAATCTGGGAATAAAGAAAAAATAAAAAAGGTCATGAATTACTAACATACTTCTAAAGGTCCTGTGGTATAAAATCTGCAACCAGCAAGGCCTTTAATCAGAACTGAGATATGAATTTCTGACTTGAGTCTTCTTTTTTCTTGCTCTGAAATGGAAAAAGTGAAATGGGACTTTTGGTGCGTTTAAATGATTATGTAAATATTTAAGGAAGCTGAAAAGTGCATGGCTTGAATTTCAAATATAGCTTCAATGAATTTGACAGGAATTTTCCCTCTGTTGAAAAAAACTGAATTAAAACTATAAATGCTCACTGTGATGTCAGATTTCTTTAGTGCTATAGTTCCCTCATCAGTGCTTCGATGTTCTCCTTTATTCCAGCTGCTGTAGCATCTCATTTGGCTTTTACATATATATTTGTATGCTGCTTCAGATGCAGTCACACACATTCTTCCTATGCAGTGAACAGTATAGGTACATTTATTACTGCCAAGGGCATGTTGCCTTTAAGAAATTTCTACTGACAGCATCATTTTTATTGCTTTGCTAACAGCTTAATAGCTGCAATTCATTGATAGCAAGTAAGTAGCCAATATTATCTGCTTTAGACATCAGCTGTTTCTCCTACCCATATTCACAAAATGAAAGCAGTACTATGCTCCTAAAATAGTTCCCCCAACGACTAGTAAACATAAACATGAGTAATTCCCTGTAACTTCAATACTAGGGAATTTATTTTACATGCACTTTTAGTTTTTAGGTTGATTTACATTTGTTCATGCTTAAAGTTCTGCATTAACTCTGGCAATATATTATCTGAACACTTTCATTATGACTACATAGACAGCATATGCATCATTGTGAATCTCACTTTAGATCACTGCTTTTCAAAGTATTTGAACACTATTGTTTGGATAGAGTAGTTGCAATTTGATAACGTTCACGAGTTCTGCTCATACCATGGACTGTACCCCACTGAATTCTGATTAATCAGATTTGTTTCAGCATTTTCAAAACCAAGAAATATATTTGCTAAATGTCTCCCTTGTTTAGAACTTAAAGTAGTTTTAATTTTAAAAATTGACAAAATGGAAATGAACAATTCCAAAAATATTAGAACATTTTGATTACCTCATTTTTAAAGAAAATAGTTGCCCAAATATTCTAGGATTTGACTCTTTTTGTGTCCCAATTTCATCCTAAATATAAAAAACGCACACAGAAAATCAAGGGACAGGAAAACTGTTTCCCATTCCCACCCTGGTCTACTCGTTGTTTTTGGGCAGTGGATATGAGGTGGGAGACAAGGAAGAGGGGGCCAACACAAACCCTGAAAAATTAAAGAAAGAAAAAAATCCGCTGCTTGATGAAGGAGAGTAAATAGCCAGCTCACTTCTGTTTCATGTGATTGCTTTTAAATTCCCAGTTTGCCCAGTTTGATGAAGCTGAAAAAAACCAATTTCTTCTCAGAGAATAGCTTCCTCAACTGTCTCCTTTCCCATATGAAGGAGCCACAGCTTTCAGGGATAGTGTCTTTGTGACTCACTCATCCAGCTAACATAATCATTTTGTAGCATTCTGCTATTTAAAAAAATAAATAAATTACACAATATATCACCATCTTATCTTAGCAGAATGACCAGGTATCTAATGATTTAAAATGTGTAACAAAAATATCTTCTTTATCATGGTGGAGTTCACTCTGAGAGCATAGACAAATGAACATGTATACCAGTATAACTAACAGTTGGTTTTGTATACTAAGGTAAATTATGCTGGCATGGATAATGGACAAGGAAGCAGCTAAACTGGAGTAGCTCTGTGGATTGCCACCAGGTAGTGGGAAGTAGGAAATGCTTAGTTTGCTTTTAGTTACCTGAAAAGCATAAATAAAACCTAAAGCGGTATCATCTCTATCACGAAAGTTTGGGCCCTGTCACATGGGACAGTTAGCACATATCTAATTTAGCATTACTCTGCCACATTATGTATTCTCAAAGTAGTTACATGATTTCAGCCCACACTGAATAGGGCTGGAGGTGGCTGAGGCTTCTGGCCACTCCCCCAAAAACCTGATCCTTGCACTGGGCACCACAGCCCACACGTTCACTTTTGAAGACATGGAGTCCCATGCCCAGAGGCTGCACCCTTCCTGACACATGCCCCAGCCCAGGAACACCAGGGAGTGAACCAGGTCTCTGCTACTGGTAACAAGGGTAACAAGTAGAAGGAAGCACAAGTAGCCAAGCCTGAATGAGGGTCCTGTTCCTGCTGCTAGATCTGCACCTGGATACGTGGAGCGAGCAAGGTCTTTGCTGCTGGGAGTCATGAACCAGCTGATTGTTGGTCCCACATATGTAATAAGTGGATGCAGTAGTTGATAATTTTGAAGTATAATTCAGAAGATAGCTGTTGTAGAACATTGGTTAGGGAAGTAAAATGACACAGAAAAAATTATGACCAGTAGATTTAAGGATAAAAATCAAGATTCTTTCAAGCATATTAGGAAGAAAAAGAATCCTAATAAAAGGTATTTGTCTGTTACTAGATAGAAATGGTTATGCAGAAAAAGCCAACATTTCAATAATAGTTTCTAAATATGGAGAAAATGTCATCTGTTGATGCTGATCTTTTTTTTCCCCATGCCATTAGTAACTGAAATGAATACTGAACAATAAGCATAAAAAAAACAAGCATTTTTAAATTAGGAGATCTAAAACTTATTGAAAAATATTCTTAACATTTCCTGAGTTAATTCCAAAATTAATGTTGTGCCAACATTTAAAAAAAAAAAAAAAGAAAAATGTAAGTGCAATGACTTGGGTAATTATACCCCTGTCAGCCTGACATCCATCCCAGGCAAATAATGGAGTGGCTGATATGGTAATTAATAAATAATTAATTGAAATAATATGATTAATAGGTTTATGCAGGAAGATCTTGTCAAACTAATTTGACATCTATTTTTATTGGATTACAAGTTTGGTTGATAAAAGTAACAATGGAAATGTAATATATCAGAACTTCGGGAAAGTATTTGACTTGGTACTGCCATGCATTTTGTTAAGAAACTAGGATTTTAAAAAGTCAGTGTAGCACATATGAGGTCAAGGTAAGTTGTCCTTTAATTAAGAATAATCAATTTAGATATATATCTGAAGGAACTTAAAACTTAATATTTAGATCTTTGATTCACATTTAAATACTTAAGTCCTTTGTTTAATATTTGGCCTCAGTTAGGGAAAAAGAGGGTTAAAGAGAAGGTCAATCCATAAATTCAAAGTTTCTAATCTAAGGGAACCTATAAATAAAGATCTTCCTCAATCTAAGTTCTAATGCTTTAAAAAAAAGCAGGTAGCAGTCTAGCAGCAGGATAGGGTCTTTTCATTACCCTCCCTGGCGTCTCTTTTATTGGTTTAGAGATACCAGAGGAAATATTTATGGGCATTCTGTAAAACAGACATTAATAGATTTTTTTTTTAAACTATGAATTTGTCTAGTCCTTTTTGAACCTGGCTACAATATCTGCCTCTATCTGTCTCTAGCACAGACTGTGGAAATGGATTCCACAAGTTAACTACACATTGCATAAAAACTATTTTTTCTTGTTAGCTTTAAACTTGTCTCATACACAGTGCTGGGTTTTGAACTTGATGTTAGGGCTCAGGAAAGAGACCTTGGAGTCACTGTAGATAGTTCTTTAAAAATTTCGGCTCAATGTGCAGTGGCAGCGAAAAGGCCAATAAAATGTTGGGCATCATTAAGAAGGGAACTGAAAACAAAACATAGAATTTCATCATGCTGTTATACAAATTCATGTTTTTCTCACATCTTGAATTCTGTGTACAGTTCAGGTCTCTGCATCTCAAAGAGATGCCTGCCACTTTGAGGGCAGAGGCAGGCAGCTACCAGGTGCCTGATGAGGGCAGACATTTTGTTACACGAAGTGTGTATAAAGGCTGCAGTTTGCTGCTGCCAGCCCAGGCAGAAACATCGCCTGGCTGAGCAGCATGGACCATCTAAAGATAAGAGCATGAGGCTCTTGGTTCTGGGCATGACTTAAAAATGCACCCTGCTGGGGAAGGGTGGCCTGGTGGGGCTTCTAGTGGTGTGTGAGCCCCCAGGAAATGCCAGGCCAGTTAACTCCCCAGTGAAAGGCAGGTAGGGGCGCCTTAACCCCAGCCCCATCTGGTGGGTAATTCCAAGAGCTGGAAGAGTAGTGGGGGCCAGGTATGCCCATGTGTAGGTGCCTTAGCACAGTAGGGATGCAAATCTTGGAGACCCCAAAGCGGGTAGTGTGTTGAGCATCGTGAGGCCTTGCAGTGAGTAGAGCTCCAGTCAGAGTAGGCCTGAAGGGCTGTGCATGTCAGGGGCTGAGTAGGGCTGAAGTTGGAGTAGATCTGAAGGACAATCCCAGGGGCATGCTGAGTAGGGCCAAATGGGAGTAAGCCTGAAGACCAGCCCAAGGGCCAGCCCCATGAGAAGTTGCTTGCAAGTATAAGACAGAGACCCCAGGATGGTGTGTAGTGTACAGTTGCCCAGTGAGGGGCTTGGGGAAGAGTTATCCCATGGTTTGGCATAAGGCCAGACCATGTAGAGTAGGGGAACTTGTGGGAACTGAAAGATTGCATGGTAAGGCCAGTATGTAAGTAGCAAAGCCTGATGGCCCAAGAGGGACTGCTCAAGGGGAGCAAGAGCAGTGGAGTGTGGCTCAGTAATGGGTGGTATGCCAGATGCCCTGGTGAGAGGGGGGCAGAGTTGAAGAGGCCTCCTGTGAGAGGGGAGTAGGTGTGAATGAGTTGGTGTGTGGAGCCTGACTTTGGACTAGGTTTGCTCTGATCTCAAACTGGGAAGTAATATTAATCTGGATACAATCTGCGAGACATGGGCTGTGGTATAGGGGAGGTGGTATAGTTCGGAGCCACAGATAGCACCCTCTGGCATCAGGGCTGGGAATGGCAACTTCCTGCATTATACCACCAGTTTATGGGAACAACAGAGTCGTGACAGGTGAGAAAAGGTGGACTGCCCCACAGAGACAGGTGTATGGACTGGTATGAGGCCTGGCCCTGAGAGTTGCCCCGTCACAAGGAGGAAGAATTGGAAAAGGTACAGGGAAGGGAAACCAAAATTATATGAGATAAAGAGCAGTTGCCATATCAGGAGAGGCTAAAATGGCTAGGACACTTTAGTTTGGATGAGAGAAGGCTGAGGGGTGGAAATGACAGAGGTATATAAGATCATGAAGGGTGTGTACAAAGTGAACTGGGAATTGTTGTTCACCTAGTCCCAAAATGCTAGAGCTAGGGACACGCACTGAATTTAGTAGGAGACAGGTCTAAGACTAACAAGAGGATGTACTTCTTTATACATTGTATAGTTAACTTGTGAAATTCATTGCCACAGGAAGTGTTAAAGGCAGACAGCATAGCAAGGTTCAAAAAGGGAATAGATAAATTAATAGATGATAGATCTCTTAATAGCTGTTGAACAAAATGGTTGGACACATTTCTAAACCAATAATGGTAGATGGCAGGGAGGGATAGATCATTCTAGGTATACTCTGTTCAGTGCTCTCCCTCTAAAGCATTTACATCTGACACTGTTGGAGACAGGTTACTGGGCAGATAGACAATTGGCCTGGCCCTATATGGCAATTCTTATGTTCTTATGAAACCATTAAAGTTTGGCTGCTAAATTTATAATGATGTATTCTTCTATTGGAGCATCTGTATTTGTAGAAACATGTCCAGTTAACTTTAATTTCAAGCCATAAATGAAAATATTTTAACTTGATACCCAAGGCTGAATAAGTAGTACTTGATAATAATGACATCTGAAGGCTTGGCATTATTTTGGCGGGCGGTTGACTTATATTTATGGCATTGAAAATATGTATCATTTTATAGCTATACATTAACATTTACTTTAGGAAGTATAGTATAATCAAATTTTACAGCCAATTAAGTTGATGAGTCACTGTCATCTTTGTAAATTACTGTTTTAGATGTTTGAGAATGCTAGAAAGAGAAAATGGTTGAAAATCTCAAGAAGGAACACACAAACCTAATTTACAGTTTTCTTCTTTCACTTAATTATGGAAAGCATAGAGACCCTTGGTAAAAAACAGTATAGGTTTTGAACTACTTGGTAAGTGTCTGAAGCATCTTGAAAACATAAATTTTGTGATGCCATCTTCTTACCACCTAATTAAGGAAACACACAGCTCTACTAAATTCATAATCTTGTTTATAATGTATGTGGTAGAATGATTTATGCCTATGTATCTGTGAGAGATACAAATGAAAGATTATATTGCTGGGTTATCCACATAAATCCCATAGGATGTCTCAATACATTATTTTTATAATATAGCAAATTGGACTACCTATTTTTTTTCTGTTAAGCAAAGATAAAATTTTATATTAACACATTTGTACCATTGTGTTTTAATTGTATAAATGTTTGTAAATGTCCATGTTTTGTACATTAGTATTTAGAGAGTGCATCCTCTTAAGCCTTAGAAATTATAATGGTAATTGTCTGGCCTTGTAGAAAGAAAGCTATTGGATCTTCTAGAGGTCCTCAGGGGGTGGGGGGAAAGGCAATTGAGAAAGTTGTGGGAGGGTATCACTTGAGTGGATGAGCAAGCCTGTGAGGCTCAGGTTAGTGTTTGGCACCTCCACACATGGGGGACAATGTACGTACCTGTGGCAGGGGGCCATCCTGGGACCCGGTCTCACGTCAGCCTGCTCACCTGTCTAAGTAGGGCAGTCTGCCCAGTCTCATCTGTCACATCTGTGCTGTTCCCAAAACTTGGTGTAAAATGTGGGAGTCTGCCCATTTTAATGCCCTAATGCCAGAGGGTGCTGTACACGACTGCAACCTCCCTCATCATGTCCCATGCCTTGCAGATTGCATCCTCGAGTTGCTCTATGCTCTGGCTTGTGGCTGGGCCTAACTCAGCCACTTGCTAGGCTTCATTTATTCATCCATTCACTCCACCTCATTGGGCTTCATTTATGCCGCCCTCCTGTCACTGGGGCCTATTACACTCTGCCCTCTCTCACTGGGACTGTTACATGCTAACCTTCACTGGGCCATGCCCAACCTGCCCTGCTCCCTTGAGCAACCACATAGACCATCAGACTTCCCTACTCACTCTCCTTGACTGGTCCTGGTACAACCTTTTGGGCTTCTTCTGCAACCCTCATCTGCACGGTGACCAGCCAGTTCACCTCAACCTGAGCGGAGTTTTGACCCAAGCCCTTCTCTGGTTAACTTGTTACTTTCACTCCCTTGTAGTTGCTTAGAGCCAACTACTTGCCCTTTTGACCCAAACTCAGCCTCACCACATCTGAGGGCTTCCTGGGGTCTCCCTCTGACTCAACACTTGGCTTCACAGCATCTGAGGACTTACCAGGGTCTTGTCCTCTGGCCCAACTACAGCCTCAGCTGTCCATAGATCAACCTTGGCCTCACTGCCCCCTCCTGGGGTTTTGCCTCATGCCCTCCTTCTGGGGCCTTCTAACTGTCCTCTCACCAGGGCCTCACACTTATGCCCTCATTAGGGCCTTCCACATATGCCCCGCTCGCTGTTTCCTCCAGTGTGTTGCACCCCATGGAGCTCAGGTGTTTGGAGATGTGCCCAGACCCCATATCTGTCCCCAGTTCTGGATAACCCACCAGGATGTCAGGCCTGGGGTTTTGAGGCAACCCTCCTCACCTTTCACCAGGGAGGTTACAGGCCTGGCATTTCTGGGGGACTGTCCCACCACAGACAGCCCATCAGACCACCCTTCCTCAGCAGGGTGCAGTTTTCAGTCTTACCCAGGACCAAGCAGGCCTGGTCTCTTCCCTGCTGGGCTACATGTCATTCTGGGGCTGCTACTGGCTGCCTCTCACCCAGAGGCTGAGTTTCAGCCTCCTCCATTCCAGCCTGATTTCTTGCTGGGCCTTTCTTCCCTTAGACAGTGACGTCCCCTTACCCCCCCAGCTGAGGAGACTTTCAGCATCCTTAGGCTCTGGCCCCACCTTCAGGCCAGTCAGGGTGCCAGGTGGCTCATCATGGCCCAGGTCTGCCCCTCGCATTAACTGCCTCTTCAGCCGTCCAGCCCTGGCCCTCTTGCATAGAACAGTTGGGGTCTTCTGGTCCGAGCACTGCAGCAGCCGACCTCCCTAGGCAACAGGGGTCCCTTCCTGGGCCCCATCATATAGCTGTCTCATACTGGGCTTTCTTAGAGCCCCAGGGATCTTAATAAAATGGCTCTACTCTAAACTGGGCTCAGCTGAGCTGCAGGCCTCCCACCTGCCTGTTCTAAGTCAGAGGTTTGCCTAGCCCCAGTGTAGGCCTGACAACCATAAACCCTGTCCCCGTCGGGCTATGCATGCTTCTGAGGCCACCGCCCTTTAGATGTCGGTCCCGCCCAAGGACCCTTGAGGGCAAAGCGGATGTTCCTTCCCCACATCACCGCCCCCGCTCTCGCCTGCCACGTCCTGATGTACCTTCAATGGGGGGGTCAACTGACGGGTTCTTGTTGCCCGGGTCCTCCCAACGGATGTACACGGGGCTCCTACCACCCTTGCACCCCAGCCTCACGCCATCTTCTGGAGCTGGCCCGGAGGAACAGGCACGTGGTTCCTCTTGTCCATCTGCCGCCCTCCTTTACCCCTTTTCCAAATGCTAAAAGGGTCGAGCATCTCCAGTTACGAATCTGGCTCCAGACCCTCAGCTCCTAGGACCTACGTTTCTAATAGGCCCAGTCACCTGCAGTCCCAACGGCGACCCTGCCCCGATCTGGCTCCTCCTTAGGGCTCCTCGCCGCCCTACCGCGCCCCGCGTGCACCTGGCTCCGGCGGGTCCTCCGCGGTGACTTCCCCTCACCGCTATCCAATATAGGTGCCTCCTGCCTGCCACTGACTCCTGGCCACTGCCGCCGGCTCCTGCTCTCCAGCTCCTCTTGCTCTGGCTCCCTGTCCTTCCCTGGATGCCATGGGGCCTCACCCTCTTCTTCCTTCATCCACGTATTTCCTTTTTCGGGGCTATTTGCCCCCTTCGTTGCAGCTGCCGCCGCTTTTATCCGCCCCGGCCGGTTTTCCCCACTGACGTCACCGGCCGGCCACAGCTGAATGAAAAGCCAGCTTGCAAGCCGCGCGGCTTTCCCTGGAGCGTCGACTCCTGCTGCCGGTGAGTTTTCGGTGTCACCCTGGCCTTCCCAAGCTGGGCCAAACTCTTTTTAGGCCAAATGCCTTCTCTCTGGGGCTTGGAGCCTTGCTGGGCCTCTAGGAACCTCCTGCTGTCCCTTATCTCTAAGGTGTTCCCATTAGCAGTTCAGCTAGGTGTTGTTGCTTCCCAGCTGCCAGCAGCTTACTGCTACTTCAACCCTGTGGGCCTGGATAAAAATGGCTGCCTCATCAGGGCTGACCCGCATCTGCCAGCTGCCTGCTTTCAGCCTTAAAGTGGCAGGCACCAAAATGTGCTCTGCCACAGTACTATTCAGCCAAGGCTACAACTCAGCATCATGTTGTACCAATTACAATTATAGAAAGAATCATGAGGTATTCAGTACAAATTACTGCTGGTAATTTTCAGGTGGTTTATATTTATAAAATGTAGCTTGTTTAAACCAAATCCCTTTCTCTGTGTTTGGAAAATGAATGTTAAAAGTTTGAGTATTTGCAGAGAAAAACTTGTATGCTTACCCAGTCAAGGACATTATCATGCAGCTTACCCATTTAACTAAGGTTTCTATTTCAAGTAACTAGTACATTTAAAAAAATTGTGCCTGTTTCACTAATGTTCCTTAAACAGAAAAATAAAATCTTTGAGCTGATATTCAAAGATACTGCACATATCTACACAAGATGTTATATCACCATAGCAATGAGCTATTGCACCGTAGCTCATTGCTACAGCAATGTAGTATCACCAGGCATGAACCATGATGGTGAGGCTACTTAAACAAGTAGTAAGCATGTTCTGAATGTTTGCACCACTATGCAGTCTGCCCCATGTGTAGATGTGCCTGAGTACCCTCAGTTGCCACTAAATGTGATATAACAAGAACTGCTGATTGTCAGAACACACACTTGCTCACCTCTACAAAGTTGTCCAATATTTTTCTGTCTCTATCTACCGTTGCATTACAGAACTGTGGGCTTGATATCTGATAAAATAAAGGCATACAAGTATAGCCACTGGCAATTTTTCAGTTCATCCTTGTTCATAAGATATGTCTTTAGGGCTACTAGGATTCAACAGATGTTGCAAGGCTGAAAGATCTTATACTTAATGTATTTCTAGATATAAAGAATATTGTATTCCTTTTAAGGTTAATGGAACAAAATACATTTGGGACAAGTTTATTTTATTTTTTGAGGGTTTTTTTCTGGTTTAGAAAAGTGATTAAGTTTGGGAAATAAGAGTAAATGATGCAGGTAACAACTTTTTGGAGGTTTGTAAACATGCTTGAAAGAATTTGAATGGAATATTTACTAAGGGTGAAGTTATTATACTCATACTTAAAATGCAAGTGTCCACACTTTAAAGTTCATTAACATTTGTTAAGTGCCCTCTGATCATCTCAAAGTTATGCTACTTCAACTCTGGGCCATGCCATGCTAACATTAGCTCATGTTAGTGTAACTTCACTCTGCTCCATAAAGATTAGATCAGCAATTTACAGTCCTCCAGAACCCCACAATGCACTGTGCCGAGTCCTCCTGCCCCATCCAGGGCAGGTATAGACCCCATGGCCATAGCCATGGCACCTTGCACCACCACTAGTTGTCCCCAGAGAATGCCTGTGCCACGTGTCCTCTGGCACATGGCAAGTTATCCTGCAGGGGGAGGAGAGGCTGGGGCCAGCACTGAGGTGGCCCCATCAGCCTTACCTAGGGGCTTGGGAGCCTCACAGGGCTGCAGCCATGTCATTTCTGCTGCATGGAGCCTGGCTGGCAGCTGAGTGTGAGTCCGGCCTGCCAGGCTCTGGCTTTGGGTGGCACATGCTGCTGTCGCATGTGCCACTCTGTTTTTTTGGGGGTGTTTTTTTTTGACCCTTGGATATTCAGGGGTTAAAAAACCTCTCTGCACTGCTCCCTTGCAACATGGAGAACAACAGAACATGTGGTATGTGGCGCTTTAGACATGTCTGCTGCACTACGTACTGCAGGACTGTACTCATCTGGGTGCAGTCCAAGTGTCCTGGCTCCTAGCCACCCCCACGCTCCCAGCCCTCTAGATGCAAGTCGGAGCTGTGCGGGCAAGAAATGTTATTAACCCTTAATGCACAACTGCTCATAGCACATTCTAACTTTAGCATTGCTTAATATTCTACAGATTTAGTATGGTCTAAATGTAACCTGTAACTTTACTCCAACTGAATTTAAGGTAATTCTTGGGATTAGACTTGCCTTTGATGTCAATGGGCCAGGATTGCAATCCTGTTATTTGGTGTCTGCTGGATTTCATTTCTCCTCAGAAGTGAAATTTTAGTTTGTTTAACTCAGTGGTAATATCTCTATAACTTTTAAGGGTCCAGAATATCAACCTGGATGTCTGTTTAAGATGATTGACTTTTTTCTTTTCATTCTTTGTTTCTTTTGTTCTTTCTTTCAATCCAACAGTATCCACCCTAATCATTCATCTTAAAACTATCTTGCTGAATCCAAAATTTTCTGTGTGGTATTCATTTGTTATTAATAACACAGTTTTTATGAGGAAAAAAAGATGACAATACAATGAAGTACAATTCAAGGTTTCCAATTTTGAGATATAATTCAATGTTAAGTACAGAAAAGGACCTCAAATAAGCATTCTTAAATACAGACAGATGAGCACTACACTGGGGGAAAAACCACCACCTTTTCAACAAGTTTAAATATATTTGATCAAACAATAGATGTAGATATAAATTAAGTAGCCTCTAAATTTCATTTAAAACAGAATGGCAGGCTGCTGTAAAGGTGTCCTATAAATAACAGTAACCAGCTGTTCAATGAAACTTACTAAACTGGAAAGAGAGATTTTGGAATACAAATCTATATTTTTTCTTTCTTTTTCTTGTAATGAAATATTTTGCCCAGAACTCCACACATTGCTTATAAACCTGGCACAGTACATAATGATTAGAGGTAAATCCAGATGGCTATATTTTTTCTTGTCTTCTTTATTTAGCTGATGGATAGCTAATTTTATCTATTAATCTGACTCTAATCTTATGTTCGTACTCGATGCATACATAACACGTACACAGATATAAATAGAAGTGAATTGATTCTTTTTCTCTATCCTTAGGATTAGAAAGAATTGCAAGAGATTCAGCCTATGAGCAAGAAGGAAAGGTGCAATTTGTAATTGATGCTGTTTATTCCATGGCCTATGCACTACACAACATGCATAAAGATCTCTGTCCTGGATATATTGGCCTGTGTCCAAGAATGAGCACAATTGATGGGAAAGAGCTACTTAGTTATATCCGGGCTGTAAACTTTAATGGTAAGTTATACACATTTTTCTCTCTCTAAATGTTTCAAAGGTGTCAAGATATGTTTTCATCTATATATAGGACATTTTGAGACACAGTGGAAAACACAGGATTAGAGGCAATTCCCTTTTTAATCAGAAGTGTGAGTTTTTCCACCTGCTTTGAAACCCCAAGCGTATTTTTCATCTTAACGTTAAGCTGCTCCTAAAAGAGACGGGCATTAAAAATAAGAATCTGTCAATCAAAATATTCTGGTGGAAATTTGTTATTACAGAAACAAGCAGAAGATGCATGTAACTCTATTGATGGATTCAATTCTTGCGATGGTACATATTCATGCATTCGGCATGTCTTTTTGTAAATTATTTTCTTTTTAAAAACGATTTTCTTCCAAAAGTAAATAATTTGGAATTTGCTTTTATTTTACATATTTAAAATTTGTTGATTAAAAAAGTCAAAGCCCTATTTCTATTTCATTACTTTGACTCAGTAATTCAGTCCATTTTAAGCCAACTTTTGTGTATATATTCTTTAAACTACACTGCACAAAATGGTGTCCCGTTGGGATCTGCCTGCTAGGGAATATATCGTTACTGTTGCCTATGTCCCTGTCAGAAAGGACCAATAAAAAACATACTTAATTTATGGGTCCTAATTTGAAAAAAAGCAGGTCATATATCAAGGCAAAACAAAGTTACTGAAACTTATAGTCTTCTATGACAGTCATAATTGTAGTAAATTTCATTTGCCATTGCATCATTTCATCTGAAAACTTTTTTATTGTATGTTTTTTTTCCTACTTGACTGTAATCCACATACTAGACATGCCTCCTAACCATACAGAGAGTAGCACTGTCTATCACAATACACTCCAATGACCTCAGCTGCCAGCCTTTTTTAAAAAAAAAACACAAGGTCATTTTCAGTTTAGCTTCTAAGTGGAAGCTTTTTTTGCTTCAGGTAACACACCAGATCATTTGGTTGATATGCACATTGGCTGTAGTCTGCAAAAATTTTTTATCTTCTAAACGTATTTTCCTATGACATTTTCATGAAAAGGGAATCCCAATCTCTGAGACTATAAAGAATAAATGGATTTAATTTATTCTTAACCACTTTTCAAGAAAACCTTGAGCAAAATATGTAGGTGGCAAATTGGAAATGTCATGATAAGAAAAGTATGCTCTATATTATAGGGTTTGGGGTGATAATTATCTACGATTCCCATAGATGGTCCCTAAATTAAGGCAAAAGTGATCCATTTTCATTTAGTTGGTATAACAGTTCAACATAAAAAGATAAAAAGATTAAAGGTTGTACAGTTTATATGAAACCACTTTTGCCCTAATGGTTGGCATATTTGATCAGCATCTGTCACAAGCTCTCCCAGGTTTAGAAACTGTTTGCAGCAAATGAGAGGAGATGAAAAAGTGGGTGTTGTAGATATATAATTATGGTTTCTGAACACATTTGATCTCTTTCTTTATATTAGCAAGTTATCAAAAGTAGGTCAAAACGAAAATTGATCTGAGGTGAATTTTCTATGCCCTATGAAATAATTCTGTTAATTAATCCTCTAGGGTCTGCCTTATTACGCCCCATGCACATAGACACTGGACTCTGGATTTGGCCCATAACTCATGGTGACTTGTAGACATCTCAGATTTATGGACCTCTATGTTGTAGTTGGGAGGGATGTACATGGGAACTTAAGAAGTATCAGAATTTAAATGCAATTCATTGTCTTTAGTTGTAGCTGCTTGTCACAGGACACTAAGGTGCCTGCTCCTGGAAGAGCAGAAACTTCCTGGGGAGAGCCTAAAGAGACGGACAGAAGCCCAGGTTCAGGTTATCAGGGCAACAGGCTAGTGAGCAAATTAGCCTGCACCTGCACCTGGCCAGCTGACCAGAAGAGGCAGGGCCCTGGTCCCATATAAACCCCAGGATGGAACTAGGGAAGGCAGTTCTCTGCCAGTGGCCAAAGGGAAAGGAGCCCTCCTAGATGAAGTGAAGGGAAGAGGCCTGACTAAGTTCTGCTTCTGGTAGTGTTAAGGGGCAGAGCACACCTTGTGCATCTTGAGTTATGGTACTGCCTAGGGGCTTGCATTTTTTACTTTTGTTTCTAACACTGGTGGTTTGGGTTGAGGCTATTAGGCCTCATTAAGGGGGCCCACTATAGTGTGGGGACCCCGGCACCAGAGATGGTATAGAGTTCAGAGGTGAACAGACCCTGATGCCAGTGTGACTTCAATTACCCGGATATCTTGTGGGAAGATCACTTAGCTAAATCTGAGCGGGCGCAAAGCTTTCTCTCATGCGTGGATGACCTCTACCTGACTCAAGAAGTCTATGGGCCAACGAGAGGCAAAGCGCTGCTTGACCTGGTACTGGCTACGGGGGACGACCTGATGCCAGTGTGGGTGCAGAGACTGAGACAGGGCCATGGAGAGCCCAGTGCCAGTGTGGGTGCAGAGTGAGATGGGGCTGCAGAGAGTCCTGTGATGACCCGAAGGCTGAATGAAACCAAGGCCTCAGAGGGACACTGTGTCTATACCATCTGTGAGGTTTAGGGCATGGCAAAGGGGCAGTTTGGAGCCACGCATATAGCCTAAAAGGCTGCGGGTGTCCCGAGACATCCATTTTGAAATGGGACCCACAAGAGGTCTAGGAATCCATCAGGCTCCATGGGGTGCCTCCATGAGGTCTATCAGGGCTCTGTCCAACTAGACTTGAAGGCAGCCTCCCTATTTATTATAATTACATCAAGACATGGCAGGAAAGAATGTGGGTGCCCATTGGGCGAAATTGGCATGGTCAAGGGGCCCTAGGGGTCCCACAGACATCCCTGGGGACCCTGTCCTGTGACACTGCTATTGCCTGCTCACTACTGCATTAAAGGTTTTGATTCTAGAAAGCTTGCCCAAGATATCATGGGACACATACTGTGCCAATTTTCCATATGGCATATGGTGACAAAGGTGGGATTTGGCACATGTTCCAGGTGGATGTTGCCAGACTCTTATCTGAGAAAAGATTACCCAAAGAGGGGAGCAGTAAAGTGGAACACTGGGTGGTAACTTTTCCACCAGACAAAATATTGCATGTAAAGCTAATGGGGAAAGAAGCCAAGGTAATGTTTTATGAATCTGTAATCATGAAACTGGTTTCTGTATAGATATTTTTGTTTCTTCACAAAAATGCTATTTTTCTCTTAGGAAATAAAGCATAAATATATCAATAGCTGTATGAAAACTATGGGGCAGGAACAGAAAACTTTTTCAAGGGTCTCATTAGTTTTAATTAGTTCCCTCTCTCCTGGTAGGCTGGCATGATTTTGACCCCTTTCTGCTTTGCAAGAATGTAGCAATTCTCATTATCCAAGGATAACAAATCTTACCAATATGCAATTTTTCTTTGTTTGGCTTTACAGCATCTCTTCCCTCTTTTGTCCAGTCATTTACAGATATTGAGTCCATTGCTTCTTTTTTGTTGCACCCAGGCACCTGTTGACTTCCCTCATGGTTGAGGGGTATAACTTATATTGACACATCCAGTCCAATAGTCAGAGCTTCCTTAAATGTGATTAGATGCAGCTAATGATATGAAGGTTGTCTTACCGGACTGAAAGCATTACTAAAGCAGAAAACATATTGCTATTAGCTGAAGATAATGATTTGGTTCTTGGATTTAAGTAATTTAATATTAAAAATGCTTATTTTATTTTTCTTTGTTTACTTTTATTTATATTACAAAGAATTATTTTTCCTCTACAGGATTCATCCATGTAATATTTTGTGACATCTGCATGACAGCAGTGTGATCATAATCTCTAAACTGCAGTGCATTGATGTAATTGATGTGACATTAGTTTCTGCTTAGATATTCTTCGACAAGTTACGATTTAAATACAGACTATCACACTACACAATGTGATCGTAATAGGGATGGCATTTTCACATGTGTAATAGGAAAGAGGAAATCTAGTTGATGTGTCAATTTCTGCCTGTGAATCCGTTTTAGTGAGTTGTTCAGTCTGCTTGTCATTGTTGTTGTTATGTTTTTGTTTTCTTGTTTTTATGGAGCAAGTAACAAAGCATATAATATAGAACACAAAATCAATAGACAGTTTGGTAATTAATCCAATTTAATAGGAGAACCTGGAACAGTCATGTGTCTACAGCATTTTGTTGTGTCATCTAGAAATTCAGAGTTTGCGAATGCTGAAAATTTTCTAGGAGTACTGTTTTACTGGCAAGCTATACTTCTGTGATATGCTAGGTGAGTACAGTTAAGAGAGTGTTAACAATGCTGCCTAGTTATTTGGGCAAAGGACATGTAACTACTGTCTGTTTTATTTAAATATTCACCGCAATAGCCACAGCATATTTGTTTTGTAGAAGAAAAACTGTGGATTAGAAATTAAAGCATGGAATTTAGACCCAGAGTCCACAAGCACAGTTTTAATTTTGCCAGTGATATGCTATGTAATAGCTAGAAAAGAATTTGTCCTCTCTGGTTGTTGTTAGCTTAGCCACTAGCTGGTTGGCTTCTGCTATGTTGCAGGAAGATAAGGAACCAACCAAAGAAAGTGGAGGCATTAATTATTTGCGCCTCTGGGTCAGTTGCCATTTGTATGGGTCCTTCCCTAAGAATTCTGCAGGGATACGAGCTTGGAAGACCCAACATTTTGTGTTGTCATTACAGGTTCTCTTTCCCTATAAGCAGACAAATAGTAGAAAACTCTGTGACAGGAACCCCCCAAAGTGTTTTTTCCACTTTTACCTCCCTCCTCTGTGGTTTTTTCCCCCCTCCCTTTCAAGTGTAAAGTCACAATTCACATTCTATGCATAACTGAAACAATTCAGACGTAACCTCTCTGTTTTTTCTTTCCCAAGGTAAATTTATTTTTAAATGTTTACCCCTTCCTTTCTTTTTTTAAAGCAAAAGCTGTATTGGAGAATATGGTAATTAAGCATGTAAAGGACAATATGCACAATGATGTAACTGTATTTAACATTAAATCATGTCACATCATATTTCTACAGTATTATCATTTCAATTCAGTTTTATTGCACAATATTGTACAAAATAAGCTGAGGAATTTTGTGATGTGCTAAGTGTAAAATACTGTTTTCTTAATGCATTCAGGAGAAGTTCCTATCATTTTGTCTGATCAATCACTAAAAGTTCATACATGATGTTCTGAAGTACTTTTAAAAAGTAATCATCTGGATCTAAATCTGAATGGAAATAGTGAATCTATTGATATTTCCCAGGCAACAGTTAAAACTGCATCAGGCAGATTCGGTTTGATTATATAGTCTATTTCCATTGATGTTCCTCTGCAAAAATAAAGAAGAGATTATTATAGTTATCATCCCAAAAAATACAGATGAGACTTTCCAGTTTTTACATAACCTTTTATACTATTCAGGTTGAGAAATAGAAAAATGGCCAATTTCCCGGTAGCTTCCTTGCTAAGGTATTATGTGAAAGTAATGAGCTGTTCTTCATCTACATTTAAGCATGCGTATATTGTGGATGCATCTATGCATGATGCGACATTGCTGTAGCAACATGTTACAGCAGTGTAGCATTTGCAGGCATTTTTACATAACCAGCAGCTACTTAGCCATAGCATAACGCTATACCGGGGGGAGCATGTCGCTATAGTGAAGTAGCTGCAAAAAATAACCGTGCACCATGCTTACAGTGCACTATAGGCTGTTACTGTGCCATGATTTAGTACTCCCAAAAGGTAGTACTTCCAAAAGTTACACATGTAGTACTTCCAAAAGTGAGACTTCCATAGTGACACATGTAGGTGCACCTTCAGTGTAGAACATTATGTTAAGAGTATTTTACAGTTGTATGATTAAGGATTTGACCTGTATTCCAAAAAAGAGAAGGAAAGGGTCCCCTTATTTTCTTGCATAAACTAGAAGTCATAGCAAAGAGGAGAAACTGGCTTCATCTTATGTGTGGGCAGGGACAAGGAGGGAAGAAGCTGGGAAGGTGACTGATTCCATCCTTCATCCTTCATCCTCACAAGTGCAGCCAAGGGAGTGCATAGAGACTTCCAGTATACCTCAGTAGAAGGCTACTTCTTTCCTGTAGCAACATTCAGGAAATTAACTCTGATTCTCAATATCATAATCCCTTTCTCAGCCAGCTCTGAAGCAAATGAATAAGGCACTGGGGTAAATGTAGAATAATCTTGCCCTTTTTGTTTTTTGAATAAGAAAGTGTAAGAGTATACAAGTTTTTTTTCCCCCTTTAGCCCTAGACAAACATTTGTAGACACTTGTACTATTTTTTCCTATTTCATTCTTTTATATTTACCTAAATGTATGTTTCAGTGGTCCAGCTTATATTTATTGGCCTAGATTCTGAAGATAGTAAATTATCTTCTCTCAAAGGTACGTATTTAATTCATTTCGTCACCATGCACACAAAAAGATTATCACTCATTAAAAAGCATTATGAAAGGTTAGAAAATATGGATTACAAAAGTTAGAAGACAAAAATAAAAACCAATATGGAAACTCAAGTAAAGCTATGGCTGCCTCATAGAATTAATTTCTTTAAAAGTCATCAGAGACTATGATAATATATTTGTTAGGGAAAATAAAACAAATAGGCATTTGCGGGAGGACAGTTCTTAAAAAATGGAAAGCAAAATGTCTTAGGAACTATTGTGATCCAACCAGAGAGCCATACCCATAGCATCAGCTATTTGTATAATTCATATGACATTCCAATTATTTGCATGCACTACTAGTGCTTTGACCTGGATTTTGAAATTCAGGGGACATGAATATGCAGATCAAATTTCATCTCCTCAAATAAATCTGGCACCTCTATATTTTTAACTTCAGCCTCAAACACAGTCTACAAATTTACCCAGTTCTTGATGAATTCTAAAACAGTCTAACATTTTCAGAAGGCTCAAACTTCAAAATCAATAAGCATGGAGGATGATTTGCAGCTCATAAGATTAGGGTCTATACCTGAATTTTCAAAAACCTCAATCATAAGCATGTTAAGGTACATATTTACCCTGCTTTCTGCCTAATAAGGGCTTGACTCACTGCAGCATGAGAAAGTCCCAGTGGAACTAGTTCTGAAAATGTTTTTCTCATCTGCTGCTGTATGCAGGCCCCAGATCTGAAAGTACACCAGTGAGTGCTTTGGGGTTGCACCAAGCAACTGTTCTTATAAGCCTTGTGGTATTTGTTCTTTTTCAGAGAATCTTATGTTTAGTTTAGTTTTGGTTTAGGTCATGACCAGCATAGGTACAAATAAATGTTTGAAAATGTTACAAGAGTGTAACTGAACAAAAAAGGTAACCAAAAAAGACCTCAAATTTATACATGTACAGCCAACATGGATTTATCAAGAGCAAGCCATGCTTGACTAAACTGTTTTCCTTCTTTGACAGGATGACAGATTCTGTGGATGGAGAAATTAGTAGTGCAAGGTTTTAGGACTGTCTCCCGTGATACTCTCAATAGTAAGCTTAGGAAATACAAACTAGATGGAAATACTGTAAACTGAATACAGAAGTGGTTGGAGCATCATGCTCAAATAATAATCAATAAATAGATGCAAGTATTGAATGAGGTTCTTAATATTTTTTGAAGGTCTGATATTGCTTAATATCTTCATTAATTGTTTGGAAGATGGGATTGTGTGCATGCTGATGACACCAAACTTTGTATATTGCAGACACTCTGGAGGGTAGGATTAGGACTCAAAATGACTGATAAATTGGAAAAATGGTCCAAATTAATCAAGTTAAACTTAGTAAGGACATGTGCACAGTCCTGCACTTATCATGGGTACAAATGCCGACTGGAGAATGACTGACTAGGCTGCAGTACTGCAAAAAAGTACCTGGGGTTTCTGGAAGACTGTAAACTGAATATGAGTCAACAGTATGCTATGATTGCAAAAAAGAAAATAGAAAAAAAAGCCAATAGCAAAATGAGCTTTATTAATAAGACCCTCAGAAACAAGCCAAGGCAAGAAAAGATGTAGATGAATTGGAATGAGTCCAGTGAAGAGCAGCAAGAATGATAAGAGTCCAGGAAACATGATTTACAAGGAAAGGCTGTAAGAATTGAGATTATTTAGCCTGCAAAAGAGAAGATTGAGGGGGGAATTTGATTAGATTCTTCCTATACCTGCGGGGTAGTTATACAGAAAATGGTGATAAACCAGCAGAACTCAACCTTTTAGAGTGCTGAGCTGGATGCTTGTGATACCATTGCATCACAGGACACTTCTCTTTCCAGTAGGGGAGGAAGGAAGGAGAGGACAAGGAGGGAAGAAGAAGAGAACAGAGACCACTGCAAAAAGAATTGGCAGCATGATGCAGGGCAGGGGCTGCACCAGCGCAGGGAAAGGGATGCACAAGGCCAAGCTGCTTTCCACTGATTCTCTATGCTGTGGGTGAGATCCATTTACTTCTGTGCATGGATGACTGGTGCCTCCTGATCCTGGAGGGGCATCAGTGGTCAATCACTGACTGGGGAAGGTCCCCCAGAAGCTGGTTGCTGACCAGGGGGAGTCCCCTAGTGGCTGATTGCCGCTGGCACTTCTGCCAGTGGTGGCAAACCCAGAAGTGCCACCAGTGTTTCTCTCAGCACCCCTACCTTCTCAGGACAGAGCACCAACCATCACTCCCCACTCCCCAGCCAGTGACGGCCGATTTCAGGGGGGGCACATGCCCCCACATGTCCTCCCACATATTGCCTATACTTCTGTGGCTAGATCTGGCCTGGGGGCTGTAGGTTAAGCACCACAACTATTATCTATGGCAGTAGGACTTGGACCAATGGTTTTAAATTGCAGCAAGAGAAACTTAGGTTAGATATTAGGAAGACCTGTCTCATTATGAGGTAGGTTAAGCACTGGAAAAAACCATGTAGAATGGTTATGGAACTTTCAGTTTTGGAAGTTTTTAAGAGCAGGTTAGACCAGCACTTGTCTAGACTGATTGATATGGGGATGATCCTGCCTTGAGCAGTGGATTAGAATAGATAACCTCCTCAGGTCCCTTCTAGTCTTACTTTTTCTATGATTCTGTGAATTCATACAGCTGTTTCTGAAAGTGACTAATATTATCCAGTGGTCTGAATCACTCAATAAGTGTAATCACACCAGGATTATAAACTGAAACTGTTGCAAAAGTTGAGAGATGTGATTCTCTAGTGAACTTAGGTATTTCATAGATTTCATATTTCATAGATTTCATAGACATTAGGTCTAGAAGGGACCTCGGGAGATCATCGAGTCCCCCCTGCCCAAAGGGCAGGAAGTCAGCTGGGGTCAAAGGATCCCAGCAAGTTAAGCATCCAATTTACTCTTGAAGGTGTTCAATGTAGGTGCTTGAACCACCTCCGCTGGCAGACTGTTCCAGACCTTGGGGGCTTGGACAGTAAAGAACTTCTTCCTTATGTCCAGCCTGAAATGGTCTTGCAGGAGTTTGTGATTGTTCGACCTCATCATCCCTTGGGGCGCTCTGGTGAACAAACGTTCCCCCAGATCCTGGTGGTCACCCTTGATAAATTTATAGGTGGCCATCAGATCACCCCTGAGCCTACGCTTTTCCAGGCTAAAGAGTCCCATGTCTCTCAGCCTGTCATTGTAAGATCTGTTTTCCTGGCCTCTGATCATGCGTGTGGCTCTCCTCTGGACTCTCTCAAGCTTCTCCACATCCTTTTTGAATTGTGGAGCCCAAAACTGGACGCAGTACTCCAGCTGCGGCCTCACCAAGGCCGAGTACAAGGGGAGAATGACGTCCCGGGATTGGCTCGAGAAGCATCTATGGATGCAAGCCAGCGTTTTGGTCACTTCACTAGCCACAGCATCGCATTGCAGGCTTATGTTCATCTTGTGGTCAATGATGACCCCCAAGACTCTTTCTTCTGTAGTGCTAACCAACGTAGCACTACTGAGCCTATAAGGGTGCTGCAGGTTTTTCCTCCCAAGGTGGAGAACCTTGCATTTTTCAGTGTTAAACACCATCAGGTTCTCGTCTGCCCATTTGCTGAGCTTGTCCAGGTCAGCCTGGATCACCTGCCTGTCCCCTGGCATGGATGCTTTGCCCCAAAGTTTGGTGTCATCGGCGAACTTGGCCAGTCCACTCCTGACTCCAATGTCCACATCATTAATGAAGATGTTGAACAGTATGGGTCCCAGGACAGAGCCTTGAGGGACCCCACTGGTCACAGGGCACCACAATGAGTGACTGCCATCAATCACAACCCTCTGGGTCTGACCACGGAGCCAATTTCCAAGCCAGCAGATCGTGGTGGAGCCAAGGCCACAACCGGCCAGTTTGGCCAAGAGGTGATCATGGGATAACAGATCAAAAGCTTTTTTGAAGTCAAGATATATGACATCAACCTCTTCTCCCTTGTCCAGGTGATAGGTCACCTGGTCATAGAAGGAAATGAGATTGGTTAAACAAGACCTACCTGCAACAAACCCATGCTTGCTATCTCTTAGAATGTTAGCCTGGGCCAGTCCCTCAAGGATGGCCTCCTTAATAAACTTTTCTAGGATCTTCCCCAGGATAGACGTCAGGCTAATGGGCCTGTAGTTAGCCGGATCCACTCTCCTCCCTTTCTTGAAGATCGGCACCACATTGGCCTTCTTCCAGTCTTCAGGCACTACACCAGAGTGCCAGGAGCTTTCATAGATTTCATAGACATTAGGGCTGGAAGGGACCTCGGGAGATCATTGAGTCCAGCCCCCTGCCCAAAGGGCAGGAAGTCAGCTGGGGTCATAGGATCCCAGCAAGATAAGCATCCAATTTACTCTTGAAGGTGTTCAATGTAGGTGCTTGAACCACCTCCAGTGGCAGACTGTTCCAGACCTTGGGGGCTCGGACAGTAAAGAAATTCTTCCTTATGTCCAGCCTGAAACAGTCTTGCAGGAGTTTGTGACCGTTCGACCTCGTCATCCCTTGGGGCGCTCTGGTGAACAGATGTTCCCCCAGATCCTGGTGGTCACCCCTGATAAACTTATAGGTGGCCATCAGATCACCCCTGAGCCTGTGCTTTTCCAGGCTAAAGAGTCCCGTGGCTCTCAGCCTGTCATCGTAAGATCTGTTTTCCTGACCTCTGATCATGCGCGTGGCTCTCCTCTGGACTCTCTCAAGCTTCTCCACATCCTTTTTGAATTGTGGAGCCCAAAACTGGAAGCAGTACTCCAGCTGCGGCCTCACCAAGGCCGAGTACAAGGGGAGAATGACATCCCGGGATTTGCTCGAGAAGCATCTATGGATGCACGCCAGCATTTTGGTCGCTTTACTAGCCGCAGCATCGCATTGGAGGCTCATGTTCATCTTGTGGTCAATGATGACCCCCAAGTCTTTTTCTTCTGTAGTGCTAACCAACGTAGCACTGCTGAGCCTATAAGGGTGCTGCAGGTTTTTCCTCCCAAGGTGGAGAACCTTGCATTTTTCGGTGTTAAACACCATCAGGTTCTCGTCTGCCCATTTGCTGAGCTTGTCCAGGTCAGCCTGGATCACCCGCCTATCTTCTGGCGTGGATGCTTTGCCCCAAAGTTTGGTGTCATCAGCAAACTTGGCCAGTCCACTCCTAACTCCAATGTCCACATCATTAATGAAGATGTTGAACAGTATGGGTCCCAGGACAGAGCCTTGAGGGACCCCACTGGTTACAGGGCACCATGATGATTGACTGCCATCAATCACAACCCTCTGGGTCCGACCACGAAGCCAATTTCCCAGCCAGCGGATCGTGGTGGAGCCAAGGCCACAACTGGGCAGTTTGGCCAAGAGGTGATCATGGGATACCAGATCAAAAGCTTTTTTGAAGTCAAGATATATGACATCAATCTCTTCTCCCTTGTCCAGGTGATAGGTCACCTGGTCATAGAAGGAAATGAGATTGGTCAAACAAGACCTACCTGCAACAAACCCGTGCTGGCTGTCCCTTAGAATGTTAGCCTGGGCCAGTCCATCAAGGATGGCCTCCTTAATAAACTTTTCTAACATCTTCCCCAGGATAGAAGTCAGGCTAATGGGCCTGTAGTTAGCCGGATCCACTCTCCTCCCTTTCTTGAAGATCGGCACCACATTGGCCTTCTTCCAGTCTTCGGGCACTACACCAGAGTGCCAGAAGTTTTCAAAGACCCGTGCCAGGGGCTGGGCTATGACGCTCGCCAGCTCCTTGAGTACCCTGGGGTGCAGGTTGTCAGGGCCAGCTGACTTGAAGGTATCCAGCTTCTCAAGGTGTTCCTTCACGAGGTCAGCATTGATGGAGGGTAGGGGATCCCCCTCACCCAGATTTCCCTGTCCCATAGCAGGCATGGGCATCCCGTGTGACTGATGAAAGACTGATGCAAAATACCTATTTAATAGGTTGGCTTTTTCCTGGGCGTCAGTTGTCAGTTGCCCCATCTGGTTTAGCAGGGGTCCAACATTGCCCTTGCTTTTCCTCCAGCTCCCCACATATCTGAAAAAGGACTTTTTGTTGTCCTTGATGCCTGAAGCTAGTTGGAGTTCAGTTGCAGCCTTGGCTTTCCTGGTTTGCTCCCTGCAGGACCGGACCAGCGCGGAGTAATCCTCCTTGGAGGTGAATCCCGTCCTCCATCCTTTGTAGGCTTTCCTTTTTAGCCACAGGAGGTCTGCTAGGTCCCTGGAGAGCCAGGGGGGCTGCTGTGCCTTCTTGCTGCCTTTCCTCCGTGTTGGGATAGATTTAGCTTGTGCATTGAGGATCGCTTCCTTGAGAAGCAACCACTCTTCTTGAACTCCCATCTCCCTGGGGTCACGGTCCCTAAGGGCCTGACTGACAAGCCTCTTGAGCTTGTCAAAGTCGGCTTTTCTGAAGTCAAGGACTTCTGTGTTGCTGACTGACTTGCCAGCTTTACGGCGGATGGTGAAGGTGATCAGCTCGTGGTCGCTGTCACCCAGGTTCCCATCGATCACTAGGTCGCTGATTAGGTCGTCCCCCGTAGCCAGTACCAGGTCGAGCAGCGCTTTGCCTCTCATTGGCCCATAGACTTCTTGAGTCAGGTAGAGGTCATCCACGCATGAGAGAAAGGTTTTTGACCGCTCGTATTTTGCTGAGTGATCTTCCCAGGAGATGTCCGGGTAATTGAAGTCACCCATGACAACCAAGGTCCTGGAGCAAGCGGCCTCAGTCAGTTCCCGGGCGAACTCCTGGTCAAGCTCAGGACTTTGGGTGGGAGGTCTGTAGTAGACTCCCACCGTTGTGTCCCCTGTGCCGTATTCCCCATGAATTTTTACCCAGAGGGTCTCTAGCTGTCCGTGCCCGTTGCCAACATCAGCTTGCAGGGACATGTAGCTTTCCTTGACATAGAGAGCTACACGCCCGCCCCTTTTGTCAACACGATCCCTCCTGTACAGGGTATAGCCCTCTATTCCCGTGGTCCAGTCATGGGTGGAGTCCCACCGTTATGCTAATGACATCATATTTCTTTGCACTGAGCAGGAGGACGAGCTCATCCTGCTTGTTGCCCAGGCTCCTGGCATTAATGTACAGGCAGGCAAGTGTGCCCTTAGGGGCTCTTGCCTTGCCCACAGATTGTGCCAGGGCTGGGGCAGGGGTGGGCTCCCTTAAGTGCCTTGGTCTGCTGGCTTTGCAAGGGTTGCTCAGTGGGCCAGCAGTGGCAGTAGTCCCCCCATCCCCCAGCAGGCTTAGTTTAAAGCCTGGTGGAGCAGGTTAGCCAGCCTGACTGAGAAGAGCCTCCTCCCCAGGTGAGAGAGGTGGAGGCCATCTCTTCCCAGCAGCTCGCTGCCTCTCTCGCAAAAGAGCGGGCTGTGGTCATGGAAGCCAAAGCCTTCCCGATGACACCAGCTCCGCAGTCTTTGGTTCACTGCATGGATCCTCCTCTCCCTCCTCAGCCCATAGCCCGAGACTGGGAGGATGGATGAAAACACCACCTGAGCTCCCAGACCCCTAAGCCCCACTCCCAACTCCCTGTAGCACCTCATGACCCGGCTGGGCGTGCTCCAAGCCATGTCATTGGTGCCCATGTGAATAAGGAGCATGGGGTAGTGGTCTGTGGGCCGGAGGAGCTGCGGGATCCTCTCCACAGTGTCTCAGATGCGGGCCCCTGGGAAGCAGCACACTTCCCAGGTTAAGGGTTCGGGGCGGCAAATTGCCCCCTCGGTCCCCTGCAGGACGGAGTCTCCCACAACAAACACCTTTCGCTTTGTCTTGGGGAGAGCGGGGGCAGTGGCTGCGGTCGAGCCTGGGTTGCCTGCGGGAGCCGGCAACTGAGCAGGCTCTGCTGGGGCTGGAAGAGGTGCAAAAATATACAAGTACTTGTGAATTTAGAGGGGCAATACTGAAACTCAACATAGCTTATAGCAACATTGTAACTTGTGGATAGATATGACATGAGCAATCATTATCTGCTGAGTGTGTGTGTGTGTGTGGTTTTATAAACACACACACACAAAATTAATGACTTTGTATGAAATAAAGGTAAAATCACTTTCAGTAGGTGTTTCAATACTATTATATAAAGAAAAGGCAATAGAAAACAGTCCTTTCTGGTCCCAGTAAAAAATGAAATATATCTGTTGTGTTCCCAGATTTGCAGCCAAATTAGCAAGTGGCATAGTTATATGATTTCCTAAAGGACCACAGTCCTATAGTAGTGAAAAACATTGACTATTAAACCTCTCCTTACTTAGTTAAAAGTTTTCTGCACTTTCTGAAGAAAATCTATAATAAAGTCCTTTTTATTTAATCTTTTTTTTCTTAAGCAATATAGAAAATGGGTTATACAGGGAGGGCATGTCTAGCTAAGTGCTTTGTAAATAAACACTCTCAGTATTGAAATGGGGCCTCTTGATGCTACTTTAGAATAAACCAAGTATTAGTAAACTGCCTAATCTGAGTAATTACACTGGAAGGATTATTTCTGAACGTCAGCTCCAACCCCTCAAGATTGAGGATTGGCTATCCTGTCTAATCTTCTCTCCATTCATATGTGTGTAAGATGTAACCTTTCAAGAAAGCACCACTTCTTTTCAAGACAGCAGAACAGTTGCCAGGGAAATGCTCACTTTTTAGTTCCTACATCTTTTGATGTAGTAGAGGATTGGGTTCTTTTCATCATAAAATATCTTTCATGTACAAAATGAAATAGGGATGTACATGTTCAAGAGAAAAGAAATCACAATGAAAAAATGTTGCAGATTTTTATGGACATTGTGTAATATAAGTAAGCCTTCACTTACTGTTAATTTCTGTAAGGGTAATGGTACTGCTACTAGCTGACAAATGACTAGCTCAACAAAAAGGAAGAGCCATTCTTTGGGAAGATCGCCACTGATGAAATTAACGTGACAAATCTTCTCAGATTCTCATTCGAAGAGGAAGATAGCCACTTCTTAATATTAAAGGGAATGACAGGGAAATCGGGTACCTTTAATTCTCTTGGGCAGCAATTACAGAGAGTGAGAGAGAATAGATTAATTATTAACTGCCTGTATTATTAGACAGCATTATTTAATTTTTACTACTCCAGGGGTTTTAGTATTTACCAATAATCAACTGCATTTCAGATTTGTAGTCAAAACAATATTGGATTTCACAGCAAGTTAGATGTGTGTTAAACCTTGTTACCAACTGTGATTGTAAGCAAAACCAAATGAAGGGAACATGACATAAAACACTGAGCTGACATTTCCCCTATTTGCATAGGCATACTCTGAGCTGGGGTGCAGCAGCATGATATGCACCCAGGGAATTCTCTGCTAGGGGACCCTTGTGGTATGCTTCTGCAAATGGGGGAACCTTGGCAGGCTCTCCCAGTGTTTCAGGAGAACCAGAATTCCTGGGTGCGCATGATCATTTGCTCCCTGAAGCCCTGGGAGCACCTGCCTGAAGCAGCTGAAGAGCAAGGGCAGCTCTGGGCTACCCATGCTCTCCTGCCATAAAGCAAACAGATGTCTGCCACAAAAAGTGGCACACATTTTTTATCAATTTTATGTTGCACCCCAAAATTTTGGGCACTTGTGCATGACAAGGTATGGATGTCTGTTTGTTCACCTTTTAGCCACCATGAAAGTGTTCATGGTGTGGCACAAAGGAAGACCAGTAGGCTATAGGGAAGCTGTGCTTTGGTTCTTCACCCTGCTAGTGTAATCTCATGAAATCCAATGCTACTGGCCATAAGCCAGCAAAGCCTCAAATGGCTACTCCAATGGAAAAGGAAGACACCCCTTAACTGGGTTTTCATAAAAGCACCTTTGGTGAGGGGGCGGTAGAGAAGGCCTGGTAGGGGTTGAGTAAGGCTGTGGGATGGCCAGAAGGGCAGCACATGGGCCAGCTGTGAGTTCAAGTTGTTGGGTGTGAGAAGCCCAGTGAGGGGCTAGGTTAGTCTTCTGTTTAGTGAATTGGCTAGCCATTACCCAGGTGAGGGTCACAGGAGATGTCCAAAAGACTGCATGTTTTCAGCCAAGGCATGACTCAGATAAGCCTGATGGCCTACAGGACTGCTCAAGGGAGCAGGGCTGAGTGAAGGGGGTATAGTATGGTGCGGTGAGCAAAAGACTAGGGCTGTGTGAAACAGCACCAGTCTGCTTTGACTTGCGTTTCAACATTTGGATGGAAGAGTGTTTCATTTTGAGTTTGTTTTAGTTTTGAAAGCAGTAATCCATTTTGGGGACAGTGGCAGCACTGATCTTCCTGGCATGGGCTGCACCCTGCACTGGTCCCAGCCAGCAGCACCAGCCTCCTGTCATCTGGAAGGCAGACCGGGGACTCGCCTTTTGAGCATGCAGGCCCATGATCTGCCTGCCGGATCACAGGAGGCTGATTCTTCTGCCTGGGGCCAGCAGCAGCCAGGGCTGTCTCTGGGGGGAGGGGTCAAATCAGGGTGACTGCCCTGGCCCCTGTGCTTTGCGGGGCCATGTGGAGCCAGGTGGAGTGGCCGTGGTGACTGCACTGCCGCTTTTGGCTTCATGTCCAGCTGCTTGCTACCCCCCAGTCCATGCCAGCACTGCCACCATCACTGATGGTGGTGGTGGCTTCTTCACATCCGGGGCACATGGGTTTGGGATGAGTCCCTGAACAAGCTGATTTGCCCCAGGCCCTGCACTAGAGACAACCCAAGAAGGGTGCATCCCTGGGCAAATCAGTTTGTGTGGGGACCCACTCCCACCCCAATCTCATGCACCCTGGATGTTAAGAAGCAGCCGCCCCCATTGGCACCACTCTCTGGTGGCAAGGGGGGAGGGTAGCGAGTAGCCAGATGCGAAGCTGGTGGCAATGGTGCAGTCACCATGGCCACTCCACATGGCTCTGTGGGGCCCCCTCAAAGTGTGGGCCCTGGGTCCCAGGATAGTCACCCTCATTCGACCCCCAGGGATGTCCCTGGTTGCCGCTGGCCTCAGGTAGCAGAACCAGCCTCCTGTGATCTGGGCCCGCACACCCAGAAGCAGTCTGGCACAGTCCCTGCAGCCCTTCTGGGGGTATGGGTGAGCCCCCGATCTGCCTGCTGGATGACAGGAGGCTGGTGCTGCCAGCTGGGATTGGCACTGGGCATAGCCTGGGCTGGGAATATTGATACTGCTGCTGGCCCCAGCTGGCAGCAGCAGCCCCCCTGTCATCCAGCAGGCAGATCGGGGGCTCACCTGCACCCCTGGGAGGGCTACAGGGGCTGTGTTGGACTCCTCCTAGGGGTGCTGTCCACCTATTGCCTGCCAGATAACAGGAGGTTGGTGCTGCTGGCTGGGACTGGTGCTGAAGCCAAGTAAGCCTGGCTTCAAAACTCAAAGTTTTGAGTGCCTTCTTTTGTTTTCAAGCTGTTTTGAAGGGTTTTGTTTCATTTTGATTTCACTGTTTCAAGCTTGAAATGCATCAAAACAGCTTCAAAGAAAAAAACCAGTAAAATTTTGCACAGCCCTACAAGAGACCGTGTGAGAGGGGGTGGAGTGCAAGAGGCCCCTGTGAGAGTCAGGTGTTATGACTGTGCGCGCGTGTGTGTGTGTATGTGTGTGTGTGTGTGTGTGTATGCATGTGCACACACGAGAGACCTGGCAGAGGACCAGATTTGGTATGGCTTGTGGCCAAGAGTATGATAACATCTTGGATGCCATCTGCAAGGCATGGGACATGGTGTAGGGGAGATACGAAGCTGTGGATAGTGCCCCCTGGCACTAGAAAGGGAAGCCTCCTGCATTTACCACCAGTTCATTGTAATAGCAAAATCATGGCAAGCGAGACTGGGCAGACTGCCCTATGTGGGTCGCCTTGAGACTCGTCTCTGAGCTTGCCCCCTGTCACAGTGTCATATCCAGTCACCTTTGCTACCACAGATTGAGTCTTGTACTGGCATGGACTAGGCCCATATGTTTAAGTGAATGAACCCATCTTAAGCATGATATAAAAATTATGTGCTGTAGAAAGTCCTTGAGGCTTCCTGTTTCAGTTAGTAAAGGGATTACTCTCTGAGTTCTCCAATTACCTTCTTAATCAAATTTTACATTATATGATTAAAAATCAAAGCATCCTGAAATAAGGATTTTGGTTGTAATGCTATAACCTCCATGGTTAGCACACAGTCAAGATGATTATGCACTAGTGAGTTTTCACATTAGCATGACTCAATTTATGCTAATTTCTTAAGGTTATTAACTTCTATAATTATGTTAACGTTTAATCAAGAAATTAGTTTGAAATGTGGGAAATAGAGAGAGCTCCTTATTATCAGTTATACTTGAAGGCCCAGAGTCTTTAAAACCTGAACAGCTTGGTGAACTTGAAAATAGTACTTCTCTCTGTTAGTTACAGCTCAGTTAACGAGTAGTAGTATTGTTAGTTTGACTGTTACAGCACTAAATACAGTCTTAGTTTGATTATTCCCTGAAGAAAAGATTGTAAAAAAAAAAAAAATAGTTTCTGGCATTAGGTAGATTCCAGAGATGTTTACATTTTATTTTAATAATTCCAATGCAATAAATAATATAACTTTAAATTGCAATGCATAATCATAATGATACTACCTAAGTTGAATGACTGTATCTTTTATATCCCAAGTATATAGTTCAGCATGCAAAAATATTGGGTCCTCTTTTTACTTCAGTTTCAAGATTTACACTTGTAATAAATTATTTATTTTGTTCACCACTTTCTGATTCTAATATCTATTGAAACGCCTAAAACTGAAATTGTTGTTTCCTTCTGGAAAGTTTCCCATGAATACAGTCTATCCCTCTCTTTCTCTCACATGTCTTGCTCTCTGGAATTAGCAGCTGCAGAGAGGACATATACAAAAATTTCCTGTTTTAAAACATGATGACCTTTTGAAAGGATTGATTTCATAGAAATAATAAATACAGAAATAGTTTTTGAAGTTTATTGTGGTGTTTACCACTTGCACCATCCTTACTGGTGGCCGAATTTTATTATCTTTTGTTATTCCCTGAAATTATTCACCCTCATCTCATCCTCAAAGTGTGGATTTCTCACACATCATCCCATAAATGCAAAATACTGAGTGACTAACTGCAAATGTGAAGGCAATCCCAGAACTCCTGATCCAATGAACACTTCCATACAAGTTGTTTCCAATTAAATATGAAAAAAAAAAGAAAAAAGCAAGCACCCTACTTCTAACTTGAACACGGATAGGAATTTTGAATAATGCTAACAGAATGAGAAGAGAGATAGTTAGAGAGTAAGTAAGTCTTTATCACTTGAGCATAATGAACCAAACCCTAGTATGAGCTTTGAAGTGTTCTGCAGGTGCAATTTAGACACAAGCTGTTGCCACTCTTATGAGCAGCAGCTTGATAACATGTGTTACCAAACAAATTTTTCTCCCAGTATCTTGCTTAATTCTACTTCAGACTGTTCAGTTTTGAACATGATGTTATATATATTTTTCCCCCAGAAACCTAAGGAGTAGAGAGATTTAAAAAAAAAAAAAAAAAGATTAAAATAAGGATCCTGATGGAAGTCATCACTTTGGGAAAGCTCACATTTACATTAGAGGGAAATATTACAGGATTTAACCTTTACTGATGTTTAGGAAAGACTGCAATTCAATAACATTGCTTCAAATTTTGACTGGGTGGGGAAGAGTACACTAAATTAAATGTCTATAATGAAGACGTTTGCAAACTGCTTATGGCAGCCACAGGAATGTTTTAAGTCTGTGAAAGCAGAACCACAGCATAAGTGATTGGAACAATTCTATACTCCCAGCTACTCAACATAAAAATAAAATGTGTAAGCTCACAGACATCAGGAAAAACTGGATTTCTCATCTCCCTTGTAAAGAAGCATGGAGAAACCACTTGTGATTTTGGCATTAAGTTGACTCCAGAGTTGTTTACTAGGGCAGTGTGAAGCTTCTGGTGCTTACTCAATTTGGAGATTTGGCCCAATTCAGTGGCCAAATCTCTGAATCCAAATCAACCCAGGAGAGCAATTAGAAGGTCCAAACCAATTTGAAGATCTCTGAGTTGATTTGGAGTACTTTGGAGATTTGAGTAGTGCCTGCTGGCTGCCGCAGGGAGCTGGACCCGGACTCTGTGTTGGTAAGTGGGAGGCAGGGGAGAGAGGGCTGGAGGAGGGGGGAAGGGACCATGGGAGAGACCCCTGACAGGCCCCATCCCGTACCTGCTCCCCCAGCCCCCCTGTGCACCCCCTCGACCTCCACCCACTCTCCCTTCCCCCGCATGGCTGCCCTGCCCGGCCCCCATTTTCTGCTCTTTAAAAAACCCAAAACAAGCCCTGACTCACGAGTTGTTTCCAGGCCGGGGGGAGGAATCCTTCTCCCATAAGCCCCTCAACCCCAACCTGCTCTCCTCTCCATATAGCTGTTCCACCCAGCCCCAACTTCTGGCACTTTAGGAAAAAAAAAACCCTACTCATTGACTTCTGCAGCAGCTGCCAGGGCTTTGGGGACTTATGGCAGAGCCCCACTCCCACAGCACAAGGCACTGGGGAAGGGGCATCAGGGATCACTGCCCCTTGCTTGGCAGGAGTCAGTGAGTTGGGTTTTTTTTTCTTTTTAAAGAACTGGGAGACGGGGCAGTGGTACAGCCATGTGGCGGGCTGGGAGAGTGAGTGGAGGTTGAGGGGCTTGTGGCAGAACCGCCTACACAGTATGGGGCAGTGTGGGTCAGTGGGGATCACCCCCATGCCTGGCACCAGCTGGTGTGTGGGATTTTTTTTTTAAAGAGCTGGGAGCTTGGGCTGGGAGAACAGGTGGTGGATGGCGGCTCATGACAGAGCCCTCCAATGCAGCATGAGGCAGTAGGGGGCAGCAAGGATTGTGCAGCCACCTACTAGCAGCTGGTGAATGCCAGGCTTTTTTTTCAGATGGCCAGGAACTGGGACCAGGCATGGCAGCCATTGATGGGGCTGGGAGAGTGCGTGGGGGATGGGACTAATTCAGTGGCAGCTGAATCTCCCAATCAGATTCAGCCAAATCAATTCCCCCGAATCAGCTGAATCCAAATCTGAAGTGAATACTAGCCACTTTGCACAGGCCTATTGTTTACAACTCTGAAGTAATTCCAGTACAGGAAATGACATAACTTTAAATTGCAATGTATAATAATACAGATAAGTATTATTACAAATATTCCACCGCCCTATGACTCTTTCAGTTAGTTTGGATTTTTTCCTCCTCTGATTTCATAGATTTCATAGACATTAGGGCTGGAAGGGACCTCGGGAGATCATCGAGTCCAGCCCCCTGCCCAAAGGGCAGGAAGTCAGCTGGGGTCATAGGATCCCAGCAAGATAAGCATCCAATTTACTCTTGAAGGTGTTCAGTGTAGGTGCTTGAACCACCTCCGCTGGCAGACTGTTCCAGACCTTGGGGGCTCAGACAGTAAAGAAATTCTTCCTTATGTCCAGCCTAAAATGGTCTTGCAGTAGTTTATAACCGTTCAACCTCATCATCCCTTGGGGCACTCTGGTGAACAAACGTTCCCCCAGATCCTGGTGGTCACCCTTGATAAACTTATAGGTGGCCATCAGATCACCTCTGACCTGTGCTTTTGCAAGCTAAACAGCCCCATTGGTTCGCAGTCTGTTGTTGTACGGTCTGTTTTCCTGACCTCTGATCATGCACGTGGCTCTCCTCTGGACTCTCTCAAGCTTCTCCACATCCTTTTTGAATTGTGGAGCCCAAAACTGGACGCAGTACTCCAGCTGCGGCCTCACCAAGGCCGAGTACAAGGGGAGAATGACGTCCCGGGATTGGCTCGAGAAGCATCTATGGATGCAAGCCAGCGTTTTGGTCACTTCACTAGCCACAGCATCGCATTGCAGGCTTATGTTCATCTTGTGGTCAATGATGACCCCCAAGACTCTTTCTTCTGTAGTGCTAACCAACGTAGCACTACTGAGCCTATAAGGGTGCTGCAGGTTTTTCCTCCCAAGGTGGAGAACCTTGCATTTTTCAGTGTTAAACACCATCAGGTTCTCGTCTGCCCATTTGCTGAGCTTGTCCAGGTCAGCCTGGATCACCTGCCTGTCCCCTGGCATGGATGCTTTGCCCCAAAGTTTGGTGTCATCGGCGAACTTGGCCAGTCCACTCCTGACTCCAATGTCCACATCATTAATGAAGATGTTGAACAGTATGGGTCCCAGGACAGAGCCTTGAGGGACCCCACTGGTTACAGGGCACCACAATGAGTGACTGCCATCAATCACAACCCTCTGGGTCTGACCACGGAGCCAATTTCCAAGCCAGCAGATCGTGGTGGAGCCAAGGCCACAACCGGCCAGTTTGGCCAAGAGGTGATCATGGGATAACAGATCAAAAGCTTTTTTGAAGTCAAGATATATGACATCAACCTCTTCTCCCTTGTCCAGGTGATAGGTCACCTGGTCATAGAAGGAAATGAGATTGGTTAAACAAGACCTACCTGCAACAAACCCATGCTGGCTATCTCTTAGAATGTTAGCCTGGGCCAGTCCATTAAGGGTGGCTTCTTTAATAAACTTTTCTAAGATCTTCCCCAGGATAGATGTAAGGCTGATGGGCCTATAGTTTGCCGGATCCACTTTCCTCCCTTTCTTGAAGATAGGCACTACATTAGCCTTCTTCCAATCTTTGGGCGCTACACTAGAGTGCCAGGAGTCCTCAAAGATCTGTGCCAGAGGCTGGGCTATGATGCTCACCAGCTCCTTGAGTATCCTGGGGTGTAGATTGTCAGGGACAGCTGACTTGAAGGTATCCAACCTCTCAAGGTGTTCCTTTATGTGGTCAGCATTGATGGAGGGCAGGGGATCTCCCTCACGTGGACCTCCCTGTCCTGTAGTGGACATGGGCATCCCATGGGACTGATGAAAGACCGACGCAAAGTACCCATTTTAAGAGATTGGCTTTTTCCTGGGTATCAGTTGTCAGTTGCCCCATCTGGTTCAGCAGAAGTCCAACGTTGCTTTTCCTCTGGCTCCTCACATATCTGAAAGAGGACTTTTTATTGTCCTTGATGCTCGAAGCTAGTTGCAGTTCAGTTGCAGCCTTGGCTTTCCTGGTTTTCTCCCTGCAGGACTGGACCAGTGCAGAATATTCCTCCTTGGAGGTGAATCCCATCCTCCATCCTTTGTAGGCCTTTCTTTTTAGCCTCAGGCGGTCTGCTAGATCCCTGGAGAGCCAGGAGGGCTACTGTGCCCTCCTGCTGCCTTTCCTCCAAGATGGAATCAAATTAGCTTGTACATTGAAGATCACTCCCTTGGGGAGCAACTACTCTTCCTGAACTCCCCTCCCCCTGGGGTCATGGTCCTTTAGGGCCTCACTGACAAGCCTCCTGATCTTTGTCAAAATTGGCTTTCCTGAAGTCAAGGGCTTCAGTGTTGCTGACTGACTTTCCAGCTTTATGGCGGATGGTAAAGGTGATCAGCTTGTGGTCGCTGTCACCCAGCTTTCCATCAATCATTAGGTCACTGATTAGGTCATCTCCAGTAGCCAGTACCAGGTCAAGCAGCACTTTACCTCTCATTGGCCCTTAGACTTCTTGAGTCAGGTAGAGGTCATCCACGCATGATAGGAAGCTTTGCGACCGCTCAGGTTTTGCTGAGTGATCCTCCCTCGAGATGTCTGGCAGGCAGGCAAGTGTCCTCTTCAGGGCTTTCACCTTGCCCACAGATTGTACCAGGGCTGGTGCAGGGGTGGGCTCCCTTAAGTGCCTTGGCCTGCTGGCTTTGCAAGGGTTGCTTAGTGGGCCAGCAGTGGCAGTAGTCCACCTGTCCCCTGGCAGACTTAGTTTAAAGCCCAGTGGAGCAGGTCAGCCAGTCTGGCTGAGGAGAGCGCCCCCCCCGCCAGGTGAGAGAGGTTGAGGCCATCTCTTCCCAGCAGCTTACTGCCTATTTCGCCAAAGAGCGGGCTGTGGTCATGGAAGCCAAAGCCTTCCTGATGACACAAGTGCCGCATTCTTTTGGTTGATTACCTGGATCCTTCTCTCCCTCCTCAGCCCATACCCCAAGACTGGGAGTATTGAAGAGAACACCGCCTGTGCCCCCAGACCCTTTAGCCCCACTTCCAAATCCCTGTCATGCCTCATGACCCAGCTGGGAGCGCTCCAAGTCATGTTATTCATGCCCATGTGAATAAGGAGCATGGGATAGTGGTTTGTGGGGTGGAGAAGCTTAGGGATGTTTTCCACAATGTCTTAGATGTGGGCCCCCGGGAAGCAGCAGACTTCCCAGGCTAAGGGGTTTGGGCAGCAGATTACCCCCTCAGTCACCCTCAGGATGGAGTCTCCCACAAGAAACACTTTATGTTTTGTTTTGGGGAGAGTGGGGGCGGTAGCTGCATTTAGGCCTGTGTTGCCTGCAGGAGCTGGCAACTCAGCAGGCTCTGTTGGGGCTGCAAGAGGTTCATAGCTGTTGCTAAGCTCCGGCAGGGCAGGAGGTTTAGTGCGGCAGGCCTTAGGGCCCTTGACCACCTTGGTCCATGCCCCTGACTGGACAGAATGAGTGGTCCCGGAGTCCTCCCTTGTCCTGGAGGGAGACCATGGTCTACCCTCCAGCTCCCGAGGAAGAAGGGCCTGGCAGTAGGAGTCTATCTCCTGCTCACAGTCTCTGTTGGCATGCAGTCTCTGGACTGTGGCTTGGAGCTCTTCCAGCTGGTGCGCCAGAGACCTCAAAAGGGAGCAGACCCCACAAGGGGAAGTGGCCGTGCTCCTGGGTCCTAGAGCCTGAAAAAGGGACAGGCAGCCCCCGCAGCCAAGAGCCAGGGGCTCCATCTGCATGGAGCTTGGAACCATGGGTTCTGTCTGGGTGGCCATTTCTGAGGTGCCAGAGGGTGGGGCCGCAGACCTCGAGGGGACCCTCAGGGTGTGGCACATGCCCATCTGCATCATGCCACTGGTAAGCTGGCTATGGCTGGGACTGTCTACCCTGGGGGGCTCACTGGCAGGGCCTCAGGCCCTCCCTTGCACCCTCCTGCATGAACTCCGTGCTAACTCATGTGCTGGGAGACAAGCGCACCTGTTTGCTCAGCCTGTTCATGTGGGTCCTGTTGTGGGGCTCTCTGGGGGGCTGGGCAAAGTAGGGGCCTAGGCGGGGCATGACCCGGCCTGGCTCCCACTCAGCCATCTCCTCCCACTCTCTAAGGGTTAACCCCCTCCCACCATGGGCCCTGCTTACCTCTGGCTGTGCTGGGGGTTGGCAGGGGGCTCTGCAACTGCTGGGGGGCATCTGGGGGGCTTTGGGGGAGCAGGGGTGCAGCGGCCAACACCCTAACTGATATTTAATCTTAATCTGTTTTTCTTTATTTTAAACCCTTTGGCTCATGCTTTGCCTTCTATGGCAAAGAACAACAATTTTTGCCTTCATATTTTTAACATAAGGACAAACATTAGCTTATTTGTATAAGAAACCAACAATGTGTTTTGAGAGTTTTTATGTCATAATGATGGCCGATTATTCTATCCATCAATCACTTTTATTTTGTTTTAGTGAGAACTAAAATGTGAGATGCCATGCTATTGCAAAATGAGCATTTTTCTATGTTACTATAACACACCCCCTCAGTCTGTGGAGTGCAGCTTGATTAGATAGTCTGATTAAATGCGTGTTCACAGTTGGCTGGTGAATATAAGAAGTCAGCAATAGATGTGAATAGCTTTTGTAGAGACTGTCAGTAGAAGTCTGTTTCTGTAAAGATCACTGTTTTGCACTGTTTCTCAACTATAGTTGTAATACTTGGCATTTGTGAGTGGATAGACTGTGCTTTTTACACATCTTTATTGCTGTTTTTCCCCAAACACTTTGATTTAAATATCTGAGAATATTTTTGAATTGTTTAAATATATTTTCATTTTGAGTTCTCCTACGTAATCAGATGCAAAAAATAGAAAAGGAAATCTCATTTATTTTTAATTTAGGGAAGTGGGTTCTAAAGTTGTTACTTCAAGGAATTTCTTCCTCTTCAGGCCATATTTTTCCCCTAAAATTACTGTTAAGATGAAAATATAATACTGAGTACTGACTCTTCTTTTCTTGGTATTGTACATCTTAGACCCAACCATTGAGAGAGATGCTATATATCTTTTTTCATTGTGAAAGTACTTTCTCTGAGATTACAATTGTTTTTTTAGGAGTATTTTCTAAAATTAACCCTGTGACTACAGCTGATTAAAAGTAAAACAACAAACCAACCAACTGGAGAGAGAGAGAAAAAAAGTCAAGATTTTATGCAGGGAAATGTATCGCATACTAAGAACTCATGACTGCATCCTACTGGTCAAAAGACTTCTGACTGCTTTTGCCTTTAGATAAGATGGCTACAACCTTTGACCTACTGGTCAAAGCACTTGCCAGAGAGGGGAGGAGTGGAGGTCCTAGGTCCTAGTCTGCACCCAGGATTATTGCTGCTTTTTTAAACTATTGACCACTTATGTAGCTTTAGAGATCCAATGGTTTCTTTTGATAGGCCGTGTTCTCATGCAAATGAGCCCTCCAATGGAGTAAATTCAAAAGTAAACTTTATTAGAATTGTCCAATTATGGAGGTTGCTAACAGAGAAATAATAACATTTTACATACATACATACATACATAGATATATATATATTTTTATATATATATATTAGAGAGAGAGATGCTTTTATTATCTAAGCAGAAATAAGCAGTCTTACAACTTGGAATCTAACCATCTTAAAACCTAAGAATATCTAACAGGTGGTCATTCTGTTAGGGTGCTCTTACCCAATTTGGAGAATAAGTTTTAAGAGGCATTCATCTTCATTATGTCTGCAGACAGGAACCTCAGCAAAAGATGCTAGAGGAACACATGCCAGAGCATGGAGTCCATTTTATGTCCTTCCTTAAACAAAGGCATACAACATCACTTGATAGAAGCTTGGACAAATACGGTCAGAAAGATGTTCTTGTGTCATCCTGTTATTTGAGCTAGAACATGCTTCCCTGAACCCTTAATCAAGATTTGATGTCCGAAGACTGGATAGTCTTTTTGAGAGGACTCTCTTGCCTATACATTACTTTTCTTAGCATCACTTAGGCTAGCCTGGCCTAACTTAAACTCAACACAGCTAAAAGCCTGCTAAAGCCACTATAATGCAAGATAGGAATTCAAAATGAACACAAAGGTCTACAAGCGGGGACTGGAACCTAAGGGTTCCTGTAGACATGCTGGGACACTGCTCTGATGCACTGTAATTACAGTGCGTTGGAGCAGACTCGATGAATCAAGTCTGCTGTAGTATCCTACATAGCGTGCTCCAGCTGCCTCTGCATTTGGTGTATTCAGCATCCTGCTCTTCAAAATGTTGGTGGTGGAACTTTAACTAAAGATCACCCAATGAACTTTAGTTAAACCGCCCCACCACTATTTTGAAGGGTGGGACGCTGAATATGTGAGATACTGTGAGGGCTTTACTTAGAATGGCTCTCAGAGCCTCTCTAATTAAGGCAACCTCTCTGCCCCCCAGAGCACATATAAAAATGCCCTAAGGGCATGAGTTACCTTAAAAGTCATGAAGGCATTTACAACAAGAGCAGTCATTAGTTAAGTGGGTGATAACCATCCATAAGTAACCACTAAATGTTTAAAATGATAAGCCACTCAAAATGAGGTTTATCTTGGAAACATTTTAACCAGGCCATTCCAGGTTGGAATGTCAGGGGAGGTGAAATGCTTGACTTTCAGTCCTCCAGCATCCCACAATGAATAGTTTCCAGCCACTCTACCTCCTTCCTATTCTCTACCCCTTCCTACCCTTCAAAACTCTAATGGTTCCCTGCCCTCCTCCCCCACGTTTCCCTTGGGCAACTGCTCTGAGCTTAACTGTAGAAAGACCATGGAGCTGGGGAAGCCTGCTCCCCCAAGCTGCATGGCCTGGATGCAGGAAGCTCAATTTCAGCCCAAGCACAGAGCTCCAGGGAGGCTACTTCTCTGGGACTCTGTGCTCTGGCCAAATCCCTGCCACTCTGCTCAAAGCACAGAGTGGCCTTATCAGTTTCAGCTCAAGCTCTAAGCCACCAAGAAGCTGGCTCCTAGAAGTCCTGTGTTGAGGCTGAAACTGACTGAGCAGCTCAGAGTGGCTTAACAGCTGCAGGGCTCTGAGGCTGGGGAAAGCATGCTTTCCCAACTCCAGGATCTTGCTAGCTAGGCCACAACAGGTCGCAATTCCCAGTCAAAAAGACTCCTGCTGCCCCTAACCTCATGCCACTCTCTGACCCAATACAGGTTCACTGAGACGCATACAAAAGTTTAGTCCTTCTGGGAATTTTTACACATGTTCTGGGGGGGGGGGGGGGGGCGCACTTTAATCACAGTGGCTCCAAGACCCACTCTAATTAAAGCACCACAATGTCTCATGAATCAGCATTCCCATGATTCAAATTGGTGTTGTGACACTTTAACGAAAGCTTGTTCAATGAGCTTTCATTAAAGTGACCCTGCCACCATTTTGAAATGTAGAGACACTAATACATGAGATGCAGAGGCTGGCTGGAGCATGCTCATTAGCATCTAGTTAGTTTAGGCAGTCAGTTAGGTATCTGCTGACTGGAGTTATTTTGCCTTGTAATGCTGACACCTACAAATCTAGCCGAGTCTAATTAGCATGCTCCAGCAGACTCGATTAATCGAGTCTGCTCTGATGTGCTATAATTACAATGCATCAGAGCAGCTTTCTGGCACATCTACAGGCACTCTTAATTTCTTTTAAATCTTTTCTTCACTTTTTGCACTTTATTCCACCTCCCCCACCTCCCCAGTTTCACTTCAAACAGTTTTTCAACAATTTTCCTCTCCCCAACTTTACTCTGGCTAGACTCATGGTGGATATGGAGAGAGGGAAGACTCCATGCTGGTTTCTCTCCCAGCTACATGCCACCCTCTCTCTCCTTTCACACAACAGGGTGTGAATCGAGTCCTGGCTTTTGTCTGCTATCCTGCTTGCCAGCCCTCTATGGCAGTGGTTTTCAGCCTATGATCTGCAGACCTCAGGGGTGCACAAGCTATGTCTAAGGGTCCACAAAAAATGACTATGATCAATCAAAATATGTGAATACCCACACTTACAATGCAAAGGGGTCCACACCTCCATTCAATTTTTTTTAGGGATCTGGAAATCTAAAAAAGGTTGAAAATCACTGCTTTAGTGGCACAACCACATTTGTATAGGTCGGAAATGTCATAAAGCTTTCACCTGAGACTGCTCTAAGACTGCAATAATTTTTATGACATCACAACATTCCACAGATTTCTTATGCTATACGTATACCCTGTGCCTAAGTTCTAAGAATTCTTGTTTCTCCACCCACCCCACCATAGGACAGTAGACTTGCTATTAGGCTAAAGAGTCGGGCTTTCTTTTGTAGCTCCATAATGTTGCACTGCTTTCGTACAATGTAGGTGCCACTCCAGCTAGAAGTCTATCAACTTAAGAAGGATCTAGGCACTTATATATATAGGCCAACAAAGCAGTGAATGCTTGAATGTACCTGGAAAGGCTTCAGATCAAACAGGGAGGTGCTTAGTTAGTTTAGGCACAAGTTTGCATCTGGTTAGTTTAGGTAGTCAGTTAGGTATCCGCTGACTGGAGTTATTTTGTCTTGTAATGCTGACACCTACAAATCTAGCCAAGCCTTTTTTGATTTGGCCCTAACTGTTTTCAAGGCGGGACCCTCAATAATTGAGCAGGGTCTAGGTTTGCTTGTGATGTTGTGTGGCACAGTTTGGGTACCAAGTCTGAACAAGGAAAGAGTAAAATATCAATATAATAATTTCCTGCCTCACTCTAGGACTTTTTTATTTCTCTGGAGCTCTGCACTCCATGTATGGACAGGGCCATGAAATCAATAGAAATTCTCAAGTCTGTAAATTTTTTCTTATAGACTGATAACACTGGGCATATCTACATAAGATGCTTAATGCCCATTGGACTAATTCTATTGTGCGTTAGCACATTAACACAGCTTTTGCCAGATGCACTAACATGCAGTAGAACATTAATGCACAGTAGAATTAGTCCAGTGGGCATTAAGCATCACCTAAAAAGCATTCACCTGCGCTAATTCTCAGTAGCACTGATTACAGCACAATAAATTAGTACCTGTTATTACAGATACTAAACTTACTGCGTTGTAATTATGGCACATTAATGAATGTGTAGATGAACCCATTGAGACTTCAATACTATCTTATTTTCATTTTTACTGTAAGACTGAATGAAAAAAAATAAAGAAACAGTACTGCACACTGTTTTGTACATTTAGCCACTTTAGGACTTCTTTGTCTTGTCTCCAAGGCAGCCTAATCCTGAACCAAGACCTAGCAAATCATTTGCACTGGTCCCATGTTGCACACAATTATTTAAAAAAAAATAGTTCCCAAAGTTGCATAACAGAAGAACACCTATTGTGGTTATTTATGGAAGATGCCTTACTCATGGTGAGAGCTTTCACTGAGAACTTTGATCCTTTTACTACCCATTGCTGGCTCTGGATTTAGGACCCATGCTCAGACTGACCACAGCCTTTCCATTTGATAATAGGCAATTTTATTGATACACAGTGTTAACAAAAAAGAAACAATACAAACAATCAAGCAGTAACTCTATATACTACCAAATATCAGAGTCAGGATATATCTGGCCAGGGCGCATGGTTCACTCTTAGGCTCTCTCTTAAGTGCCCGCTGTCAGCAGCCTAGAGGTGAGATGCTGAGGCCCACACCCCTACTCCAGTGGGTTGGATGAGACAGGCTGATGTTGTGCCTTCTGTTCATGGTGGTCTCAGAGACCCCTCCTGAGGGATGGGGACAGGGACCCCTCTCAGGGAGGAGGACCCAGGTGGGACAGGGGAGGGAGGGACCCTTTGTCACCCTCAAGTCTCTGATTTTGTATTCTCCTTTCTTCTTGGTGACTCCTGATGACTCTTCATCCATGGCTATTGCTGGTTGGTCTCTCTGTATTCATCATGCTGTCCACGTAGCTAATCACATGCCCACACATTAATTTGGTCTTTCCAGGCTTTCTCCTTTTTTCATCTGTTCCCCAGAACTGGGACTCAGGCCCCCCTGTTCTGGGGCTTTGTTAGCTAGTGCCACCCCTATCTCATGTTATTTGCCAATCCTGAGCTATTCTAAGTCATATACATATACCTATAAGTCAATTCTCCAAAAGCAGACCTTTAAATACCATTCTTAAGCCATCACCCATCATTATGTGTATGAAGAAGGACTGAGTACTTGGGGGGGAGGGGGGGAACAACAAACCCAACAATATTCAGATACATTTTTCCCAACCTTACATGCATGTTGGACTTCTGTACAGCACAGCCCCTTTGAACCCCATGCTAGTGGAATTAGGCTGGTGCAAGACAATGTGAATACACTGAGATTAGATCTGGATCTGATGATAATTCTTAAATTGTATGAGATATTGGAAATCATTTAGTAATCAGTGAAATATCAGCTTAATTTGTATTTCAAAGTGAGAAATGATAATTCATGTTACATGTGAGAGAAGAGATTGGGTTTGTACAATATTTGGGCCTTGGACTAGGATTTGGGAGGCCTGGATTTGTGTCTCTGTTCTGTCACATATTGCCTCAGTGATCTCAGGGAAGCCACTTAGGGTATGTACAGGCCCTAGGTTGATCTAAATGTTCAATCATGGAGGCATTCTAAGCATTTAATTCATCTAAAAACTTGTGACCCCGATCTGAGTTAGTGTACTTCAGGAAGAGCACTAACTTAGACTGAGAAAGTAACCTGATCTAGGAAGGTGTTACCTGATTTTGGGATTGGCTGCACACATGTTTGTTATGATCCTGGGGCTCAGAAAGCCCAGCCATTCACCCCAACCCTGGGGCTATGCTATATCCACCCCAACAATCCTGACTGAGCTATTTTTTAGTTGGAGTTATCTTCAGGGACTACCAGTTGAATGATGAAGAGATGCACATTTACTTAGTGAGCTGTTCATCAAAAGCACATCCAGCCCTGTTTACATTAGCTTTCCACCTAAACATCTTCCTGATTGACTGTACAGTTCTGCTATTTCTAATGTGTTGTAAAGCTGTTTGTAAAAATTAGAAGGTTTTTTCTTTGGTGCAGGCACAATTGCTTCTTTATCATCCCTTGGCCACTGTAGATATCATTCTGCCAGAATCAATACCATCTAGATCAATGGAAGAATATTTTTGAAAATGTGAATTGTTTTTTCTTTATGGCCCTGATTTACTAATAATTTGTAGTGGAGTATTTAATAGAAATGAGCACAGACCTTGGTCTGAATTGTCAAATTGATATTTAATAATAGGGGTGGTAGAGAGGAAGAGGTAGTTGGATAATAAAGCCTGATTTTAATACAAAACTGTGGGCAGAGGAAAAAGGATAAGAGCTAATGAGAGTGACTTGTATCAAAGAGGGTCACAGACTGGTACCAGACCTAGGTGATATGTTGCAGAAAAATGGAAAATAATGAGGTTAGGCACAAACAACAAGAGGAAAGATTAAAACTTCAACAGAATGACATACTGCAAATATTGATCTGGAGCAAATGTTGCTGGAATCTCTACAGCTTACATTCAGATATTTAAGTGGAGAAAGGATGTAAGGCTTAGTATATTTGTGCATCATAAGACATTAGGACTACAGTAGGGTGATCAGTTCTGTTCACCTTGTTATAAAAATATATTCTAAAAATGGATAGAAGTCCAAGAGAAGGAAAGCAGAATGGAACAGACATGTAAGGATCTTATTTATTCAGAAAGGTTCCAGAAATAGTTTTCTGTTTTTTTGGGAGGAGGCGAGATTAAGCAGGGATCACTCTGAGGTATGCAACACTACAAAATAAGTATAAAATATCAGTATTTTAAGGAATCTGAGTTAATAGCCAAACAAGAAAATAAAATGTACAAGGACTTAGGGAATGGAGAAACAGATAACAGATATAAACCAAATTTCATTATAGAGATTATTTATTATAAAAAACAAATTACAAAGTCAAATAATTAATAAATTATTTAATCTTTGTGTTAGCTTAGTATTTCATTGAAAATATGCTACAAGTTACTGCTTTAAAAAGTGATGGGGAAGGTTATTCTATAAAGATAGCCTCTCATTCTTTCTTTCTTGCTGTCTCATACATACACATGCACACGCATACTTCTTCTTTCCTAAATGTTCATATATGCAAGATGTTAATTTTAAGTAAAATATACCTGTGCAAGAAAGTATTATTAGAGTTACTGTTGTGTCATCAAGACCAATTAAGATACAATACTGATTAAAAATTTTAATGACACCAGCATATGGAAACCTTCTAAGGTTAATAAAAAAAAGTTAGATGCAACTTGTCAAGACAAGAAAGAAGTAAGGAGGTGAAGAAAATGAATCAGCAAGCAGCAAAAAATACAATATTTTTATTCTTGAAAAGAACCTAAAAATGGCCAAAGAATAGAGCAGTGAGTAGGGAAAATAGTAAATGCAGTTTGTCTGTGTAGAAAAGATACATTAGCTATGGGAATAAACTGAACAATAAGTTGTAGGCTTTGATGAGGCTGGGGAATTAAACATGAAAAAATGAGAAATAGCTTATGGAAGCAGGTGACAGTACTTCTAAGATTATAGTTCAGAGTTCTATATATTGAGGTATTTTCTGAGAAAAGGAAGGAGAAAATAGTGAATGTTTTTCATTTAATTCTGGAGGCTACTGGGAAACTAAATGGATGATAAGTTAGATTTTTGGTTGTCAGCATCTTGACAGTCATCAACACATTGCTGAAAAAGAGAGAGAATCTGACAGTTGTGGCTATAATCATGCTATGAAGAAATGTGCTATAATTCATTGTTCTATAATGTTCACCTGATACATCATCATGACAACTGTCTGTCCAGTCTAGATCTCTGAGCATTTCCCAGAATGAATATAATGGCATAAGAAAAGTATGTAAAATCCTTTGATTAAAAAAAAAAAAAACATGAATAGAAGATTGTGTGAGGTAGGTTTAGGGAAATTAATTTAATGCTTTAGTAAGAGGTTTTATTTAACATCTTAGTGTCTTGATTAAAGACACCTAAGAGAGATCTTAAGCAAAGGACTCCCGAAACTAAATAATAGTATTTTCAGATTTGAAGGAGAATCTGTGAAATAAGTCTGGACATTCCAATAAAAAAGGGAGGGTAGAATAATGTGTTACAGAATACTAAACAGAAAGAATTTGGCATAAGTAATAGGTTCTTAATGGGCCAGATGGGAGAGACTGTGAAAAGAATGGAATGGAGGAGGAATATAGGATATATGACTGGAAGGGACCTCATAGGTCACATTATACCTAGTCCTTTACTATCACATACAGGGTCAATATGCTGTTGCATTGATTTTTTTTTTCATAGCTACATTAAAAACAATTTACTTCTTCTGCTCTTACTCTTCCTATTGGAAGACTATCCCAGTATCTTGGTAGTGGTAATTAGAAGCCTTTTTTAATGTCTAACCTATATGTATTCATGTACTGTTTCTACTGTTTTTTTGTGCCAACACTGTCCTTGGCTTAAACAGATTTTCTTACCCCATGGTGTTCACCTCTCTCACTCATTTGTAGAAAAATATATTTTCCTTTTTAGTCATTATTTTTTCAGGCTAAACAAATCAAGGTCTTTTAGTTTTTTCACATTAAAGAAGTTCTCCATTCTAGTAATAATCCTGTTAGTCTTTCTCTACACCTGTTCCATTCTGAATTCATTTTTCTTAAACACAGTGGGGAGGGCGGGGGGATGAGTGTATGCAGTGTTCCAAAGGAAATTTACCATGTCTTGTACAATGGCATTAATACTTCCCTATCTGGAAAAAAGGTTCTTGGTTGTAGCCGTGTTGATCTAAGGACATAGGAAGACAAGGTTCTTTGGGTAGATGTGATGAATTTTATTAGACCAACTAAATAGTTGGAGAAGTTGTTCTTTGCAAACTTTCAGGCACAAACCTGAAGAAAGAGAGCTTTGGGACCATGAAAGACAGGGGGTGGACAGCAATACGGCACAGGTAAGGAACGAGAAGGTAAGAGACAAAGAGCCCTTTGGGACTTGGAGCGGAGGGGCAGCAAAGGCACCAGTCGCAGGGCTCAAGTGCCTATATACTAATGCTAGGAGCATGGGGAACAAGCAGGATGAACTAGCGCTCCTGGTTGCACTAAACGCCTATGACTTAGTGGGGCTGACGGAAACCTGGTGGGATTCATCCCATGACTGGGCGGTACATATCGAGGGCTATAGATTGTACAGAAAGGACAGGGTGGGGAAAAAGGGGGGAGGGGTTGCGCTCTATGTTAAGGAGCAATATACATCAACCCTCATCAAGACAGAATCAAAGGATGAGGAAGTAGAAGGACTGTGGGTTAGGCTAAATGGGGGGCAAGGAGAAAAGGATTTGGTGGTAGGGGTCTGCTACAGACCCCCACATCAAGGGGAAGAAATAGATTTGGGGCTCCTGAGGCAACTCTCGGAGACCATAAAAGCTAAAGAGGCGGTGGTCATGGGGGACCTAAACTACCCGGACATCTGTTGGGAGACACAGACAGCAAAGTCCCACCGCTCACGCAGGTTTCTAACCTGTGTACAGGACCTCCACCTGACGCAGGAGGTACATGGTCCCACTAGGGGGAATGCCTTACTGGATCTGGTATTGGCAACGGGGGATGACATAGTAGGGGACCTACAGATCGGTAGCCATCTGGGGGACAGTGATCACCTAAAAATACAATTCAACATAAGGCGTCGAGTGGGTAAGGTAACTAGTAGGGTGAACGTGCTGGACTTTAGGAAAGCTGATTTCAGTGAACTCAGGCGATTAGTGAAGGATGCACTACAGAGTAGTAGTTTTGAAATGATGGGAGCCCAAGAAGGGTGGCTGTGCCTTAAGGAAACTATCCTTCGAGCACAAAGCGAGACGATCCCCGTGAGAGGTAAAAGAGGGAAAGGGGCCAGGAGGCTTCCCTGGCTGACCAGAGAAATCCAGGGCAGACTAAGGGCCAAAAGGGGAGCACATAAAAAGTGGAAACAGGGAGAGATCACCAAAGAGGAATATACCTCTTCTGCTCATGCTTGTAGGGAGGCAGTTAGACAGGCCAAAGCTACCATGGAGCTGAGAATGGCAACCCAAGTAAAAGACAATAAGAAATTGTTTTTTAGATATATAGGGAGTAAAAGGAAGGCCCAGGGAGGAATAGGACCTCTGCTAAATGGGCAGAAACAATTGGTGACGGACAGAGGGGACAAGGCTGAACTCCTCAACGAGTTCTTCGCCTCAGTGTTCCTAAGTGAGAGGCATGACAAGTCTCTCACTGGGAGTGTAGGGAGGCAGCAGCAAGGCACCAGACTTCCATGCGTGGACCCTGAGGTGGTGCAGGGTCACTTGGAAGAACTGGATGCCTTTAAGTCGGCAGGCCCAGATGAGCTCCATCCGAGGGTACTGAAGACACTGGCCGACATCATTGCAGAGCCACTGGCGGGAATATTTGAATGCTCGTGGCGCACGGGTCAAGTCCCGGAGGACTGGAAAAGGGCCAGTGTGGTTCCCATTTTCAGGAAGGGGAGGAAGGAGGACCCGGGCAACTATAGGCCAGTTAGTCTCACCTCCATCCTTGGCAAAGTCTTTGAAAAAATTATCAAGGCTCACATTTGTGAGAGCCCGGCAGGGCAAGTTATGCTGAGGGGAAACCAGCATGGATCTGTGGCAGGCAGATCGTGCCTGACCAATCTAGTCTCTTTTTATGACCAGGTTACAAAATGCCTCGATGCAGGAGGAGGGGTGGATGTCGTATACTTGGACTTCAGGAAGGCCTTTGATACGGTATCCCACCCCATACTGGTGAACAAGTTAAGGGGCTGTGACTTGGATGACTGCACAGTCCGGTGGGTGGAGAATTGGCTGGAGGGTCGCACCCAGAGAGTCATGGTGGATGGGTCGGTTTCGACCTGGAAGGGTGTGGGCAGTGGGGTCCCGCAGGGCTCGGTCCTTGGACCAATACTCTCTAATGTCTTCATCAGCGACTTGGATGAGGGAGTGAAATGTACTCTGTCCAAGTTTGTAGATGACACTAAGCTATGGGGCGAAGTGGACACGGCGGAGGGCAGGGAGCAGCTGCAAGCAGACCTGGACAGGTTAGACAAGTGGGCAGAAAACAACAGAATGCAGTTCAACAAGGAGAAATGCAAAGTGCTGCATCTAGGGAGGAAAAATGTCCAGCACACCTACAGCCTAGGAAATGACCTGCTGGGTGGCACGGAAGTGGAAAGGGATCTTGGAGTCCTAGTGGACTCCAAGATGAACATGAGTCGGCAGTGTGACGAAACCATCAGAAAAGCCAATGGCACTTTATCGTGCATTAGCAGATGCATGACAAATAGGTCCAGGGAGGTGATACTTCCCCTCTATCGGGCGCTGGTCAGACCGCAGCTGGAGTACTGCGTGCAATTCTGGGCGCCGCACTTCATGAAGGATGAGGATAATCTGGAGAGGGTCCAGAGAAGGGCCACTCGTATGGTTAAGGGCCTGCAGGCCAAGCCCTACGAGGAGAGACTAGAGAAACTGGACCTTTTCAGCCTCCGCAAGAGAAGGTTGAGAGGTGACCTCGTGGCTGCCTATAAGTTCATCAGGGGGGCACAGAAGGGAATTGGTGAGTATTTATTCACCAAGGCGCCCCCGGGGGTTACAAGAAATAATGGCCACAAGCTAGAAGAGAGCAGATTTAGATTGGATATTAGGAGGAACTTCTTCACAGTTCGAGTGGCCAAGGTGTGGAACGGGCTCCCAAGGGAGGTGGTGCTCTCCCCTACCCTGGGGGTCTTCAAGCGAAGGCTAGATGTGTATCTAGCTGGGGTAATGTAGGCCCAGCACTCTTTCCTGCTTATGCAGGGGGTCGGACTCGATGATCTATTGAGGTCCCTTCCGACCCTAGCATCTATGAATCTATGAATCTATGAAAAACACCCTTCTTCAGGCATAGGGGGAGTTTACTGGTGTACTATGTGCTTTCCTGGGTAGAACAGAACCTGATATGCAAAATGCAGGTCTGTGAAAGTGTAAATGTGTGGCAGTGAGTATCAGCAGGAGTGGGAGACAATAGGTGTGAGATGGGTGGGTAGGGAGTGGGGAGTGAAGAGGGAATGTTGAACTGGTGATAGAATGTAGCTGGTAAAATGCAAGTTACCTGGGACTAACCTGCTTGCATTTTACCAGCTATACTATATCACCAGTTCAATATTCCCCCTTGTTGTCGTCCCCCTCACCTACCCATCTCACACCTATTTCCCCCCATTCCCTCTGATACTTACCGCCCTCTGATCCTCACTGCCACAGATACAAAAACACTACCAAAGATTTTTACAACATCCATCCAACATAAAAAGAATAAATGTAACCAATTACTATAGGAACAACTTCCCCAGCCATTAAACAACCATCAGAGAAACAACAGCAATACTGTACAACATTCCGACCTCATACCCGATGAACCAGTCAACCCTCAAATATTATCAATCTCTCCACACACACAGTTACCAAAGCTGAAACTTCTGTCTTCTAAAAGCCGTAATTCCTTAATAAAACTTGGTGATTATGGCATTGATGCCTGCACAGGTAGAAGGGTGGCAAATTGGCTAGATGCTCGCATTCAGAGAGTGGTGGTGGGTGGGTTGTTTTTGACTTGGAGGGGTGTGGGCAGTAGAGTCCTCCAGGGCTCGGTCGTATGGCCTGTACTGTTCAACACCTTTATCAGTGATTTGGATGTGGGTGTGGAATGCATGCTGTCCAAATTCACTGATGGTACCAAGTTGTGGGGTGAGGTGGGCACAGTGGAGGGGAGGGACAGAATCCAGCTAGATCTAGACAAATTACAGAGGTGGGTGGATGAGAATAGGATGGAATTCAATGCAGATAAGTGCAAGGTACTCCATCTAGGGAGAAGGAACCAGCAACACACCTATAGGCTGGGGAATACTGTTCTTGTCAACACAGTGGCAGAAAGAGGTCTTGGAGTCATTGTCTCCAGGATGAACATGAGCTGCCAGTGCGAGGAAGCAGTCAGTAAGGCTAACTGCACTTTGTCCTGCATCTAAAGGCTGACCTCGTGAAGGAACACCTTGAGAAGCTGGATACCTTCAAGTCAGCCAGCCCTGACAATCTACATCCCAGGGTACTCAAGGAGCTGGTGAGCATCATAGCCCAGCGTCTGACATGAATCTTTGAAAACTCCTGGCACTCAAGTGTAGTGCCAAAAGACTGGAAGAAGGTCATTGTGGCGCCGAACTTCAAGAAAGGGAGGAAAGTGGATCTGGCTAAATATAGGCCCATCAGCCTGACATCTATCCTGGGGAAGATCTTAGAAAAGTTTATTAAAGAGGCAATCCTTAATGGACTGGCTGACACCAGCATCCTAAGGGATAGCCAGCATGGGTTTGTTGCTGGTAGGTCTTGCTTGACCAACCTCATTTCCTTCTACAACAACGTGACCTATCACCTGGACAAGGGAGAGGAGATTGATGTCATATATCTTGACTTCCAAAAAGTGTTCGATCTGGTATCCCATGATCACCTCTTGGGGAAACTGGCCAATTGTGGCCGTGGGTCCACCATGATCCACTGGCTGGAAAACTGGCTCCATGGTCAGTCCCAGAGGATAGTAACTGATGGCAGTCACTCATTATGGTGTCCTGTGACCAGTGGGGTCCCCCAAGGCTCTGTCCTTGGACCCATATTGTTCAACATCTTTATTAGTTATGTGGACATTGGAGTCAGAAGTGGACTGGCCAAGTTCGCCGATGACACCAAACTTTGGGGCAAAGAAAGCATCCACACCAGAAGACAGGTGGGTAATCCAGGCTGACCTGGACAGGCTCAGCAAACGGGTGGATGAGAACCTGATGGTGTTTAACACCGAAAAATGCAAGGTTCTCCACCTTGGGAAGAAAAACCTGCAGCATCCTTATAGACTCGGCAGTGCTACACTGGCTAGCACTACGGAAGAAAGAGACTTGGGGGTCATCATTGACCACAAGATGAACATGAGCCTGCAGTAGAATGCTGTGGCTAGTAAAGTGACCAAAACACTGGCTTGCATCCATAGATGCTTCTCAGGTAAATCCCGGGATGTCATTTTCCCCTTGTACTCAGCCTTGGTGAGGCCGCAGCTGGAGTACTGCGTCCAGTTTTGGGCTCCACAATTAAAAAAGGATGTGGAGAAGCTTGAGAGAGTCCAGAGGAGAGCCACGCGCATGATCAGAGGTCAGGAAAACAGATCTTACGATGACAGGCTGAGAGACATGGGACTCTTTAGCCTGGAAAAGCGTAGGCTCAGGGGTGATCTGATGGCCACCTATAAGTTTATCAGGGGTGACCACCAGTATCTGGGGGAACATTTGTACACGAGAGCGCCCCAAGGGATGATGAAGTCAAACGGTGATAAACTACTGCAAGACCATTTTAGGCTGGACATAAGGAAGAATTTCTTTACTGTCCAAGCCCGCAAGTCTGGAACAGCCTGCCATCAGAGGTGGTTCAAGCACCTATATCGAACATCTTCAAGAGGAAATTGGATGCTTATCTTGCTGGGATCCTATGACCCCAGCTGACTTCCTGCCCTTTGGGCAGTGGGCTGGACTCAATGATCTTCCAAGGTCCCTTCCAGCCCTAATGTCTATGAAATCTACAGATGCATCACAAGCAGGTCCAGGGAGGTGATCCTTCCCCTCTATGCAGCATTGGTCAGGCCACAGTTGGAGTACTGTGTCCAGTTCTGGGTGCTGTACTTCAAGAGAGATGTGACTAGCATTGAGAAGGTCAGAGGAGGGCCACATGTATGGTCAAAGGGCAGCGGGGCAGGCCCTATGAGGAGAGGCTAAAGGGCCTGAACCTATTCAGCCTCCACAAGAGAAGGCTGAGAGAGGATCTGGTGGCTGTTTACAAACTCACCGGGGGGACCAGCGGGAATCGGGGGAGGCTTAGTTTCTCCAGGCGCCACCCAGGTTTACAAATTAATGGCCACAAATTGTTAGAGAGAAGGTTCAGGCTGGACATCAGGAGATATTATTTTACAGTTCAGGCTGCCAGGATCTAGAATGGGCTCCCAAGTAAGGTGGTGCTCTTTCTTACCTTGGGGGTCTTCAAGAGGAGGCTGGACAGATATTTGGCTGGGGTGATATGATCCTGGCACCCATTTCTGCCCGGGGCAGGAGATCAGGCCTGGTGATCTGTTTAGGTCCCTTCCGACCCTAAGTACTATGATACCTTACAGTGGACAAAATTTGAACCTTGACTGCTATATTAACTGCTTCAGGGAAAGAATGAACAATGAAATAATCAACAAACACTACCAGAATAACATCTCCATCTCAGAGAGAAGGTCCATAGAATCTCTAAAATCCAACCAGCAGATAAAGGAGGAGCTATAGTTATCCTTAACCATAAATGCTAGATAAAAGATCCCAACAGGTAGCTCTCTGACACCACCTTCTACAAAAAACTAGAGGAAGGTCCAGCTCCCCTTTTCATCTTAAAACTCAAAATCACCATCACATAATTTCCTTCTGAACTACTAGAAAAACAACAAAAATTGATATCCCCACTACCTAATTCAGGGACTTTTTTGCATGCTCTCTAAAATCCACAAACAAGGAAACCCAGGCAGACCTATAATATCCAACCATCGGGCCCTAACTGAAAAGATAGCAGGTTTCATCTAAGTCATTGATGCTAAGACTTCTTGTCACCCAAAGACTGAGTTTTGTCCAAGACACAACAGACTTTCTATGAAAACTTTAAAAACACCACCTTCCCAACAGTACCCTCCTAGTTGCCATGGATGTTACCAGCTTATATACCAACATCCCCATACCAGGATAGCATCCAAGCCTGCCTTACATATGTACATGAGCAAGATTACAATTCAGAGTACCTAAAGATATTACTGAACTTACGCACTTAATCCTCACACACAACAACTTCAGTTTGAATAACCACCACTTTGTCCAGACCATGGGCACAGCTATGGGAATCAAAATGGCTCCACAATATGCCAGCCTTTTATGGCTCACCTGGAAGAAGAATTCCTCAAGAACTGTACCATCAAACCCCTGCTATCTCTAAGACATATAGATCATATCTTCATCATTTGGATGGAAAACCTGCAGGCTCTCATTGCTTTTTATCAAATTCAATAGCCATCACCCCTCAATCAGACTATCTCTTAAATACTCCAGCATAAACATTTCCTTTTTAGACATTATGATCAATATCCAGAATGGTAAAATACAAACCACCATATACAAGAAACCCACAGACCAACATACGTATCAACACAGAACCAGAAATCACCCTAAATTCACCAAGAAAGCTGTAATACAGAGCCAAGCCCTCCAATATCACCAAATTGGCACTGAGGAGAATATCTGTGATCATCACATTGCAAATCTCAAAAGGGCTTTCACCCAACAAGGACGCTCCTCCAGCAAGATAGAAAGAGCCACCCAGATACCACGTGAAGAATTGCTGCAGCACAAAAACAAAATCCCCATGAATCACACATCATTAGTTATGACAGACAATCCTTCCCTGGAACCTACATGGAAAATCCTCAAACAATTGCAACCCATACTAGAAGAAGACCCAATTCTTAAAGAGACCTTTCCAGAACCACCTATCCTAGTCTTCAAACAAGCACTGAACCTCACAAACCTTATCACCAGAAGCAAACTTCCTATGCCCCAAAGCACACCTGGGGTGGGCACCTGCCAAAGGGTGGAGCTACCCATGAGGCCCTCGACAGCTTGCCAAAACTTGGTAAGTGGCCCTTCACCCAAAATATTTGTCTGCCCTGGTGGTTTACATGGCTGGCCCCAAAGGGTGAGTGGGGGGAAGAGGAGGGGCATATAACCTCTCCCTGAAACACTCTGTCATTCATGACGGGCAATTGGCTAGACCCTTTATAAATGTATTGGATGTAAAAAATCATGGGCTAAATATAGACATTGGATTTATGGTACATTATATCCTGCCTGCCATCTGTTAATCCCATGTAACCTGTCTGTATTTTACCAGCTACAGTCTGTCACCAGCCTTACATTCCTGCTTTCCTCCCCACATACCTGTCTCACACCTATTGTCCTCCATTCCCTCTGATCCTCCTTGCCATACATTTGCATTTTCACAGACCTGGATTTTGCTTATTGGCTTCTGTTCTACCAGGAGAGCACATATTACACCAGCAAAGCTTTTGTGCCCAAAAGCTTGCAAAGAACAATTTTTCCAACTGTTTAGTTGGTCGAATAAAAGATATCACATCTGCCCAAAGAACCTTGTCTGCCTATCCAGAAAACCCCCAAACCAAAACAAACAAAAAAACTAGTCTGACAAATCCTAGGAATTCATTTGCACTTTTCCTGACCATATCACATAGGTGGCTAATGGTAACTTTCTTACTTGTTCTTAAATCCATATTTTGTACCATTATATTTCATCCTATTTCTATTCTAGTCTTTAAGATCTTTCACTTTTTTCGGTAAGATACTTCTCTCCTCCTGGACGGATGAAGCCTCCCAACTTAAGGTCCCTGGCACATTTCATTAGCATACTTTTATCTTCCCCCAAAATAATTTAAAAAATTGTAAGATAAAATTGTTCTCAATACAAATCTTTCAGGAAATCCATGGATAACTTTCTTCTAGCCTAAAAACTCAATTTTCAGCACAATCCACTATAGTCAACACTTTAACCCTTGTTTAGAAAGTCAGTCAAGTAATATAAGAAAGAAATCAAGTTATTTTAGCTTAGTCTACTTTTGGTTAGGCCATGTAGCATTTTATACTGTTTTACATTTATTTCTATGTTTTGCCTGTAGATCTTTATGGATAGGGTACTCAAAGATCAAGTAAATGGAGTTAGGGATTAAATAAAATATTAGTACAGTGTAGTAAAGAGATTACTATGGGTTTAAAACTATTTTTGAAACTAAGGAAGGTTTCCTTTCTGACAAAGTTGTTCTTATAGAAGATTCACTGGGTGCGTCTACATGAGACACTGACTGTGTAGCAGCTGAATAATATTGCATGGTAGTGTGTCACAGTGTGGACAGTGCTAATACACTACTGCACAGTTTTATTAGGCTGCTGCGTAGTAGTATCATTTAAAAATATTTGTCAGTGCTACTCTGCAGTAACTCTGGTTATTGCACATTTATTTAGTACCTGTTTATACAAATACAAAAATTAAAGCGCAGTAACCCCTGTGAAGTAGTGTCTTATATAGACATATCCACTCTAGCCTTGTGAGGCATCATCTCCTGAATATTTTGAAGGCGCTTTTCTTGAACTAATCAAAGAGTGTGTCAAAAAATCTGGGACCAGTACATTTTTTTGAGTACGGCAATTGCCAAGAATGTTAAAAGCACTAATTTTCAGAGTTGGCACTGACTGTTGGCAAACTGGATCTAACTTGTATTATCAGGAGACAGGCTAATGAATTTCAGATTAACACAAAAGCTAAAATTAATAATTGAACTGAAAAGGTACTGCCAATCTTTGCTTGTTTTGTAGTGGCACAACTTAATCTGAGATCATTAGGTTTTCACTGCAATAACAACATCTACTGGGGCTGTAATTAATTTCTAAATGAATCCTTAGAGCACAGTTTAGTAGGAATAATAAAAGGGACTGTATAGAATGCTCAGTAGTCATCACTGCTGGATGTTCCCTAAAGGGATATCACTGGGTAAGCAATGCAGGATGTTTTTCATAGGGCTATACAGAGCAGGTACTATTCGATTCGACAGCCATGTCGAATATTAAACCGGGTCCCGCTTCAATTTGCTGTCTGTTTCTAGTCAAAGTGGGTCCACTTCGACTCGAGGTCAAAGCTCAGTCGAATATTTGAGCTGCTTCGACTTCCCCATAAGCTATAATGGGGAAGGACAAAGCAGGCTATAACTTTGGCATTTCTTGTCTGATCTTGAAGAAACCTGCAGAAGTGGTAGCTCCTGAGGAGCTGCCCACAATGTATGCCAAGTATCAACAAGATAGGTTCAGGGGGTGCAGAGAAACTGCACCCCAATTTCTTGAGAGCAAACCACTGGTAACTTCTATGTGCAAAACCACAGGGAGCTCAAACTTGCAGGAATAGTAGCTCCTGAGGACCCCACAAAGCCTGCCAACTTTCAACAAGATAGGTTCAGGGGGTTCAGAGAAACAGCACCCCAAATTCTTGAGAGAAAACCTCCTGTGACTTTGTGTGGAAAGCCACAGGAAGCTCAAAACTGTAGGCTTGCTAGTCCCTGAGGAGCCCATAAAGCCTGCAGGTTTCATGGTGATAGGTTCAGGGGTTTGGGGGAAACTGAACCTTAGGCTGTTGACAGACGAAACTCGTGATACAGAAGGAGTGAGGAGGGTGGCGTTCACTCCATCTGCACCTGGCACTTGGGGATCCCAGCAGCAGGAGGTTCACCTTGAGGAACACCAGCTGCTCCACCAAACCAGGATCCAAGCAGGTGCGGTGGGGTGTCACAACATCCGCAGCCATGCTGAACACCCTCTCATGTGGCACACTTGTCAGTGGACAGGACAGGTATTCCCAGGCAACTGTGACCAGATCCGGCCGCATCGGGCTGCGGGTTGCTCAGTAGGCCAAGGGGTCGCAGTCCAGGGGCTCCACAGGCTCAGCAAGATAGGGAAACACCATGGTGTGAGGGCTGTCTGCCTGATCCTGAGGTCTGGTGGGTCTGGACCCCTAATGTTTGCCATGGCCTTCACCACAGGCGCTGCCAATATGGGCTGAGGGGAAGACTGGCTCATGGATGGCAGGCTGGGTTCAGGCAGTGGACCCCCCTGCTTCATTTCCCCCCGCCTCCGCCATTCCACCTCCGTCACTTTCTTAATAAGTACCTCCCTCCAGTGACTCAGTGTTTCACTGCCACATATGATGCCCTTCACCCTTGGGTCACAGATGGCAGCTAGCATATGCACTGTGTTGGACCCCAAGGGTTCAAGCCTTTTCCTAAGGCCCTCCTTCAGCTGCCTCACCAGTGCCTGCACATCTGGTGAAAGCGGCCTGCCCCAGCCAGGAACTTTGGCCCCCAGGAAGCTCTCCATTTGGCTGCAGAGCTCCTTCACTATGGGGACCACTTGGCTGAGGAAGGCATCAGCAGCACTGAGGGTCTCAGTGGCCTTGAGGAAGGGCTTGAGGACCAGCAAGATCTGGGAGATGGCTTCCCACTCAGCTTTGGTCGGGGGGCTGCTGATCCCAAACTCCCCAAGCAAGGCTAGCTCATGGATGGCCTTCTGTTGCTCCACCGGCCTCTCGAGCATCAGGTATGTGGAGTTCCACGGAGTCTCCACATCCTGGATGATTCTGTGCTGCAGGACATTTAGCTCTGCTTGTTTGTCCCGCAGCATCTTGCCCCCTTTGATGCTCCAGTGCAAGTAGCCTGCCACCTTCCTGCATCTGGAAATGAGCCTGCTGGTGTTGCTGGCACTATCACTGGCAGCCCTGTCTCCCTCCAAGACATCCCTCACAATCAAATGTAAATTGTGTGCCACACAGCAAATACCAGCTAAGTTGGCATCACGGACTGCCTTGACCATATTGGCCCCATTGTCGGTGACCATGAAGCCGCGGGTGAGCTCAGCCTGTCCAATGCCCAGCCACCCCTGCACCATGTGGTTCATGGTCCCGCTTATCTCTGTTGCTGTGTGGGACTCATCCATCACTATGGTGTGAAGGAGAGCTCACCAATGGCCTGACTGGCCATGCCAGTGCCCAGTGAGGGAGAGGTACACGTGATCTCCACCCTGGCTGCTCCAGATGTCCGAGGTGAAGTGTATGGTCACCTGTGGACCTGCTTTGTGCAGCTCCTCCCTCAAAGTGCTCCCTGCATGCTTTGTATAGGGAGGACACCACTGTCTTGCTGAAGGTGGTGCATGTGGGCACCTGGTAGGATGGAGCCAGCAATGCCAGGAGCTGCCTGAACCCGGCCGCGCAACAAAGGTGAAGGGCTGGCCATCCAGAGCAAGCATCTCCCCAGTGGTCTGGGTGACCTTGCTCACATTTGCAACTGGTCCCTTTTGCCCCCAATGTTCCAGGTTGCCCTGCCTCTGTTGTGGGGGGACAGGGGCTGTGGAGCAAATAGGAACCGTTCCTGTGGCAAAGGGGTGGTACCTGTAGAGATGATTCAGCATCCCCGAGGTGGTCATGTGCTTTGTTCCTTTGCCCCGGCTGATTTTGGCTCAGCAGTGCACACAGATAGCAAATGTGGGATCATCTGCCAGCTCATAATTATCCCAGACCGTGCTAATACTAGGTCTTTCCCTCTGGCATGTGGGTGCATCTGTGGATGCTGCTGAACTCTTCCCCTCTTCAGCAGTCAGAGGCACAGCAAGAGAAAGAGCGGACTCAGATGAGCCACTTGCCTTCACCTTTACAGAGGCACTTGCTGAAGTGCTTTCTGGGAAAGACCTCATGGCTTGAAAGGAAAAAAACCTGAGAGGTGTTAAGTACAAACTCAACTGATTCCCCCTCCTTCCCCAGAACTTCCCTTGCCAGGGCACTGAGATCCAGATCCAGCACCAGCTCTTCTTCTGGCGCTGGAAGGTTCAGCATAGGCAGTGACACAAGGGTGGAGTGCACTGCTGTGTTGGCTGCAGTTATGGTGGGAGAGGTTGTGGCTGCTGTGTCTGGACATGAGAGAGTCTCAGGCACAGGCAGTGGCTCTGGTGGCACTGCTGCTCCCCTCTCTTTACTGCTTGTAGCAGCCTCATCCCTTACAGTGGGTGGAAAGAGGCTGTGTCTGAGTTTGGTGGGAGGAGAAACTGCAGCTCTCCCACTTGCAACCCCCCTTGCTCCCCTTCGTGCAGACTGGCCAGTGTGGCCACCTGCCTTTCCACTCCACTTCATAATGTGTTCATTCATGTGTAAACTGGAACCTCTAAGTGTGCTGTGCACTGCAGATTAGACTTCTGAATGTTATGTAAATGTGTTTGTGTGTGTAGATAATATATTGGGAAGCATTGGTGTGGTGGAAAGAATGAATGATGTATAAAAGAAAATATAAACTAAATTCCTATATATAGAATCGATCCTAGGCTACTACTAACCCTATCCAATATAAACATAAACTAATATGAAAACTAGTTATAAAATAAAAGCACCAAGTTCTCAGAAATCCCTGTTGCTAGCATTGCAAGCAGGGAATCTGTTGAAGATCAGGGCTGCCAGCTGTCATGGTCTGATGCAGAGGTGCTGGAGAACACCAGCAGCTCAGAAACTGACCCCAAGGCAGAAACCAGGGAGCTGAAAAACTGCTGCCTTTTATGCATTTTCTCTGGCCCTCCCCGAGAGCACTGGGATTGGAAGGGACCTCAGAGAATGGTGACAGATCACTGGCCAGCCACAAATGTCAGTCATGAAAGCACTCCTTCCCCCTCTTCCCTTCCCTCCCCTTACTTTCCTTCCCCCCCCCCCCAAGGAATCCAATATAGGCAAGTCGAATATTCAACAAGGGTTACTGTACTGTTAATATTCGACTTCCGGTATTTGATTCGACAGCTATTCGACCAGCAGCTATTTGACTCGACTTTCATTTTTCAAGGTTGAGTATGTCAAATATTTGTCGAATCGAATATTAAGTCGAAACTTTGCGCAGCCCTAGTTTTTAACTGTACATTATCCACAGTAAAGATTGTTTCTAAAAGATACTGCTTCCAGATAATACATAACTTTCTATCATATTTTCAATACTATACTGGTATTCCCGGAAGTACTTGTACATGAAGGAAGAGAAGGAAGATATAGTCCTTTTTTTAATGTATGTATATAGGAGATACAGTAAAGAGGAGAAGGTATTAAGGTTTTCCTTCCTATCTACTCCTTGATCTTTCCTGACATTGCCAACCAGCATACCAATTATTTAAAGTTGTGGTGAAATTATTCTTTATGTCCATTAGGAACAGGACTACTAACTCTTAATCTGACCTGGTTTTACACCATGATTGCAGATTTTTTGGTCACTACCAGGCTGATACCCAACTGAGATTTTTAAAGACAGAACTATCTGGTACTTGTTCTTAAATGGGAAACTATACTCATTGCCATGCCAGGAATTGTCCTTAATTAGCCGTAATATTTGTATCTCAAATGGTTGATCTATTTTTAAGATTTATGTTATGAAGTCTAGTGAATTCTGGAATTTTTAGACTTTTTTTTATAATGTGGACAATATTTCATTACGATATGTGTTTCTTAGGCTAATTCCACTCCCTTCTATGATTATGTAAACCATATTACATGCCATACAATTGTATAATATCCTTGTAGCAACTACAGCATTGACTCACATGGATAATAATGCTTGACATCTCAGCTGACATTCTTTTTAGGATTTTGCAAGGGGGAAAAAGGAGAGAAAGATGACTCTAAGGCCACTTTTTCCACAGGCTCTAGTTTCATAGTTTCATAGTTTGTAGGGTCGGAAGGGACCTGAGCAGATCATCAAGACCGACCCCCTGCCTTGGCAGGAAAAAGTACTGGGATCAAACAACCCCAGCAAGTTTTTCATCTAGCATTGTCTTAAAGACCTCCAGGGTAGGAGCCACCACCACTTCACTTGGAAGTTGGTTCCAGATCCTAGCCGCCCCAACAGTCAAGTAGGGCCTCCTCGTGTCTAGTCTGAATCTACCCTCTGCCAGCTTGTGACTGTTATTTCTAGTCACTCCTGGTAGTGACTAGAAGCAGCTTTATGACTGTTTCAAGAAACTAGATGAATAAAAGAGATACATAAGTTAATTGAAAAATTATAATGGCCTCAAATGCACTGCTTTTAGCCTTAAGTTTTAACTTAGAGCAAGACCAATGTTCAGGCAGGGTTACATATTCCCACAGGGTTTGTCTCATACACAGAGGCATTTGTATTTGCACTGTAATTATGATTGAAATCTAATTCAGAATCATTTAAAAAAATTGTCAGACAAATTTTGGGAGTGAGTGATGTGAGAAATGGCATGTTTTAAAAGCATACAGACCAAAAATCAATCTCCATTTTGAGTACATAAAGTTGTGAGTGTCCAAATATTTAAAAGTGAAAATGGAAGAGAATTTTTATTAGGTCAGTGTATAGAACATTAAGCTATACTGTGTGACTGGAACTGTAAGGGAGAATGACTTTTTAAATTGGCAATTCAATGCAATACTTTAGTAGAAATACTCCTTGTATATGATTCTTATTTCAAATGGTGACCTAAATATTCTAATATTATAAAAATCTAAGTTTGTCTGTAATGCTTTATTCATGCTCTGATTGGCTAACAAACAGCCAATCAGAGTGTGAACAAGTGTTCAAACAGGAGCAGTGGAATGCTGCCATGATGGTGTGGACACAGGGGATGGAGGAGGGGCGAGGCCAGTGCAGCAGTGTGGGGAGGGGAGGAATAGGCCCAGACCCAATGCACTGGAGGACCAGACCCGAGTGTGGGGAGAAGCCAGGTCACTGCAGTGGGTGGTGGGGAGAGGAAGCAGTGGGCCCGGGCCAACCTGGCGGCAACAGGGGGATTGGAGGAGTAGGCTTGGGGATGGCACAAGGGAGAGAGGGTGGGAGAGCAGTGGGCATGGGTCCAACATGGGGGAGGAGGCCCAATCCTCCTCCCCCAGCCACTGCTGCATTGGGCTGCATTGGGCCAGGCCTGCTCCCCCTCCCTATGTCAGGCCTGCTTCCCCTCCCCTGCATTGAGCTCATTCCCTCCCAGAATTGAGCCCATTCCCCCCCATGGTGGCAGTGGGGAAAGGGGAGGAGTGGGCCCAGGATGGAAAGGAGAAAACAAGCTGTGGCGCTGGGGGGAGCAGCAGGCCCAGGCCAATCTGGAGGCGGCGGAGTGAGGAGTATGCTGAGAGCTGATGCAGGGGAGGAGGGGGTGGGGGAGGAATGGGACCAGGCCCAGGGGAGAGAGGAGCCCCACTCTTCTCCTTCCCTCCCCCAGCTGCTGCCACATTGGGCCGGGCCTGCCACTCCGCCCACATGCCCCCTGTGCTAGGCTCGTCCCCACTCCATCCCCTGTGTTCCCACCAGGTCTGTTGGAATGCTTGTTCATGAATAAAGCATTATTCATTATGGACAGACAGACAGACAGACAAATGTAGGCTTTTATAATTTTAGAATATACGTGTATGTGTGTGTGTGTATGAATAATGAATTATTTAAGAAATATATATGATTATTTTGGAACACAATTATATTTTAACTTTCTCTAGAAATATTTGAACAGTTTAGTATAGGAAGGGCTTGGAAATGCGTGGAAATTTTGCTGTATATTGTAACACAGTTAAAGCCCAATTTTCTGAAATACAGAATGACTGTCACTTCTATTACTAAAAAGGATCTATGTAGATTCTGAAAATGGCCTCTAGGGCAAATATTTCCTTCTCCAATATATCTCAGTGACCTCTGATATGATGATAATCTTCTCATGTAGCTTAAATGTATCTTTTAGATTAGTGAAATCAATTTCTGTTGAATAGATATGAGAAAAATAATGCACATGTGGCATAGTCTGATGATCCCCATACACTTCCAATTTTAATCTCAATAAGAAACATTTTTCTTTTTTTTACAAATGTTTACATTTTATATACAAATACTTTCCAGAATATGAACTGTTTTCAGTGTCTGCCAATGCACCAGAATTAAAAACAAACACCAAAGAAGGCTTTCAAGGTTAGTAAAATCATTCCCAAAAAGAAGGAAAATGGCATTAATCAATATATGACTTAAAGATATGCTTACCATTCAAAATTTAACACTATAACTACAGTACAGATCCAGCTCAAATCAGACATGCCTGATACATTGTAGCTGACTGTCACAGGGTCATGCAGGTGTCCTGTTCCTAGGAAGGAATAAGGGCAGCTGCCCATCACAAGGGCAGCTCAGGTGATGGTTGCTGGGGCAACTAGGCTGGTCACATGAGCAGAAAGGGGCTGGGCCTGGCCTTTATAAATAGCTCAGGCCAGAGCCTAGTTAGCAGTTCCCTTCTGGCAGCCTGAGGTGTGGGAGCTCTGCAGTAGCGCCAAGCAGAGCAGAGCCAATTGTTGCAGCCTGACCACCCAAGCGGCTACAGCATGGTAAGGGTGGAAAGAACCCTGACGGGGAGGCCATTGCTAGAGAGCCAAGTGAGCTTAGATCCCATGTTACAGCCAGGAGGCTTGTTGTTGTGTTACAGCCGTTTGGCTTATGGTTCTGTTTCATTACTGTTAAACCGGAGGACCGGGTGAGGCTGTAGGGGTGCGAGGAGGCCTCACGGGAGCTCCCCAGTAATCTGGGGGTTCCTGGTGCTCTGTGGGGTACAGTGAGCGGTGCATAGCTGTTTGCGCCAGTGTGGCACGGTGTTGAGGAGTGTTGACCCCAGCCCTGTGGGGCGATAAGCGGAGAAGCCCAAGTAGGGGGTGAAAGACCCTGACGGTGGTCTAGGGGGCCAGGCACGGCTACGGCCACCTGAGCCCCAACCATGAGAAGGACTTGAGAAGCCCCAAAAGGGGAATAAGCTTATTGAGAAGCCCGGTGAGGGCTAGGAGTGCTTAAGCACGAAGAGACTGGCCCGATAGGACGCAGTCTGTACGAGAGAAGCCCCAGGAGCGGGCATGTATACTGAGAGAAGCCCCAGGAGCGGGCACATATTATTGATAGAAACCCCAGTAGGGGTGCGGACTGGAAAGGGTCCCAGAGGGGCTCCACAGTGGTGGGGACTCTGAAGGGCAAAGGGGCCAGGTAAGGCTCAGGCTGCCTGAGCCCAACTGGGAATTGATAGAAACCCCAGTAGGGGTGTGGACTGGAAAGGGTCCCAGAGGGGCTCCACAGTGGTGGGGACTCCAAAGGGTCAAAGGGGCCAGGTAAGGCTCAGGCCACCTGAGCCCAATGAGGAAGAGTACTGTCAGTAAGCCTGAGAGGGCTAACAGATAGAGGGGCGCCAGTTGTGTGACAAGCCCAGGGGCGCCGGGCAGGGCGCAGAAATGAAAAGGACCTGATAACGTCCGGAAAAGCTGTGAGGCTTGGGGCGTGCTAAAGGAGAGGTTGGAGGCACACATAGCCCATAAGGCTGGGGTGCACCAGGTCACTCCATACGGAACGGGGGACAGTGTAAGCATAGCACGGTGTCCAGGGCGACAAGAGGCAGCCTTCCTTCTAGAACCATATACCATCAAGACATGGCAGGCGAGAAAAGAGGGTGCTGGATCACCTACTTGACATGGTAGGGGGTGCTAGAGGGATCACGGCCGCCCCTAGGCCCCACTCCGTGACACTGACATATCAGCTGTTCTTAACCAAAATTTTAGAAACTGTACTTGGAATTATTTGACCAAATGCTAACAGCAAGAATAAATGACCATATTGTCTTTGGAACTTCCTAGCCACTAATCTTTGCTTACAGTGGAATCTAATGTATTTTCAAAAATTGTCTGATTTGAGGCAAAAGCATGTTGCAGCTTGATATCAGACATTAAATAGGATTTCATTAAAAAGCAAAGTTGTTAACATGCATTCACTTCAGGTTTTAATTTATTCTGAATTTCCCTAATAATCAGCCCATGCAGCATTGAAAGGTCCTGTACTTTTTCATACTTTTCATATCTCAGTTAGGCATGTGAAGTAAAAAAGGTGTATAATTGGGTTGCGGTAGAAATAGAAAGCTCTAATGCAAAAAAAAAAATCAGAATTATTTTAAAGAATCATATTCACTGTTGTTATTGGGTGGTAATTAGCATCATGAAGGCCAGTACACCTATCAAAAAACTCACTTTAAGTTGAATATTCACCACCTCTGACAAAAGAATTTTACTGTAGAAGGAAAAGCTTTAAACAGATGTAGAGAAATGTGAAGTAACATTCATGCATTTTTCTAACAAAATTCACAATTACTGGATAGAGGTAAACAATTATTTTCATAACAGCATTTCTATCTGTCTAGATTATTCCTGACTAGCATTTCCACTAAACACAGAAGTTATACATAAACTGTTTTAAGTGATCAGAACCTGGTTTAAACCTGCAACACAATAGAAATTCAGTACACATAAACGAGTTTCAAAATGGCTGGAACTGGTTTAAAATAAATCTGGTTGAATGTAGTATCAGACTTAACTGATTTAGGTCAAACTGGTTTATGAAACTTCTGTCCTGGACCCCTTCCTGGTTCAAGTTAAATCACAGACCCCTAGCACCCCAGCATTTTGCAGCCCTGGGCTGTGCTGTCTCCTACAGCGAGCATTGCTGGCCCCTTCCCTCTTCTCCCTAGCTGCAGCAGTGAGGACTGGCCCACTGGCCAGCTCACTGGTTCCCGAAGACAAACCCTGGCTGGGGTCTGGGGCCAGGGAGGCGGGGATTAAACTTCCTCTCCCCTGTGTATGAAGCTGCCCTGTTCTGCTTACTTAGTGCTGACTGTGAATGTGGACTACAAATCCCAGAGGCACCTGGATGTAGGAAGAGGAAGTGATGAGCAACCTTGCAGAGTCCTGCTGCTTTAATTCTGGACTGCAAATCCAAGACAACTCAGGAAGAGGAAGCATGTGCCAGAGCCCACAGCCCATGTTGGCTATGCACCAGAAAGCTGTGCTCTAGCACCCCCTGGCTTCTGGCTTGAGCCACTGCAGGCATGTGGCTGCATTTCCTGAATCAGAAGTGAATGTCTGTTAATTTGCTTATTGCTTCAGTCTTTGCATCTTAGATTAACCTGCAAAGACTGAATCAATTCAGCCTTAAGCCTTTTGACTGGCTGTACTTAGCCATAGTATCAGAGCATTGGAGAGTTTGCACTAACAAAAATTACCACTGAATTCTTTGTGAGATCATCAGTATGAAGTGTCCTCAGACATCTTCCTAGTACCAGCAACCATAACTGTGGACTGTTTCACTTCTGTACAGGAAAACCGATTATCTTTAATATATTGTATTTTTATTATCTCATTAAAAGACAACATTCTTCTTGATGATACATATTAAATTTTATAAACCTGTTAACTGTACAAACATAGGACTATTTAAAAAAAATCTTCATTATCTGAAAGAGAGAAAATTATTATTTCTGTATAACTGTTGAAGCATTAACTTATTCTTAAGAGGACAGAGACTTTTGTTGAAGACTGTTGTTTGAAGAGGTATTTTAATAAAATGACATTGGATTTCTGAAGGAGTGTTTTACAGGAGATATATTTACTGTTTGCTGACTGTTTGGTGGGATGTTACAAATTTTTATTTTTTTGAGGAAACAAAAATGTAAACCTAAGCATATTTCATAGTTTCTAGGGTCAGAAGGGACCTGAACAGGTCATCTAGTCCGACCCCCTGCCATGGCAGGAAAGAATACTGGGGTCAAACGACTCCAGCAAGATGTTCATCTAACCTCCTCTTAAAAACCCCCGGGGTTGGAGCCTGAACCACTTCTCTTGGAAGTTGGTTCCAGACCCTAGCCACCCTGACCATGAAGTAGCGCCTCCTGATATTTAACCTAAACCTACCCTCTGCCAGCTTGTGACCGTTATTCCTGGTCATTCCTGGTGATGCTCGGGGGAACAGTGACTCCCCCAGTGCCTGCTGATCCCCCCTGACTAGTTTATAACAGGCCACAAGATCCCCCCTCAGCCTTCTCTTTTGGAGGCTGAACAGGTTCAGGTCCCATAGTCTCTCCTCATAGGGCCTGCCCTGTTGTCCCCTGATCATACGAGTGGCCCTCCTCTGGACCCTCTCCATGCTGTCGACATCCCTCTTGAAGTACTCCAGTACTCCAGCTGTGGCCTGACCAGTGTCGCATAGAGGGGGAGGATCACCTCTTTGGACCTGCTCAAGATGCATCTGTGGATGCATGACAAGGTGCTGTTGGCTTTCCTGACTGCCTCCCCAAACTGCCGGCCCATGTTCATCTTGGAGTCAATGATGACCCCAAGAGCCTTTTCTGCCTCCATGCTGATAAGAGGGAAGTTCCCTAACCTGTAGGTATGGTGCCGGTTGTTCCTCCCAAGGTGCATCACCTTGCACTTGTCGGTGTTGAAAACCATCCTATTCTCATCAGCCCACCCTTGTATCCTTCCAGTGTGCCCACATCCCCCCACATCTTAGTGTCATCAGCAAATCTGAACAGGGTGCTTTTTACCCCCTCGTCCAAATCACTGATGAAGATGTTGAACAGTGCGGGCCCGAGGACCAAGCCCTGCAGAACCCCACTGCCCACGTCCTTCCAGGTTGAGAAGGACCCATCCACTACCACCCTCTGGGTGCGGCCCTCCAGGCAGTTGGCGACCCATTTGACTGTGTGGGTGCCTACACCACAGCCCCCCAGTTTCTTAATGAGAATGGGGTGAGAGACAGTGTCAAAAGCCTTCCGGAAGTCCAGGAAGACTATATCCACTGCTACCCCTGCATCTAATGATCTGGTGATCTGATCGTAAGAAGCCACCAGGTTGGTCTGACAGGACCTGCCACTGATGAACCCATGTTGGTTGCCCCTAAGCATGCAGTCCCCTGCTGGCCCTTCCTGGATATGTGCCAGCATAATTTTCTCAAACAGCTTGCCTAGGATCAAGGTATGACTAACTGGCCTATAGTTTCCCGGGTCCTCCTTCCTGCCTTTTTTGAAGATGGGAACCACGTTGGCCCTCTTCCAGTCCTCTGATATTTCACCAGAGCACCACGAGTGCTCATAAAGTTGTGCCAGGGGACTTGCAATGACCTCAGCCAGTTCCTTTAGAACTCTAGGGTGGAGATCATCCAGACCGGCTGACTTGAATATGTCCAACCCCTCCAGAAGCTCCCTAACTAAATCCTCGCTAACCCGTGGCCCAGGTGTGCCTCCTCCAGGGCCCAAAGGGGGCCCAGCAGGGAGGTGACTGTTCTTTTCCCTTCTTAGGAAGATGGAGGCAAATAAATCATTAAACTTGTTAGCCTTGCCGTCTGGTGTGACGACCAAATTTCCCAACGCGTCCTACAAGGGCCCCACATTACCCGGGACCTTCTTTTTACCACCTATGTATTTAATAAAGGACTTCTTATTGTCCTTAATCTGGGAAGCTAGTCCCAGTTTCATCTCTGCCTTGGCCTTCCTAACTACTCCCCTACATCCCCGAGCAACTGCAGAATAGTTCTCCCTGGTGATGACCCCTTCTTTCCATTGGGTGTAAGCCTCCTTTTTAGCAAGGAGACATTCCCGGATGCTTTTGGTGAGCCATGGAGGCCTTACCTCTCATGAAAATGGTTGTAGTGGATTTGAAAGCTGGGTCTGAAATTTCCATAATTACATATTTATTTCATTAAGGGTTCATGAGTAGCCACTGCTGATGTATTAATTCGTATGGGATTTTTTCTAATTATATGAAGTGTTACTGTGGACTTAGAAACTGTATGAAGATAGTTGGAACTAGATGTTTGTGGTCAAAGTCCATACCAGAGGTTTATACTATTACTCTTGAAGTTTTTGAGTAAAAATAATATTCATTTTAATTAAGAAATTTACTTTCAAGTAGGGGTGTAGTGATAAAGTTTTTTTGGACTGATACCAATGGCCGATTTATTAATGAGCCATATCAGCCGATACTGATCTGATTGCAGATGTGCAGTCTGGCAGCTTAGAGAGCAACATCAGCCTGGTAGGTCTGTGGGAGGGAATGGGTGTGGGGAAAGGAAGGGGTGCAGGGGTGTCAGATTGAGGCCCCCGTGGTGAGGGAGGAAATAAGTCTAGGGCTAGGCAAGGACAGGAACAGGCACTACACAGTCAAGGGGTGGGGCATAGGATAGATCAATGGCTTGTCTGAGAGCACTGGGGGTGGGGAAAGGGGGTGGCTTCTGCCACTGCATGCCTCCCCAAGGGAGACATGGGGGGCACATACCTCCTGGATCTGTGCATGGGATGAGGGCAGGATGCCCTCTTGGGGCCACAGGCAGCACCAGGCTCTTCCTAGTTGGAGGAGGCAGGCTGGGGCTGCACTTCGGGTGAGTGGAGCGGGTGGTGGCAGCACTGAGAGGGAGCACTATGGGGGGGAGGCTACAACCACCCCAAAATTTGCCATAGCCCCTCCCTCCCAGCACTGCCACTGCCCATGCTGCTCACCCTGAGTGCAGCCCTGCCCTGGCCCCCACTGCCAGGAAAAGCCTGGCATCACCCCTACTATTGAGAGGGCAGCCCGCCTTTGCCCCATGCACAGATTTGGGGCATGCCTCCTCTGGGGGCGCTGCAGCAGTGGGAGTGCTACACACTCCCCTGCACTCCTCAGATGAGCCATGGCTCCATCCCACACCCCACCTTAGCTGTGCAGTACCTGCCCCTGCCCTTGCCTCTGCCCCAGCCCCACTCCCTCCTTCACCATGGGGCCTCAATCTGTCCCTCCCAATCCTTCCCTCCACAGACTTACCAGACAGATGCTGCTCCCCAAGCTGCCAGGCTACGCTTCTGGTCATGTGCATGCTGCGGCTGCATGCATGCACGTGGCACTTATCAGTGACCTTATAGACCACATCAGCCAAAAAAACCCAATTGCCAGTAACATCAATTTTACTTTTATCAGTGCTGATATGATATGCATCAGTGCAATTTTACTTTCAAGATGTGAAAGTGGCCTCTGTTCCAGTATCCAATAAGGCCAGTATGAAGGTTGCTTCGCTAATGGACAAAACACATCCTTGCTTGCACAAAAACCTCATTCCCTGCTACTGGGCTTTGCCCTCCCTCCAAAGGTCCTGTGGATGCATCATACTTATTTACTGGAGTTTATTCTTGTTCAGACTCTGCAGGCGCAATTAGAGGTCCAAATTCTTCAGGACCTTCTTGAGAGTTCTTATGTCAACTGATCTGCCAGTTAGCAAGCCTTTCAGTGCCACGATGTCTCAGCAGCTTGACCTTTTCCCTACAACTTTTTCTGTCTGAGAGCTTAACTCTGCATTTCAAGTTCTTCAGGCACTCATCTTAGAGATCAGAGAAGCACTAAATAGAGACATTGCTTTTCCAATTCACTAGGACTTCTGAAGGGTAGGAAATGACCTATTTTCATCACAGAAGACTATTCCCCCTCTCACTGCATCTGGATCTAAACTAAGAAGGGATAGAGACCATCAATAATTCCTAGTATAATAAATGTGGAAATTGTAGAAGTTTACTAGCAACTGTGTACTAAAACTGTGGCCTTTCTTTGCCTTAATTCATACCATGAACCAGTGTAATTCTCAATGAGCAGTAGAACCAAAGAATGCACTTGGCATCAGCAGGGTTTCAGTCCTGTTGTTCAACAGTGTATTATTTTCCAAAATAGAAAGGCCTATTCAAGTCAAATACATTGACCGGGACTCCTTGCTTGCCTCCTCCAAAAGCCTCTTCTAGGCAACACTTCTACTTTTGCCTAGGCAGCAGGTGTCTCCAGCTGAGCTCTTCACGAAATTGGAATGGGAAACTCTATCCCACAGCTGATGGATCTGAGACATCCTACAAGCTTCCTATTATTCTTAGGAAGAAGGTAGGGCAGGGTGACACCTTAGAGACTAACTGGTTCAGAGAGGCATGAGCTTTTGCAGGTGATGGGCTACTTCACCAGATACTATGAATGGACATGAAGAAAGAAAAGGTTTCAAGTAAAGAGGAATTTAAATCCAAATAAAAGTGAGAGGGGGAGGAGGCACTGCTTGGAGAGGCAAAAAATGGGTTAAAAAGGTCAATATGGGTAAACATGGCAGTTAACATATTTCTGTAAGTCCGTTCATAGCATCTGACAAAGTAGGTGGTCACCTAGAAAGCTCACGCCTCTCTGAAAAAAGATATTTTCCAAGGTGTCACCCGCCATGCCTCTCCGGGATGCTACCCTGCTATACCTTCTGCCTGATTTCAGACTATCAAAGCTAACCACATCTATGCCCGTTATTTTTAGGGAAGTTGTTTGAAAATGTCTTAGGAAGTGTACATTACTATTTTATTGATTTGGTTTCCAGCCTCTCACTTTATGACTTAGCTACAAATTTGCCTTTTATTTGACTACCAGATCTATTGCTTGACCTGTAACCTCAAATCATTTCCTGAGAAAGACTATTGAAAGTGTGAGTGAAAGGTGACTGTATCCAGCGTGCATGAAGGGTGACTTCTCTGAAGGACCAGCCCACCCTTGCAAGACACACTTACTTAGGGATCCATAAAGAGTACTTTACAGGGGATAGATAGATTTTTTTTGTTTGTCTCAGCATCTAATGAGGCATATAAGAGGTTTCTTCTGTTGTCCAAAGACTACTAAGGTCAGTCTTTTTCCTGCTACCTGTAACAACCACATCATTTGTAGGAATGAGGTAGTGACACTTACTCAACAGTCATCCTGAAGATGCATCGTTTGTGGATTAGTTACCTAGAACGGTATGAAGGTCATGCAGCAAGGCTAGTGGATACTACATAGGGGTTTCTTTTGTTTGTTTTGTTTTGTTTTTGATTAAATGTGTCGGTTTTGACAGCTTTTATATGAGAGGATCCTAAGATCCATAACGGAATTTCTGGTCAAACTGAAAAAGAAAGGAGCAATGAAAGAGGGTCAGGAGAACAGTTACCAAGAGGCAAATTAAAAGAGGTATGTGGGGTACACCATGTGGGTATGGTAGCCATGTACAAACCACAGGTCTGAATGATTTGATGTGATGACTTAATCCTGTGTCATTATATCCTAGTTACTGTTCCCAAGCTTTGGGGTTTTTTTATTTATTTCACCTAAGATTTGTCCATTCAGTTGGCTGTTGAAACTGAATTCAGAGTTTCTTATGAAACATTTTATTCTCCTTTGTCCAGCCCTATTGACAGGCCACTCTTAAGGTAATTATTAGGTATGCTCAAAGTCTCTTCTAAGGCCATCAGCTGAATGACCTCATCAAACTAGTATGGCTGCTTGCAAATGTTAGGAAAAAACCCTTAAAAAATGCACTTTACCAGAAGAAGCAGCGCATTACTTTGACCCGGCTCTGCAGCATATGCATTCAATCAGCTATTAGATAAACGTGCCAAAAAAAAGCCCCACTAAATCACCTGATCTTTACAAAAGCTGCAGTGAAATAATGTGCTGCCTCTTCTGGGCATGTGCTGTGTTCGGCATGGGAACATGCCCGGTTTAAAGTAAAGCACCATTTATATTTTGGTATTTTTTATGTCTGCAGTCACCTGTAGGGTACTTGATTATTTTCTAGTGAAGATTTAGATGAGCACTAGAAATACAATCCTCTCTTGTCTACTAACATTGTGGGCTTGAGTTTGTGCTTTATGTGCTTTGGGAGACTAATCCCTTGTCTGATTTTGGTTGTGTCCAGAGATTTTCTTGGACAGTTTGAATGGTGCTAGTGGCTATCTTTATGCAGCCAGTCTACTTCCTATTATTAATGTGAAATAAATGAAGTAGAGAGTACAGTTGTTTACCTTCTGAATGCCACAGTAAATCAGATTCTCATGAAATATTAATCACTAGAGTCATGTCATACTTAATTGTGCTAAGATAATATAAATATATATATTTATTTAATAGGGATTATATATATGTGTGTGTGTGTATAAATCCCTATTACTTGCCTAACAATTTGAAATAAATTACAAATATAGTTTTGCTGGTAGGGAGGTGGGATAATATTCAAATAAGTTTCCTGGTACAATTTTCTGGGTTACTTTATTGTGTCAAGATGCCTCCTATCATTTATGTCATGCAGCAGAACAAGAGTGAGATAAATGATATGATGCATCATGCACTCAGAAATCTGACAATGATATTTGTCTAAAGTAATTTTGAAATGTGTGGAAGGGAATCAATTAGTTTTGCTCCTATTTTAGAAACAATCATACTATTTTCATATGAGGAATGTTTGTTGTCCAAGGACTCTTTTACCATTCTTTAGGCTTATATACTTTACCTTAACACACAATATCACAATATGACACCCGTGTACATATTTTTCCTCTATTCTTCCCATACAATTTTTAGATTAAATCTGATTTTTTTTCATTTGACATCTGTGAGAACTGTGTACCCTCTAAATACACATTTGTTCTGGCAAATTGGTAGCTACATGGACAACTCAAGTTCTGTGTATAGAACAAAGTCCAAGACTGGATTTTAAAGTCAAGCAGGCAGTTTGACTAGATTTGCAGTGATTCCATATAATTCTACAGTCTTGAGAACACATGTCCATCTTTTGCATGTACAAAATTCAGAAGTGGGATTTTAATCTATGAAAGATTTTGTATTTGCTGATCTGGAAGTTTGGCACACAGTTATCAAATTTTGATAGACATGTAGCATTCTGTACTGGTTTTAGGGATGATTGAAAACTAGAGCTTTTAAGGACTTTTAAAAACAGAAGAGCAACAACTTTTATAAACTGTACATGTGGGGATCTTTAAGGGAAGACAGAGTTTGGTGAATGCAAGGGGGAAGAATTGAAATCTGTGTATATTTTTCTAGGACAAAGCTGAATCTGTTATATATAAAGACTGATATAAATTCAGAATAACCCTGCTTCCATAAAGAATGGAACCTATACTTCACCATGACAGCATATTTCACCTGACTTTTTCTCAAGAGAAACATTAAATTAGATGTATTTTTTTCTGATTTTCAGATTTCTGTTACTATCTTTACCTCTTCTTCGAAGGAATTGTGATCTTGGGCAAAAAATAAGATGTGTTGTCAGGGTTTAGAGTAAATTAATGTAATTAATCCACTACATTGGGGAAAAAAAAGGCCCAGGTTCTCAGAAATACAAGGGTATGTCACTGGGGTAATTACTGTTTTCAAATAAAAGGGTACAGACATTCAGAGAGGTTAGTGGGAGGTTAGATCAAGTTAAAACTGGCCACCTGATCTAAGGTAAGTAGAGGGGGGTGAGGGGGGCAAGTGGAGTCTGTGGGGAGCACTGGATGGATCAAAGAGGCAAGCAGAGACTGTGGAAGGGAATCGGGGGCAAGTGGGGTGTGTGGGAGGGATCAAGGAGGTCTAGTAGGCTCTGTGGGGGGGAGAGTTGGTAGGTACTGGGAGGACTTGGCAGGATCAGGGACTGCAGGGGGCTTGGAGGGGGGTTGTGAAATCCATAGGGGGTTGATGGGGTCCAGGAGGATTTGACAAGATCAGGGGGCTAGTGGAGTCTCCAGGGGAGCTTGAGGGAATGAAGCTCTTCCTTTGCAACAGGAACAGTGGCTATTCTTAGGCCTCTGACTTCCTCCCAATGAACAACACCCCCCAGTGAACCTACCCCATGATCCTGCTCACCTTTCCTCCTACCACAAACTACTTCAATGAGATCAGCTCCCAGTGCTTGTTCATCTAGGAATGGAGTGAGGGCCTAGCAGGCTAAAAATAGCCCAGAGCCAGGGAGAGGTAGAAAAAGCACAGCCCCAGGGCTGGGGCCAATGACAGGGATTTCCTAGCCCCAGGGCTGTGCTGTAAGCTGTACAGAAGTTCAATTAGATTGGTCTCCTGGACCTAATCTAAGTTAGACTACCTCAGCAGCCAATTTTAGACTGATCTAACCTTCCTGAACTTCTGTATAGTTTGCACTTAGATCCTTACGTGGGTCAGTCTAAGTGTAAGGTTCATACCTGGGTGAACTAAGTTAGATCAGGTGGCCATTTTTAATGCAGTCTAACTCCCTCTAACCTCCATGAATGTACCTAGCCAAAATGAGTGCTGCAATTACCACTGAGCACATCAACTATACATGTAACAAAGATGGGGATATTTATGATAAATTGGTGTAAAGAATATAAATGAAGATAATTTTATAAATGAATCAGCATCTGGGAGCTCAGGTTTGAACTACCCAGATTAGAGCTCTTTGGCAGGGGTGTGGGGAAGGGGGGGATAACTTCTGGCAGAACTGGAAGAAAAAATGCATTTCACCTGAATTTTTCTCAGGCATAAGACTGCCTTTTACTTTAACAATTGCTCTCAGAAAAGCTAAACCTACTTCCCAGAAACTGGGTTATGTGCTTTCAAGTTCCAAAGCATTGCTGGCATATTGAGGTACGAGGCATCCTGCTGGCAATAAGCTGTCAAGGACAGTGCCATCATAGCCAGTGCTGATTGTAGCATGGATATGATTTGTTTAGAAATTATGGAAAATATAGATAGGCTTGTTTATGGTCTAAGCCAGTAATAATCAGGATTAATGCCATTAAAGTCAACGTAGCTACAATTTAATTTACAATGTTGCTTGTAGTAGCATTTTTAGGACTGAGCCTGTAGTACTTTTGTTCATGACTTCATTGGGAGTCGAGCCACATATTGTTGATTCACACCTTATTAAATGACTTTCTCCTGATTCGTGTTCTACTTTTTAGTTTGCATTCTTGTCATTCAAGTTACTATCAAGGTGTCCAAGATACAAGCATTTTCCTGAGGCAAAAATGGTGCCAGTGTCATGAGCACCACTTCTCCATCCCATTCATGTCAATCTTAACAAGACATAACATACAAAGGAAGAGTTGGGTAAATACCATTCATGGTAATCAGTAGCTTAAATATGGACATATATGATTTATTGTACCATAGAACATTACTATTGCCCTGGGTGTTCAAATGAAAGGCAAGTTGCCTAATTCATTTTTGTGTTGATACTTATAACCACTGTAATGACCCCAAATTATGTTTTAGACACTGAATGAGAGAATTTATAGTAGTTAAAATTCTGGTGCTCCCTAGGAAAAATCTCCCCATACAATTTACTCCTCTCAGTATTTTGTATGCTCAATAATGAAGCATAAAACTACTTATGAGTCATAGTTAGTGCTTGCTGTCTTTAAATTATGACATTCCTCCCTCTAAATGTCTAGTTTAATATACTCTTCTTGGTACCATGGTGACTTTCAAACAAAGGGGATAAGAGGCCAGAATCTTCAGATGTTTTCTGCAAGCTGCTTCCACCCCCAAAGAATGCTTTTAAATGGCACTAAAATTAGGATCAATAATTACAGTTACATGCTTTCTTCTTCTATTTTAAAGTAATGTTCTTTTTATTGGAATTCTTTCTGTCAGTGATGAATTTAATGGTTACTTTGACTCCACATGCTTTAGCACAAGAAACCAGACATCCTAGTAAGTCTTAACATGTTTGAAATTAATAGAGAAGAAATTTATGTGATTTAATTTCTCGCTAGGTTACCACTCCTTTTAGACTGTTGTAACCCCATCAAGAGCAGGATTTATATATTGATGTAACACATAGGACCAGATTTTTAAGGATTTGTAAGCAAAAATGCATGATATTTTGCATGACTTTCATAATGTCTCATGCTGTAGTTTCATACATATTTTGCACCTTAACTCTCTTCCTTTTCCCAATCCACAAACAGGCTTATGAGACTTTCTTTTCACACAACATCCTTCTGTACCTTGCCCTCATATTTAAAGGTCCATTTGCCATTATATTTACCTTTTATTACCTTTATTCCCCAAATACCCACTCCATCTATATATAGAGAGAATGTTAATTTTTATCTACATTACCCTGATACTACCCAAGAACTTGACCTCCTTCTGCAAGTGGTTGCTCATTCAAATATTAAGAATACCTTTTAGACAAATATTTCTACATCTCCCATCCTCTTAACATCCTTTTGCTTTGTTTTTTTTTTTGTATCTCTCTAGCTATACACAGAAAGTATCAAATAAAACTGATATTATGAACCTCTGGACAATGTCTACCCTGATATAAAATAGATATCTATCTCAGTATCGTTTAAATGGTCTTGTGGCAATCCTGTTAATAATCCAGATCATCTCACTCCCTGCCATCTACTCCTCTTTCTCACATCAATTTAGATGATGTGATGCTTAAAAAACACAATTCTTCATGTTTGTGGGCAGAAATGGATTAAAATGAATGGAAAATATGTTTATCTCGCTTTTTAGTATTTTGAAGTAGCATTAATTTATAATTATTTTGCATAATGCATAACATAAGAGCTCCAACTCCATAAACTTGTTAGCAAGCTTCTAGTGGGATTTGCTGCTGCTCATCTCAAGCCTGAAAAGGACAGATTTGTGATAAAGATGGAGATTAAAAATACATTGAAAATTGTGCAGCCAGCAACAAACTTGTATCGCTCCAAGCATGGAAAGCAAACAAGATGATAAAATAAAAAAGTAATATTAGGGATGAAATACAAGGAGTATGTTTTCCCTACTTTTTTTTCCTTTTGTATTTCAAAAGGCAGTAAGGAGAGGCCAAGAGCAGAGTACTAAATTCATACTGAAGTTTGGAAGAATGGTATTTGCCTTTACATGTATTTAATCAAAGTAAGGCAGGGACAAGTGCAATATCCCTTCAAAAGTTCTTTACTGTTGTACTCTTCAAAACACACATAATCTTGTTTATGTCTCCAGTTAGGGGAAGACATTTATAAACCTCAGACATAAAAATTATAGCATTCCTTACTTATTGGTTTCAGTATACACAATTAATATGCCATAAGAAATACAAAATTAGAAAAGTTAACTACTGATCATCTGAAACAAAATGGCCAGCAAAAAATTGAGATATCTTTATAGAAACACAAGATATAAAAAGGTCAAGGAAAAAAGTAGGGAAAATTTGTAGATTACATTTGAAAAGTTCCTCATCAAATTAGTGATTTGTAAAAGAACAATACAGAATACCAAAAACTAATTAGTGGGAGAGAAAATGAATTCTAGGACATGAGATCCATCCTTATGAAATCACATATGATCCCAAATAAGAAAAGAATAGACCAAAGAAACCATAATTTCTGATGGAAAAACATAGGCTAGGTACAGGCATTGCAAAAAGCCCAAGGTGGAAATGATCCAAGTTACATGGTTTTCTGTAAATGGTATAGTTTAGTTTGGTAGTGAACAGAACACAAATTTACCCTTTGGCAGGGCAGAGGGGTTGGGGAGAAGGGAAAGGGGAGCAAATCTTAGACTGGATTCCACCATTTTTACAACCAATCTATGAATGCCAAAATTCTGTTCTATTACATATATAGATCTGTTTTGTGTGCCGAATTTCTGTTACACACATACATGATTTTCTGATCACTTATGCCATTCCTTTATACTCCTCAGTTGTCTCTTCTCCAAACTAAATAAGCCCAGTTCCCTAAGTCTTTCCTCATAAGTCATGACCCCCAGGCTCCTCACCATTTTTGTTGCCCTCCACTGGACTCTCTCCAATTTGCCCACATCCTTTCTGTAGTGTGGGATCCAAAACTGAACACAGTTCTCCAGATGTGGCCTCCCTAGTGCTGAATAGAGGGGAAGAATCACTTCCCTTAACCTGCTGGCAACACACCTACCAATGGTACCTGGTATGCTGTTAGCTTTCTTTGCAACCGAAGAAGTGATTTCCCTACTCTACTCAGCATTGGTGAGACTGCAGCTGGAGTACTGTGTCCACTTCTGGGCATTGCACTTTAACAGGGACATGGTAAAGCTTGAGAGAGTCCAGAGAAGAGCCACCTGTATGATTAGAGACTTGCATGGCAAGCCATACAAAAAAAGGCTGAGGGATCTGAGACTCCTCAGTCTGAAAAAGAGAAGGCTGAGAGGGGACTTGGTAGCAACTTATTGCTACATCAGAGATGTACTTAATGGGCTTGGTGAACAACTGTTCAACAGGGCACCCTTGGGGAAAACTAGGAGTAATGGTCACAAACTCCTGCAAGACCATTTCAGGCTCAACATTAGGAAAAATTACTTCACAACTAGGGTGTCCAAACTGGAATAAGCTCCCTCCAGGGGTGGTGCAGTCACCTACCCTGGAAATCTTCAGGAGGAGACTGGACGGTCACCTTGCTGGGGTCACCTGGCCCCCAGTTGTCTTTCCTGCTTTGTGCAGGAGGCTGGATCTTATGATCTTCCGGGGTCCCTTCCAGCCTTACAATCTATGACTCTATAAACAAGGGCATGCTGTTGGCTCATATTCAGCTTACTGTCCACTGTAACCCCCAGGTCCTTTCCTGCAGAGCTGCTGCCCAGCAAACCAGCCCCCAGCCTGTACTGGTGGAGGGGGTTGTTCCATCCTAAGTGCAGGAGTTTGCATGTGTCCTTGTTGCATCTCATGAGATTTCTTTTGACCCAATCCTCCAATTTCTCTAGCTCATTCTGAATTCTAACCCTACCCTCCAGCATATCTACTGCTCCCCCAGCTTGGTGTCATATGCAGACTTGCTGAGGGTCCACTCTGTGCCATCTTCCAGATCATTGATGAAGATATTGAACAAAACTGGCCCCAGGACTGTCTCCTGGGGCACTCCACTTGATACCAACTACCAACTAAACTTCAAGCTGTTAATTACTACTCTCTGAGCCCAATGCTTCAACCAGTTTTCTATCCACCTTGCAATTCATTCTTCCAGCCCATATTTCCTTAGCTTGCCTGAAAGAATGTTGTGGGAGACCATATCAAAAGCCTTGATAAGATCTGTTGGGGCTGAGCGCCCCAGTGTCACGGTGGGGCCGAGTACAGATCGAACAGGTGGGATTAGCGGCAAGGAGTCAGAGCGGGCGGACAAGTGTGCAGTTTCAGAACAGAATGCTTTTATTGTTTACTTATGCCACTGAGATGGTAATGTAGCGCAGGTCAGGTCAACTTGGTTATAGTAATACGGTAATACAAAGACGGTGAACGAGAAACAGTGCCGAGTCGGTAACAGGAGTGAAGTGGATGAACAGGAACGAGTCGAATAACGAGGTAATCGGAAGCATAGAATGAGAAAACGAGGCCTGAACGTGGTAAACAAGTAACGAGAAACGAACGGATGATCAAGAATGAGTGGCCGAAACGAGTCTAAGATAACCGGAACGTGAACAAGTAAACGATGATTGATAACGAATGGTCGAGATGAGACGAACGTTTTCTAGGAAGCAGTATGCCGGAATACGACGGTGACGGGGAGACCAGTGGAACTCTGGGAAGTGAACCAGGGTTCTAAGAGGCTCTCCTGAGGCGGTCTCTGCTCAGGTCGGGTCTGGTCTCCACTGTGGGTAGAAACTCACTGGCCTTAAATATGTTTCAAGTAGCCAATCAGATAGCTCCCCTTTTGGAAAGTTCTAGTCCATTCCGGTGCATGTCTAGGCATGTACATAGTACCAATTCAGATTACCTCATTGAACTTTTATGATGGAAAACTGTGGGGTCAAGTATGGGGCATGTGCTTTATATGCTCACTAGCTATCTGAGGATTTTCCACTTACTTGTCCGTGCATGCCTGTGCTTAACACTGTGTTATCCAGCACCTCATTCAAATTTGGTTCTGACAAGATCAAGGTATACCACATCCATCAGTTTCTCCACATCCACAGAGCCAGTCATTCTAATATAATAAAAGGCTTAGTACTTCCATCTGTGTTTGTCTGTCCCTACCACTGGAAGCCAACATGTGCCCTGGAGAGGGCATGTGGCAATTGGCTACATGGGCCCCACCCCCTCAGGAAGGGAGCCAGAGGTGAAGGTTGCCCTTTGTATTTAATACTGTATTGAATTGCCCCTGTTCCTATCAAAGCTAACAGAAGGAAGAGGCACTAGGACCCAGTGGGAGCCTCAGCAGGACTGAACAGCCCAGCCCAGCCCGCCCCACCCCCAGCCATTGCACTCCCTACCTGCTGGCACTTTCAGCAGCACATGGCCCGGCTGCATCCCAGGAGCATGAAGCTACACTGGCAGGGTATGTGTGGGTGTATGTGTGTGCGTGGGTGGGTGGGGGTGGGTGTAGGTGTGTGGATCCAGAGGCATAATGGGTAGGTGGATGTGCATCCAAGATCAGAGTAGGTGGGTAGGTGTGGTTGTGCAGCCAGGGGCAGAGTGAGTGAATGGGTGTACAGCCAGGGGCAAAGTGGGTGTGTGTGTGCGCAGACGGGGGCAGAGTGTGTGTGTGTGTGGGGGGTGTTCATAGGGTGAGTCCCACATGTACACCTCACCATACGCATGCACCCACACTCCTCTCACACTGCCAAATACACAGACTGCCACAAACCCTATATCCACCCACACCCCACATATCTACACACAGACACGCTCCCTCATCCCACATACCCACACACCCACAGCCCCCTACAAACCTATACTCACCCCCCCAATATACAAGAGTAAGACTTCATTTTGAGCTGTTGTACAATCACCCCTATGTACAATACATAAATGCCTGTACATTGGGACAAAACTATTTTTTAAAATCAAATTAATGAATGCTGTAGATGTTTCCTTTTTAGAATATAATTTCATTGTTTTCCTGGTTACAAGATGGCAAAATCCCTTGCTGAAAGGAGTACTTCTGGGGGCAAGGGGAGGATCTTCTTGTGGCACAGGTCAGGGTCACCTTACAAGATGGTGACCAGGGGGTGGGGCACCTACGAAAGGGCAGACTAACCATGCCCAGCCCTCAACAGCTTTCCAAAACTCCACCCAAAATAATTGCCCTGGTTTATGTGCCTAGCCCCAAAGGGTGAGTGGGGGAGGAAACATGTAAGCTCTCCCTGAAACTCTCCATGATTCAAGATGGGTAATTGGTTAGTCTCATCATAAAAGGCAAACAGGCTGGTCAGGTGTGGTAAATCCATGTTGACTGTTCCTAATCACCTTGTCATCCAGGTGCTCAGAAATGGATTCCTTGAGGGTCTGCTCCAAGATTTTTCCAGGGATTGAGTTGAGGCTAAGTGGTCTGTAGTTCCCTGGATTCTCCTTTTTCCTTTCTTAAATATGGTCACTGTTTGCCCTTCGCCAGTTATCCAGGTCCTCTCCTGATAGCCATGAGTTTTCATAGCTGATGGCCAATGACTCTGCACTCTCATCAGCCAACTTGCCCAGCACCCTTTCAGCCCAATGGACTTGTATACGTCCAGCTTTTCTAAATAGTCCCTAACCTGTTCTTTCACCACTGGGGGCTGCTCACCTCCTTCCCAAACTGTGCTGCCCAGTGCAGTAGTCTGGGAGCTGACCTTGCCTGTAAAGACTGAGGTTAAAAGGAATTGAGCACATTAGTCTTTTCTGCATCCTCTGTCACAAGGTTGCCTCTCCCATTCAGTAAGGGGACCCATACTTTCTATGATCCTCCTTGATCGGGGGGTGGGGGGACACCTTGGGTCCCCCTGTGGCCAATTGCCGAGCTGAGTGGTGCGGGGTGGGTGGGGGGACTGCATGCTCTCTGGCAGACCCAGAAGTGGACTGGAAGTACTTCTGGTCCACTTCCAGGTTTGCCACTGAGCATGTGGAGGACCCTCCAACTCCTGTGGGATGCTCCATCCATCCCAGAATCGCAGTGATCATGAGCAGCTCCTGCTACTTCAAGGTGTATAGAAAAAACTTTTAAAGCTGTATCTATGTCTGAATTGCTGATTCTCTGTATCAGCATTGAATCTTCAGATTTGGATTTGGCCAAATTGAATCAGGGACAGTGATCCAAATCAACAGATTGAATCACTGTCTCCGATTAGGGCCAAATCCAATTCAAACAGGGCCCATTTCACACAGCCCTACCAGGCAATGCTCTTATACTCCTCCCTAATTATTTGTCCAAGTTTCCACTTCTTATAAACTTCCTTTTTAAAATTTATTTTACTGAAGAGTTCCCTAAGCCAAGCTGGTCCTTTGCCATAATTGCTAGTCTTCCTGAGCATCAGGGTGGTTTATTCCTGCACTCTCTGTAAGCCTTCTTTAAAGTACAGCCAGGTATTCTGGTTTCCTTTTCTCCTCAGACTGGCCTCCCAGGGGATCCTGCTCATCAGTTCCCTGAATGAATCAGTCATCTTTTCTGAAGTTGAGGGTCTTTACTTTACTGCTCTCCATCCTTCCTTTCCTAAAGATCCTGAACTCAGTCATCTCGTGGTCACTGCTGCCCAAGATGCTGTCCACTACTACATTCCCCACCAGTTCTTCCCTATCTGAGAGCAGCATGTCAAGAAGAGCATGGTTCCTAGTTGGCCACTTCAGCACTTGCACCAGGAAGTTGCCCCAATACTCTCTAAAAACTCCCTGGATTGCCTGTGCACTGCTGTATTACTCTCAGATGTTAGGGTGACTGAAGTCTCCCATGAGAACCAGGGCTTGTGACTGGGAAACTTCTACTAGCTGCTTGAAGAAAGCCTCATCTACCACGTCTTCCTTGTCTGGTGGTTTGAAACAAACACCCACTGCAACATCACCCTTGTTGCTTTCCCCTCTAACCTTAACCCAGAATCTAGCAACTTAGTTCTCCTGACCTCATGTTTTCACCATCACGAATTTTATCACATCATGACTGTTTCCTCCTATGCTTCCCCATCCAGTTCTTCTCTATTGGTCAGGAAGAGCCAAGATAAATGATATCCTAGTAGAAACCTCAACCTTCTGGAACAGTAAGTTGTCCCTCACACATTAGGAACTTGCTCAACCTTTTTTGTTTGGATGTACTGATCTTTCAGCAGATATCTGGGAGAAAAAAAGATGTCTACCATCAGTACCATCTCATAAGTTTTGGATAATTTTCGCACCTTCTTCCAGAGTTCTTCATTTACTTGTTCCTGATGACCTATAATATATCCCCACTGTTAAACTGGTGCTGTTCTCTTACCTTTTATGAAATACATTCTGATCTGCTACCTTCTTGTATATGTATATTTTTTATATATACTTTTTCTCCAAATCTGCTGACATGCAACTTCGGATTAAGAGTAATGGGATTGCTATGTGCCCTTCAAATACATCAAAAAACATATACTACTGAAATAGTATGATGAAAGTTTACTTTAAAGCAGCCTGGGAACTAACCTTTGCTTGGACGCTAAAGAATTAGTATTTTGTACATTCATAATAAATGATGACAAATGTTTAGATTATTACCTTCTTAGGGACAACATTTTCAGCACATCTGGAAATGTAGATAAAGTGAGATTCCTTTAGCTCTCTACCTAAGACCTGACTTTCATATTCAATGCATTTGACATTTGTTGTTACTGGTACTTATCATTTAGGGAGGTTATACTTTTGACATAGTAAAATATGCTTGGAGAAAGATGATCATAGTATAACATATTTTACTTGATGACAGGTTAATATATGGTTGGGAATTGCTGATTTTCTCTGACCAAAATAAACGTGGCCCTGTTTTTAGCTAACAGATGTGTGCAGTATACCAAAAATAATCAAGATTATCAAAAAGCAGAAAAATAAAAGTTTACTCCTACCTCCCCAATTAAGCAAAAACAGCAACAAGGAAGAGTAAAACAGCTGCTGTTTGGCATAACTGGCACAGTAACTGCCATTGGCAATAACTCTGCTGACAGTGCTTTTCTGTCCATTCAAAGGACTGCCAATAAAAATAAAATTATCATGAGGAAATATGGCAGTGCACCACAAAATATTATATGTATAGCCTTTCCTCTTTCCCATTAATACTTGCAAACCTCTGCTACAGGTAACACAGCATAAGGTGTTTGTAGCTGCTGGTGGCTTTGGTGTGAAGAAAGCTTGTTTTTCCTTTGACAGTCTTGAGCACAACATACCTTTTGTTACTTAAGAAAAGTAACTTTTGTTTGCAGAAGGCCATGAAAGTAACTTTCACAAACTTGAAACAGAAAAAAAAAATGGAAGAAACCATCATAATGGGATTTTTCCACTAGTTTTTACAGAGATTTGGATTTTTTCAAATAACATTAACTGCTTTTTACAGATGGTGGTATAGACCCTTATTCTGATAAGGAAGAACACTTTAGAGTTTAATTTCAAAGTAAACACCAAAAGTGAAAAGGAGTTTGAAAAGGAGTTCCAAGATAGCAGAAGAGAGAGACATTGCTAGTCTTCCTGAATGAGACCTGCTTAGTATACAGAAGAGGCAATGAACAGAGTTAAACAACATCAAAACAATAGTTTATTTTAACCCAAAGATTCATTGGTTTGTTTGGTCAGAAATGAGTTAGCTTTAGTTCATATAAAGAAATAATTATAGCTGGATTATGGGAACATAGAGAAATCAGAACAAATCCTTAGTTCTTATAATAGTTTTGGCTTTTCTTTACATAATATCAATGACCAAATGATCGAACTCAAGCTTTCTTAACTAATCAATAAACAGTTGGCAGAAAAAAAAATTATTTTCCCACTGGGTCTCAGCCCAATATGTACACACATTTAAGACCAGTTTCTTTAGCATAGTTTCCCCTTGTCATTTCTTACCTTTAAAATATGCCACCTTTTAAATCAATGATCATTAACATCTGAAGCCCTTTGCTTCTTCTGGACAACTTTTGAATGAACTAGTGTATTTTTTGATATTTATCTCATTACTTTAATTTTCTTTCCAATTTGAAATTCTTCACTGACTTTAATTAAACATGCCATAGGCCTGCAAACCTCTGAAACTTTTTAATGAGCTGACTTCCTAAGTTGCTATGGTATAATAATAGCATAGTTATACAAGTATACTGTATATCATACATTAAATAATATATAGAGAAAGGTTAAGTGATATAAAAGTCATATAATGTAGTCACTGAAAATGTTTTATTTAACTGAGATGATTGTGTTATACATATAAGCTGTAGTAAAAGTGTACCAAATAGATACTGGACAAATCAATATGTGTTGATTATTATATTTAAGTCTATAAATAGGATGGGATTAACATTGGAGCTTCTTTGAAGTAAAGCAAACAGAATAATTACCTTGTCATATTATTGCTTCTTGCAGGGTTTCTTTGATTTCTCTTTGTGTAAAATACTTATTGAAGACTTTGCACAGCCTCATTTTTCCCTGAAGATAAACTAGTAAAATACCAAAATATTTGCTATACATTGATAGAAAGGTTTTTGGAAATATTTTTTATAGAGATCAAGAAACTGGTCCAGAACCCAGTGAAATGGTCTTCTATGAAGTTTGGGTTGGACCCTAAATGAACGAATAAAACAGAACCACAGGATTATCTTGGAGTGCAGTGCTTCAGAAGAAATTGAAGTTGATCTATTTGTGTAAAATTGAAAGAATAAATGTAATCCTTGGGTATAAAAAAGAGAGATTTTATCTGATTAGGTTTATCTGATAAACATAATGCTGGCAGAAGCACTCCTGTTGCAGCCCTTTTCGACTCCAGCCCAGCAGCTCTTCCTGGAAACAGAGATGTGTGGTGGGACATTTCTGTTGAGCGGTGACATGGCAGCCTGAAAAAATAAAGGAAGCACACAGGTAAATCTCCAGATTGCTGCATTGCTGCGAGGCAGAACTCTTCTGTGCACCTCTGTTTCCAAAAGGAGCATGAAGAAGAACCAGAAGGAGTTTCACAAGGAGCACTTGCTCCTCCTGCCTGCATTACATTCATTGGATAAACCTAATGGCAGACCAAAGATAAGAATGAATTTGTGATAGAGGAGTCAGCCTAGTCATGGGATTTTCCCAGAGATGTACTGCAGCAGCAGAGCAGGAAAGGAAGAGGAAGATATTTGTCCTGAATTGATTGAATCTTTGCAGGTTAGTCTAACCGGCTAGGCTAAATTGGCTTCAGACGGTACCGACATTCTCTCTTGACTGAAGAAATTCAGGCAGATGCCTGTAGTGGCTCAGGCTAGAAGCCAGGGGGTGCTAGAGCAGCCCTCCCTTCCCTTCCCTTCCCTTCTACAGGGACTGAGCTGAGGAAGACATGGCCAGGCCCTGGCACAACTCTTTCATTAGACAGCTCTGCCATCATGGTCCCAGGCTTTTCCCCACTGGCTGCTCAACGGCCGGGAGCGTTGCCAGCCCTCAGCCAGCACTCTAAGGCAAGGCGGGGAGGTGGGGGGAGGGTTTGCAGTACATGCATCTGTTGATGGATATGGAGCTTTTCAATCTCCCTCCCTGCTTCATGATACTATCTGCAGCAAACTGTCAGGCAAGCAAGCCAGCTGGGGGCTGATAATGCTAACAATCTTTATTACACAATTAGCAAACCAATCGCCTCTCTCCTTTATTTCTAACTTCTTAAACAGCTTTCCAGCTGACTTGTTGATTTGCTCCAAACATCCCTAAGCAGTCACTGTCCTGTCTGCCTGTCCCTGTGAAATTGGAGAGGGGGACACACACAGACACCTCTCGGCATTAGCTAGCATACTACATACCTAGGGTCTGTGGGGCTGGCGTCTGTGCTGTGGGAGATGGGAGGGAGGGAGGGGGGATTTCCAGCTTGAGCAGCTGGGGGTGGGGACAGGGGTGGGGCAAGGGGAAGTCAGGCAGACCCTGCTGTGTCTTCAGGCTCTGCTGGAAGCTTACACAGCATTAGGTAGCATACCACATCATGCTGGCTATGGTCCATGCTGTGAAAGAGAGGAGGAAGGGATCCCTGCTTAAACAGCCAGTGATGAGGTGGTGGGGGAAGCCAGAAGATGCTCTTGGGTGTGTAAATTTCTGCCAGAGCTCTGGCCAGGGAGCAGAGGGGAGGGACCAAATCTGCTGTGGAGCGGAGCACCCCCCCAGCCAGGAGAGCATGCCCGGAAGCTAGGGGACTCTGATTTAACTTAAACTAGCAAGGGGTGTGGAACAAACATTGCATAAGCTGGTTTGACCCAAATCAGGTTTATCTCAAACCAGTTTCAGCCATTTTCAAACTGGTTTATGTGTACTGAACATCTGTTCTGTTACAGGTTTAAACCAGGTTCTGATCACTTAAACTGGTTTATGTGTAATGTCTGTTTTAGCCTACATGGGAGATGGAAGTAATAGAGTCAAGGTTGAGGAATGGGGAAGAAAGAAGAAATTCAACAACTGCATCCATGAAGGAACAGGAATGGAGGTTGTGGAGGAGATAGCTGAGAGCAGAAGAGAAGTGATCAATGGAGTCATGAAAAGTCTGAGTGATAGTGTGGGAGCAAGGTCTCATGGGCAGTGTTGAAGAGACCAGGTGATGGTCAGTTTAGTAGGATCATAGGAAAATGGGTGAGGAAGGTACTTCACAAGGTCTTGTAGTCCAGCCCTCCTTACTCAAGGCAGGGTTATCCCTGACTAAATCATCCTAGTCATGTTTCTTTCTAAATTGCTCTTGCAAATTTCCAGGAAAGGAAATTTCACAGCTTTTCTGAGTAGCCTGTTCCAATTCTTAACCATTCTGATAGTCAGAAATTTCCTCCTAATCTCCAGCCTGAATTTCCTCTGCTGCAGATCATGCCCATTGTCTTGTCCCCTATGGCCACAGAAAAAAGCCCATCTCCATCATTTTTATAAATAGCCTTTTAGGTATTGGAAGACTATTATCAAACCTTCTCTCAAGTTCATTTTCTCCTTACTAAAATACTCAAGCTCCTTCATCCTTTCCTCCTAACTCATGCTTTCCAGGCCTCTAATAATTCTTGTTAGTCTGCTGGAAAAATAAGAAATGGTACTAATTTTCTGAGATAAGTGAACAAGTTGATGCACTGCTACAAAACTGAAGAGCATTAGAATGGTTTATATGGCTTAAAGGGAATATAATCATAGAACCATAGACTCATAGAAAATTAGGTTTCGAAGGAACCTCAGGAGATCATCTAGTCCAACCACTGGCTGAAAGCAGGACTATCCCCAATGAGATCATTCCAGCAAGGCCTTGTTGAGCCAGGCCTTAAAAACCTCCAAGGATGGAAATTCCACCACATTTCTAGGTAACCCATTCCAGTGCTTTACCATCCTCCTAGTAAGAACATTTTTCCTAATAACCTACCTAAACTTCCCTTGCTGCAACTTGAGACCATTGCTCCTTGTTCTGTCATCTGCCACCACTGAGAACAGTCTAGCTCCATCCTCTTTGGAACCCCCTTCAGGTAGTTGAAGGCCGCTATTAAATTCCCTCTCAGTCTTCTCTAGACTAAATAAGCCTAGTTCCCTCAGCATCCCCCAAATCATGTGTCCCAGCCCCCACACCATTTTTCTTGCCCTCCATTGAACTTTCTCCAATTTGTCCACATACTTTGTGTAGTGGGAGGAGTGGGGGGAAAGCAAAACTGAAAACAGCACTCCAGATACACAATACTTCAGATATGGCTTCACCAGTGCAGAATAGAGGAGCATAATTACTTCCCTTGATCTGCTGACAATATACCTACTAATACAGCCCAGTATGCTGTTAGCCTTCCTTGTAACAAGGGCACACTGTTCACTCATATCCAGCTTATTATCTACTGTAACCCCCAGGTTCTTATCTGCAGAGCTGCTGGTTAGCCAGTCAATCCCCAGCCTGTACTGGTGCATGGGATTCTTCTGTCCTAAGTGCAGGACTTTGCATTTGTCCTTATTGAACCTCATGATATTTATTTTGGCCCAATCCTCCAATTTATCTAGGTCTCCCTGAATTCTATCCCTACTCTCCAGTGTATTTACTACACCCCCCACTGCTTGGTTTCTTCTGTGAACTTGCTTAGAGTACAATCTATCCCATCTTCCAGATCATTAATGAAAATATTGATCAACACTGACCCAAGGACTGACCCTGGGGCACTCCACTTGATATTGGCTGCCAACTAGACTTGGAGCCACTGATCACTACCAGTTGAGTCCAACAATCCAGCCAACTTTCTATCTACCTTACAGTCCATTCATCCAATCCATACTTTCTTAATTTGCTTGCTTGTGGGCGACCATATCAAAAGCTTCAATCATGTCCACTGTTTTCCCAACATCCAGAGAGCTAGTCATCTCATCATAGAAGACAGTCAGGTTGGTAAGACATGACTTGCCTTTGGTGAATTCGTGCTGACTGTTCCTGATCACTTTCTTCTTCTCCAATTGCTTAGAAATGGATTCCTTGAGGACCTGCTTCATAATTTTTATAGGGACTGAGGTGAGGCTAACTGGTTTGTAGTTCCTTGGATCCTCTTCCTTTTCTTTCTTAAAGATGGGTACTATACTTGCCTTTTCCAATTGTCTGGGACCTCCCCCAATCACCATGGGTTTTCCAAGATAATGGCCAGCGACTCTGCAATCATGTGGGTCAACTCCTTCAGTACCCTTGGATGTATTGCATCTGGCCCCATGGACTTGTACATGTCCAGCTTTTCTAAATAGTTCCTAACCTGTTCTTTCACCACTGAAGGGTGCTCACCTCCTCCCCAAACTGTGATGCCTGGGGCAGTAGTCTAGGAGCTGACCTTGCCCGTGAAGACCAAGGTAAAAAAGGCATTGAGTACTTCAGCATTTTCCTCATCATCTGTCACTAGGTTGTCTCCCCCATTCAGTAAGGGATCCACACTTCCCCTGACCTTCCCCTTGGTGCTAACATATTTGTAGAAACCGTTCTTATTACCCTTCACATTCCTTGCTAGCTGCAACTCCAATTGCTCTTTACCCTTCCTGATTCCATCCCTGCATACCTGAGCAATGTTTTTATACTCCTTCCTAGTCATCTGCCCAAGCATCCACTTTTCGTATGCTTCCTTTTTGTGTTTAAGCTCACTAAAGAGTTCTCTGGTAAGTCAAGGTGGTTGCCTGCCATATTTACTAGTCTTCCTGCACACTGGGAAATTTTGTTCCTGTGTGCTCAGTAAGGTTTCTTTAAAATGCAACCAGCTATCCTGAACTCCTTTCTTCCTCACACTGGCTTCCCAGGGGATTCTGCCCATCAGTTCTCTGAGTGAGTCAAAATTTGATTTTCTGAAGTCCAGGGTTCATATTCTGCTGCTCTTTTTTCTTCTTTTTGTCTGGATCCTGAACTCAATTTTTTCATGGTCATTTCTGCCCAAGTTGCCTTCCACTTCATCCCCCATGAATTCTTCCCTGTTTGTGAGCATGGTTGTTCTCTCCAACACTTGCACCAGGAAGTTGTCTTCAACTTTGTCAAAAAATGTCCTAGATTGCCTGTGCCCTGCTGTCTTTCCCCCCCCAGCAGATGTCAGGGTGATTAAATTCCCTCGTGAGTACCAGGACCTCCGATCTGGAAACTTCCACTAGTTGTGTGAAGAAGGCCTCATCTACCTCATCCTCCTGGTCTGGTGATCTGCAGCAGACACCTACCACAACATCACCTTTGTTGCTCTCCTCTCTAACCTTAGCCCAGAGACTTTCAACAGGCCTATTTCCAGTTTCATAAGATACAGTCACACATAGAAGCTGGTTTAAAAAAAGATTGGAAATTATTAAGATTAGCAGGAATCCACTGCCGCAGTTCCAAGGCATCATGTTGTCACCAGCAGAATTTTTTCTTAGAGAAGAGGATGCAACTGTGATATCCCCTCAGAAGGTGTAATGGAAGAAAACTTTCCAATCAATGCACCTTTTTCTCAAGAAAATATGCTTACATGAATATATATGCAAATTTAATTAGCTTGAATAGACCTGCACAATTATAATCTGATACGGCAGAACATAAGCCATCCATATGCTCAGTTAACCTCAATAGTTGGCTCAAACCTACTGGAACTTTGTTCTTATTGATGGTGATAAGACCTTTACATTTTTTAAAAATCTGTTTAGAACTCAGAATGTTGATTTGAGATAGACCATAGCAAATCGAATAGGCAACATTTTTAATATGAGAAATTTTCGAGTTGATACCACAAACTTAATCATCCACTATTGCTTTGTCAAATATATAGATATGTTCTGAGCCTACTACGTGCTTAAGGAGAACATGCTGATATGGGAAATTGTTTTTTGGGTTATGAACACATGTCTAGCCACATCCAAGGCTTACTTTTTTTCTGTGAATGTGAGTGCATTCAAGCCATTTTTGTTTTCAAATTAAATTTACTTTTTTCTCAGAAGAGGCATTGTAATGGATTAGCAGAAACTATGAGTAGCCAAAGTCCTCTGAGCAGAAGCAACAATACCAGATTTCTAACCTTAAACTTTTATTTATCTATAAATCAGCTCCCATATTCAATCCCCCCTCTACACAATTCAGGCTGCATTCAATATTTACATTTCAACATGTCTTTATAGGATTTTAATTGAGCATATATGGGATACATAAGCAGTACCTTGTTTCTAGCAAGTACTGGCCTTTTTATCCAAATTTGCAGTTTCACAGAAATTTATCATTGGAGGTTAATTTGGAATAATAAGCTACTTATCCTATACAGTATAGATATTTTTTCCTCCCAAATAAGCTTTAGGTATTTTTAGTGAGCTTTTTTTAGTGACAGACACTCACCCAATAAAATTAAATATAATGTCAAGGGGAACCAGGCATGGAACAGTTTCTGTGGCCTGGTGCCAGCCTTTGACTTCTATCTTCTCCTGAGGTGCAAACAGTGTCTAGATGTCCTCCTTGTGAAATTATTTACAGCAGCTATTTACATGAAGACGTGCTCACACTGAACCCCCCTAAAGTGTTCCACAAAAGAACTCAGACCACCTAACATTTTGTTATCATTTGTCAAGGAGATAATTAGCTGATTGGTTTTGGGATATCACCCATCTGTAATTTACAATCTGAAGCAGCACCATGTATAATATTATCTGAAGTTATGACTGCCCAATGTTGTTTATTATTTTCACTTCTGTTTCATATATTGCATTATTTGTGCTTTGTACTGTAATATGATAAAGTAGGATCTTCTGCTGGCACACTTGTAAAAACAGGATGTATGCTATTTTAGAGTTTTTTGTGTGCATCACATTAAATAATATAAATAAAAAAAACACTGATGCAATGAGAAACCGTTATGGTTAGACACTGAAATGCCAGTTGCTGGAAATTGTACTATGTGTTATATTAAAAAAAATATGCTAAGAACAGGTTTTACTACTTCATTCACAGTGGACATAGTCTTTCTGGACTTTCAGAAGGCCTTTGACACTGTCTCTCACCTCATCCTCATTAAAAAGTTAGGCGACTGGTGTCGATGCCTACATAGTTGGATGGGTTACAAATTGGCTGGAGGCATGCACCCAGAGAGTGGTGGTGGACTGGTCTTTTTCGACCTGGAAGATGTGGGTAGTGGGGCCCCCCAGGGCTCACTCTTCAGGCCTGCACTGTTCAACATTTTCATCAGTGACTTGGATGAGGGGGTGAAAAACACCTTGTTCAAATTTGCGGATGACACTAAGATGTGGGGAGAAGTGGGCATGCTGGAGGAGAGGAACAGGCTGCAACTAAATCTAGGCAGGTTACAGGGGTGGGCGGATGAGAACAGGATGGGATTCAATACTGACAAGTGCAAGGTACTGCACCTGGGAGGAAGAACCAGCAGCAGACCTACAGGCTGGGGAACTCCCTTGTCAGTTCAGAGGCAGAAAAGGCTCTTGGTGTCATTGATTCCAAAATGAACATGGGCCACCAACATGGGGATGCAGTCAGGAAGGCTAACCGCACCTTGTCATGCATCCACAGATGCATCACCAACAGGTCCAAGGAGGTGATCCTCCCCCTCTTTGTGACATTGGTCAGGCCACAGTTGGAGTACTGTGTCCAGTTCTGGGTACTGCACTTCAGGAGGGAAGTGGCCAGCATCGAGAGGGTCTAGAGGAGGGCGACTCGCATGATCAGGGGGCAGCAAGACAGGCCCTACAAATGGAGGCTACGGAACCTGAACCAGTTCACCCTCCACAAAAGAAGGCTGAGGGGAGCTCTGGTGGCCACCTACAAACTGGCCAAGGGAGACCAGCAGGCTATGGGAGAGTCTCTGTTTCCCTGAGCACTACCAGGAGTAATGAGGAATAACGGCCATAAGTTGACTGAGAGTAGATTCAGGCTAGACATCAGGAGGCACTACTTCATAGTCAGGGTGTCTAGGATCTGGAACCAACTTCCAGGAGAAGTGGTACTCACTCCTGTACTGGGGGTCTTCAAAAGGAGGCTAGACAGCCACCTAGCTGGAATCATTTGACCTCCAGCATCCTTTCCTGCCCATAGCAGGGTGTCAGACTTGATGATCTGCTCAGTCCCTTCTGACTCTAACAACTATGAAACTATGACAGAAATCAAAATTAAAATCTACAGCAATTCACAGGGAGCAGAACAGTGAGCAGGCCCAATCCTTTGCTGCTGCTAGTCCGTTACTAACTACTAAAAAGATCGTTTTTCTTTATTCTGCCTTTCAAAAACAAGGTATTATATTCTGAGGTGTGCTATATATGAGAAAATACAGTAGTTCCATACCCTTACTGGGGTTGATAAATCCTATCAAAAGTGGAAAAATAGTGAAATAAAAGAGAGGGGGAGAGAACAACTGGAGTCAATAAGCCTATTCAGTTAACAAGTTCTTCATCCTATTTGTATATAGCTGACAGAGTTTATATGTTCAATTGACAGAGCTTTTTGTCTTACTTGGGGAAAATCAGAGAGAAATGTCAATATTGTAAATCAATATGTGGTTGAATGAATAGATAGCTCACAGGAAAGCAAGAGGAGCCTGGATTTTTTTTCATATGGAAGATGTATACAAATTTACCATTTTAATGTTCGTCAATATTCCTTAGAAAAAAATGTTTTTCATCAGAAGGTTGAAAGTTTTTCCCAAAAAACTAAAATTTTCTGGTGTTCTTGATCAAAATATTTCCAGCACCTTCTGGGTAAAAGGTATTGGTACTTCTTAGAACCTTTGGTTAAAATCTCCTAAAAAATTAGTCATCTGAAAACTCATTTTGTAGGTGTTCAGGGCTTTTAGAAAAAAAAAAAATCAAGGCAAGCAGGGATTTTCAAATAAAAATGTTAATTTTGTTAAAAAACCTGAGCGAGAACCTATGTTAAGCAAAATATATCAAGCAGACTGATGAAAAATCCATACGTTGGTAATTAACCTTTGAGCCATGTGTTCTGTAGTCCCACCCAGCAGACTGCATTTTATGAAGCATTTGAAATTTTCTTTTATGAAAAGGGGTCATTTCATAGCCTCAAGAAAATTGCAGTGGCACAGTAAAGAAATTTTAAAAAGTTGTTTTAGAATGCTTGATTGTTATATTGTGTTCAGGTTAATTACACTATTTATTTTTACTGATATTAGTAATTTTTAAATTGGGAAGCTGGTCTTGATCATTTGCTTCTCTCATAACTTAGGTTTCATAATGAAAAAGAAACCGTGATGATTATCATCGTGAAGACCAGTTATTGAGCAAGTTTTGCACTTTAATTTAAAAATGTACCTCTTTATTCAGTATTGTTTTCAAGTATTAGTTCAACATTAAATAGATTTAGACAATATTTAATTGTAAAATGAAGGACTTTTTTTATGTATTGACTTTTTCCATGACATTTTTCCTTAGTATTAATTAAAATATTGTGTTCTATAAAACTTTAAAATAAGCCTGTTTTTGTAAGGACAGACTATTTATTTTTCCAATTTTTTACCCTGGCAAGAAACCAGCTTAATGATCTTTACAGGAGAATCTGTGTGTACTTTTTATCCTATAGCAACAGCTTATATTTCAAAGGTGCATTTTGATTAATTGGCATCAGCTTCCCAGTTTGAAAATGGCTAATCTTGATCATTTACATTCCACTATTCCATGAGTTAACAATATAGTTCAATAACTTTAAAACAGAATAGGAATAATGCCTTTGAGTTTTAAGAAAACATTTTCTTTGACCACACTTTAATGATTCATTGTTTGTAATAAAAGAAAAGTTTCAGAAGATGTCAAAGATGGAAATGCCTATTAGATCACTCTTCCCATTTCCCTGCAATTTAACATTCTGCAATTGAGATAACAGTCAATTAGTTTGAGACATAGGTAAATATGAATTTAAAATAGCAGATAGAAGTAGTTAGAGGCAGCTGAGGCACACAATGTAATTTAAAGTATATTTACATTAAAAGTTTTATACACACACACATGCATTCTTCAGTGCTTTAATATCACTTTAAGGACTTTTTTCATGTTGTCTTATTCCCCAGATACCAATTTGAGATCCTAGTGTAAACTATATTTATTAACATTGTGTCATTAACTCTGGAGAAAACCAGATTTTCTTGCATTCCTTGAAAAGCACAAAATAACATGCCTTGCTTTCATTCTTTGATTGTTAAATTATAAGTATTTGACCATGTACCATTATTATGATAAAATCAACATAACTGTTTAGGTAAAGATGGCAAACCCTCTTATCTACTTAAACTGTTCTTGGTGTATGATACAATATAGTAATGGGGGAAAAGTGACAAACAGATGCATTTTTCCGCATTCCCAGCCTGAACATTAAGACTGTTTGGGGATTCATTGTCCAAGGTGGCATTGATGACAGCAACAGAGCTGATTTATGTTTGGCTTCTAGGCTGTTAACCATCACACAGACCAGTGGTCATCAACCTTTTTAGGCTATTGGTTGGAGTTACCCAATTCAAATCAGAGGTGAGTAGGTAGGCATTAGGACCCCAGCCCACTGCCACGCTTTTTCCAGTGGTGACAGATGGAAAGTACCCATCACTGTTACTTTCCTATGCCATTGTAAGGAAAAGTGACTGGTTATGAGGCCCCTAATGCTGAAGCCCCATGGGCTTAACAGTTCAAGGGCCAGATGAAATGGCTCCATAGTCAGATCCAGCCCATGGGCCTTACGTTGCTGATTCCTGACACAGTTTGAACAAGGTGCTGTCTATTTTTCTTTGTGCTGCAAAAATTCTGTCCCTATTAATATTCCCAAATCTGGCTAGTGCAGTGATATCATCAAGCCAACATCTATCCACCCCTGCTGCCTGCCCACTGGGACTGACAGCTGGCCACTGGCAGGAGGTGGGGCAGGGGTGAGGGCCCACACTGGCCCATCGGGGTGGCCAGCTGCTGGGTGTGCTCGGCATTCTCTAGCAGCCTTCTGGAAGGCATGTGGGAGAGCCCTCCTCTCCCCCCAAAGTGGGGAATTGTGTTCTGTTCACTCTTGGACTAACCTAGTCTGCTTAGAGAAACCAGCGTAAGTTCGTTCAAATCTACCTCGAGCTTTTTGAATGTCTGCACCTAGCCTCCAGCTCCCACCTCCATGGTTCTTTGTATGTTATAATTATCCTCAGATAAACCAGGAAGGAAAAATTAGCCTATTTAAAGAATTCATACTTCAGCAGCCTTTTGCTGAACTTCATTATTTGTAATAATAGAATTGCTGATGGATAACAGCCATCTTTGCTCTATTGTGAAGTAATAGACACCAAGGACTTAAAATTGATGTAATGCATTACTTATTTTTTACAGTTATATATTTAAAATCTTTTTTTGCTTAGTAGCAGTATTAATATTTTATTGATTTAATATATTCATAGCAATTTTAAATATTTAATATTTATCTAAAACCTCTTTGTATAGGTTACATCTAACTAAGCCTTCTATGGTTTGTATAATTATGGCATTACAATTTTCAACGCATTCAGTTCAGCTCTAACTTGGTGCAATGCTTTATCTTTTGAAAGACCTGTAGATCAATAATAGGAGTGTTGGTCAGTGTGGTGTTGATTTCAGAATCAGTAGTTTTACACTGTATGTTGATAGTGATTCACTGCCCTTCTCATTCAGGCTGAATAGCATCCTTGTATCAGCATAGGACACTGTCTCTTACAGAGCCTTGGGTTTCTTTTCTTGTTCCAGCTATTGTCACTACTACACTGGATTATACTGTATGCTGCAGAGACATAATCTAATCTAACATGAATGACAATGTCCATTTAGTTTCCAAATATAAAAGATACAAGGATATATTTTGAAAGTGTGTTCATTACTGAGTTGATGTTTCAATCATCATGCCATCAAGACTCCATTTACAAAAAACATATAAATGTAGCAAGCTAAACACCCCACCTCTTTGAATTTGGCTGGTATGCTAAAATCTCTCCAAATCAATTTGGAGAGATTTGGAAAGATCCAGAGATTTGGACATAGAGACAGCTTTAAATGTATTTTCTACATACCTCTAGGTTGCAGGCGGCTCATGAATGCTGCGATGCTGGGGTGCATGGAGTGCCCCAAAGAAGCACAGGGGTCTCCCCAGCACACTTGGCAGTGGACCCGGAAGTGGACCAGAAGCACTTCTGGTCCACTTCTGGGTCCACTGGGGAGCACACGACCCCCCCACACACACCCGGCTTGGTGACTTGTGCCTCCTGGGTTTGGGGTTGGTACCCAGGTTCCCCTGTGGCTGATTGCCCAGCTAGGGGGGGTGCAGGAGTGGCTCCAGCACTCTTCTCAGCAGACCTGGAAGTGGACTGGGAGTACTTCCACTCCACTTTCAGGTTCACCACCGAGCACATGGAAGGCCCCCCTGCATTCCTTTGGGACACTCCAATGCATCCCAGTATTGCAGCATTCACAAGCCATGGTGCCTCAAGGTATGTAGAAAAAAACTTTTAAAGCTGTATCTACATCCAAATCGCTGATTCTCTGAATCAGCATTGAATCTTCAGATTCGGATTCGTCCGAATCAAATCAGCGACACTGTCCCTGATTTGGGCCAAATCCGAATCTGAATTGAATAGGGCCCGCTTTGCACACCCCTAATAAGGACCCCTTAAAGCCAGCCCTGCTATGGCAACACAAGAGGTAAACCTCTGATTCAAGATTCTGTCTCTTCTCTGTCCCTGCCTTCCTCAGCAATCCATAGCACCCTTTTTTCAGACAGCTCCTTTATAGTCAGGTCCTGGGAATGGGGTTATTTTCTTCTTCAAAGAGTGTAAGTCAGAATGATGAGGGTCCTAAACAACACAGGAGACTGCTTATTTCCAAACAAATAGTTTTTATTGTGTAATGCAATATCCCCTGTCCTTCCCTGGGCTCCACTTTGTTTTCCTGGGACTACTCTTTTGTGATGGTCAGTCACAACAAAACTGTTACGAAACTATGGTAGTCAACACAGAGATGGACACACCCCCAATAAAATTAAATATAATGTCAAGGGGAACCAAGCATGGAACAGTTTCTGTGGCTTGCTGCCAGCCTTCAACTGCTATCTTCTCCTCAGGTGCAAATGGTGACTAGATGTCCTACTTGTGAAATTATTTACGGCAACTATTTACATCAAGACGTGGACACACTGAACTCCCCCCCCCCCAAAGTGTTCCACAAAAGAACTCAGCCCACCTAACTTTTTGTCATCATTTGTCAAGGCGATATTTAGCTGATTGGTTTGGGGATATCCATCTGTAATTTACAGCATTACAACTGGTAGATGCATCCTATTTCAATAATTAGCTGGGCACTTGTAACATATACCATGTTTTAATTTCTACTTCATATAATCAAGATGTTAAAGAAAATTCTTTGGTTAGGATTTCTCAAGAATTCCTCAAGATGGCCATTATCTCAAATTTTGAATACACAGTGTTTATATGTTGAAATAGAATGATTTGTAAGAGCCATTTGTGAAAATATTTTGTATATTATCTATACTGCTTTCATCTGCAACATTTATCACATTATAAACTGCAGCATTCCACATATTCAGCCAATTAATAATGCAATAAAATGGCAAGCTAGCTACAGACACATTCCATGTTTGATGTGGAACATATTTATGGATGGTTTCTTTAGCATTAACTTGAATTTATGGTATGTGTCCTAGACCTGGGGCCATTTCCTGCCCAATCCCAACAATCATTGGCATCAGGTGGGTTGCACCTCCTAGGTGTAGAACACAACCGCTCCTCAGGATCAAGCAGAAGGTAGTCCTGTGTCCCAGTTCAGCTCTGACAGTTGCACAGTTGGGAGCTGAGAAATTTTAAGCCCTATCCCAAAAATCTCATAGCATCTAATTGTACCAGTGTAATAATGTCTGCCAGGGGTTTCTTTATGATTCTTATGTATGAAATCTCTTGTAAGTCTCCTTGGCAACTTCTAGATGTTCCTTTAGCTCATGCTGGACTTGATGGCTATGACTGACCAAATCGGCTGCAGCTGGTGTGTGGGAGGTGGGCAAGAGATGGATGAGAGGGGTGGAAAATATAATTTAAAAAAAAGAAGATTGGTTGGTGGAGACAGGTTCAGAGTGATTATACACAAATTGTGCAAGCAGGAGTAGAGAGACCCAATTTTCCTGGTGATGAGTCAAGAAATATCAGAGATATTCTTTGAGTGTCTGATTGATCTGTTTGTCCTTTGGTTAGTGGGTTATGGGCAGATGAGGCAAGAGGTTTGATTTTTAAGAGCCACCTATGCCCTCACTCCCTGCTAGACTATGAAGCCCCTGTACCTGGAAGACCAAAGTGTGGATCTAAGCATTTCCTCTCCCTCTCCTGTGCCCCTCTGACCACCCAAGTCAGGCAAGCACACTGTAGAGTTTAGTCAAGTGCAAGCTAGTGAACTTTACTGAACTCGTGTTTAAAGGAGAAGGGAAAGGAGAAAAGTGAAAGTCTGCTTAGCTACACATCATCCAGCCTCTAGCCATTTCCTCATGATGTTTGAGTCTCTGGGATATGAAGAAATTAGCTGGAGTTTCCTGCAGAAGCATTCCTGTCCATTCCTGAAGCCTGGGTGCTCAGTATGGGTTGGATGAATGGACTGTAAGATGGACAGAAATTTGGCTGAATTGTAAGGCTCAACAAGTAGCAATCAATGGCTCAATGTCTAGCTAGCAGTATCAAATAGAGTACCTCAGGGGTTGGACCTTGGGCCCATTTTGTTCAATGTCTTTATTAACAATCTGGAAGATGGGATGGATTGCACCCTCAGCCGATTGGTGGATGACAACATCCTGGGTGTATAAGAGATACACTGGAGGGTAAGGCTGGGATTCAGAGAGATCTCAGCAAATTGAACTAAAAGAAGTCCTTGTTGAACTTCATAAAACAAGTACAAAGCCCTGCACTTAGGACAAAACAATTCCAGGCTAAAGCCTGGTGACTGACTGGCTGAGAAGTATCTCTGCAGAAAAGAACCTGGGGGTTGCAGTGTACAATAACATGGATATGAGTCAGTAGTGTGCCGTTGTTGCAAAGAAGACTAACAGCATGCTAGGCTGCATCAGTAGGAGCATTGCCAGATTGAGGGAAGCAATTATTCCACTCTATTCTGCACTGGTGAGACCACATCTGGAGTACTGTGTCCAGTTTTGAACTCCCCTCCAGTATGGAAAGGATGTGGACAAGTTGGAGAGACTGCAGCAGAGGGCAATGAAAATGGTTTGGGGGCTGGGGCATGTGACTTATGAGAAGCGACTAAGGGAAAAGTCTGCAAAAGAGAAGACTGGGGGGGGATTTGATAGAAGCCTTTAACTACCTGAAGGGGGGTTCCAAGGAGGATGGGGCTAAACTGTTCTCAGTGGTGGCAGATAACAGAACAAGGAGCAATTTTCTCAAGTTGCAGCAAGGGAAGTTTAAATTGGATATTAGGAAAAACGTTCTCACTGGGAGGGTGGTGAAGCACTGGAACAGATTACCCAGAGACATGGTGGAGTCTCCATCCTTGGAAGTTTTTCAAGCCTGGCTTGACAAAGCTGTGGCTGGAATGATCTAGTTAGGATGGTCCCATCTGAGCAGGAGGTTGGACTAGATCCCTGAGATCCCTTCCAATATTAATTTTGTATGAGTGTCTATACACATGCTCTGGGATGGAGCAAGGGCATGCTTTAATTGAAGTGGCTTTCAGCATATTCAGAATCTCATGCTTCAAAATGGTGATGGGGCGCTTTAACTAAAGCTTGTTCAATAAGCTTTAGTTAAAGCACCCCCACTGCCATTTTGAAATGCAGGAACACTAAATACACATGACACAGAGGCTGCTGGAATACACTAATTAGCACACTCCCGCAGACTCATAGAGGACTCTATTAAATGAATCTGCTCTGAAACATGCTAATTAAATTAGCACGTGTCAGAGAAGAGCTCCATCACATGTATAGGTGCCCTATGATTCTACGAAAGCCACCCAGTGGTGGGAATGGAGGGCCCTCAAAGCTCCTCCTAACCCTAAAGCAAGCAAGACCTCCCCCACCCAAAGTCAGGCAAAAGCACACTGCAGACTTCAGTCCACTGCAGGCTATTGAAGATTACTGCAATCACTTTTAGGAGGGAAAAGAAAGTCAAAAAGTGAAAACTCCCCCAGCCAGAGGTCACCCCCTCCCTACCCCCTGCCCCCCAGAACTGCAAAACATGGGAGCAAACCGTTTCCCACTCTCTCATTGCCAGGCATGTTGGGGTGGGTGGTCACTTCCACCCACTAGTGTCAGAGCCTTCAGTGCCTAAAAGGTGACCAATCGACCTGAAACTCTGGGGTGCTATACATGTGGACATCTCTGAATTGCAACTGCTGTCAACTGATTCCCAATCAGTGACATTTAGGAACAGTGTAATTGTTACATGTCTCTCTAACCTAAAATGATTGTCCCATGGTCTGTCACAGTCCACCAAGCCTAGTGAGTAGAATTGGGTGTAGAATTGGGGTTTCAGGGATAAGGGTCAGAGGCCACAAGTCAGGACCCAAAATGCCAACTCAGGGTCAGGAGCTGTGAATCAGAAACCTAGTTACCATTTCTGAAGGATAATACACAAAGCAAAGCGCAAGAGTGAGCCAAGCCAGGGTCAGGAGTCAGGAAACAGACCTTCAGGGAGAGTTCAAAGGCTGAAATCCAGGAGCAAGCTGAAGGCAGTGTCAGAAACCAGGGAAGACAGAAATATTATTGGGACAGGACCTGCTCAGAGATTGAAGACTAGTGTGTTGTGCAGCATGGCTTAGCTGCTGGAGGAGTTAAAAGCTGCTCCAGAACCAGAGGTAAGGGGCTGGGGGTCAGCTGGTCTTCATAAATACTAACTGGGTCAGTGTACTTAATCAGCAGTGCAGGGCAGGGGCTTGCCTGAGCCTTACAGAGTTGACTTTGGCTGCAGTGCAGGAGCCTTACAGTATTTTCCCCTCCTTGAGTGCAGTTTCCAGATGCTCTGGGGCCAGTTTTATTAGAGTGAGCCCAATAGAAGCCTTTACAGGGTCCAGTGCATGGACATTGCTCACTGGTTCCCAGAAGCATTCCTTCAGACTGTACCCCTCTCAGTTCACGAGTTAGTGTAATTTCCCACTGACCATCTTGGAGTCTAGAAGCTGGTGAACTAAAAACTCCTCTTGATCTTGGATCTGCATGGGAGGTACATGGTTGGGTGCCTGGCCTGGAGATGGGCTCTCCTTATGAGGTTTCAGTAGGGCAATGTGAAAGAATAATGTGTTTTCATAATCCTGGGAAGCCTTAATCTGTAGGCACTGAGAAGCGGCCCAAGTATCGAAAGTCTAGTTTGGTGGACAGACATGCAGATTACAGGTTGTGGGTGGATAGCCAAACCTTATCCCCCACTGAGAAGACAAGTGCTTCATGACAATTTTTATCTGCAAATCTCTAGTCAAATTGTATAAATGGTGTTCATGCCTTCAACAACTTGATGTATGCTATCATGAGCTGCCCCTTAAAATCATACCTTTAAGTACTTTAATGCTGGTCATCTTAACTAATTTAGGGCTCATACAGAAGTGCAGTTCCTTGATCTAACTCATGGCAATTCACAGAAATTTCCATGAGTTAGACTGATCTTCCTGATCCAGCAGATGTTAGCTTTTGGATTGGGAGGAGGGAGGATCAGCTGCAATTTGGAGTCAATCCCAGAAGAGAGTTGGCTTCATCTTCCATTGGCTTTTCCCCTTTGTCTCTTCCCCTGGCTCCATCCCCACTCTCATAACTCCATTGCTATTGCTGGATGGGAGGGGGGAGAAAACAGGAGAGGGAGGCTGTTCTGCCCCACTGGAGTTAGGGAGTAAATTAGAACCCCCCCTCTGAGGTAAAGGGCTTCAATACACTCATCCCCCCACTCCAGTGGGGAGGAGAGAGCCCCTTACCTGCCTTCTTCCCCTCCCATCCAGAGACAGCAGCTTGGGCTGGGATCCTGTTGCAGCCAGAGCAGACAGAAATTACTGAAGTCAGTCCACTTAAGAGTGTCTTTATTTGAACCTTCATACAATGCGGATTAATTTGTTGCATGATCAGAGGGCTCAGCAGCCCAGGTCTTCTATTTGGTAATGACTTTAGAGTGCTTTCAAGGGGCAGTTGATCATGTGACAAATGTCATTTCTGTCTGAGCCCTTAGATACTCCATTTGGTTTAGAAAGTTTGGTTTAACTTAGCTGCTTAATCAGAACATAGCTAATCTCTTCATTTACAAAACTGGTCTTGAAATGACTAGATATCTTTTATAAGTTTTTCCTATCATTTCACTTCTGGCCACAAAGTCAAGGTAAAAAAAAGTATCCAAAAGCTTTAAAATCTTAAAAGGGCTCATTCTGAGGTTGGGGCTAAGACTCTACAAGGGAAGGAAAGGGGTGGCTCCTTATATTCCTAGCTTGTCTATATAACTAGCATTGAAACATGGCTCTTTAACTATAAAAGTATAGGCCTTATTTTCCATGAGGAAAAAAAAGTTAAAAAAAAGAAGTTTAAAATAAATTTTCACAGAATTTTTCAAAACTCTGTTACTAAAAAAAAATACAGAAAACACGGATACATCCATTTCCTTTTTAAAGGGATTTTTTTTTCCTGGGAAAAGGGTGTTTGAGAAAATACTGGCACTTTGATACATTTGATTCTGTCAGAGAGGCATAACTACAAAGTTCGCTCCCTGGTTGGCAGAGCTGGCAGGGGAAGCAGCTGCAGCAGCTGTCATTCTTGCACCCCCTCAAAGTAAGCACCTTGGTCTGGTGCTCTGGTTGCTCACCCCTCATTTCACTACTGTGAAAGCTACTTGACTATTTTTAAATGATAGAAACTATTTCACAGGAAATGATAATGGTAAATATTAGGAAAATAAATACAATAGCAAAACAGATGGTGCAAAAAACCCTGAAGTACTCAATGCCTTTTTTATCTTGGTCTTCACAAGCAAGGTCAGCTCCCAGAATACTACATCTGGCAGCACAGTTTGGGCAGAAGGAGAGTAGCCAGAAGTGGCAAAAGAGACTCCAAAACAGGTTAGAGACTCTTTAGAAAAGCTGGATGTGTATAGGTTCATGGGGACAGATGGGATGGACCTGAAAGTGCCAAGGAAATTGGTTGATGTGATTGCAGAGCTGCTGGCCATTTTCAAAACTTAAGATGATTGGGAGAGGTCCTGGACAATTGGAAAAAGACAAACATACTGACCATATTTAAGGAAGGGAAAAAGGATAATCCAGGGAACTATAGACCAGTTAGCCTTACCTCAGTCCCCCAAAAAATAATAGAGCAGGTCCTCAAGGAGAAGAAAGTGATCAGAAATAGCATGGATTCACCTAGGACAAGTCGTACCTTATTAATCAGATTGCCTTCTGTGATGAGATGACCAGTTCTGTGGATGCTAGAAGATCAGTGGATGTGGTATACCTTGACTTTAGCAAGGTTTTGATACTGTCTCCCACAACATTCTCGCAAACAAACTAAGGAGGTATGGGTTGGATGAATGGACTGTAAGGTGGATAGAAAACTGGCTGGATCGCTGGGCTCAGAGGATAGAAGTCAATGGCTTGATGTCTAGTTGGCACCCGGTATAAAGTGGGGTGCCCCAGGGGTCAGTACTGGGGCTGGCTTTGTTCAATGTCTTCATCAATAACCTGGATAATGGGATAGTGTACACCCTTAGATGACAACAAGCTGGGGGAGTAGTAGATTCTCTGGAGGGCAGGGCTAGGATTCAGAGAGATCTCAACAAATTTGGAGGATTGGACCAAAATTGGACCATACACCCACCCTTTGCCCTACATGTCGGGGTGCTGGGACCCGGGGGAGGGGGGCAGTGGGTTGGGTGTGAGGGGCATGGGGTTGAGACTGGCTATTACAAATGGGTACAAAAAAGGTTGAGAACCACTGCATTAAAGAACTCCACCATGGCAGAGTAGATTAGTTTCCTGAAGCCTAATATATTGCATGTGTAGATGCTGAGACTTTACTGTGGAGCAAATTAAGCAACTCTACAGTAAATGTTTCATTTAGATGTGCCCCATGATTCTATGATTAGGATGGTCTACAAAGCAGGATTCTCACTCCCTGTGTGAATGCTTTTCCTAGTAAAAGCGGTTGAGACTTAGATGTGGCTTTAACATGCTTAATAGGAGTGTGCAAAGCCGGCCCTATTTGATTAATTTTTGGATTCAGATTTGGCCTGCATCAAGGACAGAGATTTGCTTCATTGATTCGGATCACTGTCCCTGATTCAATTCGGATGAAGCCGAAGCTAAAGATTCAATGCTGACTCAAAGACTCAGTGATTTGGACATAGACTCAGCTTTGAAAGTTTTTTCTACATACCTTGAGGTAGCAGGCGTGGCTTGTGATTGCTGTGATGGTGGGATACATGGAACGTCCCAAAAGAGGTGGGGGGGGCCCTCCACCTGTTCAGTGGTGAACCCAGACTTCAGGGTCTGCCAGGGAGCACACTGGGGGCCTCCCTGTGCCCCACCAGCTTGGCAATCAGCTGCAGGAGGACCCTGGATGCTCCCCCCAGACCCAGGAGGCACCAGTCACTGAGCTGGAGGATGTGAGGGGACCCCCAGCTCCCTGGCAGACCCAGAAGTGGACTGGAGGTGCTTGTGGTTCACTTCTGGGGGTCTGCTGCTGAGCATGCTGGGTAGACCAACAGGCTTCTGTGGGACACTCCATGTGCCCCAGCATCACAGCATGCACAAGCCCCTGCTACCTAGAGGTATGTAGAAAAACATTTAAAGCTGTCTCTATGTCCAACACTTTGAATGTTTCTGAATCTCTCCAAATCTGTGTCCAGTTTTGGGCTCCACAATTCAAAAAGGATGTGGAGAAGCTTGAGAGATTCCAGAGAAGAGCCACATGCATGATCAGATATCATGAGAACAGACCTTACGACAACAGGCTGAGCGCCTGGATCTTTAGCCTGGAAAAGCGCAGGCTCAGGGGTGACCTGATGGCCACCTGTAAGTTAACTGGGGTGACCACCAGTTTCTGGAGGAATGTTTGTTCACCAAAGCACCCCAAGGGATGACGAGGTCAACTGGCTATAAATTACTGCAAGACTGTTTCAGGCTGGACATAAGGAAGAATTTCTTTACTGTCCAGGCCCCCAAGGTCTGGAACACCCTGCCATCAGAGGTGGTTCAAGCACCTACATTGAACACCTTCAAGAGTAGATTGGATGTTTATCTTGCTGGGGTCCTATGACCCCAGCTGACTTCCTGCCTTTCAGGCGGCAGGGGGGCTGGACTCGATGATCTTCTGACGTTCCTTCGAGCCCTAATGTCTATGAAATCTATGAAAATCATTTTGGAGGGTTCTGATTCGATTTGGGAGACTAAAGGGTCCTCTGATTCGATTTGGATTCAGAGGACCAAATCAGGCCATATCTCCACCAAATTGAATCAGGGACTGAAGCTCTGCACAGCTCTAACGCTTAATGGTAGAGGCCTCTTCTCAGATGTAGGCAGAGTTTAGATGCCTCCAAGCAGCAATTTGAATCTGGAGGATGCTCGGGTAGAAGATAAAAAAATGTACATGATTCATGTCAGTCACTTCTGAGCATACGGAGAAGTTCTACTTGACATACTTAGAGAACTTTGCTACCCAGAACAAAGGGAATTGAGTTTTCAGATTGCTGGCATAAAGCATAAAGCCAATTTAGTTTCCTATTTGGAACCTGATGGCTAAACTTCTACGTCCTTTTTAAATGCTTAAGAAACCAGTCTGAATCCTGGCCAGTGAATTCTGAGCTGTTGTCATGGTGTGTTTCACACCATAGTAAGGGGAATGTCTTATCCATCCCATTCACAGTCTCATAAGATCTCCACGGGTTCATTAGTGGCAGGTCCTGTCAGACCAACCTGGTGGCCTTCTATAACCAGGTCACAAAATCCTTAGACACAGGGATAGCAGTGAACATAGTCTTTCTGGACTTTAGGAAGGCCTTTAACACTGCCTCTCACCACATTCTCATTAAAAAACTGGGGAACTGTGGTGTCGACACCTATACAGTCAAATGGGTTGCTAACTGGCTGGAGGGCCACATCCAGAGAGTGGTGGTGAATGGGTCATTTTCGACCTGGAGGGATGTGGGCAGTGGCATTCCACAGGGCTCGGTCCTCGGGCCCGCACTGTTCAACATCTTCATCAGCGACTTGGACGAGGGGGTAAAAAACACCCTGTTCAAATTTGCTGATGATACTAAGATGTGAGGGATGTGGGAATGCTAGACGGGAGGAATAGGCTGCAATCAGACCTAGACAGGTTACAGGGGTGGGTGGATGAGAACAGGATGGTTTTCAACACTGACAAGTGCAAGGTGATACACCTGGGAGGAAGAACCAGCAGCAGACCTACAGGCTGGGGAACACCCTTCTCGTCAGTGCAGAGGCAGAAAAGGATCTTGGAGTCATCATTGATGCTAGATGAACATGGGCCGGCAGTGTGGGGACACAGTCAGGAAGGTCAACCATACCCTGTCATGTATCCATAGATGCATCTCAAGGAGGTCCAAGGAAGTGATCCTCCCCCTCTAGGTGGCACTGGTCAGGCCGCAGCTGGAGTACTGTGTCCAGTTCTGGGCGCCGCACTTCAAGAGGGATGTGGACAACACGGAGAGGGTCCAGAGGAGGGCCACTCGCATGATCAGGGGGCAGCAGGGCAGGCCCCATGAGGAGAGGCTAAGGAACCTGAACCTGTTCAGCCTCTACAAGAGAAGGCTGAGGGGGGATCTAGTGGCCTGTTACAAACTAGTTAAGGGGGACCAGCAGGCATTGGGAGAGTCCCTGTTCCCCCGAGCACTACCAGGAGTGAGAAGAAATAATGGTCACAAGCTGGCAGAGGGTATATTCAGACTAGACATCAGGAGGCAGTACTTCATAGTCAGAGCGGCTAGGATCTGGAACTAACTTCTGAGCGAAGTGGTGCTGGCTCCTACCCTGGGGGTCTTTAAGGCAAGGCTAGACAAATACCATACTGGGGTTGTTTGACCCCAGTACTTTTTCCTGCCAAGGCAGGGGGTCAGACTTGATGATCTGCTTAGGTCCCTTCTGACCCTACAAACTATGAAACTATGAAATAGCAGTTATAGCCTCTATAGAAAGGTAACATCAGGAAAGTACTTAATATATTTTTATCTGTCTTTTAATGGAACTTCCAACTGAAATAAAATGAGGAGTGAACCCCATGTGAAAAGTCATCTTTCTTCAGTTCTCCAGTAACATCTGGTGCACAAACTGGAATCCAGGAATATTTGTATTCTTAGACATAAAAACCAATTTGCATAATGATTATCACCACATGCAAATCAGTGTAGGTGCTCAGATACCAGTAAAATTCAGAACCCATTTCAAGATTCTGATCATCACTGAGGTCATTTCATTTGATCTGTTTTTCAGATTTTTTTTTAGGAAGATAAATTTGCCTTCCTGAGCAGATGATTTTGTGCTTCTGTCTGAGAATGAGAGTCATTCTTAGTTCAAATGAGCAACTTCACTCTCTAGTGAAAACAAGTGAAATGGTCTAATAGGGGATCTTAAAAAGGATACAACAATCAAGTAACATATTGCAGTCTTTGATGCAAAGAGGAAGAAGAGGAAAAGAGAACAGCAGAAGGCAAACTTATCAAATATTTGAAAGATGTTAGGGACAAAATCATGCAAATTACAGCAGGATCATCAGTAGGGACTAGAATGGTTGGACCTTGGCATCTAGCTGGATATCTTTTGGCTGTACATCAACAGAATTACAGTAGAGCTGAAGAGAGGTGAAAGTCTTAGTCTGGCAGCTCAAGAGTGGTTGTCAGGAGACTTGAAAATCCTAAAGAATTGGCCATAATAATTTCAGGGAAAGGTAACCAGAGTGCAGGTGGATTTGCAGCATGGGGATTAGGGTTTGGATTAATATATTGATTGTTGTATCATGTACATAACAGGGTAGCACATTTTTCTGGCTACTAGTCACAATTCAAATAGAGACCTGTGCGTGGGTGAATTTGACCTAACTGATCCTTCAGCATCAGGCCCTCCTATAATGATTCTCCTTGATGCATCTATTTTAAGTCACTCCTATATGAAGAACAAGACACCTGTAGTAGTTATATAAGCTACTCATCTTAAGGGAATGATCATTCTTTAACACTGGTTTAACATAACCCCTTGAATATTTTTTTTCTGAAGATTCATCTCCAGGTCCTTGAAGCTTCAATGCTGTTTTGAAATTGTGGTATACCACTTCCTGGAGTTACTAGACTGAAACTTAAGATGGAACCACATTGTACCTGCAAAACTGTATTGCTCTTTTCAGATGTGAGGGGAGCTGAGGGTCTGATTTAGCCCCAAATTAAGTCAAAGAATCACAGATTTCAGTAGAAGCTGAAGGGGATCATGAGTGAATGGTTTTAATATTAAGAGTTGGCTACAGGCTATCATATATATAAAAAAAAATTAAGCTTGTACCTTTCATTCTATGGAACAGGCTTATATAAATAGATATATACACACACACACAAGTCTACACTAATTCTTCTCTCTCTTTATTTTAGTCACTGAGTGTACTCAGTAATTCAGATAAAAATGCAGTGAAACAACTTTTCTGGCAATTAATTTGTAAAAGATCTGCCTTCTAGTTATAGCATGTATAAAAGTGAGACAGGCAGCAAGAAGCTGAATACTTTAAAGTCTTTCAAGCAATAGAGCATGCAGAAGCTCACTTTTAGAGGGCATAATTCTTCATTGGGGGTCATAAGGAAGTTATGATAGTAGCAATTCTGAGAATAAATCACAAATAAAAGTAGGCCATGGGAAGGAATGTGAATAGCCTCCGACGGCCTACAGCACATGCTGGCGATGAGCAACCGAATGTCAAAGCAGGATAGTGCAGAACTGTGACCAATCAAATCTATATTATGCTTGGGAACTTGAAACTTTCCTGAAGTTGAACTGATGTGTATGTTAAGAGATATAAGTGAAAAAGAGCATCATGAGTAGCTAGCAACAGGGCCTGCATTGCTACAGCACCAAGATTAATTGCTCTGCTGAGGATGCCTGTCAGGATACTTAGTAGACATTATTTTCTAATAAAAGCTTAATATAGACAACTTTTCAAAGTAAACAGTTCCAGTCACTTTCTGCCAACACTTCTGCATGCACAAATACAAATATCTAAACTGAAGAGTAGGAAAAGCTGTAAAATTCTAGTAATTTTTGTATTTGAGACTTCCAAAGTGTTTATAATATTTTTCTTGGATTGGTTTTGGTTTTGTTTGCTGAAAAAAAGTGATAGTCCATGACACATTTGTACCCAGGGTGTGTGATGTGGGAGAATAGGAAGGCAATTTTTTATAGTAGGCTGTTTTATAGAAAGGTGTTCATGGGGATATTGTGCTATAGACAGTTTAGACCTAGTTAAAGCAGAGTAAATATACTAAGAATCTCTCTTCTAAGCTTAATAATTGTATACAAATAAGATAACACCCAAGGCAATGGGAAACATAGCAAGACTAGATCAGAAGCTGAGCGGTATAGGTTGAAAGTGATTCCCGCCTGCTAATTCAGGGTAGAAGGGGATTATTTGGCAAGTTGTATGTGCGAGAGAGAGAGACAAAGAAAAGTGAGTTGTTAATGTGAGTGCAAGTTAGACTTTGTTACATGTTACACTGTAAACCACACAAATGTTGATCTGTGTTAGTGCTAGCTCAAGTTTGGAGCTGACACATTCAGGCCAGCAGGCCCCTGGAGTAGGGTTACCATACATCCAGGTTTTCCTGGACATGTCATCTATTTTGGACTCCTGTGCTGCATCCGGGCAGGTTTTTAAAAAAAGAATAAATGTCCAGGTTTTCTGCTTCCAGACTGGCTGCTTCAGGCTGGGAGCAGTGGGCAAGGGTCACGTGCTCCCCAAGAGGGCTCAGGCAAGCCAGTGAGAGAGTGTGTAAGCAGGAGGGCTGGTGGGGGGGCAGGGGTCTGTGGGTCAGGGGTGTGGGGCACCAGCAGGGCTGGGGGGCAGAGGCTGTATCCAGAGTGTGGAACATTGGCAGGGCAGGGTAGGGGGCTGCGGGCCAGGAGTGAGGGGCACTGGCAGTGAGGCAGGGGCTGTGGGTTGAGAGTGAGGGGCACCAACAGGGCTGGCAGGGGGCAGGGGCTGTGGATCAGGATTGAGGGGCATGGGGGCATGACAGGTGGCTGTGGGTTGGGTGTGTAGGCCACTGGCAGTGCTGTGGGTTGGGAGTGAGAGGCACCAGCAAGAGGTGGGGGCAGGGTACTGTTGTTTGGGAGTAAGGGGAACTGGCAGAGCTGGGGTTAGTGGGTCCAGAAAGAGGGGGACCAGCAGGGCTGGGGGGGGGGGGGGGCTTGTTAGTGAAGGGCAACAGAATGGATAGGGGCAGGGCACCGATGCCTCCCCCCATCATATTCTCCCTGCCTTTCCCCCCGCCCCTTCACAGATGTCCTCTTTTTTGGACCTGGGAATATCATAATCCTACCTCACACTCCCATTTTTGTGCTTCTCCCCTGGTCTGTCCTCCTCAACTTCTGGGATTCCTCCCCCATCTCTTGGGGTTACAGAGTGCAATGGAGCTGGATAACACTGGATACCAGAGATAATATTACCCTGGAGTGGTATAACTTTGAGCCTCATGATAAGCACTTAAAAGTAGTTTCAGCTGTTAATGTGTGGACAATCCAGGTGTTAAGAGCTCCAGGAGCCACCCAAAATTGCCACCTCCTGCTTACATTCTATCTCTCTCTGTCTCTCTCACTGGCTTGTCTGAGCCTGCATGGGGAGCACGTGACCCCTGACAACCAAGCACCTTGCCCACTGCTCCCAGCCTCAACAAGCCAATCTGGAAGCAGAAAACCCAGACATTTGTTCTTTTAAAAAAAAAATTAATAAGGCCCTTACAAACTAATGTGGCTTAAGGAAGGAAGGAGCAAATAAATGGAGTTCTGTGGATAACTGACTAGATGGATAGACTTCAGGTATGGTGCATAAGGAAATAGTTTGCTGTTGTGTTCAGGAAAATGAGTATCTTTTTATGCCCAAGTAGGATTGCTTCAAGAAGCACTTCATTCATATAATCAATTTCTCTTTCTAACAGAAACAAATTTCCTAAGACCCCAAATATCGGCTATTTCCACAAACTAAGGAATATGAAAATTGGAAAAAAAACCTTTCTATTATTTTATTGGACAGGAATTAGATTTTTCTTTCTTAACTTATTAAAGGATAGTAATTGGTTGTGACAAAAAATGTTACTGTGAGGGGGTATAAGAAGGGGAAAGAAGTCACCAACTTTATAACAGACTCACGGATTGTGTCCTTCCTGTGACTAAAACCTGCTTCCAGAGCTGAGCCTCTGAAAGGAGGGTGTCAACAAAAGTATATTCTGTCCCTAAGGTTTTGACTCTTTTTTGAACATTCAATTCATGCTTCTGTTTGACAGCTTCAGCAGGAATGGCCTCCAGAATTTTATCCTTCCAGGGATGCTACATGGAATTAATCACTTCACAACTATCATTTTATAAAGTCAGTTCAATAATATTAGTCTCCTTGAATACTGATATGTTATGGCATTAAGCCAAAGTTGCACGAAGTATATTTACAGCAGGATCAACAAATCATAAATCTTGAAGGCTGTTACCTTAATACTACCCTCAGATTTATCAATGCTATAGTGACTAAAGGCAGTGGGATCTGTTGTTCTGCATATTGCAGTCTACGGGTTCTACATATTTAAAGTCAGATGAGTTTCATTGCATCTGTCCAAATGAAACCTAATGATTTTTATGTATCATTTTATAGCTTCCTCTGTAATGTACTTAAAGAGGACAGGTAGGTGTTCTTTTGCATATTGGATGTCATTCTCTTCTAAAGACAGAAAGCTACAGAAGCAAATGTCTGTGTTCTACCAGTTCTGTCCATGCATAGGAGCAAAATTCTGGTGTCTTCATACGTAGATAGCTAAAGGAGGTATGCATGTAAACAGGATTCTTCTAATGGCATGATCCAATTTGGTGTCAGAGGACTTAGGTGGCACTAGGACTTTGATGGAATTTACATTCCCAGTTTCCAAAGAATACTTTAATTTAGTCTTATTCCACAAGCCACAAAATTCAGTGGGCACCTAAATTCCATCAGTATCTTCATTGTGGACTGCATGGTTCCCTAAATACCCCGCACTTAGGTACATGATTATGGTTAGAAACCATCACCTAGGCCCCTATACTCTGTTGCAATACAGTTCTGTGCTGGAAAGGTGCTGGGTCCCTGGAAGAACCTGATATGTTAAACCTAATTTAGGTTTAGGTTCTCACTGAATTCAGATTAAAAAAAATAATGATGGAGAAAGCTCCCACCTCTTGCTGAGTAGCCTAGTGCTTAGAGAAGTCACCCAGGAAGTGTATGATTTTGGTTCTAGGCCCCCTCTTCTCCAGAATGCATATTCCCTACTTCATAGGAGAGTGCTCTAACTATCAGGCTCTGGAATAGAATTGATGAAGATATTCTCAACCCCTCCAGTTGAAGCTGGTGCACTGGGCAGCCAAGTATACAAACTTATTGGATTAAAGAGACAGGAAGAAAGAAGGAAAGGGACTTGGTAGCATAAGTACTAAACTGTAATACTTATAGAATTTAGTAGTTTATTCAGGAGTGCAGTGATTATGGCACTCCTATAGGTGAGAGGAGACCTGTGTTCCTGCATTTTACATTAGTCATCGGTTAAAAAAAGTGGATGGTCAGCTTGAGACATGTGCTAAACTGCACAGACATACATGTCTGATGCACGTTTGTTTTATGTTTGTTCTAGAGCCCTCATAAATAAATGAAGCCACAAGTGTGGGAAAGTGTATTGCCATACTGGCAGGCACAAAACATATTAGAAACATAAAGTAAAATTATTTCTGCATTCTCATTAGAAAATTCAACAGAAAGTAACTTTAGATTCACATGTGCAGATTCAACACATTCACATCTCTCAGAGTTTGCACTTGTTTTTTTCCTTTTAGCTATCTTTAAGTGTCTCTGAAGTTTCTAAATTACACTTCAGAGGTACTCAGGTCACCTCATTGACTAAAGGTATCCTAAGCACCTTAATTTTTTCAAATTGGTTTGCTTTCCTGGCACCTTATTATTAGACACTTAGGTGCCTAAACCAAACTAAATCTTACCCCAAAATTATAGAACTCAGTATGTGCCAGGTTGCCAGCTGAGAGTACAGCAGAAAGCAAGCATGTGCCTGCAGAGTATCCTTATTTCCAAAGAATAATCAAGTAATTTTTCTTGAAATAGCTACAAGTGACAGATCCCCTTCTTGATTAGCCCAATCAACAATGCATTGATATCCTAAGATTTTGATGGTACATTAAGATTCCTTACTAGTAAAGTAAATATATGCAGTGACACTTTTAAAAGCGCAAAGCCAATTTTGGCCATGGATGACACGCAATGCTTTAGCAGTCATTACAGATTATCGATCACACCATACTTTAAACTGGTGCAATACCTAAAGACTAAAAAGACTAGCAGAATTTTTCTCTGTTCATGTCTTGTTGTCAATGGGATGACTGGGATGTACACAATTACAGCCTAGAGCAGTGATTCTCAGTCAGGGTGCTATGAGATCCTTTCAAAGGTGCTGCAAAGTGCCACTCAATGTTAGTACTGTTAGGTTTACACACGATTCATAAGAGAACCCCAAAGATTACAACTAGAAGTGCATAGTTGTGGTCTTTGTAACATAAAAACTGCCTTATTCTTCTTTTCTAGTAAAAAAAAACCAGTGAAAACTAATGGGTTCCTACCCAGGGGTGCCTCATGTCTAAAAACATTGATAATCACAGGCCTAGAGGATCATATCCCAGGGGATGAGGAACAGGCAAGGCCAGGGAAGCAAGTGTCCAGTGGGACTAGGAGCAAGCAAGTGAGGAGGCTGAGGTCTATAAGGGATCAGGAAGTAGGTTGCTGTGTATTTCATAGATTTCATAGATTTCGTAGACATTAGGGCTGGAAGGGACCTCAGAAGATCATCGAGTCCAGCCCCCTGTCCCAGGGGCAGGAAGTCCACTGGGGTCATAAGATCCCAGCAAGATAAGCATCCAATTTGCTCTTGAAGGTGTTCAGTATAGGTGCTTGAACCACCTCCGATGACAGGCTGTTTCAGACCTTGGGGGCTCAGACAGTAAAGAAATTCTTCCTTATGTCCAGCCTGAAACGATCTTGCAGTAGTTTATAACCGTTCGACCTCATCATCCCTTGGGGCACTCTGGTGAATAAATGTTCCCCCAGATCCTGATGGTCACCCCTGATAAGCTTATCGGTGGCCATCAGGTCACCCCTGAATCTGTGCTTTTCCAGGCTAAAGAGCCCCATAGCTCTCAGCCTGTCGTTGTAAGGTCTGTTTTCCTGACCTCTGAACATGCTCATGGCTCTTCTCTGGACTCTCTCAAGCTTCTCCACATCCTTTTTGAATTGTGGAGCCCAAAACTAGACGCAGTACTCCAGCTGCGGCCTCACCAAGGCTGAGTACAAGGGGAGAATGATGTCCTGGGATTTGCCTGAGGCATCTATGGATGCAAGCCAATGTTTTGGTCATTTAATGTTTGGTCATTTGCAGCATCGTATTGCAGGCTCATGTTCATCTTGTGGTCAATGATGACTCCCAAGTCTCTTTCTTCCATAGTGCTAGCAAGCATAGCATTGCCAAGCCTATAAGGATGCTGCAGGTTTTTCCTCCCAAGGTGGAGAACCTTGCATTTTTTGGTGTTAAACACCATCAGGTTCTCGTCCACCTGTTTGCTGATCCTGTCCAGGTCTGCCTCGATTGCCCTCCTGTCTTCAGGTGCTTTGCCCCAGAGTTCGGTGTCGCCTGTGAACTTAGCCAGTCCGCTTCAGACTCCAATGTCCACATAACTAATAAAGATGTTGAACAATATGGGTCTGAGGACAGAGCCCTGGGGGACCCCACTGGTCACAGGGCACCATAACGATTACCACCCTCTGGGTCGGTCCAGGGAACCAATTTCCCAGCCAGTGAATTGTGGTAGACCCAAAGCCACAGTTGGCCAGTTTTGCCAAGAGGTGATCATGGGATACCAGATCAAAGGCTTTTTTGAAGTCAAGATATATGATATCAATCTCTTCTCCCTTGTCCAGGTGATAGGTCACCTGGTCATAAAAGGAAATGAGATTGGTCAACCAAGACCTACCCGCAACAAACCTGTGCTGGCTATCACTCAGGATGTTGGCGTCAGCCAGTTGATTAAGGCTGACCTCTTTAATAAACTTTTCTAAGACCTTCCCCGTGATAGGGGTTAAGCTGATGGGCCTATAGTTTGCCGGATCCACTTTCCCCCCTTTCTTGAAGATAGGCACCACATTGGCCTTCTTCCAGTCTTCAGACACAACACCAGAGCACCAGGAGTTTTCAAAGATCTTCCAGAGGCTGGGCTATGATGCTCACCAGCTCCTTGAGTACCCTGGGGTGTATATTTTCATGGCCAGCTGAAGGTATACCTTGGGAGGCAGGGTAATTAGGGAACTCTCCCACAGTGTGGAAAACTTGTTTAAGTGTCTGCTCCAAATTAGGTAGTGAGGATGTTTTGAATCCCAGCTCTTATACATTCCAGGTGGGTGTTCTAACTGCTAAACTATACAATATTTTGGGGCAAAGGCTGTATCTTGTTTTATTGTTGATCTGACAAAGACACCTGAACAAAACTTTAATTGGGTTCAATGCATTTCCAAGAACTGCTTTGGTTTAAACAAGTCAGATTTTTCAGGTATCCAGCTTCTCATGGTGTTCCTTCACGAGGTCAGCATTGATGGAGGACAGGGAATCTCCCTCACCCGGACCTCCCTGTCTTGTAGTGTACATGGGTGTCCCATGGGACTGATGAAAGACTGACACAAAGTACCCATTTAATAGGTTGGCTTTTTCCTGGGCGTCAATTGTCAGTTGTCCCATCTGGTTTAGCAGGGGGCCAGTGTTGCCCTTGCTTTTCCTCCAGCTGCCCACATATCTGAAAAAGAACTTTTTATTGTCCTTGATACTCGAAGCTAATTGGAGTTCAGTTGTAGCCTTGGCTTTCCTGGTTTGCTCCCTGCAGGACTGGACCAGTGCAGAATATTCCTCCTTGGTGGTGAATCCTGCCCTCCAACTTTTGTAGGCCTTCCTTTTTAGCCTCAGGAGGTCCGCTAGATCCCTGGAGAGCCAGGGGGGCTGCTGTGCCCTCTTGCTGCCTTTCCTCCGAGATGAACTAGAATTACATTGCACCTTGAGGATCGCTTCCTTGAGGAGCAACCACTCTTCCTGAACTCCCCTGCCCCTGGGGTCGTGGTCCCTTAGGGCCTTACTGACAAGCCTCCTGAACTTGCCAAAGTCAGCTTTCCTGAATTCAAGGACTTCATTGTTGCTGACTGACTTGCCAGCTTTACAGCGGATGGTGAAGGTGATCAGCTCATGGTCGCTGTCATCCAGCTTCCCATCAATTCATATTGAGTGTGTATATGAATGTTCCAGGGGTGTAGGTTGTAGCCATGTTCATCTAAGGACATAGGCAGGTAAGGTTCTTTGGGTAAATCTTATATCTTTTATTAGACCAACTGAAATAATTTGAAAAATTCTTCTTTGCAAGTTCTTTTGGGTACAGATACTCTTCATTGGCTCCTGCTCTTCCTGGATAGAATAGTAAAGCAGCCTGAGGCCAGTACATATGCAAGAAAGCAAGTCAGTGAAAATGTAAATTGAGGTTGTCAACGGACAAGAGACTGGTGGGAGAGGGAGTTGGGTGGTGGGGAAAGAGGAGGAGAATGAATGTAGCTATAGTCAGTGGGTGAAAGACAGGAAGGAGGCTGGGGTATGAGTATATGAATGTTCTGCACTCTATCAACAGAGGGTGTTGCCCAAATTGTATTATCACATGTTTCTGTTTTGCCCATATAGTATTGGAAAGTTTTAGTTGTTAAAAATCTGGTTTCCCTATTCTTCCTTATGTGATTTAATCTGCAACAAGAACCCCACAGATACACTAAATAGGTGTTCACTCTAGGTAGAACCACAAGCCAAAAGAGGTCAGGAAAAGGGGGCAAGGATCCAAACTGGTCTCACTAGCTAGTGGATCTTGAGCAGGGAGCTATAGCTGTATGGGACCAGAACACGGGGGATCACCTAGGTAAGCCACAAAGTCAGGAGCAGCTAGCTGTCAGAGGACAGGGATCTGGAGAATAAGGTGTCAGGGTGCCAGCAAGGCAGTATGATAGTACAAGGGATATGAGTAGGATTCTGGAACCAAGTCCCAGGACACAGGAAACCAGGAACAACAAGCAGGAACAAGGACAGTAGAAACAAATAGGCAGGACCGGGGAAACCAGAATCAGGGTCAGAAGCCCAGGGCTAGATAGGGCACTTTCTGTCTTAAGTAGCCTGCTGGGCACTGAAAAGGCTTCTGCTTAAATGCAGCCAATTCCTAAATATCCCTTCTGGTAATGTATACTTTTAGGTATTGCACATTACTTTCAGACTACAAGATTAAGAAATATTTGTCTGTGCTGTATTAACATTAGCTGTATGACAAACAAAACTCAGTATTTTCATAGAATCATAGAATCAATGAGTCAGAAGGGACCTAGACAGATCATCTAGTCTGACCCCCTGTCATGGGCAGGAATGAGCACTGGGGGTGGCAGGGGTCATAAGACCCCAGCCAGGTGCCTATCCAGTCTCCTCTTGAAGATTTCCAGGGAAGGTAAGCCCTCCTCTGGACCGTCTCCGGGTTCTCCACGTCCTTCTTGAAGTGCGGCGCCCAGAACTGGACACAGTACTCCAGCTGCGGCCTGACCAGCGCCGCATAGAGGGGGAGCAAGACCTCTCTGGACCTGTTAGTGATGCCCCTGTTGATGTATGACAGGGTGCGGTTGGCTCTGCCTATTGCTTCATCGCATTGGCGACTCATATTCATCCTGGAGTCAGTCCTGACTCCAAGATCCCTCTCTGCCTCTGTGCTGCTGAGAGGGTCAGCCCCTAACCTATAACCATAATGCTGGCTCCCTCTCCCCAAGTGCAGCACTCTGCACTTGTCCTTGTTGAACCGCATCCTGTTCAGATCCGCCCACTTCTCCAACCTATCCAGGTCTGCCTGGATGCGGTCCCTGCCTCCTGATGTATTCACTTTACCCCACAGCTTGGTGTCATCAGCAAACTTGAACAGGGTGCTCTCCACACCCTTGTCCAGGTTGCTAATGAAGATATTGAACAGCACCGGCCCAAGGACTGAGCCCTGGGGGACTCTGCTGCCCACACCCTCCCAGGTTGACATTGACCTGTCCACCACCACACTCTGGGTGTGCCCCTGGAGCCAGTTTGCCACCCATGTGACTGTACATTTGTCAATGCCGCAGTCCCTCAGCTTGCCCACCAGAATTGGGTGGGACACTGTGTCAAAGGTCTTCTGGAAGTCCAAGAAGATGACATCGACTTCCTCCTTCACATCTAAGCTCTTTGTTACCTGGTCATAGAAAGAGACCAGGTTAGTCAGGCAGGATCGGCCTGGCACAAACCCATGCTGGTTACTCCTCAACATCACTTCCCCTGCAGGGCTCTCACAAATGTGGCCTTGATAATTTTTTCAAAGACCTTCCCCAGGATAGAAGTGAGGCTGACTGGCCTGTAGTTGCCAGGCTCTTCCTTCCTCCCCTTCTTGAAAATAGGGACCACATTGGCCCTTTTCCAGTCTTCCAGTCCTCAGGGATGTGGCCTGAGAACCAGGAGTCCTCAAACAGCCGTGCCAATGGCTCCGCAATGACACCAGCCAATTCCCTCAGCACCCGCGGATGAAGGTCATCCGGGCCCGCCGACTTGGACACATCTGAGCCCTCCAGGTAATCCTTAACTAAGTTCCTCAAAGTTCTCCAAAAAGATAACATACATGTGTGCTGAAAAGCAGTCAAGCCACAACAGGATGTATCCAGTGCAACCAAGTAAGACTCTTGTGTGAGGTATGACCTTAGCCACTTTAACACATTCAGTCAGGTCCCTAGGCAGTTCAGCAGGATCTTCTAATCTAATGTATCAGATGCTTCTTGAACTAACAATAACAAATATGACATCTGAAAAATATCCATTGTGATAAGGGAGTCATGAGGGCAGTGCCACTACTGTGTCTATGACTAACACCAGAGAGTACAAATGTTTGTTTATCTGGGTGAAAATACTTGCTTTAACATGCAGTGTGACGGTTCCAAAAAAATGGAATTGAATTATAATAGTGTATGACTTTCAGTGTACAATGGAAGGATATAAAGACCCAGCTGTCTAAGAAGTTTTCCACATACTGGTCATTCAGGCCCACCAGTATACATTCCAATACTGATAGTATTACTTGGCCTAGAAATGCATCTCTTGATTAAAAAATTTAAAAAACCCTGAAGAATAATCATATTATATGGTCAGAATTACACATTTAGGAAGTAGGGATGAAATTTTTCACATGCAGAAAGTCTTATTGATTAGATTTTCATAAAAAAATCTGACTTGTTTAAATCAAAGCATCTCTTGGAAATGCATCGCACCCAATTAAAGTTTTGTTCAGGTGTCTTTGTCAGATCCACAATGGAACAAGATACAGCCTCTGCCCCAGAATATTGTATAGTTTAGCAGTTAGAACACTCACCTAGAATGTATAAGAGCTGGGATTCAAAACATCCTCACTACCTAATTTGGAGCAGAGAGTGAAACAGGTTTTCCACACTCTGGGCGAGTTCCCTAATTACCAAAATAAAAGCATATTAGGTATGCTGGGACAGATACCTCCCTCTATGCTTTTTCACTGAAAAACTGCAATATACCTTAGGTTAGCCCTGATATGGGAATGAGGGGAAAAATCAAATTTCAGAAATTCACAAGATAAAAAAAAATCATCTAAGTTCATTCATTAGGACTATATACATGTACAAGCACATGGCATCTATGTATTTAAACCTGCTTTTACAAACACACACAGACACACACAGACACACACACACGTAGACACCTATGCAGATGGATACATGCATGGGCTGACAAGCCAAGACATTTTTCCCCTGACAATCTGCAAGCTGTTTACTAACAGTCATGCTTTTCTGCTTCTATATGTTTTTATTGATATATATTTTGCATAATAAGCGCAACTCTTCTGCCAATCCTTGCCCTGTTGCCAGGTCCCAGTTAGAAGGGCTAGTTTCAAATTTAGGGGTTTAATATCAACCATGGTAAAAAAACATAGAAAAAAAATTGGTTGTCAATAAAAAGTTTTCAGTAAATATTTTTTCTTGATTTGGCAACTCTGCCTGACTACAGTGATGATTACTTTACTCTGAGGGCTCCCTACTTACCCACACACACTGATGCCCCCAACTGCATCATGCTGCCTCCTCATCACACCCGTCAGCTATACCACCACTCTCCCCATGCCAGGATGGATCCCTAAAGAAGCCTGCCTGTGACCTAGCATATTACAGGCGGCTGACTTTTCTTTATTGACTTTACTGACACCAATTTTAAGCCTAGTTTTTAACTGATAGTCAGTATATTTACTGACAGTAGACACCCCTCTCCTCCTCACCTCTCCAATTTGGAGCTAGATTTATACATAGAGTTCTGTATATTCAGATGCTGCTAAGCAGCTGTGAACCCAGATTAACTAGCTTAAGTGGCCAACCTGATTCTGTGGCCACTGTTTTGTGATAATAGAGCAAAGAAACTAGTGTTTTAAAAAATATATATCTTAATCTTTTTAATGTAAAAGCAGGAATTCCATTTAAGGAAGATTATGTCTACATTTAAAGAATGTTTATTTATTGCATTTTTCATTGTATGATATAATATCTGTCTCATGATGGCCAACTTCAAGAGGTCAGTCAGGCCCCAAAATGAGATTGGCTTTAAAATAATGAGATTAAAATACATTTTGGAGTCTTTTATGTGCCCTACTGTTATTGAGTTTTCAAAGTTTACTTGCATTTTAAGCTGTTCTCTGAAAATATCAGGACTAGGAAAAATATTATGAAATCTAAGGTTATTCAAAATTTATGAATACAGGTACCAGGAAAACCCACATATTATGAGATTAATAAAAAAAAATTGCAAGGACTGGTAATACTGTTGACTTATTATTCCTTTTGATCAGTTCATTTAAACGCAAACACCTAAAACAGAAGTCTCTACAGTCTTGAAACAATAGAATTACTGACTATTGAAATCTTAGTCTTTGTTTTTAGTGCATTAGCAATTATGGTACCCTAATGTTAATACACCTTCATAGACTGTAATCTGAAAAGCTGCCTTAGTGAAAGAACCTTACTCAGGTAGTCACTCTGAATGGGAATCTACAACTGTGGTGGACAGGGGTTCAGAAGCACATTGTCACTTGTATACGCCTGCCGCTTAAACACATCTCCCATGTCTAGGATAAAAACAGATTACTTTATATTCTGCTTCTGGTATGCTGCATGTTCTCCTCTCTCCCTCTCTCTCTCTTTCTGTGTACATATACATATATCAGTGTAACAACTGCATGTGTGTGTACACACACACACACATACACACACCAATTCCAGAATGACAGCATCTCTATAATTCTCTTCTCTAAAGTTGGCACTGATAGATTTCATTTCACAAGAGGGCCTTATGATCTCTAAAACAGTTTTTGGAGGTGGGGATAGGAAGTGTAGGAGTGAGATTGTAGCTGATAAATGTATAAAATGAGCACAGTTCCAAATTTAAGTCAGTTATTCAATAATGCTGTGACCCATAAAGTGCTTGCAGATTATTGTAAATTAAAATGCCATCTTAATGTTTTATAGATAGATAGGCTGTGTATTGTTTTATGTCATTTGGCATTAATAACCCTACAATTACCTGAAATAACCATGGCAACACAATGAATTATCACTTGTTACACTGACCAATTATTCATTGATGGTTGCTATAATTACATAGAAAGAAGATCCTAAAACAGAAATGATTTGTTATTCTTTGCTTACAAACTGTAAATTATTAGTTGAATGTAGGGCCAAATGAGCCTCACTTTGATGCAGTGACTGATTAGGGACTTGAGCATTTCAGAGTTTTCTTAATGCAATATCTCAAACATCTTAGCATCTGCTCCTGTGGAGTATGCCATGTCTCTTTGACCCAAGATAACACTGTTCAGAATGAAAAAAAGGTATTCATTCTGAATTACATTAGACTGCTTTACATTTTTAAAACATCAAACAATGAGACATGACAAGGGCATGTGGTAGTGAGATAATGCCTTGGAAACTTTTGGGGAAATGAAAGTACGATTCCAATAGCAATATCTCAGCATGACACCTCTCTTTAAATAGCTTGTGGTAATTAAAAACATGACCTTGATTTAGTTTTAAAAAATATCTTCCTGTAGCTATGCATTTAGAAAGGAAAGAATAATTCTTATGCAGGGTATTATTAAATTAGGAAAAGTTTGTCTAAGATTAAGTTAAGGTTGTGGAAGCTTAAAAATTCCTTATGATCATCATATTTTTTCTGAATATAAGAGTTTAAATCCTCTACCTAAAGCATTGGAGGCAAAGGTCTCTTTTTGACCTGTCAGCTGTGAATTATTATGAGGATATTCCATAATGTGTTGTTCATCTGTTTAAGTATTGCATCTCTATGGTACAGTAGGAAATGAGAGGATATACTGGCACAGCTTAGTGTATCAAATGAGATCTTGCTTAACTAGAAGCAGTTGCTCCTTGGATCAATGGTTCTGCACTGATCACACTTGGGGTCCTGTTAAGCTATGCAAATATGAGTCCAGTTTGGAGCTGTGATTGACAGACATAAATGACATTTCTGTTACGGGAGTACAAGGCCCATATCCACACAGGCACTTGTGTGGTGGAACATTCAATAACATCACACCTAATTTTCAGGTATCCAGGACCTGCTACTTATTAGTATAATTTCCCTGTTCAGTGTAAGGAGAGTCAGGTTCCTAGGAACAGGAGTCATTTACCTCATAAGGTAAATTTAAAAACACACTTTACGAAATTTTTTTACAAAAATTATCCCACGAATTCCTGGGCTGAGTCTGTGAGCAAATAGTGGCATCAGGTGCTACCCTTTTACCAATGAGCTAAACTGCCATATGCTCTTGTCACTTTTTGTAGTCTGAGGTTTCAAGAATTTAAGCAGCCTGCATACATATCCTAAGCTGGCCAAAAACAATTTTCAGTTCTCCCTTGGACTCAGTTGCCTATTAGTTACCTACCTAAGTGAGATTGAGATACAAGTCTGAAACCCCTTTATGGGGTTAGGCACCTAAGTTGTCTCACTGGAGATGAAAGACTGGCTCAGTCTTTTTTCCTAAAGATAAAGCTGAAGGAAAAGGAAATGGTGGAACACTACCTTGATATAATATTAGAGGGACTTAGCAACAATGGTGCTGAGCATCCCCACACCTAAGAGACGCAACTCTGGGAATAGATTTCATGAAGACAAGTTGGGCAGCTCAGTAGGGACTAGGTGCTGATGTAGATGGGAGTTCCTTCTAGACTTAGAGGGGGCACCTTCCAAGTCCCCTTCTCTCCTATTCGGCTTAGGGTTTCCTAAATGTCTTGAGCAGTCTACACCCTCCGAATTGTCCCCTCTACCTGCTGTTCCATCCTAGCACATTGCCCTGAATTTACCCTTAACAGTTTCTCTGCACCCCTGTCCACACTACCCCAGCTGCCATGTCACTCACCCTTGCTGCCAAATTTGGCCGTTTTCTCTTAGCATGCAGTTCTGTGGTATGGGGAGTAAGAGATCACAGAGCTGGGAAGGATGAGGTGCTGCAGAGGGTGCAGAAAGGGGAAAAGAAGAAAGATATGTTGCCCAGAGCAGTCAGAGGAGATCAATAGGAGGGTGAGAGAGTGCCCACCATATTTGGGAATGGCTGGCCTAGGGTACAAAACATAAGGTAGAGGCAACCATTAGTAGGGCACAGGGGTGACAACCAGGTTTGCCCAGGGCACAGATCTTACTCATTACACCTCTGCTGGGGTCAGATCATTTTGCACACTTCACAAGGGAAAGCCAGCCAATGGGAAACACAGAAGCCGTGTGTATTTAGAATCCTACTTGTCTCCTGCTGGTAGGTTTATACCTGCAGGCCTGAGCTAGACACCTCTGTGAGACTGGAAATCACAGCTTGAATCCAGCTTTGTAGAGAGCTTTACTGTCCCTTTGCGCATAAGCAACCTGCTCACTCTTTTAAAATGAAAGTGTCAGTGGGCAAGTTTTACAAAAGAGGACATTTGCTTAAGAAGTGCAAGGCTGGGCTTTAGGCTCTTGTCTGTGGGGAGGTGATTCAAGCCAATATTTTCCACTTCCTAGGATGTGTTATAAAGCTAAAGGCTGGGCTGATGGCGGGGAGCACCCTCCATTTGAAACTTACCAACCATTCCAAAAAGAATACAAGGGTTATGGAGCCAGGGACAGGATTCGTCTCTGTTCTCAATACTGTTTTATCCAATGACACGTTAGTGTTTAATTCATAAATAGAGCAGGGACAATGCAAGATTCCCCGTTCCCAGAGGAATACCTCATGACTTCAGTAGAGTCCATTCCTTTCTACACTGTGGCCTAGCTTCAGTATGAGTGTTGGAGAATGTCTTTAGCTTTGTGGCTAGGACCCTCTTTTGACCTATTCAATTCCTAATTGGTTTGACTCTTATGCTGATGAGGGTCTAAAACCCATGTCTCTAAATTCTAATGTGAGTGCTTTACCACTAGGGTATTTTGTAAAAGGGGCCTCTTACCCCTCATTTAAATGTGCTTAGGTATGTGTGCTAAATTTGGTGCTATTGACATGTATTAGATATGCATAGAGCTTGCCTACTTAAAGACCCTGTGGTGATTTAAAAGCTTAGTTGCCAAATCCCAAGTAACATTAGTCACTGAGACTCTCAGCTTAGACAAGATGGTAAAGCCTCTGGGTGATAACTGTAGATGAACTTTAGGTGCCTCGGTAGCTTCCCTGGTGAAAACTTGGGCACCTAAGAACTCTTAGGAAACTAAAGCAGGTTTCCTATGGCTCCTTCTTTTGAACTCAGGGACCAAAGTCCTTTTATAGATCTAGATTCTAGTGGTAACAGCAACTGCCTAAGGAGTGAGACCAGGTTTAATGCCATCCCTGGCCTGAGGGAATTCTAATCCACTCCTCTCACCGCTCCTTAATCTTCTCTCATCTCAACAGGGGGGGCACTAAGGAGAAGTGGCAGGAAGGGAGTATTCTCTCCAAGTAGAATTGAACTTGTGTCACTGCAGCAGATTTAATGCAAGATGAAATGGACTGGAGAGAGAACAAGCAAGAAGGAGCTCCACTCTGCAATCCAGTGATGAGGACATTCACGCAGGACAGAGGAGTCCTGGTTTCAATTCCCTACTCTCAACACTGTTTAAACATTTTACCCAATATCCTTTACTGCAAAATACGTAAATGATACCTTTTCCTGCATTTTTCCAATATTTTAGGGATTTAAACCAACATTCAAGAGTGGTATGATGGCCACAAACCCCCACAACCTTGGCTTCATATATTTCATACATTGAAATGTTTAGAAAGCATTGCAAAACAGAGAGATTTTCCACCAAACCTATGCTTCATTAAATGTCATACTCACAGAATTATGAAACATATATACAGACTCTGAAATGCATGTCCCTAGGAAACCTAATGGCTCTAAAAGTGCTTTAGTTAGCAGTTGCACTTATCTCTATCTCTCTTCCATGCTCCATTTTTGCTTAGAGGGGTCAAAGAGAAGAGGAAACTGAGAGCTGAAGCTCCTGTCAAGACCAGCTACCATCTTGTATAGTGAACCTTAAGACTGGCAACTGAATGCTCAAGTTTAACAAGCCTCCAAGCATAGAAGTGCTGGTTAAGAGGTTGAACATTTTTCATGAGTATATAGGAACAATGTTTAGATATAGTTGATACCCTTTTCCTTTATACATTTCTTTTCTGTTGAGCCCCCTTTTCTCTACTGCACTGTGCTCCTCTCTGCTCCATGAGATATCTCCTTATTTCCCTGATTTCTGTGGTGCACTTGATGTTATCCAGAATCTAAGTTCCCTTCCTGTCTCCTTTGAACCAATCTCCACTATAACAGTGCTTTCCAGGGTCAAGAGGAAGAAGTATTTCTCTGATGATCATAAAACAGCTTGTTGGCTGCTGGCATTCACAGAAAATTGTTCCATAAAATAATTTTAAATATATTTATTTTATGCTTCCTATGTGCATGATGCAGGTGAAAGATACTAGTGCAAGTGGTGGGTGTGTGTATGCGCACACACTTGCACTGTATATGTGTCATGTTTACCTGATATGTACTCCTGGAGTTAAGAGTGAACAAAGAAAGTGAGAATACTTCCCAAGATCAGGGACTGAGGAGCCCTGATTTATGGGTACAGTAATTACAGAACCTCTCCCTCCCACATTCGACATCTCTGTAAGTGGCCTTAAAGGTATTGTAACAATTTTTGGTTAAAAAAGCTTCAAATTTTGAGGGGGATGAAAAATGGAGTGTTAAAAACAGGATTTAAAATGGAAGCTTGGTAGCAAGAAAGTTATGGAGCAGAAATCCACAATGTGGGGGTTTAGAGGAAATAATATAGATACCAATGCAAGAAGCAGAAGCTTTAGAAAATCAGCTTCACATTTAACATGAAAAACAGTGCTTTAAAATGTTCCATAACTATATATATATATATATATATATATATGTATGTATGTATGTATGTACTGTGGGCCCATTGTTTAAGATGAGTAGTATATAAATGAACCATCAGGATAGCATGCTTATCTCCTGATTAGTACAGAGTGTTCTAAGCAGAATCTACCTGCTGTGCAGCTGAACATGACAGGTGCCCCCTAAGGGAAAAGCAGTACTGCATGTGCACTAACAAACAGGAAAGTATTTTACCATGCTACAGTAAATGTATTTTTCTGAACAACTTGGATGGATCTGGATCTGCATGAAAGAGAATAGTGTTAAGGTTAAAAATAGCAATGCTGCTGAAGAAAAAAAAGAAGAATGAAAGAGGAAGGACAATGGATGGGAACTAGGGAGGATATTTAGTCTGGGGGAAGGACTGGGTGATGATAAATATATTGTGGACTTGAACTTTACATATTTGGGAAGCACTGCAGCAAAAGAACATCAGGAATATTTCTAGCAGGGAGTCTTGCATTTTGCTCCCCAATTAATTCCCAGCTGATGTATATGGCAATTTTTCTCTCTCTGGACCAAATAAGGATTGTAAACTGTTCCAAGCAGAATTATGAGAAATTTAACAGTAAATTATACCAAAATAGAGCAACTCTGTATTTGTCAGTATCCAAAAACTGAATGTTATCTGCAAACATTTTGGTATAAGCTAGCCTATACTTCCATACAAATAAACTTTGTGCCAGACGCATTTTATTTATGCAGTTGCTGAACAAAAATGGAATGTTCTCTGATGTCGCAGTGTTTGACTACGATTTACCAGTAGTCACCAGACAGTGGTATGTGAAATTGCTACATAATTAAAATAGGAGTTATCTGACAGGTGGTTGGTAAATGCTGACTTCTTCATGGCTTCTCTTGTGTCTCTGTTTGCATTAGAATGCAAACTCGATGTGTGACTTTATTAGTCATTGGTTAGCTTGCTGAGCAGTCCACCTGTGTGTCAAACCAAGCTTCTCTAGTAGATATTTCATAGGCTTTTAAGGAAATTCAAACTCTCAGGGAGGGGTAAGGGCAGTACAACAGTTACCAGGGATTCTGTTTATGGAGAGAAACAGGCAGAATGCCTTAAAGTGCTCTAGGGCAGGGGTTTTCAACCTTTTTGGATCAGTGTACCCCCGGTGGACAGAAATGGAGCAGTGTTCCCCAGAGGCTGGGGGGGGGGCGGGTGAGGGGTGATGCATGGCTGGATGTGGAGTGGGGATGGGGGTGGCACTGTGGCCAAATGCAGAGCAGCAGCAGCCACTGTGTGCAGACTTCCCCCACCTCCTGCATCCAGCTGGGTAGGCAGCACCTGCGCGGCAGTGAAGGATGGTGCATGGTGGCACTCTGTCCCTGCCCACCCATGTGTACCCTGTCAGGCCTTTTCAAGTACCACCAGGGGTACACATACCCTTGCTCTGCAGGAGGAAAGTGCATGCTCCTAGTTTTAGGTCTGACTTACCAGCTAGTCTGGTGGGGAATGAAGCCATGACTGTTTTGAAGCCAGTACCATTCAGAGCACCAATATTTTCCTTTTGTGAACAAGAAAAAAAAATAAGTGTGCTTGTGTCTGTGTCTTCATCAGAAATGTAAGGGACAGGGGATTTGTAAGTAAAGCAAGTGCTAGAAACAGTAGACATGAGAAAAAATATACTTAACTCCAAAGAGTTAGGATTAGAATCCTTGGCTACGGACAGACTTTACACATAAACTGGTTTAAGTGATCAGAAACTGGTGTAAAGCTGTAAGTGATTAAAGTGGTTTAAAGAACAGAAGCTGGTTAAAGAACAGAAGTTCAGTACACATAAACCAATTTGAAAATGGCTGAAACCAGTTTGAGATAAACCTAGTTGAATGTAGTCTCAGACTTAATTGATTTGGACCAAACTAGTTTATGCAGTGTCTGTACTAGACCCCTTCTTGGTTGAAGTTAAATCAATGTCCCCCAGCATCCTGGCATGCTCTCTGGGCTGGGTGGGGTGGGGCTCTCTGCTCCAGAGAGCTGGGCTGGGCCCTCCCCTCTGCTTCCTGGCTGCAGCTCTGGCAGAGACTACACATACAGCAAGGTCTGCCTGGCTTCCTCCTGCTCCCTCCCTCTCCCTCACTACTTCCTCCTGAAACAGGGATTCCATCCTCCCTTCTACCTTACACAGATACCACATGCTGGCTACGGACAAAGGCACACAGGACTGTATTAATTTAGGGCTTTTTGGAGCTAATCAACAGGAAGCTGGTAATGTCCTTCCTTGGAAAAAGTTGTTTAAGAAAAGCTTGAACTAATGGAGAGATGCTTTTGTTTTCTTAATGATAAACATTAAGTTAGGGGTAATAAATGCTGTTATCAACTCCCTGCTGGGCTGCTCTGTAGGGAAGAGGGGGAACCCCTCTCTAATCAGAGCATCCTGCTGGGGCCTGGCCAAGCTCCCACTCAGTTTAACACTATGGAAGAGAAGGGAGGGCTACTCTAGTGGCCTCCCCACCCCTCCAACTTCTAGAATGAACTACTGCAGGCATGTGCCTGAATTTCTTCAGTCCAGAGGGGATGCAAAAGGGAAGTCCATCCCAACCCATAGGAAGGGTGGTAAAAGGGCTCAGCAACCCCCTTGGCTCAACAGGGAATTAATGGACCTTCTACATCTAAAAAGAAAGGCTTATAAAGGATGGAAAACAGGATACACCACTACAGAGGAGTATTCTGCGCTGGTCCCCACCTGTAGGGAGCAAACTAGGAAAGCCAAGGCTGCAACCAAAATCAAACTGGCTACATGAATCAAGGACAACAAAAAGTCCTTCTTCAGATACACGGGGAGTCAGAAGAAAATCAAGGGTAATGTTGAATCCCTGCTAAACCAATTGTGGCAGCTGACTACAAACATCCAGGAAAAAGCCAATCTGCTTAATGATTACTTTGCATCAGTTTTTTGACACCCAGGAAAAAGCCAATCTGCTTAATGATTACTTTGCATCAGTTTTTTACCAGCCCAAAGGGACCACCTACCTAACATGACACAGGATGACCAGGGTGAGGGTGAATATATGCCCACCATTGGTATAGATCTTGTGAGGGAGCACCTGGAGAGGCTGGACACCCACAAATTAGCTGCTTCAGATAGATTGCACCCAAGAGTTCTAAAGGAACTGGCAGGCATTGTAGCATGACCATTGGCAAAGATATTTGAGAACTCGTGGCACTCAGGCAAAGTACCTGAAGATTGGAAGAGGGCCAGTGTGGTGCCTTTCTTCAAGAAAGGGAGGAAAGAAGATCCAGGCAACTACAGGTCAATCAGTTTGACCTCATTCCCTGGAAAGATCTTGGAAAAAATTATCAAAGAAACCATTCTCGATAGGCTAACAGAAGGCAACATTCTGATGGGTAGCCAGCGTGGGTTTGTTGTGGGTAGGTCTTGCCTGACCAATCTCATTTCCTTCTGTGACCAGGTGATGTATCACCTGGACAAAGGGGAAATGGTTTATATAATATATTTGGACTTTTAAAAAGCCTATGATTTGGTGTCCTCTTGGAAAAATTGGGCAACTGCAACACTAAAGTCTGATGGCTGGGGAACTGGCTCCAAGACCTAAAGAGTGGTAGTTGACAGAACCGAATCAACATGGCACTCAGTGACCTGTGGTGTTCATTCTTGGACCTGTACACTTTAATGTCTTTATAAACAATCTGGACTCTGGTGTCAGAAGCAGACTGGCTATGTTTGTTGGCAATACCAAACTTTGGGGAAGAGTATCCACACTTGAGGATAGGCTGGTGATCCAGGCCAACCTTGATAGGCTTGCAAGGTGAGTGGATGAAAACCTGATGGCATTCAATATGAAGAAATGCAAGATGCTCCACCTCGGGGGAGGGGGGGAACCTCCCCCATACACATATCACACTCATAGGCTTGGCAATGCTACATTCACTAGCACCTTGACTGAAAAAGACTTGGGGGCCATGATTGACCACAAGATGGACATGAACCACCAATGCAATACCGCAGCCAACAAAGTGAGCAAAACTCTGGCTTGCATTTACCAGTGCATCTCAAGCAGGACTTAGGATGTCAGGCCACAGCTGGAGTACGCATTCTGGGCTGCACAATTTAGGAAGGATGTGGAGAAGCTTGAAAGAGTGCAGAGGAGAGCCACCTGCATGATCGAAGGGCAAGAGAACAGGTCTTATGAAAAGAGGCTACGAGCCATGGGACTCTTCAGCCTGGAGAAGCACAGGCTCAGGGGTGACTTGGTGGCAGCCTATAGTTACGTAAAGGGTGTGCATCAGGATCTGGGGGAATGCCTGTTCACCAGAGCACCCCAAGGGATGACAAGGTCCAGCGGTCACAAGCTCCTGCAAGACTGTTTTAGGCTGAACTTATGGAAAAAATTCTTTTCTGTCTGAGCCCCCACAGCCTTGAATTGACTCCTCCCAGAGGTGGTGCAAGCACCTACTCTGGATACTTTTAAGAAACATTTGGATGCTTATCTTTCTGGGATCCTTTGACCCTAATTGACTTCCTGCTCTTTGGGTTGGGGGCTGGATCCAATGATCTTATGAGGTCCCTTCCAGCCCTAATGTCTATGAAATCTATCAAATCTATGTCTGTGCGGTTACAGACTGGTTTAGCCTAGCCAGGTAAGACTAACCTACAAAGATTGAATTAATTCAGGTTCAGGCTTTTTGAATGTTTGTCCCTAGCCCTTGTGTCTGTGGGTCTTAAAACACAGCATTTCACCAGGTATGTAAAGGAAATCACTTCTAGTTTGCTGTAGTACAGAGTCTTTATCTTCTCTGAGTCAGCCCCTGGGGAATATGTAAATAGGTATGAAAAGATCCACTCAGTATATTATATACTTTTTGCATCTTCCTAATTACCTATGGCCCAATTTCATGTAGTAAGATAGGAATGACCAGGATTTGGCTCACCATATAAGAGGATCTTTCAGTGTCTTTGGCTTAACATCAATAATTATAGAGAAATAATGTTATGAGAGACGTTTTCTTTTTAAATGAAGATTTTTATTACATGTAAGACAATAATTGTTTGCTATTTTAGAAACCATATTGTTCATTGTTTGAAAATGATCTACTGTAGGGGGATAGAGTAGATAATAGCTTAATTTATTACTAAGTCTTACATAACTGGAAACAGTGTACATGGTACTTCTTTCTGCGAGCCTAATGTTCACAAATTAGACTCCTTTAGTTCTGCTTAATTGTTGATAATTCTTTGGTATTTCTATCCCTTAACCAAGTATTAAATGTTTTAACAGATCCTCTCTTCTCTTTGTGTTGATTTCATTTAAACCTCCTATTTCATCTGTCTCATTGAAATGCATATCAGTGACAAATGGCTCCTCTTTAATTTTTAAGATACACCCTGCTCTTTGGGGAATTCTAAGTGCTGTAAGTTCAGATAAGAGCTCTTCCTTTTCTCCTTCACCAATCTCAATTTAATTCATAGACATTAGACATTTTCTTTGTTGTTTTCAAAAGTTAATTTAAAAGAAAAACTATAGAAAACCTTTAGCACTCAAGACAGATTATATAAATTAATGATAATGAAAGATGATCCTATAAACCACAGCAGGATTCCAAAATGGCTTAATGTGAAGAGAATTTTTGTTTTAAGCCATAATGCTCCCTGAAATTTTCTGTTTAGGCCAGTTTATACTGTATCTGTGCTTAAATGAAGAAATTCTTCTGTATAAACACCTGAAAAAACCCACAGCTTGTCACTTCATTGTCATGAGTGTAGGAAGGGATTGAAGTCTGATGAAGTAGCAGGGGAAGAACCATGCTAAATCTGCTACAGGAAGGTTAGAATTATCTGTAAGTGACACTGACACAATTTATCATCACAGTCATTTTTAGCATTTGCATCAAACCCCCAGAGCAGTAAATTAGTCATTAAAAGTGCTCCTGTAAGGAAAACGAGGACTGTTGATAGCATTTAGCAGTTTTTCTCTCTAAAACAAGCCAATTAAATTTAAAAAAGGCTGACCCCTGCAATATTTTTGGATCTTTTTTGACAGTGGTATAAGACTTTCCTATTTGGGCAGGCTTTTTGAAGTTGGGATAAAATTTGGGGTATTGTCTGGGGGAATGATTTATCATTTATTTAATCTGTTCTTATGACTTGCTTTTATTTTAAGCTGCTCTGAGCTTTTTTGAGGATGACATGGAAACCAACTCAATAAATACAAGCCTGTCTCTCAGAGTCAGCCATTATCTTTATGTGAGCATATGTTCTTTTATCTGCTCTCCTCCTTCTACAAACATATACCACGAATTTCTTAACTCTTGTAAAAATTATTACTATTAACTGATGATGTATTCCCAAATGTATATTTAAACATTATATACAGCTAATTAATTTAAGCTATTGTGTTTGTGGATCTGCCTGTTACATGTTTATTAAACTAGAGTAGATCCTCAAAAGTACATAGGTGTTGCAACACCTACTTGCTGTTCAGACTTCCCAGATAATGCACCCAAAGGGGGACAAACCTTAGCAAGGCATCCTAGGAGATTAGGTGAGCAGCAAGACACTTAAGTTGGCCAGGAACAAAATGCAGAGGAAAGGGGAAGGGGCTTAGGTGGGTACCTAAGAAGTTCACCTAGCTGAATACACTCCTTCCTTTTCTTAGGATCTTCAGCCATAAACTCTCTGCTGGAGCTGACCCTTAGCTTGGTTTTCTTGTTTTAAGAAACTAGAGAGAGACACAATCGGACAGATGTCTTAGACTAATCAGCAGTATAATGGGTAGGAATGTGGGAGACGTTGATTCAAATGAGCCCTGTCTAATCTAGAACAAAGATCGGAATTTACACATCCCACCTGAATTCCCTAACCAAGCATACTATTGGATATTCAGGAATGGGTCTATCTATCTTTCCTGTTAGAGTTGCTTCATTTATATAAATCATTTTTAAAAATTGGGTCATAAAAGCCAGAGTCTGACTTTATAGCCCAGTGGTTACAGCAGTCATATGCAACATGAGTCCAAGTCTAACAAATTCATAGATGCTAGATGCTAGGGTCGGAAGGGACCTCAATAGATCATCGAGTCCGACCCCCAAATATTTATTTGTTTATCCAAAGTAGAACAATGACCTGGAAAATGGGATGGAGTGTACCTGCAGCAGGTTGGCAGATGACACCAAACTGGGGGGGAGTAGTAGATATGCTGGAGAAGAGCTAAGATACAGAGAGACCTAGAGAAATTAGAGGATTGGACCAAAAGAAATCTTATAAGGTTCAAAGTCCCACACTTAGGAGGGAATGCTCCCATGCAAAGTACAGGCTGGGGACTGACTAGCTAAGCTGTAGTTCTGTATAAAAGGACCTGGGGGTTACAGTGGACAGTAAACTGAATATGAGCCAACAGCGTGCCCTTGTTGTGAAGACATCTAATGGCATACTGGGTTGCATTAGTGGGGCATTGCCAGCAGATCGAAGGAGGTGACTATTCCCCTCTAACTGGCACTGGTAAGGCCATGCCTGGAGTACTGTGTCCAGTTTTGGACCCCCTACTACAGAAGGGATGTGGACAAATTGGAGAGAGTCCCGTGAAGGGCAAGGAAAATGGTTAGGGGCTGGAGCATATGACTGGGTTTATTTAGTCTGAAGTAGAGAAGACTGAAAGGGGATTTAATAGCAGCCTTCAAACACTTGAAGGGTGATTCAAAAGAGGCTGGAGCTAGGCTATTCTCAGTGGTGGCAGATGACAGAACAAGGAGCAATGGTCTCAAATTACAGCAAGGGAAGTTTAGGTTTAATATTAGGAAAAGCTTTCTGACTAGGAGGGTAGTAAAGTACTGGAACAGGCTACCCAGAGACGTTGTGGAATCTCCATGCTTGGAGGTTTTTAAGGGCTGGATAAACAAAACTTTGGCTGGGATAATATAGTTGGGGATAGCCCTGCTTTGAGCATAGGCTTGGACTAGGCACAAGGGTTTTCAACCTTTGGTGATGACCTCCTGAGGTCCCTTCCAACCCTAATTTTCTGTGATTCTATGAACCCCAAAAGGAAATATTGACAGGGATCCACCATCTGCTATCTACCAATAGTATGGCAGTTAGGAAATTCACCAAGAATATGTTTGACAGTCTCAATTCTGTGCTTAAAATAAGGTGGCACAGAGGTATGAACTCTGGTATTCAACATTCCAGGTGAATCCTAACCACTGTGGCCATGTTTACAAAGTAATCTTACCATGTCTTGGGTGTCTCTGTCAAGCATATTACACTACCTCATACAGGCTACTTCCTAGCATGAAAGCAACATGTCAGATTAGCTAATTAGCACTGCTGAATGACAGTGCCAGTTAGCCCACCTCCATACTAAAATAGCTACTCTGCAGTATTTCATGAAACCCTGGCTACACAGCTTCTACAGAAACAGGATGGCCATACTAAAGGAATTACTTCTATGCATGAAAAGTTTAACAAGTAGGCATGGCCTGGGATACCCATGCCAGTCATGACTGTCCTCTGCTCGTATTGTACTCAGAGTACATATACCTGATTGCGCCCCACTGGCAAAACAAGTGGGGCTCGGTGTGAAAATCTGAGTCTGAAGGATTTCATGCCTTAAGCTTGAGCTAGGGCTCCAAGCAATTTATGAGATGTGGGGTGGTGGCAGTGCTAGTACAGCTGCGCACATGCCTGTTGGAAGAAGCTCAGTTAACAATGGGGTTAGCCAGCTGCTGAAAAGCAGTTTTGAGTGTCATTGGTACCTCAGTGGTAGATTTATATGCCAAAATGCCTTCTAAGGTGTATCTGGACATTTCATATCTAAATATTCCATCCTAAAACATTATTTACTGTAAAACTCTCCTTGGTCAGTAGTGTATTGCATTTAAAATAAATACTTCTATTTACCTCTATTTTCACCTGTTTCATGTATTGAAACCATGCATACATTTTATTTATTTATATTTAAAAATAACAGTTCTGACTTGCATAAACTTTTTAAACTGAGCTGAGTTTTCAAGAGTTCAAAAATTGGTCATAAGTTCATTACTTCAGTACTTAGCTAATATGCTAGTTCAGCAGTTGTCAACTGGGGCATACCCCTGGGGGTACTTGGAAAGGTCTGAGGGGGTACACATGGCCGAGGATGGAGCACTGCCATGCACTGTCCCCACGCTGCTGTGCAGGTGCTGCCCACCCACCGGGATGCAGGGGATGGGGGAAACTCACACATAGTGGCTGCCACTACTCTGGGTCTGGCTGTGCCCTCTCCTCTTCCCTTCCCCCTTCTAGCTGGGGGTACACAGGGGTACAATGATTCAAAAAGTTTGAAAACCCCTGTGCTAGTTTATCAAGAAAAGTCTTTAATACTGCTGGAAGAAAACAAGAGGAATGGGAGAATTTTTAGTTCTACATTATTTCTTTATACATATGATAAAAGATAATTTTTTAGGCTTCATAAAATGAAGTATCTCCTTTTGTATTGGAATTACCTGGATAATATGCATTGTCTTCAGTTGGATGGAATCAGAACTACTCAGCAGTACTCAGAGCTAGAGAAGATCCTTCTTTTCATCAGATTGGGGGAAGTGCTGTATTTTGGGGCAGGATCTCCAATGTGTATGCAATGCTTTGAAGGCATATATATGCAGCAGATAACTGCTTCAAAGTTGCTAGGAGGCCAGAGGACCTTTAAGGGATCCATAGCCATTCACAGGAGTGACATTATAAGGCTGTCTGGAAACTGACAGTTAACAGAGATTCATTAGGGATGGGCAAAACTCAGGAGGTCAGTCCAGATGCACATATATCTTTGTCCTTCTTTGGAACTTTTGTCATGAAAACCCAGCAGTCAAGTTTCTTACACCTTATTAAGGGAGCCCAAATCTTTTCTTGTTGGCATGTGATAGAAGACTTGGTATACCTATGTAAATTATTTTCCCATCATCGTTGGTTAAGTTTTGGTCCTATCATCTTTTGGTTCTTCTAAAGAGAGAGCAGCTTGGTAGCAGTCTCACTATGATGTGATGCTGGGCTGCAATTTTGTGGACTCTGCAAATCACAGGAGAAAGTCCTCCCCAACCTTTGCAGCTACAAAAGAGGGAAGGTAGCTTTAAAATAGGCCTAAAGATCTTGCAAATGGAAGTTTTCTTAGGAGGTTGCATTCATTATGGAAATACAGACTTTCCACTTGTATTTTGGTACCAGAACAGGTAAAGAAAGCAATTACCAAATAAACAAAATTAAAAAATGAATTAATAAACAAAGTAAGGCTTTTTCACAAGTACACTCTTGGTCCTGGAGTAGACAACAGCTGGTCTCACAAGACACTCAGACACAAACAAGCCTTATGATTACATGGAGATCCCCAGATCTCCATGAGCGGACCAGGGCAGGAACGAGGACAGCAGAAGGCCACAAAAATGGAGGTTATCCCCCCCCTGAAAATACCAAATGTCTGTGCCTATTCTCGCATCACAAATCAAATCACAAGGTCCTCGCCACACGCAAGTCTCTCGCCACACGATCCTTTTATAGTTCCTCATACATCATGCCACTCAGTGTCATCCAATCAGATCAGCTTTGCCACTTGTCACTCATATAAATTGGTTACAATCTTGCTGTCAGTCAAAGTGACAGATTGCATTTACCTCAGGATTTCCCACCAACTTTACTGCACATGCTCTCGTGGTTAAAAGGTCATTTTCTTTCAGAGGCTTCTGAGCTGGTTCAAGTTGTGCATGCTCCCTGGACTGCTATTACCATACAATTGCCAGATTAAATTTCTCACACTATGAACATATTTGAACTTCTGCAGAAATTTAGTTTGAAAGATCAGTAAAGATTCACAACTTTTTTTTTAGTTTATGCAAAACAGATCTCACATTCCTAGACCATAATTTTCTAGACCATGTACTATCAGGCAGCTGGAGTGTATTAGAAATGTGGTAAAGGTGGTGACAGATTGTGCAATATAATTCGTTGCAGTATAACCACACAGAATTTAAAATACGGAAAGGCCTAGTTTTTTTGTTGCTCTTCAAAGACTTTGTTAGAAGCCTGCTGATAAATTATCATAATGTGATCTTGAAATTAGTGAAATAAGAACAAATTTGTGCAGTTTGAACTGATTTTTGGAGGTCTCCAGTATGAACTTTACAGTACTGTTGTGAGATTTTCACAAAACAAAACCAGTACAGTTCATATCAGTGTCCACCAAAATGCAGTTCTACATTTGGAGCACCTCCAGTTTCCTCCTCGGATTTAGGTATCAAACTACAACATTATTCAGTCTGGGCCCATGAGTCTTTCAACATATATATCCTATAAATGCAGTTACCTACATTCATAGGCACTGCATCCCTAATGGATTTCCCTTCCCACACCTATACTATGTTTGGTTTTGTATTCTTTTACACAGTGGAGGTACTGGACATTTTCCATCACTTCAGTATATCTTTCTTGCCCATCATGACCACCAAAATACCTGATTTATACTGATTTAATTCCATTGACTTCATAAAGGTTTCATTAACCAATGCTATATGGCAAGGGTCCCAAAGGGATTTTCTGCCAGCTGAGAACCACCAGAACTCAGCAACATGCCAGCCAAAAGCCTTTGCCTTTCTCAGAGTATCTCATTTGCCAGGAAGTGAAGTTTATGGCTATGCTAAGATCCCTTCCCATGAGAAGGGATTCTCAGCCAAGCAGACTCAGAGAGATGCTGGTATGTACTGCACTGCATTGTATTAAAGAACTTAGGTGAAATCTTCCCCAGAGGAAATCTTGACTCCTTGGCATTTTTTCCATTAACTTTAGCAGAGGCAAAGTTTACATCATAGTTCCCTAATATAACATCAGTGAGGAAAACTTTGCTGATCATTTGTTTTTGTAATTTGGCTTGGTTAGTTGGTAAAACAGACAGTTTAATCTATGATACCAATAATATTGTATATTGTCTTTTAAAGTTGTTAGATTTATGACAACATTCCATAAAAAAAACCTTGCTTGGTGTGATTAAAATCCATTGTGTCCTTAAAAAAAAAACACATGAGAAACGCCCCCAGATATCTTTACAAAACTGTTTGTGCATGGTCTGTATTTCAATTGTTTTACAACTTTGTTTATAGGGAGTGCTGGGACACCTGTTATTTTCAATGAAAATGGAGATGCTCCTGGACGCTATGATATTTTTCAATATCAAATCATCAACAAAAGTGCAGAATACAAAGTGATTGGTCAGTGGGCTAATCAACTTCATCTAAATGTAAGTAGCTGGTTTTCACATTGTTGTTACTCAAATGTATTTGAGCTTCTATTTAACATTACATAAAAAGTAAGTTATTTTTTATGATTGGCAGCAGTAAGTTTTTACCATCCTATCTTAAGCAAGAGAGCCACAAGAAGATTTGAATTTTAAGATTATTTTTCATAATATTCACTTCCATCTTGAAACAGTATTTCAACGTCTTCTTTCTGTTCAGGAAGGGCAGGGGAATTTGCTGTGGATTCAAAATCATGGTTTTGAGCCTACCTCTGCTGAAGGCTGATCCCAGCTTCCCAGCAGTTGATGAAGTTAATGTTAATGACATTTGACCTTCCTGGTAAGGTTAGAAAATTTTATACTTAATAAATAGGCTCTTATGCGAAAGCATTGGTATATGCATCATTAGGTCTTCAAAATAAAATAGAAATAGGTGTAATTCCATTCAAGTTAAATGGAAGATTCAGCCCACCATCTTTTTTTGCTTTAGATCACCAATATGAAAATGAAATACAAGGATACACTATAGGGGTGTAAAAAGTGGGCAGTATTCACTTTGGATTAGGATTTGTCCTGATTTGGGGGACAGTAATTTGATTAACTAATTCAGATCACTGTTTCAATTTGATTCGGATTCGACCGAAGATTCGATTCTGATTTGGAGAAACAGCGATTTGGTGATAGACCCAGCTTTATATATTTATCTACATACCGTGAGGTACCAGGTACTGCTCATGAATGCTGAGATGGTGGGGCAGATGGAGCGTCCCACAGGAGCATGGGGGGACCCCCCACATGCTCGGTGGCAGACCTGGAAGAGGATTGGAAGTACTTCTGGTCTGCCACCAAGCTTGTAGCAGACACCCCCTCCCACCTCCCCCAGCTCAGTGATCAGCCACAGGGGATCCCAGATGCCCTTCCAAACCCAGGAGGCACCAGTCACTGAGCCGGGGAGGCAGGGGGGCATCCCCTGCGTGCTCCATGGTGGACCCGGAAGTCGACTGGAAGTGCTTCTGGTCCACTTCTGGGTCCACCACCAAGCACACTGGGAGCCTCACCCATGCTCCTGTGGGACGCTCTATCAACCTCACCATCTCAGCATTCATGAGCCACCTGATATCTTGAGGTATGCAGCAAAAACATATAAAGCCATGTCTATGTCTGAATCATTGAATCTCTCTGAATCAAGTTGGAGACTTCCAATTTGATTGGGAGAGATTAATGGGTCTCCTGATTCGATTTGGATTCAGCTATTCAGCTGCCAAATCAGGCCGAATCTCCTCCAAATTGTATCAGCAACTGAAGCTTCGCACAGCGCTAACACACTGCTTCTGAAATGTTAAAATAAGAACTGCTGAATACGAAAAGAGAGAGGCTTTTTGTTCTGTCCCCTGGGAGAAAGAGAACAGTTCATAGTCATCCTCTTTATTGCAATCCTTTTAAAAATCCTCCCTCCCTCTCTTCTTCAGACCAACTCACTCCATCTTCAGGAAGTACCAGATGCATTTCTGGGGTTATGTACACCAATGAGAGGCTTCATCAGATTAGTGTTTGCTGAATGTTATCATTCAACCCTCAAAAAAGATTTCACACAATTCTGGTTTCCTATATAACAAGATCAACATAATATCAGAAATCATGCTCTTAGTATTTACAAATGATTGTTCCTTGGAGAGTATTTTAAAATAATTATTGGTATGCTACAAAGAGTAATCCATACCATGGCTTCTCATTTCTTAAGGACAACTGTGATAAGCAACTTTACCATATTTACAAGACTTGCTTGGTAAGGTACCACCTGTTTATTTCTGGGACACAAAAGTATGCTACCAATATGAAGCCTTTTATAAGTAGTGCTATCATCTTCCAGTAGCCTTGTATGGAAGACTACATATTGGCTGAATTTACACAAGTAACGACTGTGCAGTCATTTAGTACTTGTATAAACAAATCATTAAAAACTTGTACAAGTACTAAATGACTGCTCAGTAACCAGAGTCAGCACCACCGAATGGCTTTTTCGTGATGCTGACTGGAGAGTAGCCCAAGACTACTGTACCATTGGAGTGTTGCATCACAGTTTCTGCCATGCGACACTACTGCATAGTAGTCATGGGCTACTGCTCAATCAGCATCTCGTGTAAACGTAGCCACTTTGTACTACGTTGTACTAATCAGCAGAGCAATATAAAGAAAATATAAGAGTTGAGTTGAGAGGGAAGTGCTGAGCAATCATTTCTGGAAAACGCAAAAACTATAAAATGAAATAGAACTTTTGCTCGTGACTATTTTGGAATAGGTTCCAGAATGTTATATAATGCTAAAGTTTTGATAGCAGGCTAAATAGCTTAAATGAGGAAACATATATATCTATACCTTAAGTATTTAAATTATTCCCTTGGATTTCTTTTTAACTTTAACTTCATTCATATGTTTTCCCAGAAAAAATTATTAAAGCTTTCTTCAGTTTTCAGCTTTTCAGTCCTGTGGGTACTGTTGGTTCTTTTCTGTCTTATGTATGCATGGCATGTGCCAGTTATAAAGGTCTGTGAAATAGATGGCTAACCTGGCAACCACATCACAGTATTGAGACCACTATTATGACTGAGTTATATAGAAACACCTGTCACTACTACAATCTTCCCCTCCTATTTATCTCTCTACTAGTTTCTTCTCATTTGTGGCTTATTCTGACTGCTGTACCTTGCCTGATTCTTACATTGTGAACTCCCTGTTGATGAGATTGCTTTCTAAAATAATTTGTTTTCATAGTGTTTAATGCATTGGATACAAATCCTTACTTGGTCCATGGGCACTATAATACACAGGAAAAAAAAGTTTATGTGAGGATAGATTTAAGGTTTATTGCTGTATTCTATTATTTATTTAATACATCTGCAAGTAATATTTTATCCATTTGATTACCTTTTGTAACAATCCTACATTTTTATTACATTATACTAAATTTAATAGAACTGGATAACCTTTATTGGAGATTACTAGCACTGAGAATCATCACACTACAAACCATATTATGACTTTGATCCACAGTAGAACCTACAGGGAAGTCAATGAGTATATTAAGTATTGATCAAAGGCAATATATTGTTAAGATAAAAGACTTCTTCTTTACATTACTGAACTGTCAGGGACATCTGTTTTCATTCCAACACCCTTCCCACTCCTTCTCTCCTTTCCCTAGATAGTAGCTACTAGTTAAGAAAGATACATTACATGCCTTCATATTAAATGACTGATTTTTTACGAATGACTAGTATTAAGTAAGTATCACCCATATACGCTCTTCCATATTGTCTACTGCAACTTTAACAGATATTTTAACTTCAGACTGAGTTGTTAATATTATATACGTATTCCATAAATCCCATAGCTGTGCTTTTTGAGTAGGCTATTACATTTCCTACAAGTAGTAAAAATTCCTAAAAGAACACGTGTATCAAGTGTGGTCCTTTTCTTTGGACAATTAGATAGCTTTTTAAGAATAATTTTTATTTATTGTAATTACTACAGTTAAGTTTAATGAAAGAGTCTAATGTTTCTGTATTTTATGCTATTGAAACAGACTTGAGGTGAGTAGAATGCAGGGGGCTAGTCTAAGGTTGGGGTTTTTTGGTCAAGTTTTGTTTTAAGGTATGGGATCTCGCTGTCATACATCCTGCAGCTCATCAGACATTCCTCTTTTCTAGTCCTGATTCTGAACTGGACCCTCCGGATTCCTCTGCTGGTGACTGGTTCTTCAGAAGTTTCTGCTGCCACCCCAGGGTTCTTGTGGTCAAACTTCAAACTTGTCCCTCTATTGGTACAATACCAGCTTTCCCTTTAGGCAGAAAATGATGACTTTAGCTAGTTAAAGACTCTATATCTGGCTCCCTATGGGTCTCTGTCAGCAGACTTCACTGGCTTCAGAGTTCCTTCTAGTTATGATCCTGGATTCTCCCTGTAGTCCTCAGTAATATTCATTATTTCCTTCAGGCAGACTGACTTTCAGATTTTCTCTGCAACAGCTATACCTTGCAGATACAAGGACTTCATTATTATTTCTCAATAATGAACCAGTTCTCCCAACAAGAATGTGTACTTTAAACCTGACAATATAATATGGAAGCACAGTGGCTATCAAACAGTAGATAGAAATCATAATAAAAAAATTTGCTGGCTTCTAAATATAAACTTTAACAAAATAACAAAGAAAAGTTTGGTTTTGTTTACACATCTCACTTTTAGACATCTTTCACTTCCAGCACAGGGGTGTCAAACCAATCTTCCGTCTGGATTGTAAGGCTGCTTGGGCACATCTACATTAGATGCTACATCGCTGTAGTGATGAGCTACAGTGACATAGTGTCAGTGGGCATGACTGCGACGCCACCGCTACTGCGAAGTAGCTCATTGCTACTACACAGTAGCTCATTGCTACTGCTCAGTAGGGTCAGAAACGACCTGTGTGGCACCAGGACTGTGCAATACCAGTGGTTACTGCACATTCAGTAGTTGCTAAAGCAAGTACTAAATTACTGTGAAGTAACAACTGTGTAGTCGGACACATGTGTAGATGCTCCCTTTGGATCTCTATCTGGATGCAGCAAAGCTACAGGGGTTAGTGTAGCTGCCACTCATTCCTGCTGCCAATACACACTGTAAATGGGGCACCATGTCTTAGATTTTGGCAGTAGTATCCACCCCAAACTCATAGCCCCTCTACCAGCACCCCAGGCCACACAACACAACTCTGCAGGCCTTAAGTTTTACAATACTTCTTTAGTAGATATTTCTGAATGCAGATGGGTAAAGATATCAAATCATCCATCAAACGTGATTTTGAGGACACTGACATACATAACACTTAGAATGACTTATATGTGATTTAAACCTGATGTGGACAGATGTATAAGTCCATTATACTGTTTTAAATATTCTTTCATTGGATCAAAAGTATACCTGGAATATCAAGTACTATTTTGAACCAGTTCACTGTGAACTGTTTCAGTGTTTATAGACACATTATCTAGGTACAGACATTTCAAAAGCCAAGGCAAAATTGATACAAGTATGTGGTTTTCTGTAAGTGGTGTTGTTTATATTGGTAGTAAACAGAACATACATTCACCCTTGTGGGGGGGTTGTAAATCTTAGACTGGGTTCTGCCAATTTTAAACCAGTTTATGTGCCAAACTTCTATTCTGTTATGGGTATAGACCAGTTTATATTGGCCAGTCTGTACCTGGCCCTTTAAATAGCCCCTCAAGCTACTGAAGTTTATTTAACTCATGTTAAGAGAGAAGGGAAAGCAGAAAACATCACTAGCCATAGATCATTCTGCCCTGGGGATCTCCGATGAGCACTCTTCACCCCACCTGCCCACTTCAAGGCATGCTAGGCTGGATGCTCACTCCCACCTCCTAGTGTTGAAACCATAGCCCTTCACACAGTTATAAACCAGTTGCCAATCAATGATATTTTGGAATGGTTCAATTGTTATGTTTGTCTACACCCTCAGTTTAAGAATATTCAAGAAATATAAAGTGCTCCACCTGGGGATGAACAATCTCCTGAACACCTACAGGCTTGCCAATGCCAACCTGACCAGCACTGTGAATGGAAGGACCTGGGGGTAATAACAGACCACAGTATGAACAGGATCCAGTAGTGCAGCACTGTAGCCAGCAGGGCTAACAATACTCCGGCATGCATCAATCCATGCATCTCCAGCAAAACCAAAGAAGTGATTCTCCCACTCTACTGGGCATTGGTGAGACCGCAGCTGGAGTACTGTGTCCAGTACTGGATGCCACACTTCAACAAGGATGTGGTGAAGCTTAAGAGAGTCCAGAGAAGGGCCACCCATATGATCAGAGACTTGCATGGCAAGCCATACGAGGAAAGGCTGAGGGATCTGGGAGTCTTCAGCCTGAAAAAGAGAAGGATGAGAGGGGACTTGGTAGCAACTTACCACTACATCAGAGGTGTATATTAAGGGCTTGGTGAACAACTCTTCACCAGGACACCCTTAGGGAATACTAGGAGTAATGGTGACAAACTCCTGGAAGACCATTTCAGGCTCAACAACAGGAAAAACTACTTCATAGCTAGGGTGTCCAGACTGTGGAATAAGCTCCCTCCAGAGGTGGTGCAATCACCTACCCTGGAAATCTTCAAGAGGAGACTGGATGGTTACCTCTCTGGGGTCACCTAACCCCAGTTGCCTTTCCTCCTTGGTGCAGGGGGCTCAGCCCAATGATCTTCCAAAGTCCCTTCGAATCTTACTCTATGAATCTATGAATCTATGAATCAGTTGTGCTAAGTACATAAATCTGGCAAGGTATGTTCACATCAGCATTAAAGTTTCTTTAGCCTCCAAAGCTGGCTTTCATAAAGGGGCTTTATGGTAACTAGGCACAACATGTTTTTTTTATTTTTTATTACTGTGATAAAAGAGAGAAGGAAATAAAACGTGGGCCTTGACAAAAAGTTAAATGCCTTTTTAAAATTTGTTTCATTATTACTAGTAGGAGGTGAGATATTTCACAACAAACATTGAAAGGCATAGACTTTACCCCATAAGGGATTTTCATAATGAATAAAAACACTTAAAGGAAAGAAATGCTATTTCCACATATGTTATGTTTTATTGATTTAGCATCAGCACTTTGCATACCAGGCCACATGTAATACTTCCCGGCAAATGTGTGGGTTTAGCAAATTTGAGCTTTCATCCATGTAATCTCCACAGGAGGAAAGCTGTTAGAAGCAAGTCTGAAGTCCCTGGCATTTATGAATTAGGAAATCTACTTCCTTTTATGATTAATAATGAATCTTCTTGTAGAACTTGGATTATTTACCAGTACATGTTGTAAGACAAGCGCTAGGTAGAAATGTCAACTGACAGCCTCTCTCAATTGTAGCAACTAGAAATAGCCCTGAAACAGAACATCCAATTCAGAGACATATGAATAAAATTTTTTCAGTTCAGTTCATGTAATCTCAAAACTCTTGCTTTGACCTGAAGTAAAATGTATCGTTTCTTTTTCTTTGTTTTTTTTTTTACCTCTTTTATTATTCATTTTTAAAAAGTAGGTTAATTATGTAGAGTAAAACCCTGGTTTGAAAAAGAAAGTCAGAGTATTTAGTTTTAACAATAGTGAAATGAAAATACTTTGACTTACAAAAAAAAAAAAACAACCCCCCCACAAAAAAAACCTTCCTCATCTTTCTCAGGTCAAAACTGATTATTGAATAAACTCAAATTTCAAACTGGATTCTGTCCTCTTAAATCTGCATTTTTGATCCTGTTTCCAAGTTATATAGGGGCTTTGCTTAGACACAAAATTTAAGTCTGCTAGTATCTGGTACTTGACTGAGACTATGAAAACCAAAGCAAAAACTTTGTTAGTGTTGTAGCCTTGAGGAAGGAAAACTAGATATTTATAATTGCAAGATTCTGTGAAGTCATGAGATTTATTAGATACAGGTCTTAACATTATATAGTTTCATAGTTTCTAGGGTTGGAAGGGACCCAAGCAGATCCTCGAGTCCGACCCCCTGCCATGGCAGGAAAGAGTACTGGGGTCAAACGACCCCAGGAAGGTGTTCATCTAACCTCCTCTTAAACACCCACAGGGTAGGAGCCTGCACCACTTCTCTTGGAAGTTGGTTCCAGATCCTAGCCACCCTGACCGTGAAGTAGCGCCTCCTGATATCTAGCCTAAATCTACCCTCTGCCAGCTTGTGACCGTTATTCCTGGTCACTCCTGGTAGTGCTCGGGGGAACAGGGACTTCCCCAGTGCCTGCTAGTCCCCTCTGACTAGTTTGTAACAGGCCACTAGATCTCCCCTCAGCCTTCTCTTGTGGAGGCTGAACAGGTTCAGGTCCTGTAGCCTCTATTATAGGGCCTGCCCTGCTGCTCCCTGATCATGCGAGTGGCCCTCTTCTGAACCCTCTCTATGTTGTCCACATCCCTCTTGAAGTGCAGTGCCCAGAACTAGATGCAGTACTCCCGCTGCGGCCTGACCAGTGCTGCATGGAAGGGGAGTATTGTCTCCTTGGACCTACTTGAGATGCATCTGGGGATGGTTGGCCTTCCTGACTGCAACACCACACTGCTGGCCCATGTTCATCTTGAAGTCAATGATGACTCCAAGATCCTTTTCCGCTTCTGTACTGACAAGAAGGGAGTTCCCCAACCTGTAGGTATGGTGCTGATTGTTCCTCCCCAGGTGCGTCACTTTGCACTTGTCGGTGTTGAATCCCATCCTATTCTCATCCGCCCACCCCTGTAACCTGTCTAGGTCCAATTGCAACCTATTCCTCCCTTGTAGCATGCCCACATCACCCCACATTTTAGTATCATCAGCAAATATGAACAGGGTGCTTTTTACCCCCTCATCCAAGTCATTGATGAAGATGTTGAACAGTGCGGGCCCGAGGACTGAGCCCTGCAGAACCCCACTGCCCACTTCCCTCCAAGTTGAAAATGACCCATCCACTACCCTCTCTGGGTGTGGCCCTCCAGCCAGTTGGCGACCCAATTGACTGTGTGGGTGTTGACACCATAGCCCCCCAGTTTCTTAATGAGAATGGGGTGAGAGACAATGTTGAAGGCCTTCTGAAAGTCCAGGAAAACTATGTTCACTGCTACCCCTGCATCTAAGGATTTGGTGATCTGGTCATAGAAGGCCACCAGGTTGGTCTGACAGGACCTGCTGCTAATGAACCTGTGTTGGTTGCCCCTAAGCATAATCTCCCCTGCTGACCCCTCGTGGATATGTGCCAGAATAATTTTCTCAAAAAGCTTGCCCAGGATCGAGGTAAGACTAACTGGTCTATAATTTCCCGGGTCCTCCTTCCTCCCCTTTTTAAAGATGGGAACCACATTGGCCCTCTTCCAGTCCTCTGGCACCACACCAGAGCACCATGAGTGCTTGTAAAGCCGTGCCAGGGGTCTGCAATTTCCTCAGCCAATTCCCTCAGTACTCTAGGGTGGATATAACCAAGCAGTTCTGTTGAACCTACAATGAGGAGCAAAGTAAAATAACTTTCTGCATTTCCAAGGTCCCTCTAGCAATGATAAAATGTTTGGTCACACAGAGTAAAAGGCTGCATAGTGACTTGTTTGTGCCTATTTCTCTCTGATTTTGATTAGCAGTGTTTTTCAGCTAAGAAAGGTTTAAATTAAAATGGCACGGGTGTGAAGAACTAGTAGAATGGTGGTCAATATCACAGGAAGACAGAGGTGGCCTTAAACCCAAGAGTTTGGTGAACCAAAGAGATTGGTGTCACCCAGATCACAAGGAGCTGTTTCACAAGAGGAAGTGAATCAAGACTTGGTGAGTGCATCTACATGTGCATTTTACTGTAGAGTTGACTAATTAGCTCCACAGTAAAGCATCACCATCTACATGTGTACCCATATTAGGGCATAGTATATTAAATAACTTTGCTGTAGGATAGTCCAGGACAAATACTATTCTACAGCATAGTAGTTACATGCACCAAAAGATGTGTAGATGGTGACAGGGGCTGGCTGGTGCACAAAATTGCTTAGTGCAGGGGCTACCTGCCAGCTAGCCTCACACTGGAGCACCCTTGTGTCCTAACCAGCGCCTATGCAGCACATTGAGCTAGGGTGGAGCAGACCCGAGCTGGCAGGCTAACTCCTCTGCATCCCCTGGCAGCCTGGGGCTGCTCCACACTGGTTGAACGTGCTACAGTCCCTGGCACACATTTAAATGTTACACCCATGAGAAATAAACTCTAGCACAAACTATGCCAGAGTTTATTGATATGTGCTAATTGCATGTGTAGATGTGCCCAGGTTTTGTCTATGGAGGAGAGCATCAGAATTAAGCTCACTCCATTATTTTTTGAGAGTTAGGAATTCAAACTATACTATCTTTTTTCTTTCTAACATGTTAAATACAAATTATATAAGTGCATGAAAGAACCTGGAGAATCTGTGTTTTTTCTTCTGTGACTCCATCTCATGAGAAAAAATGCTAAGTACTAAAAAAAGAACATCTGATGGGGCACTTGATAGCTCTACAGCAGTGATTCTCAAGGAGAACACTGCCAGATCTTTTGAAGGTATGAAGACATAAGTCAGATGTTAGGGGATAGGCAGATTAACAAAGCAGATAAGAATAGGCTCAGGCTTGTCCCTGCCTAGATCATCAGTCCCTGCGCAATGCAATAAGCACTATAATCTATAAACTAGTTTTGAAATTGGGTAAATAATGTTGGATACTCAAGAATAATCCTGAGTGGAATGATCAAGAAGGTGGGCTTCTGCATTGTTCTTCCTGACAAGCTCCCTTGACTTTCACAGTAGTACGTTTGGCTCCAAGCCAGGCAAGGAAAGACCTCTAGATAACTTAGAAGAATGGTGAGGTATTTTGAACTTAGATCTGAGTCGTCAATATAACAGACAGGTAAGTATGATTCCTGTAATGTTCTTTTTCTGTAATATTGTCTGAATTTATCAGGAAACCTATTCTCAGGAAGTACAGATGCCAGATTTACCAGCCCAGTCAAAAAGAACAGACAGTGGACATAGTTGTGGGCTGATCTGTAAAACTGGCAGGGTAGGTCGAAAGGGATGCTTTTTTTTTTTTTTATTAAAAAGCATCACTTCTGTGAGCATCCAATTAGTAAAAAGGTTAAAAAAAAAAAGAAGACCATTTGTAGCCTTAGGATATTGCACATTATCTCATTCTTAAGGATTTTCCTTTGCAGAAGTACACCCAATATGAGACTCCTCCAAAACCTTCTCTGTAATCAGTAATAATTGTCTTTTCCAGTATGATGTTGGCTTTAAGGCTCCTATGCACCCATATCTCCCCTATGTTCATGGAAAAAAAGAAAGGAAGGATGCTGAGGGAAATGTTGTCAACTTGGAAACTCATTTATTCATCATTAGAAAGATGCCAGATTGCCAATAAAAATGCTTCTGCTCTTGATGAATAGGGATTTTTCTACCTTGTCAGGGTCAGTAAAAGTCAAGTGAATCAAATGAAGCATGGAGCTGCTTACACATTACAGCATGACAAGTAACTTGACCATAAATATGTCACAAACTTCTTCTGATAATAAATATCTACTGTTTTATGACGCTTACCTATAGGTGGCACTATGCTTTGTATGATCTACTTTTTAAATCACCATTACATAAAACAGTGGTTCCCAAACCGTGGTCCACAGACAACTGGGAGACCGTAAGACCTTTGCAAATGTTCCTACTTCCCATGGGAAATTTTTAGGGCTAAGAGTAGTCTATTAATCCACAAAGTTTGGGAGCCACTGCTATAAAGGAGTCCAAGTTATTTTTTGGTATTTTTTATCATCTTAACACGTAGAAAAAGGCTTTGTCATATAGGGTAGATACATTTGATTATTTAATTTAATTTCTGCTTTCATGCTCAAAGCAATTCTACAATGGAACACTGCACATTTAGGGGTATTAAACCTGTTAATTTAGTTAAATTTGACTTGCAAACACCTATGCAAATGTTAATAGGTAGTTTAATTTATATGTGACTAACAGTTTGCAGACAACTGTTTTGTGGTAAAATAATATGGGGGGGGAAGGGACAAAGTTAGGCAAAGGTCATCAAAGTATGCTTTTTCCCCACCAAAAATAAATAACTATAAAAATCTGAAGTCAAAACATTCATTTTAAACAGCAAAAAGGAGTTGATTAAATAAAAGTTAATTGTTGTGCATTTGGTTCAAATAAATGGATTCCACTATTAAATTAAAAAGTATTATAATAGAAGAAATTATTCTAGACTGGGATTCTCATAATTGTAATTTCATGAGACAGAGCTACAAACACTTAGCAGTTAATTTATTATGTTATAATTTGTCTGATTCTTTCATCTTACTTTCTCTCCTTTTTTTCCCCTTACAAAAATATAAGCTAATTTATAACACATTACATTATGATAATATGTTTTTACAGTGCTTTTATCCAGATGGATTTCACAGTATTGATATGCATTGAAGCCTTTTGCCCACTTCCAAAATACACCTAACTTTGGGAGATAAAGAGTAACTGTTTAACATTTCATAGCCATATTACAGTAATGTAGGAAGTGAGGAATGAATGTGCCTGATACTACCAGGGCAAAGGGAATTAATGGGTGGAATGGATTTTAGCAGTATGTGGATGATACTCAGTTCTGCATCATTTCTAAAGATTAGATCTTTGTTGAAAGGAAAACTGAAGTTCACTCTGAATAAGATGTTGGTGAATACTAGTAGTAGGGTAGAGGAAGCATTTGACAGAGATGATTCATACTTCTATTTAGTCTATTTTCTGTTCTTTCCTCAAGGAGTTTTCTGAGGAGTTATGCAAACCTCACACTGATCAACATAGGATAGATGAGCTGGTGGGGCTAAATTGGTCCTGCTGCACCTATGAGAAGTGGCAGACTTAGAGGAGTGTAAAAAGGGAAAACACATCCTGTTTGATGGAAAATCAGGGAAGAGAACAGGCTTACAGGCCTCAAAGCCTGGAAAAGGTTAGCTGAAGGTAAGAAACTTCTTCAGAGACTGTTACTCATTGGCCTCCTTCCTGAGGGTCTAATGCTGAACCAGTACTTTGGGACTAAGAGTAGAAAGTTTTTGGGCAAGTATATACGAGACACTGACTGCACAGTAGCCTGATACTACTGCACAGTATTATCACGTGACAAAAACCATAATGCGATGCTACCTCACAGTAGTACTGGCTACTGCACAGTAGCATCACAAAAACATGTTCATTGGCACTACTGCACAGTAACTCAGGGTTACTGCACATTTATTTAGTACTTTTATAAACAAGCGCTAAATAAATGTTCAGCAGTGTCTTGTGTAGACATGACTGTTGGGGTTATGGACTACTAGGGTTTCCAAGTTGGAAGATAATAATTTTTAGCCTTATTTTCTTTACTTGTGTTTAGTTCCTTCTAATTGTTAATAACTCTGGAAACTGGGGAACCTCCACTGACCCCACAAAAGGACTGAAGTGCCTACAAAGGCTGCGTGACTGCTTTGTTCTATCAGTTCTGTAAGGGATTCTGTGGAAGAGGAATATTGTTCACTACATGGATCCTCTGTTACTTTTGGCACTTGAAGCCATGCTCCACCTCAGTGGGCAAAACTCACTTTTATATATCTTCCTGTTTGTGACCTTTGAATTCAGACACAAAACTCAGCATTGTAACCCATTGCTTTATCACTTCCATAAAAGTGCAATCATAAATTGCTCTTTTCTCTTCCATTTGGCACAATAGTTGAAGCCTACTTAATTTCCCCAACTAAAATGGAAATATGCATATGATCACTAAGTTTCTCTCATTTGAAAGGCTAAGATAGATGCATAGCTTACCTTATTATGGGCAGAGCCGTTCCTCATCGTTTTATCATGCCCTCATCTAAGACCTATCTCTTTTATTCTCCCTTGCTGAATTTCATAGCAGCACTTTTCCTTTGCCCTTTGGAATGAATTCAGTGTTTCTAATTAACGTGATCTCTCTGATGCATAGTATATTGTAGGGCTGATGGAGGGTGTGATCACCAGCCTTCTACTTTACTTCTTGAAAACAAAATTTTGACCTCTGATATATCTTTTCCCTACTGACCCAGAGGCTGCGGTACAGGACTCCAATGTAACATCAGAAAGTGTTGCTAGTGATGCTGTTTCCTGTGCCTGTGCTCTTTATTCTATCTCAGTTTTTGGTGCTTTGAGTCTTTTTGCTATTTTACACATCTTTTCTATGTAGTAAAAATATATATCTTTTTTCCCAATAAATCTTCTCTGTATTTTCTCTAATTCAAACTTATTTCTTATGCTTGCTTTGTGTTTGCTGGCTCCCTGAATCCCAGTGCAGAATTTTTATGTATTTATTGACTCTTCGTTATAAGCAGCAACATAGACCTGGCAGCAAGCTCTTCCCCTGCTGCTAGAAATCTCAGAATACAAACAAACATTTTTTGGCAGTCCTGAGCCTGTACAAACTTTCAGATTTATGGATTTGGATTGTTTACCTAGCCCTGTATCTCAAAGATCAATATGGTTTTCTTTTGTCTATGTAGAAGTGACTCATCAAGAGCTAATTTCAGTAAGATCTGATTTTAACCTAAAGGAACTGACATATATATTTTTAAAAGTATGACGGACTAGAGTGACAGCTGATAGCACTTTAAAGTAGCATACTATATAAACTAATGGTACTATGTCCCATCTCCATGGTTCCTCCTCACACAAAAAGTGCACCAAAAAGTTGTGATAGCTCATTAGTTCAGTTTCTGGTAACAATTAGGTACTAAAGGCATGCAGTCTGGCCTATCTGTTATATGGAGGTTCTTCTACCAGCCTTATCAGTTTGGTGGATTTACGTATGTCAGAAGGATGTTAGACAGAAGGCAGAACAGGGTGGCACCTTAGAGACTACCTGGTTCAGAGAGGCATAACATTTGCTCTAATTGAAGGTGCCATTTTGTGCTTTGTTCTACCTTATTTCAGACTAACATGGCTCACCACCTCTCTCTACAAAAGGATTTTGTAAGCTATAATTCACTAATATTAGTCAAAAGTATTTTAAAGAACCTTGTATGAAGGGCATTCCAAAACAGGAGAAGAATAATTAACTTTGCACGTATTTACAATACTACTGTTCTTTAATAATCCTGCCATCCATTAGACTACGAACTGCATTTTTTTCTCAAGAAATAGAATGGAAAAAAATGTTGACTTTAGAACTAAGAAACATCATTTATTCTCCTAGAGTATAAAAAAATAGAATATGTCGCTCAACATCGTATCTACTTTAGTAATAGTCTGCTGTAGATTTTGTGACCTAAGTTATGAAAGTATTCATCATAATGCTTAATTTATACTCTTTGTATTAGACTGATGAATTTATCCATCCTGTATTTTGACCCTGACTATAAGATATCGCTTTGTCAAAGTTTTGCAGATTCTGCATAACATATCAAGAGCATTTCTATAATGCTTCTAGTATCCTTGCCAGAGATAGAGAGTCTGAGAGCAGCAGTGGAGGCTCCTTCAAGGTGGTGTCACTGCCTCATTTCAGGTTTGGCATATTCAGTTTACCAGCAGTTGGTGGACACACTTCTCAGTAGTGCTTTCAAGAGTATGATGGAAATGGTTAAGATGTATCCTAGAATTAGTCTTTCCTGCCGTCCCCAAAGTTAAAACTCTCAACTCAGCTGTCTTTATCTTATGCCCCAATTCCTGCAACGTCCTCCTCTCTAACCTTGACAAATATAATCATGTCCTGCATTCAGAATTCTGCTGTAGGGATAATTTCCAACATTGTTGTTTTGACCATGTCACCCTTATGTATTTATCCCTCCACTGACTCACCCTTATCTGTTGCATCAAAGCACTTTACAGCCTATCCCAAATCTTTTCTATCATCCTTCATCTAGTATTAAGGGATCAAGTCTAGCCCATACCTGCCTCCATTACCCACCTGTTAAATTATCCAAAAAATACCCTTTTTATTTCTCCCTCACTGCTAAGGTTGGGTAGGAGTTCCCTATAAACGTCCATAAACCTTTGTCAATAAGGTTTTCCCTCAGATCTTTCCCTAAAACTCTCTTTTGCTGATACCTACACAACTTGACAATAGTTAGTTGACTGATGGGCTATAACTGGTACCTGTTGTAGTGACCAATATTTTCTCACTGTTTTCTTCTGTTTCCATGTCTGTCAGTGTCCATCTGCTGTTTCTTATCCCACATTTAGAGTGCAAGGTCTCTGGGGTATAACGTCTTCCTTGCACATTGGTACTGTTCTCAGAACAATAGGGTTCTGCCCTGAAAGGTGTTATGTAATTCAAATGATAAAAAAAAAAAAATGAAGAATAGCAAGAATATTTTGTGAAGAATACTTGGTTCCAGCCAATTGTATTCATTCATCACTTTCACAGCACTGAATTAATCCATTACTACACTTCAGAAATGGCTTAACAGTTAAGAAATTTTAAATTAATAGAGATTATTTCTTGGCCAAGTTATGGTTTACAAACAAGCAAAATACTGTATTAAGGACAAGAGAGAAGTCAACACATTAACAGCATAAGTGTTATGTTTGAATTAATTAGCTGTGTGACAAATCACAACTTTAGATATAGGGGCCCAATATCTGCTTCTGACTTATATCAGCATTACTCTATTGAGGTCAATTGAGCTTCACCAATTTCAACCAGCTATGGATACAGTAAAATTGATAGCTTTATTGGGTAAGCTGTTATGAAAATGTGCAGAGATAAACTCCTTAGCTATCTGACTTAATTGAAAGGACAGCTTCTATGTCTGTGCACTTAGAATTGTTCATTTTGTGTCTACTGCCTATTTGTGAATGTATATGGGATTTGTTCATGCAGTTTGAGGTGAATTTAGTAAAAGATAAATTTAGTTTCATCTAAGTCAAATGATAACCTTTTATAGGTCTTCATCTACGTTGACTTTAAATTGGTATCTGTTGTTCAGGAGTGGGAATGGGAAGAATCTGATCATTATTTGAAAGGGGAGTGACTCTGACAATTGAAATGTAAGTGATGGAATGCAAATGCTGTGAAAGGACTGGCTGAATCATTGGTATGTGTAACTATAAATTGGGGGAAAGAATTTGGAGTTCGGAAATAAGATTTATCTATTAAACTGGAAAGAGCCTTGTGCTAAATATGTATTGAAATGTTACCTACGCATTACAGAATTATTCTTCAAAAGTCATATTTCACTTGTACAATCTCAGTTGTATGCCTGTACATGATTGCCCACACTATTAGCCGGATCCTAATCAACCTCATAGGTTTCAACAGGACTTAGGTGAAATTTAGGTGCTTGAGTCATAAAGAGTGATTCCAGTTGACCTGCTGGATTCATTAGGTGCCTCCATTTTGATCCTTACTTGCCAAATTAATTAGGTGACTCCAGTCTGGCCTGAAAGATCCTTACTTTTGGATGCCTTTCACTCAGATTAGCCACCTGTCTAACTCCTTTCTAAACCCGTTTTGCTAGGAAGCAGTATAGGCTGAGGGAAGTACTCTAAATAAAAATGTTAAGGTCTCACAAGAGTAGATGGGGGAGGGGGGTTTGACACATGGTGGGGACTCTGTCCCTACTCCCCAGCCATTGCTGACAGGGAAGAGCTGGTGGAGAGCAGGACCAGGGAGAGAGGCCGTGCTGGCCAATCAGGGATGGCCAGTTGCTTGCCTGGGCTTAGCATTCTCCAGCAGCTTGCTGTGAGTGACCCCAGCCTGCTGGGCTCAGCGAGTGCAGGCTGGCTTCATGCCCCGCCACTGAAGGGCAAATGTGAGTTCTTTTCACTCCAGAACTAATCTAGGGTACATAGAGAAAGCCATGAGAGTTAATACGAATCTGCCTTGGGCTTTTTGTACCTGTCCTGTGTGTCTAGTGAGTAAATTTTAAGCAGTCATTTCAGAATGGGGTGCTGTGGTGTGATGTTTGTATGTCTGCTGCCACAATGTGTCTCATGACTAAGATTGTAGGACTGGGTTTCTATGCTGAATTCTGGAACTGCTACAGTAAATAAATAGCCAAACTCCCATTGATTTCAATGGGACCAGGACTTAACCACTGATGTTTACAAAGAGGAAAGACTCAAATTAACTGATTGACATTCATTCTGTCCTGAAAGTCACATTTACCCCCTTAATTCTATTCTTCCGATTAACTTCACCTTTCTTCCTAGAATAGAATTATTTCTTATTGCACATATAAGATCTGCAGGACTCCAGTAACTTTCATAATCCTGGACAGTACTGATATTAAAATGCAGGCCAAGTGGAGAAGGTAAGAGTGTTTCCAATGAGCAAAGTCAGAAAGATGCAAATATACTATTGACTGTTTCTGGTATATATTTTTTGAGAAATTATTGTGTTAAAAGCAAAACATGGTTTATCACTACTTAGGTTTTTAAGCTTTCTGAAAACTTCACAATACAAACAAAGCAGTCCCAGTGAACATGGAAAATCTTTGCTGTGTGGTACTTAGAGCTCATATACTGTACAGTGGTAATGCATATTTAATTAAACACCACCCTCAAGTGTTTGCATCCATGGGAAGTTAACAGGTTAATTGCTTTTAACTGAAATTATTAAAACTAGAACTGAACTCTGAAACTATCCACCCAAAATGAGGTAAGGATAAATTGAGGAACTTATTGCTCCACAGTTTATTGCTCCTGGAAAGCTCCTGGGTATACATCTGTATGTGTGCTCAGACCTCAGTACATTGAGTCAGGTTGTAGCAGCCCTAGCTGGCATGGGACCCTGGGGAATCAGCCTGCCAGCCTGGGGCTGCTGCAGCCAGGCTCAATGTCCAGTAGACGGGCTGACTGGGGCACAAGGGCGCTTCAGTGTTGGACTAGCTGGCATGCAGCCCGGGCACTGAAGTACCCTCATTCCCAGCCAGGCAGTCAGCATCTACACGTGCAGTGCTGCACACAAAAAAACTTTGCAGCAGGTAGTATAAATACTTCCCTGCTGTTGAGTTTATTATTTTTGTGAAGCCTAATAGGGCCACATGTGTAGACCCTGAGATGCTTGCTGCACAGTTAATTTGACAACTACACAGTAAACATCTTGTGTAGATGTACCCTTAGGATAAATAACATAAAAAGGAATTGCCTGAGCAATCATACTCTGCCCTGCTCATTCTGAAAAGAATAGATGTACTTGCAAACTATGAATAATGTCTATTAATTATATACTACATTACATTAAGAAATAGTGTCTGTATATTACTTCCTTGGCATATTATATTGTCATATTATTTATCAAGCATAGCTATCCTTTTTTCCTAATCGATTGCAACTGCCAGAAAAGAAAATGACATTTCACATAATATTTGCAACAAAACAAATTGTCTTTCATGTGCTTTACTGATCTCCAAGCAAAGGTTTGAAACACAATGGAAATACAATGTCAAATGTAAATTATTGAGAATATATTCAGCCATGGGAGGCAACATTGAGCATCACCCGCGCCCTCCCCGCCCCCCAAAGCACACGCAAATGTAATGGTAAAGCAAACAAAAATAAAAACAAAGAAATTCGTAGGCTGTGTTTGGGCTTGTATGGTGCATTCTGCCGGGCATTAGAAAAATATGCTATTCAAACAGCTCTACTGAGAAAATGGACTTACATAAATGCATAACAACCCCCCCCCCCAAAAAAAAAAACCCAAACAAACCTGATTTTTAAAATTCTTTTTGGTAATAAGTACTATATATCGTTAGTGAATGTATCGCTCATAATTTCCATTCCAAATTAAAAAATGTCAGTGGTGTCACTGCCACATGCTTTCATATCTTTTTTAGCTGTTTTTGCAGTAGAGGTAAGGGAAGTATTTGTTGTTGTATGTATATAATAATATTATTTAAAATATTGTGTTTAGCAATATTTTAAAACAATTTAAAGAATATTGTCAATTAGTACAAATGCTGGAAAAATGGTAATTTAGAAAATACATAATTTTAAAAATTTCAACAGTATTTTTCAATACAGGAATTTTTGAGAACAATAAAAAAAGTGTATAAACATCCATATAAGGAAAAGGCAGGGAGAAGGGAGTGCACTTCAGAAGCCTCATGTTTAATGCATACGATCCAGCACTATAAAGCGAAGAATATGCAACTACATGCTCTGTGCCACTGACAAGCTTATGTAGTACCATGTCTTTATACAGAATTTTACAAAGATGTTAAGAGAAATTTGTAAATATTATTCCTGCAGACACAAAGACAAAGAAACACAGTTATCATTTTATGGTTAAAAAACAGAGGCTATAACTTTAGTTAATACATTTCACTGGAGTAACCATTCCAAATTACTGAACAAGATTATTCTGGGGTAGACCCAAGGAGGTCCAATGGCCTGAATGAATTATAAGTCTGATCATAGGTATGAAAACTGTGCTCTGTTTGCACCTTACCCCAACCCAAGGTCTGGATGTGAAGCTAAAGTCTTGACCTGCTTCACTCCTACCTGAATGGCGGTGAGAGAGAGAAGATGCCCCAAGTTAGATGAAACAAATGCCTTCTCCCTCCTATAAATTGCCATGCCCAGATAGCCTAAGTTACAGGGAGTCCGATCAGATCCCATCAAACCCTGGAAGGTCACTGCAACCTGCAAGCATTGTGACGATTGTAATTTACAACCCAAAGCCAAACATTCTGGATGTGAGGTGAAAGATGAAAAATCCCACAAAGTAATTTGCCAGTAGTTCCATCAAAGCTGTTGATAGAATTAACATTTCCATTTTACTAATGGGAAAATTGAGTTTAAGTAATTTGTTCAAGATAAGAATCAGTGTTGAAGCTCAGATCAGAATCAGGTTGACTGGTTCTCAGTCTTAAGCAAATTATACTGGTATATGTTGTGTTGGTTAATCTTTCTGTATCTCCATCTTCAAATAACTACCTCACCTACCTACCTGAGATTAAGGACATCTTAATTTGATATATTCTCAAATTTAATGAAGTGTAGGTATCACTGTTACTATTTTACATCTACTGATAGTCAGATATAACGATAGTAGGTGTTTTGCTTAGAAGGGCCTATGAGGTAGTGGACTGGCTCACAGGAGATGTAGTTTTTCATCCTCGTACTAACGATGCCATTGTGTGTGACCACTTATCTTTTCTGTTTTCTCACATTAAGAATGAGGACAAGTGACATCCATAGTGATATTTCATACTGATGTGTTAATAATAATTATATTTCTTTTTTTTAGTCAAAATATTCTTCACATGTACATGGTTTAAGGCTGAAATATTTTTGGTGAAGCGGAAGAATAGATAGAGCTTAAAATATTTGTGAAGCTCCTATCAGAAGTCTAGACATGAACATCACAGCAAATTCCATCTATGTGAAAATATCAGGAGGTTGGGGTATGGGAGACTTTCCAAAACAGCCATGGCAAATTTGGTATTAGAACTGACTTGACACTGCCATTGGCAGTCCAGGTTCTTGACAGCTTTTTCTCTTTGACTGTTTATATTCTGGTGGATTGGTTGCCCTTGACTTCTTTCCTGTGTTCAGATCCCATCTTAAATATTTGTAACTTTAGCCTGGAAGAACACCCATCTTATTCCTAGAGACATAATAACCAGCTATCAGGCTGAATCCAATGAACATCATATTTAGGCTTATAATTAATTAAATTCACATTAGTTGAGCCAGTTTCAGTTTAATTTGGGAGTGTAATGGTTCAGATTACTTGGTTGGACAAGGTACATTAGAGAGTTTAACTTGTACTTTGGGGGATATATATGCATAATAGAATGTTAAAAGCTAAATGTAAGACTAAATTGCCTTAATTCATTCAGTTGCTTTGCTTCACCAATGAACCATTTTGTCAGAAAATAAATAACTTTAGGAACTGGAGACAAACTGAGCAAGACTTAATAAGAGCTATGTATGACATTTGAAGTCTTGGTCATTTTTATATATCAGAATTAAAATGTTTTAAAAGGTATATGAACTGATACATAACACCCTGGATGCTTAAAAGATAACATTAGCCTTTTTCTATTCATCATTTATTCTATTAGAAGATGATATTTATGTCACAAAAAGATTATACCAAGGTATGACTTCTTACTATAATATATTTAGTACTGTATTATCCACTTCAGTGTGATATTACACTTGAAGAAATATTTTCCTCTTATTGAATAATTCTTGAGTAAATATCACATTTTCAATTAATGCTTTTTAAAGTTGAATATCTAGCAATCTCCCATATATAAATATTTGAAAGAAAGATTTTGGGGCTGTCGTGGGGCACCCCTGTTTCCTGCTCCTAAGGAGGCTCAACCCTGGGACGGGGAGAGGTGACATGAGGAATAAGGGCTGCTGAAGCTCCCTGAGACAGCACAGGTGTTGGTTGCCGGAGCAGCCAAGCTGGTCACATGACCAGAAGGGGGCAGGGCCAGGCCTTAATAGACAGCCAAGGCCAAAGCCTAGCGGCAGTTCCCCTCTGGCAGCCTGAGCAGCGGGAGCTCCACTGTAGACCAGAGTGGGGCAGAGTAGCCTGATCGCTTGCGTGACGGCACGAGGAGTGGGAGTCTTGCTGCAGAGCAGAACAAAGCAGAGCAGAGCAGCCTGACCACCTGAGCATTGACATCATGGTACAGGGTGGAGAGGACCCTGATAGGGAGGTTTTGAAGGAGAGCCAAGGTGGCAAGGAATTTACGTTATAGCTGGTAGGCTGATTTTGTGTTACAGCCAGTGGGCTCATGGCTTTATGTTCATTGTTGTGGCGATTGTGTAATACCGGAGGACCAGGAGAGGTTGTAGGGGAAGGAGGAGGCCTCATTGGGAGCTCCCCAGTGGAGTGGGGGTGGGGTTCCTGCGTGCCCTGGGAGGGCACAGTGATTGGTGCTGGAGCTGGCACTGCGGGTGAGCGCTGGAGAGAGGCACGACATTGTAGGGTGTTGTGACCCCAGCCCTGTGGGAGAGGCAGTATTCTGCCCAGTGGGGCATAGGCCCCAGAGAGCGTGAGGGGCGCGAGAAGCACAGCATAGGCCCCAAAGGTTTGGCTTCCATGACCACTCTTTGGCGAGAAAGGCAGCGAGCTGCTGGGAAGAGATGGCCTCCACCTCTCCCCGCTAGGGAGGAGGCTTTTCTCAGCCAGGCTGGCTGACCTGCTCCACCGGGCTTTAAACTAAGCCCGCTGGGGGATAGGGGGACTACTGCCACTGCTGGCCCGCTGAGCAACCCTTGCAGAGCCAGCAGACCAAGGCACTTAAGGGAGCCCACCCCTGCCCCAGCCCTGGCACAATCTGTGGGCAAGGCAAGAGCCCCCAAGGGGACACTTGCCTGCCTATACACTAATGCCAGGAGCCTGGGCAACAAGCAGGAGGAGCTCATCCTCCTACTCAGTGCAAAGAATTATGACGTCATTGGGATAACATAGACCTGGTGGGACTCCAGCTATGACTGGACCATGGGTAAAGAGGGCTATACCCTGTACAGGAGGGATCGTGTTGACAAAAGGGGCGGGGGTGTAGCTCTCTGTGTGAAGGAAAGATACATGTCCCTGCAAGCTAATGTTGGCAACCAGCATGGACAGCTAGAGACCCTCTGGGTAAAAATTCGTGGGGAATATGGCACAGGGAACACAACGGTCGGAGTCTACTACAGACCTCCCACTCAAAGTCCCGAGCTTGACCAGGAGTTCACCTGGGAACTGACTGAGGCCGCTTGCTCCAGGACCTTGGTTGTCATGGGTGACTTCAATTACCCGGACATCTCCTGGGAAGATCACTCAGCAAAATCCAAGCGGTCGAAAAGCTTTCTCTTGTGTGTGGATGACCTCTGACTCAAGAAGTCTATGGGCCAATGAGAGGCAAAGTGCTGCTCGATCTGGTACTGGCTACGGGGGACGACCTAATTGGCAACCTAGTGATCGATGGGAAGCTGGGTGACAGCGACCACAAGCTGATCACCTTCACCATCCGCCGTAAAGCTGGCAAGTCAGTCAGCAACACAGAAGTCCTTGACTTCAGAAAAGCCGACTTTGACAAGCTCAAGAGGCTTGTCGGTCAGGCCCTTAGGGACCATGACCCCAGGGAGATGGGAGTTCAAGAAGAGTGGTTGTTCCTCAAGGAAGTGATCCTCAATGCACAAGCTAAATCTATTCCAACATGGAGGAAAGGCAGCAAGAAGGCACAGCAGCCCTCCTGGCTCTCCAGGGACCTAGCGGACCTCCTACAGCTAAAAAGGAAAACCTACAAAGGATGGAGGATGGGATTCACCTCCAAGGAGAATTATTCTGCACTGGTCTGGTCCTGCAGGGAGCAAACCAGGAAAGCCAAGGCTGCAATTGAACTCCAACTAGCTTCAAGCATCAAGGACAACAAAAAGTCCTTTTTCAGATATGTGGGGAGCCGGAGGAAAAGCAAGGGCAACGTTGGACCCCTGCTAAACCAGATGGGGCAACTGACAACTGACGCCCAGGAAAAAGCCAACCTATTAAATAGGTACTTTGCATCAGCCTTTCATCAGTCCCATGGGACGCCCATGCCTGCTATGGGACAGGGAGATCCGGGTGATGGGGGTCCCCTACCCTCCATCAATGCTGACCTCATGAAGGAACATCTTGAGAAGCTGGATACCTTCAAGTCAGCCGGCCCTGACAATCTTCACCCCAGGGTACTCAAGGAGCTGGCGAGCATCATAACCCAGCCCCTGGCACGGATCTTGGAAAACTCCTGGCGCTCTGGTGTAGTGCCCAAAGACTTGAAGAAGGCCAATGTGGTGCTGATCTTCAAGAAAGGGAGGAGAGTGGATCCGGCTAACTACAGGCCCATTAGCCTGACTTCTATCCTGGGGAAGATCTTAGAAAAGTTTATTAAGGAGGCCATCCTTGATGGACTGGCCCAGGCTAACATTCTATGGGACAGCCAGCACGGGTTTGTTGCGGGTAGGTCTTGTTTGACCAATCTTATTTCCTTCTATGACCGGGTGACCTATCACCTGGACGAGGGAGAAGAGATTGATGTCATATATCTTGACTTCAAAAAAGCTTTTGATCTGGTATCCCATGATCACCTCTTGGCCAAACTGCCCAGTTGCGGCCTTGGCTCCACTACGATCCGTTGGCTGGGAAATTGGCTCCGTGGTTGGACCCAGAGGGTTGTAATTGATGGCAGTCACTCATAGTGGTGCCTTGTGACCAGTGGGGTCCCTCAGGGCTCTGTCCTTGGACCCATCCTGTTCAACATCTTCATTAATGATGTGGACATTGGAGTCAGGAGTGGACTGGCCAAGTTCGCCAATGACACCAAACTTTGGGGCAAAGCATCCACGCCAGAAGATAGGCGGGTGATCCAGGCTGACCTGGACAAGCTCAGCAAATGGGCAGACGAGAACCTGATGGTGTTTAACACCGAAAAATGCAAGGTTCTCCACCTTGGGAGGAAAAATCTGCAGCATCCTTATAGGCTCGGCAGTGCTACGTTGGATAGCACTACAGAAGAAAGAGACTTGGGGGTCATCATTGACCACAAGATGAACATGAGCCCGCAATGCGATGCTGCAGCTAATAAAGCGACCAAAATGCTGGCTTGCATCCATAGATGCTTCTTGAGCAAATCCCGGGACGTCATTCTCCCCTTGTACTCGGCCTTGGTGAGGCAGCAGCTGGAGTACTGCGTCCAGTTTTGGGCTCCACAATTCGAAAAGGATGTGGAGAAGCTTGAGAGAGTCCAGAGAAGAGCCACGTGCATGATCAGAGGTCTGGAAAACAGATCTTACGATGATAGGCTGAGAGCCATGGGACTCTTTAGCTTGGAAAAGTGCAGGCTCAGGGGTGATCTGATGGCCACCTATAAGTTTATCAGGGGTGACCACCAGGATCTGGGGGAACGTTTGTTCACCAGAGTGCCCCAAGGGATGACTAGGTCAAACGGTCTCAAACTCCTGCAAGACCATTTCAGGCTGGACATAAGGAAGAATTTCTTTACTGTCCGAGCCCCCAAGGTCTGGAACAGTCTGCCATCGGAGGTGGTTCAAGCAGCTACATTGAACACCTTCAAGAGCAAATTGGATGCTTATCTTGCTGGGATCCTATGACCCCAGCTGACTTCCTGCCCTTTGGGCAGGGGGCTGGACTCGATGATCTCCCGAGGTCCCTTCCAGCCCTGATGTCTATGAAATCTATGTCTATGAGAGGGCGAGGAGCGTGAGAAGCACAGCGTAGGCCCCAGAGAGGGCGAGGAGCGCGAGAAGCGCAGCGTAGGCCCCAGAGAGGGTAGGAGAGCGCGAGAAGCGCAGCATAGGCCCAGAGAGGGTGAGGGGCGCGAGAAGCGCCGTGAAGACCCCAGAGATGGCGAGGAGCGCGAGAAGCACCGCGTAGGCCCCACAGAGGATGAGGAGTGTGAGAAGCACCGTGTAGGTCCCAGAAAGGGTGAAGGGCGCGAGGAGTGCAGTGAAGGCCCCAGGGAGGGCAAATTAGAATAGGAGGCTCCAGGGTGAGCGATTGGCCTTCTACCGGCACAGAGTCCCGGAGCAGGGCGAGTGCGCGATAAAAGTCCTGGAGAGGGGCAGGCATGCAAGCACAAGCCTGGGGAGGGGCAGACGTGCAGATAGGGGCCCGACAGAGATGAGGCACGTACAGAATAGAAGCCAGAGAGGGCTGGGCACGCGATTAGAAGCCCGAGAGGGCTGAGTGCACGATAGAAGCCGCAGTGGGCTGAGCGTGTGATTAGAAGCCAGACTGGGCCAAGCTTGAGAGTAAGAGCCTAGACAGGGCTGCATGTACATTTGACAGGCCTGGAGAGGGCGCGTATACAATAAGGGCGCGAGGGGCACCTATACTGGAGAGGCCCTGGGAGAAGGGTGCTTATAGTGGAAAGACCCCGGAAAGAGCGTTTATAGGACAGAAGCCCGGAAAAGGGCGAGAAGGTGAACAGAAGCCCGGGAGGGGTGAGTATATTGGGCGCGCATACTGAGAGACCCCAGAGAGAGGGGGTGCGCGTATTGAGAGACCCCAGGTAGGGATGAGCATACAGACATAAGAATGTCCGGAACACCGGCGAGGCTTGGGTGTGGTATTGGGGGCAGAAGGAGCCACCCGATGCCCTAGGGTGAGTGCTCCAAGAGATACCTGTAGAGGGCAAGAGCACTGGGTCTGAGAAGCCCAGGAAAGGCAGCCTCCCACTAATATTATATAAACAGCAAAGACGTGGTGGGCGAGATGAGGGTGCCAGAAGGGCAACTTGGCACGGTAGGGGCGCAGGAAAGATCACGGCCACTCCTGGGTCCCCACCCCGTGACAGGGGCTTTTAAATATTTTTAGGTATAGCCCTGATTCACACCCTACAGTACCAAAGGCTTCAGACTGTACTTCCCATGGATTTACATTAGCTATCATAGCTGTCTATCCAGCTTCTTGGATTGTCACTGGTCATTGATATATATGAGTAAGTTCAGAATTTTGCCCATTGCCATTAATAATGCAAATTACTGGGGGTTTGTTTTCAGGAATTGTTCAAAGTGCTGTGCAGCATATTAATAACTATTGGTTACTCTGTTTCAGCTTCTGAGTGCATTGCTGAGTAAATTAGTTACTTAATAGCTAAAAAGAATGAGTGCCAAAAGCATGAATATGCCTGTGTTGTGGTATGCAGAGATCATGGCTTGTATTAACCCAGTTCTCACATAATTAATTTTCAGTTTTGCTATTAGAGATTAAAAGACAAATTTATTTGTAGTGTTCAGATATGGTTGGCATTGTTTACTCAGTGCTATTAAATAGCATTCAGTCTGTGCTTTAAGATTTTAGTTGCTATCATGATCTTCAGGGCTGTAAATTAGAACAGATTACAACCCTATCAGGCACAGATCTTGTGCAAAGAGAATTTTTATGCCTGTTTAAATTTCAGTAATGGCACATTCTTACAACATTCTGATTAAGTAAATCTAAAATGAAGGAATATTTTAACTTAAATTGTTGTATACTCTTTGTGTTTTTGCATGGAAAATCTTTTAAAAAATTATAAACGGCACTTTATTATATAATGTTTTCTCACTAAGGGAATGTGCATCATGAAAGCACATCAGCCCATCAAGGACTTTGTTTTCAAAATTCAGAGGAGCTGCTAAAATAAAGTGAATGATTGTGTTTAAATAATACATTCTGAGCTAGGCCTTTCTGAACCCACATAACATATGCAACAAAATATGATGTATATAAGAATGTACTTTGCCTTGACATACATCACACTGTAGTTTAGAGCACTGAGCAGCTGTCACATATAAATCAAGGGAACAAAAATGAGCATATAAGAAATTAAGTTTACCAAAGAGGATTTAGTAGTCTGAGTGACACAAAGGCCTCTGATTTCTTGTCATTGATGGTGGAACAGCTACAGAATTGATTCCCCCACACATTTTATTTTTGACCAATGTAAAGCAGTTTCTTTTTTCTTCTTTCTCTTCTCTTCTTGTTGTCTTTCTTATTTTTATTATTCAAGGGCTTTCTTTTTTTTAAAGAGTGCCTAAAATTAAGCTAATCTAAGTTAGATCAATTTACCTTGTGCTTCTGGATGATTTTGTGATTTTTCAACGGCACTAAGGCCCCCGGCAGATATTACATGTATCGTGTTATTGATGCTAGTTTCATGCATTAAATGTGAACCTGTCAGATGTTAAAGCAATTTTGTTGGGTGAGCAGCCTGGGATCCAGGAAGCATTTCCCAGTCTTGGTCTGCCTGTGCACCCATTAAAGTGATGTATTCTGTCCTTGAGGGAAATCCTGTAGACAGGACAGTTGCCAGGAGTGGTCAGAGGTCAGTTCACCAGCTCCCCCAGCTGGTAAAAGCTGGTAGCAGTGCCTCCTGTCCTGTGTTTTTTTTTCTAAATAGGGATGTGTTGTAGGCCTGTGCAAAATGGCTAGTATTCACTTCAGATTCAGATTTGGCTGATTCGGGAGACAGCAATTCAATTCAGTGATTTTAATCACTGTCCTGAATTGATTTGGCCGAATCTGATTCGGGGATTCAGCCACCACTGAATCGGCAGAATCTCTGAATCAAACAGGCCCCATCCCCCACCCGCTTGCTGAACCCAGTCAATGGCTGCCCCACCCAGCCCCAGCGTCCTGGCACTTAAGAAAAAAGCAAAAAAAAAAAGCCCTGCACTCACCAGCTCCTGCCAGGTGAGCAGGCGTGGGTCAGATGTGCTCAGGGTGCTGAGGGAGCAGGCAGCGGATGGGGCCTAGCAGAAGTCCCCACATGGTCTCTCCTACCACCCCTTCCTTATTAGTATGGAGCCTGGGTCAGTTCCTTGCAGTGGTGAGTGGGGACTGCCTGAATCGCCGAATCCCTGAATCTTTCGTGAATAGTTTTGGACCTTTTTATTGGTCTTCCTATTTGATAAGGAGATTCGGCCACCAAATCGGGCTGAATCTTATCTGAATTGAATCAGCATCCAAAGCTTCACACAGCCCTAATGTGAAGACTGGGAATATGTGGCTTGGTAGAATATGCCACTTTTCAGATCTGCAAAAAAAAAAAAAAGGGAAAAATCAAAAGTCCCTTTGCACAAGTAAGTGAGCATCTAGAAGGGGCCTAAGGTGACTAAATATATATATGGTGGCTTAGAAGAATTTTAAGAACCCCTAAGCAGATAGGATAGATGGTTCCCAGTTAAATTAATTAATTCAAGTACATGAATTGCCTTAGGCACTTGTGGAAAATTGATCTCTAATCTATATTTACAAACCCGCATAAATGGCTCAGCAGCACTCTTTGATTCTGTGAAAATTATGGGTTTTGAGCACATCTGAAAACTTCAACTATTTATTTGGGTACTTCAGTTTGGACTTTGGGAACATGGTTTCAAATGCACATTTCTGAAAGTCTTTTCATAGATATTCACCCTCATTTTTTGTATCCTAATAATTTTTGCTATAATTAATTGGTTTAGTGTTACATTCAGGACAAGATGCCAACAATATTATTAATTTAAGACCATAAATAAAACTTGAAATGCATGAATCTCCTGCAGAGGTTAGAGAAGCCAAAGCCATTTTTATATTCCCTTTCCAACTGAATGTTTTTGATTGTGTTATAAAAGACTTTGATCGCTGTGAAATGTTCTGGGTTACATTATTACATTTATATCACATAAAATAATATTAAAAATGCATGAAGTGCATAGAGCACTTCAGGTAATTGGTACCCATGTATAAACTAGATGACCTAAAGCCACATGACTTTTCAGTCTCTTATTTCTGTGCAGTAAATTTTTGCCTCCGTTCTGTGTATAGGCATGACCCTCTGGCACAAGGATGTTAAACTCATCTGGCTGGAAATTTGGCAGCAGCTGGGAATTTGGTGGTGTCAGCATTAATTGCAGTAGCTCCTGGAGCCACGTAAAATAATTCTGTCACTGCTTACTACTACTGTATTTTTGTGCATATAGCCTGCGGGCTATATACGTTTTTACAAACTTGATGGGTGGGTGCAAGTGCGGGCTCTGCCAGGGCTCACTACAGACTCTCACCACCCACCATGTCTTGGGTGGAGGCTGCAGGCAGGTGGTGAGAGTCTGCAGTGAGCTCCAGCAGAACCTGCTGGGCACGGCCGCCAGAACCGGAGCTGGAGCCGGGGCTTGCCGCTGAGACATGGTGGATGGTGAGAGTCTGCAGTGAGCCCCGGCAGAGCCCACGCTTGCAACCATGTCTCTGGGGGAGGCTGCAGGCGGGTGGTGAGAGTCTGCGGTGAGTCCCGGCTCCGGCTCCAGCTCCAGCTCCGGCTCTGGCGGCCGTGTCCAGCAGAGCCTGCGCTTGCGGCCATGTCTTGGGGGGCAGGGAATACTGTACATGGGTGTGGGGAATACATGGGTGTGGGGAATACACAAGCTATTTCATGAAAATACAATTTTCCATGGGTTATACCTGGGTGTGGTTTATACATGGGTGCGGGCTATATGCTTGAAAATATGGTACATTTCCTATCCCACGGCTAGATCTGGGGCGCACGCCCAGAAAGCTGTAAGTTGGGACAAACACAGTATGCTGATGACTTCGGGAACTGTGGCAAACTCTCAGCCCCATGGGAAGCCCCACTAGACAGATGATGTGGCTCTGGGGGCCAGATCTTGTCCACGGACCATATCTTTGACATGCCTGCTTTAGCAAATCTTGCCGATAAAGATAAATAGTGCTCACCTTCTTGAGTACCCACTGGAGAGGACCGTGAATGGTCTCTAGCAGTCTTTGAGGATACATGAGCAGAGTGGGGACAAATTCTGCAGGTGTGGGACAAAGCTGGAGGACTAGGTGCTTTCTGTACCATTGTATCCCTCCCCAGACCTGCAAGAAATAACCAAGAGAAGTTATGCTGAGCCTGTCAGAATTAGTTTTCTTCTACTTATCTAAGCTATTTCTAAAATATCTGAGAACTATGTATCTTTCCCTTTTGATGTGTTTTTTTGCCATTTGCACTACTCAAATATAGAGGCAGGAAGGTTAGGGCAAAAGAACCAGCAGGGAAATCTGTAAGATTGTTGTTCCTATAGAAGGTATTACACTTTATGAGCTTAAGCAGTGTTTCTCAACCAGTTAGATGTGACGGTTGTGTAGGTGGGACTTCAACTCGTTGCCCAGTTGAAAAAAATCAAAGTTGTTTGTACTTCAAATAAATGAATCAATGGATATCTCGAACAGTGGGGTTTTATTTTTATCATGGTGGGACCAGGGTTTTTTTGACAAAGAGTGTGGTGGGACATAAGGTGCAAAAGGTTGAGAACCACTGAGTTACAGGGCCGGGGTTGTTTAAAGTGAAAAAGGCTCCGTAGGGTTACAAGAGATGCTTGGATTTGGAGGCCCTGACCACTGTCATTGATTGGTGGAGAGCTACTACTTCTTTCTTCTTAGGTAGAATAATACAATGAAAATACCATAATATACACATACACACATCATTTCTGGCATCTTTCTCTTAAATATGGGGCTGCTTGGAGTTCTGAACTTTATTACATTAGTCTAAAAAAATCACTCCAGATAATTGGGGATAGATAAGATGAGATACAGCATTATAAAGCATCCCCACCCCTGAACTGTAAATATTCAGTATTTCTTATTTTAATATAAAATGTTTGAGCCTTGAAAGATTATTCTGTTTAAGATAATTTCAGTCTTAACAGCCTATAGCAATTTAATTTATTTTACTTTTTTTTCTTTTTAGGGCAAAAAACCAAGTTTGCTCACTCAGTGAGTTTTTTTCAGTATTCGGAACATTATGTTGCCAGTGTATGAATTATGTGTTGCATAGTTTGTGTGTCAGATCCACAGGAATGAAAGCTATAATATGAATCATTATTGATGACTTTCTTGAGTTGGGAATTTATTATCATTGATGCCACTGGAACACATAACCTGTGAGACATTCTAATGTATTTACCAGCTGGTAGAGTTCTGATACCTTTACTGTAAGAGCAGTGGGAATGGCTGGAGAAAATTTTGTGAAAGAATACATAGCTGTAGATTAAAAGGAAATGGTAATCACTGCTCATCTCAGCAAAAGGAACAAAGTACCTGAATGCTGTATCTGTCAATCCAGCAATCCGTCAAAATACTATTATGGTAAAGGGGACCATATAGCTAAGTATCTCACAAGCTTTAATGTATTTGCCTTCACAGCTGCTCTGTGAGCTATGGAAGTGATATTTCTTATCCTTTAGTTATCACTCAGAATTCATAACAACATTTTTTCTTATATTCTAGCAAATGAGTCAGGTAGCACCAGAGCTGTTATGCCTGACTATTAGCACAAGGAAAACCATAACATACATGAATATTTTCTTAAAGCCTCAAGTATTTTCAGGCTACATGAAGGCTATTTCATGCAACATGAATTTTCTTATACCTTATGAAGACTGCTCTTCAAAATTATTTTAAACAATACTCTAGTTTTCCAAAAAGTATTTTGTGAAACCTACTCCTAAAATGGGGGGTTTACCTAAATAGGATCTGTAGACTCAAGGTTTTGTCCAAACCCAGTAAAGCTTGTTCTGCCTATATATATCTTATTTATTTAGGCTGTAAAGGTGCATATCTGTCCTACCTTCTGACTGACTTCAGACTAACTTTGCTAACTAACAACATCTCCCCAAACCCACTAAAATCATTGATATGCATTGACTGTGGTGGATTCTGAATTATGTCCAGGCATCAAATCTAACAGGAAGAAAAAAGACAAAGGAAAGATTTCTGAATTCATAACAGTCTCATCCCTGTGGATCACGTAATGTAACTTATGCAACACATATTTTCATACACTGTCAACATCATCCATCCTCTTATTAGAAAATTGGTTGTATGAGTGTGTTTGACTCATTATTACATTGGATTTGCTCTCCTGTATTATTGAAAAGAAATGAATTGGAAAGGCATCATATTACAGAGAAGTGGAGAAAAGTGGCTTAACTCTATGATTCCCTATTTTGAAAACCTCATGTGGTAGTGTGTTGGGTACCCAGTTACTCTGAGGAACAAGCCTAAGCTTGGAAACAGCTGTTTTACACAATATTCTCCTCTTTTAATTCTGTAGAAACATTACTGGGAAAACTTAGTGTTAAGACTAAAATTATCCTCTTTGTCATGCTGTGCCATTTTGTTTTCTATTGGAGGAAACCAAAAACACCCAGGTCCCACAATTATTGGTTTTTGTATTTGCAAATCTAACTTCTAAATCCCTCAAATGTGCCACTTTACAGGCATGTACAGACAAAGATAAGTCCTCTGTCCTTCACAACTCACAGTATAATAAATACCAGCACAACACAAAGGGCTGGATTCTGAGACTTGTACTGTAAGCAGCTCTATTTTAAGTCAGTGGCATACTAATTAGAGTATGGCACTACTCAGTACAAGTAGACATGGATGGAACTGAGTCAAAGTGACTGAGTGCTGAAGTTAAGTAGGAATCTTGGTAGATCTCTATATTTTTCTATTTTTATTCATTTTTATTGGGGGATGGAGAAGTAAATGAGCGAAATAACTTGATGTGTTAATGTTTCATTGTGAAGAGATCAATTTATGGGCCATAAGAAAAAGTCTTCCCTGTTTGCATAAACCATTGTTTAAACCTTTAAACATATTTGAACATTAATCTATTAAGGAGATTTCTCTTTACATTTTAATCATGATGTAGTGAATATACATACTTTTTTGTTTCTAGAAGAAAAATATGCATTTCAAATAAATCTTGAAAGGCAGAAAAATACAAACATTCAGGTTCTTGGAAGCCATGGCATTATATCTTAACAGAAGAGGATCCTTTCCCTTGTCGTTTTTGCTCTGTCAGAATTGATGCATGAGGATTTTAATCTGTGTTTTTATTGTACCAGAAATTAATTCCAAACCCACATAATCTTATTTCCTAATTAAATGTTTGAGAACTGTTGATATGTATATTTGCATGTGATTAGCTAGTGAAGTTGTGCATGCAGGTCTTTTGCTTTTAAACTAGCCTGGAGTCAATAAATCTTTTTACAGATGTCAATTTGGTCAGCAGTAAAGAGGTAAATAGAAACTAATGACACTCATCAAGTCCATGGCATGAAAGATTTATTGGGTACAATCATTTAACACTTTCATAAAGTCAATATAAAGGAAAGAAACAGGTTTCTTATTATGGTAAACTGCATTTCTACTGTCAGCACATAGTGATTTATGACAAACCTAGGGCCGGGATTAGGATATTATAAATGGAGAAAAATGGAAGGCTCATTAATTTTTTATACCTACAGGTAGAAGACATGCAGTGGACCAATAAAGAACACATTCATCCAGCATCTCTCTGCAGCCTTCCCTGTAAACCTGGAGAAAGAAAGAAAACAGTAAAGGGAGTGTCATGCTGTTGGCACTGTGAGCGCTGTGATGGGTACCATTACCAAGTGGATGAATTTACCTGTGAACTGTGTCCTTTTAATAAGAGACCAAATGCCAACCGTACAGATTGCCAGCTTATTCCCATAATCAAACTGGAATGGCATTCTCCTTGGGCTATTGTGCCTGTATTTGTTGCTATGCTTGGAATTATTGCAACCACCTTTGTAATTGTGACTTTTGTCCGCTACAACGACACCCCCATTGTCAGGGCCTCTGGACGTGAACTTAGCTATGTGCTCTTGACTGGGATTTTTCTCTGTTACTCTATTACTTTTTTAATGATTGCAACTCCAGATACCGTGGTATGCTCGTTTCGACGGATCTTTTTAGGACTTGGCATGTGCTTCAGTTATGCTGCCTTGCTCACCAAAACAAACAGAATTCACAGAATATTTGAACAAGGTAAAAAATCTGTCACTGCTCCAAAGTTTATTAGTCCAGCTTCACAGCTGGTGATCACCTTCAGCCTCATATCCATGCAACTTATTGGAGTCTTCATTTGGTTTGCTATTGATCCACCACATATCATAGTAGATTATGGAGAACAGAGGACACTTGATCCAGAAAATGCCAGGGGAGTTCTCAAATGTGACATTTCTGATCTTTCACTAATTTGTTCCCTGGGATACAGTATTCTCTTGATGGTCACATGCACTGTTTATGCTATTAAAACAAGAGGGGTTCCAGAGACCTTCAATGAAGCAAAACCCATTGGATTTACTATGTACACCACCTGCATTATTTGGTTAGCTTTTATTCCAATCTTTTTTGGTACTGCACAGTCAGCAGAGAAGGTAAGTGGTGATAATATTGATAATCAAAGATTAACCTGTCTTTATTTTTAGTTGGTATACTTATAGCACTCAGTCTTATAGATGACCAATTGTGAAAGTTTACTGTGAGCACAAGCTCCAATAATATTAAATATTGGAAGTCAATGGAAAGATAAATTGAAAAGATATATTTCTTTGAGTTTGTAACAAGATTTTGCATATGGATAAAAAAGCCATAATAATTAGGCATTTTCTGAACATATATTTAACTTAAATAGCTGCTTCTACTAATGCTTATTATTATCTTTCCATGATGCCCTAGCCTCTTTTATGAAATACTATAAATCATTGTCAGCTACAAGAGATCTGATACAAATTGTTATATTTTAAAGTCTAGGAAGATCAACTTACATTTGTCAAAAATAATGAAGAAGAATGTCTCAGCTGAATGAAAGGAAGTACTGTTACTTGTTGGTGGTACATGCAGTAGGATAAAAGAGAAAAGAAAATGCCTAATATATTAAGTATTTATTTTACATAAAACAATACACAAAAGCTTAGCTAATTAATTGTCAGCTCATTGAGGGAGTTAGGCTTTTGATAATGAGCTCTTTTGATGAGGTATTCAAAGATCACATCTTCCTTGTTCGGCTGACAAGGTTCTTTTCTGATATCAGTCAGGGGGAACCATGCACACCATATCAAACATTTAACTCTACCTCTCTCCATTCTAATTGGAAGACAGAGATAAATATAATCTACATGGATTTATTTCCGGCTGACACTGGAAATGATAACACGTCATCCAGGAAAGAGCAATAAAAAATCAATCTCCAAATGTATTTAGAAATCTTAAAAATATAATTAAAAAAAATAAGGCATGGATCCCAAAAAATAAATCCTTGCTGGTCGTATGAAACCTTCTCTTTCTCCTCCTTCTGCCCCCATAGCTCCCCCCTCCAAAAAAAAAACAAACCAGGAAAAACAAAATATTCACACAAAAACAAAGAAAACCCCAAACCCTCAAACAGACAGACAGACAAACAAAAGATGTACACAGTATAAAGAGCTAAACAGACTTTCTGAATAGTTCCGGCTGCCACAGTCAAGACCTGTGACTTTCCGTGGCTTGCACAACCTTATTCACAGGGGGAAAACTGCTACAGGTATTTATGGAAAATGGAGCACTAAGCTGGTGACACATCTATGGAGCAGCCTATAAAGATGAAAAGTTCTGGGACTTTAAACTGAAACAGGAAAACGTATTTAGCTGATAAATATCTGCATGGATTTGAATTCTGATTTTCAAGGAGGTTCAAATCAGGAAAAAAGAGAAATACAGTGCTTTTCATTTGAAGAGAATGGAGCCAGTTCAGGCCAAGTGGAATTTAGCAATGGAGGGCATCTGTGCCCAAACAAATGTATTTCTGGGTAATGGAAAACAGAAATACTACTTGACTGTCAGCTGTACAGTGACTTAATTTACAGAATTAGTTCACATTTATTTGAAAGAAGAGGTGACTCATTCTTGACCTCTAAAGAAAAAAATAATAAACACCTCTGTTTGGCTTTTTATGTGGAATCCCAAAGTGAAGTTATAAGCAAAGTAAATCTCCTAGCTGTTGGCACTAAACTTAAAAATAATTATGTAAATAAACGTAAATAAACTAAACTGGAAAAATAATTATTTGAATTGCAATACTACTGTATTAGCATTTTAATTTGTTTTTTTTTCTTCCTGAAAGGTATTGTACAAATAATAAGAATAACCCATCATTTAAAAACAATGTAACAACTAACTATTTTTCCAGTGCTTCTACTTTTTCATATATAAAAACGTATTTCCACTTCGAGTTTTATGTGTGGCCTCACAATAGCTTACACACAGTTAAATTGTTTATCTAAATGGGATAAAAATGTAATAAATATTGCTCACATGTATTGAAATTGCCTGGATATAGTGACACTAAGTTACTTATAATTTTCTTAGTTAATAAGAATTTTTAAAAGGCCAATTGTAAAACAAGCTGATGCGTTATAAAATATCTTAATTGTGATTAGATTATATAAACTTACTTTATTCTATCAAGGAAATAAGCGGAGACATTAAATGGTGGATTTTGAGGTCCTTATTTACCTTGGAACTTGGAACTTGTCTGGAGACGATACTAAAGTCTTTAAATTATTAGGCTATAATGCTTAAGTTTGTTCAGAGAGAATCTACCTATAAATCAGATAACTTAAAGTACTGCGTAAGAGCAAAGGATGCATTCTTGAAATGCTGATAGTAGTAAACTTTAACAAGTGTACTTTATACCCTAGATCTACTCCCATGGGGGAGGTATTTTAATGCACCTGTATCTCTAGATACAATCCAATCCTCTTCAATAAACAACTGTTCCATCAGCTTCTCTAATAGTGAAAATATTCTGGGGTACTTCCATATTCCCATATATTGCTTATACCTACAACAAACAGTAGACCAGGCTGCCTGTGTTTTGGAAAGAGAATGCATACCTCCAAGAATGAATGAGAATACCATTTAGGTGAAAGTATTTCAATAAACTGTTCATCTACTTCCATGATATTTATGCAGATAAACAGAGAGACGAGGCAATTTAAGAAGTGTTCTTTTTTAAACTAACAGGAGAACAGATCCAGTGTCCATTGATGGCAATGGAAAGGATCCCATTGGTAGGTCAGTCCCAGAATAGGTAAGCATCCAAGGAGTTTTTAGAAAGGCTGAAGGGAAGTTTAAAAGGGTATTCTGCTGCCCAGAATTTAGGACTCCATCCATCACCTCTATAAAATAAGCATTGACATCAATAAAACACGGTGTTGGAGCTTCAAGTGTGTACATAAGTGCTTCACTGAATCTGGAGTTGTAGGGTAAGTAAAGATGTTCAAGAAGCCTGTGGCAAAAGTGCTGTAAGTATAGCGCTTTACTGAAAAATCTGTAGATTATGTTGGGACAGAACTGAAAACACATGTGCTGTTTGGTGCAGGAAGCTTGGAGCCTGCCTGCACAGCTGTGGGCAGCAGCCTGGGGAAGCTCCATCCAGGAGCCTGTGGGAGTACCTGAACAGCCAGCCACCCTTGAGTGGATAGCAGTGCCCCTCTCCCCAGCCCCAGCCCCGCTCAACAGGTGGGGAGGGGAAATAGAGCCTTTCTGCCCTGTGGACTCAGCGTGGCCCCCAACCAAGACTTGTGCCCACACGCTGGGGTGGTGAGGGATGGGTTCTGCATGGCAGAGAGGCTCAGTTTCCCAGCTGCAGCCAGGAACCTGGGGAAATGGAGCCTCTCTGCTATGTGGACCCAGCCCATGTGGCTGGTGGGAGAGAGGCCATGGACTCCTTCCCTTGCAACCCTCCTGGCCAGGCTGCAGCACGCTGTTGGACTGGGGTGGCTGCAGGGACAGGAACCTTCATTTCCCCTCCCTTGGCCAGGCTCTGTGGGGGACTGGGAATGTCCCTGGTGCCCCTGACTTGGCAGTCTTGCGCAATGCTGCCTGGGATGGCGGTGGCCATGCTCTAATTTAACCCTCACTAAAGCACTCTGACAGAAAGCTCGCTGCCAGAGCTGTGAATGTCTGTTCTGTTACAACTTTAGAGTGCTTTCTACCTGCTTAAAGTGAGACGGGTAGGGATCTACTCAAGTGCCTGGAGGGGAAGTAAAAATTGCAGACTGCTTGTAGTGCCTGCAGCCATTTTCAGGGTCTCTTCTTGGCAAGCTCCCCCTCCCTCTGATTGACTGAGGGGCCCCAGCAGAACCTGCCCCACACCACTGATTGGCTGAGAGCCGCCTTTCATGTAGCTCCACCCCTCACCACTGATTGGTGGAGAGAGGTGGGACCACACAAAAGGCAGCCCTCTCCATCAACCAGTGGCAGAGGGAAGAGGGGGCAGCCACCATCTTGGCTGCTCCCCTTGAAGCAGAAAGCTTCCCCTTCTCTGGCAGGCTGCAAGGTTGGGCTGCAGCAGCCACTGGCTCCCACTGGGGAGCCAGCATTTTATTTTTAGTAAGTATTTTTTGAAGGGGCAATTCCACAAAAAAATTACAAAATCATGAATTGAGTGGATCCCTAGAGACAGATGTACCTAGCCTAAATGTACAAGGCTCTAGACTGAACTCTCAAGTGAGAAAAGAAAAGGCTTGCAAGTTTAAATTTACTAAGCCACCTTCTTAGCTGGTGGAAATTCATGTAACTTCCATTCACGTCAGCAGAGTTAGGGTGATTCATACTGTTCTGGCCCAATGTATGTTAAATCTTATTAATGGTCCTCTGGATGTTTTTCTTTTCTGTCTCTGATTACTCATAGCCATATGTACACTGCAAACTTACTTTGTTCAGCAGTAACGCTCATAGACAACACATTGTGTGGTGCTGAGGGAACACTAGTTAACACTGCTATATGACAGTATCTATTAGCTCAACCTCACACTTCCCCCCCCTCCCCACTATCAGCAGGGCACAGATATAGCTATCATGTTTCTGTTGTGGGCACAGTATGTGGATCAGCATGGAATATTTGAGGGCATCACTGCTTGGCACAGTAAGTTTGCAATCCAGACATAGCCCAGAAGTATATAAATATAAAAAATAAGAAGCTTTAGAAGTATTTAAGAAAGAAATTAAATTTAAATATGGGGATCATGTCTTAGCAACTAAGCAAAGGTTCAAAAACAAGCAAAGACAACCTCCAATGGTCTATGTGGAGTGCTTTTTATATATCTCCACATGTCAATTATCCTGAACCTCAATCAGAAGACCATAAAAGACACATACATGCCTAAGGAAGCCATTCTTCTGATTATTATTTCTGCAGCTTTTCAGTTCATGGCAGTTGCTGCCAGCAGGCTTCAAAGAGGCAGACAAGAAAAGTATGTAGGTTTTGTTCGTAAGCAATCTCCATCATCAACCTAAGTGTGAGAACAATAAAGGGCAATGACTCTGCATATTGTTTGACTGCTTTTCTCTTTCATTATTTTGTCACTTTATGATTGTGCTGTCGTCTTCCACAGCTCTTTCTGTAAGAAAGGGAACCCACTAGGAGCAATGAAAGGCATTTCAAAGCTTTAACGGAATAATGTGAAAAATCTAGCCCCAAGATATAAAACATGATATTCCTAGCATATAAGTAAATGCCACTGAGGTGCTTGAGTGAAAATCATGAAAATTCTACAAGATAGCATTCCATCAGCATAGCCTTTGAGCATACATTTGTATGGCAACATCTTAATGTATGGGAATCATCTGGAATAGAGATGTCTTAAATGTCATGATGGTTGGAGTTCTATAGAATAAAGTGTGAAATTGGCTGAATGATTAAAACAGATGCTTTATGAACCTCTGGGTAAAATTAACTTACAACGGCAGACTGCACAAGAATCGGCTGAGGATAGATGGCTGTCTAAAGTATATCCCTATTCAAGGAACAGAACTGCTTTAATTTCCTTGCATTACTCGTTTTATAAGTTTTGACAGGTGGATGAATCATGTTCATTCAACAGATAATAAAGTTATCATTTATTATATTAACAGAACAGTGTTCTGTTTTGAATGATTACGTGAACACTTGTTTTCCATATTGCAAAAAAAAGGAAGCTGCATTTTTTATGAGAAAAGAGGATTCACAAAGAAAACCTCTCCAAAACCCTGAAGTATTATTCCTTCAAGAAAGCAATGAAATAATTGCAATACTTAAATAGAAATGATTCAGCTTCTGTCCAAGCTACACTGGCAACTTTGATCTTTCCTTTCACAGCTTCTGTAAAACCAAAGTAAAAAGTATGAAGTAAACAGATAGCATGATTCTTCTTATAAATTAGTATTCTTACTTCCCTGTTAATCGTGCAGTTCCTATAGTATTGTTCATTAACCAAACAGGCTGATACAACATGAGCTAGCGATGTGCAGAGTTTAATGGTCACATAGTATGTCTCTTCAATTTATTACCACTGTTAAGTGGCATTAAAATAGACTAAATATATATCTAATAGTTTCCTAATGTGCATTTTCCATATATGCTATTGCTGTAGTTGCCATGAAGAAGCTATTAATTTTCAGTGTGAGGGAAAGACTTCTTTCTAGATATGGTAGAAAAAATCTTGAGTATTGTAATATAGGTGAATCTCCTCTTCCATCCCAAATGCCTGGAGATGTTTGTCATTTTTTGTTTTCTTTATCTTTGCTGTGCTAATGCTATGAATTCTGAATAGAACATTTTTGAATGACTAAGAAAATGAAATATCCTAAAACATACCTCAAACTGTGTTAAAGAAGCAGACTGCGCTGACAGTTTTTTTTCATAGTAAAATATCCCCCCCAGTTCTGATAGTGTTCAGAGATTTGTCTCTGCAGGTAGCCCAGGCTATACACAAATAGCAACAAATAAAGAAGATCTTGAGAAAGGGAATCCATCGCATTAGCATTTCTTTCATCTTGTGTATGCTGTCTGATTGATTTTACTAGACTCCTTAGCTTCAGTGTCATGCACAGCGTATGTATTCACTTAGAGGTGAATGATTTTTGGAATATCTGCTGACATACAGTGCTGATACACAGTATGATACAGTATGGTATGCAGAATTAGCAAATTGTTGGACTGATATTCATCATATTCATGAACAGTTTTTCACTTGCTGAAGAACTACTCAGATCTCACTAATACAACTTCTGATTTATAGAGAATCATAGAGAAGTAGAGTGGAAAGGGACCTCCATAAGTTGTTTATTCCAACATCCTGCCTGAGGCAGGATTGTCTGTATCCAAACCATCCCATACAATCCACAATCTAAGCTCTACATAAGATTACTATCAACCCTGACACAACACAGACCTAAAACCCTAGCCTGCCACAGTTAAAGCAACCAACATCCATGGCAGCCAACATCCTGCTTCTAAGAAATATTGTCGATATATACTCAAGAGATGCTGAGTAGGGGGCCACCCCCCAACACCCCCTGCTACAGAGGAAGGCAGACCCCACCACAGTCCATACTGGTCTAAACATGGGGTAAAATTCCTTCCTGACCCCAAATGTGGCAATTGGTCTGACCCTGAGTGGAGGGGAAAGATCCTTTAATCAGAAACCTCCAGCAAGAGCACTGACAAACCCCAGTCAAAGGCCCCAGCCTTGGTTTTAGTCAACACCAAATTCCTCTGAGGAAGGCTTAAAAACACCCTGACACATATAGTAGAAAGGAGATGGGGTGGTGACCAGCACAGCCCAGAAGCTTGGAAAATGCCCATAGTAGAACATGGGCATAGCTACACCTAGCTCATCCCTGACCAGTGGCTGTCTGACCTCTTTTTGAACAGCTCCAATGATGCAGAGTCCACAGCTTCCTTAAGCAGTCTGCTCTACTGCCTTGTTGTTCTAACAGTGAAGAAGTGTTTCTGGACTACCAGTCTAAACTTTGCTATAACTTCAAGCCACTGGTCCATGTCCTCCCCTCTGCAGCAAAAGAGAAAAGGTGTCTTTTTTGAGAGAGACCGGAGGTGGGCAGCAAAGATGATAAAGGGGTTGGAAAGCAAGTCACATGAGGAGAGGCTGAAGGAGCTAGGCATGTTCAGCTTGTGGAAAAGGAACTTAGAAGGGGATATGATACTTAGCCACAGCCATACAAGAGTCTATAATATTCTTTAAATTCTACCTTTGATTTTCTGTATTATTTTGATTTGGTCCCAGCTCAGCAAAGATAGTTAAACATATGCCTATGTTTCAGCAGGTAGTTTTCTTCCTATACTGAAGACATAGAGCTAGATCCATATTATTCCTTTAGGTACATCCATTTAGGTAAAATAATAGATGCCTACCCCAGGGGGATTATACAAATCACAGAGTTAAGCACCTAGGATCTTGGTAGGTGACTCCTTAAGGCTGATGTGGATCACAGAGCTTAGGTGGGAGTTAAATGGAAAATTAGATCAATACTGAGCATAAGCAGAAGTCTTAAGTGTAGGCATCAAGGGAGTTTTGCAGTCTAAAATGGAGGCCAGGAATGAACTTAGATGTCTAAGGTGTTTTGTGGCTGCTGGAGTACAGTCAATCAGAAACATTCATTGCCTAAGACTTTCAGTGCCAAATTCTATCTAAACCTTGTTTAGAAACCTGTGGAACCAACCTGAATATGACACTAAATACACAGCTAATGAATATATATACCTTTTATAGGCCTGACTTTTTAAAATTAAGATATGTTTAAAGGATCTTTAAATTGCACATAAGCTACTGGTATGATTTTTTTTTAATGTCAATTAATCCTGTTCCAGTTTTTCTGTTTGCTGTGGAAAAACATGGATTTTCTCCCTTAATAGAGAAAAGCACAGATTTTCTCTTTTAAAAGAGAAATTAATAGATTTTCCCTTTTAATGGAGAAAACCATGGGAAACAGTGGGTTTCTCCTTGCAGGCTTGCAGAGAGCAGAAAGAGATGGGAGAGCAGGAAGAGAGTGATCAGGCAGGCGACACAACGTGTATGTGCATGCATACACGCATGCATGTGGCAGCCAGGCAGCATGGAGAGTGGTAGCTGGGCAGAAGCGGGGGGCACGTGCTCCCTGAGATTTCTGAGCTCACAGCGGGACATAGGGTTGCAAAGCTGGACCAGCTCCAGAGGACGCTTCTTCACGGCCTAGTTGGGGACTGGGTCCCTAAATGGCCTACAAGCTGAGGTACGCCTGCCCACCCAGCAGCAGTGGAGCACACAACTCCATGCTGCCACCACTGCTGCTCCTACCACTGCTGTGTCTCACCATGGTGATGCGGTGCTCCATCCTGTGCTACTGCCTCCCACTGGGCCATGGAGGCAGTTCCTGCCCAGAGCTGGTTTGGCCCGGCTGCAACCCTGTACCCTATTGCGGGCACAGAAAACTTGGGGGGCACATGCTCCCCCACTGCATCACTTTGCCCCCCCAGGGGGCTGTAGGTTGGAAGTGAGAGGCACTGGCAGGACTGTGGGGCTGTGGGTCAGGAGTGAGGGGCACTGGCAGGGCCAGGGGCCTGTGGGTTGGCTGGGGGGGGTGTTGAGGGTGAAGGGCAATAGCATGGGCAGGGGTAGGGCACCATCGTATCAGGGGTGCTCAGCACCACAAAGCAGAAGGAGTTGGGGGTGGCAGCCGCAGCTGGACCCATGTCCTGGTGAACCAAGGGGGCAGAGGGAGCTATAGTTTTCCATGACAAAAATTCTAAAATCAAATGCCAGAATTTATAGGTATTTAGAATTTGTTTTATTATAATAATTGAGGCACTGGTAGGCTTCCAAACTGCTTTAAAAGTCTAAATATATCAAGAAAACATTTTGTTCAGCTGATACGTATATACATGTGTTTCATTTTAATCATGGGGAAAATGCAGATTTGGAGGGTTTTAATCAGATAACTTGTATTATTAGAGAATTTGTGATTTTTAAGCAGAAAAAAACAGGATCCCTGGTTAGAGACATCAAAAAGAGATAAATAGTATTCTAAAAAAAGAATAAGATTAAAGAAAAAGTGAGAAAATGTTCTGCTTCAATAGTCCATACCTCTCTTCATATCCCTTCTAAGATTGAAACTTATGATTTTAAACAATCCCCATTTGTTATTTGATAGTTTCAGGCATCTAGGTAAGAAATAGGAATATTCCATGTGCCATCAATGGCCAAATGACCAACTGCCCCTCCCTCCTCAAAACTGTGCTTAATGAATAATCAAAGAAAACAGTTTGTAAACAACTCAGTAAGAAAATACTTCATTCAGACTATTTGGAAAATATTTATGACTATTGGCTTTATTTCCAGGAATCAGGATCATATTTTGTGCAAGCACAAAAGCCTTAGTTTGTCAGAATATATTTACAATCAATAGACTGACCATCAATAACATACATGACCATCAAGCAGTTTTTACAGCAAGAACTAGGACAATATTTAGTCTCAAGTGGTTAATTTAAATTTCCACTATTTTGTCTCGTATACCTGTATAACAATAGTAGATGAGATGGGTGTTTCTGCATCTTGCTATTTTTCTCTATGAAGAACAGCCATCAATGTCATTTAGTTTTGCATAAAAAGAAATGGCAGTCTATGGTCCGGATAATCTGCCTCACTTCTGTACCTCACTGTCATTTATTTTATGCTCCAGTGGTTAAGATGTGACAAAGATGTCCTTGCACAATGGATTTGAGTATAACAATCAATTTTAAGTTTAGTATAAGTAAGTTTCCCTTGTTCCTTTGCAAGTCTTACCTCACTGTGTGCATGAAGGCCATGTCTACATAAGATGCTGACTGTGCAGTACTCCGATACTACTGTGCAGTTGCATTGTGTGGTAACAACCATGATGTGATGCTACTGTACATTAATATTAGGCTAGTGTGCAGTATTGCCATGAAAAAGACAATTGTTGGTGCTACTGTTTATATAGGTACTAAAAATGACTGCACAATAATGACTGTGCAGTCAGCATCTCATAAAGACACAGCCTAAGAACATATAAAAGGTTACCTTAGTAAAGTAGTTTATATTAGGACTACATCAAGAAATAGACTGAAAGTCAAATGTGGGCTCTACCCTTCAGTAGAGAAGTGCAAGTCACTGTGCACTATGAGAACTGATGGGTTGTAGAGGAGCACACAGTGGGCATATCTAAATGAGATGCTTTTCTGTGCAGTAAACAAATCTACTGTGCAGTAAAGTGTTACTGTTTACACCTGTGCAGCATTTACTGTGCAATAAATTAGTCTATGGTGTAGTCTAATAATTAGCTACTACCTGTAAATACACATAGTAAACTAACTTTGCAGTAGATACTGTGTAGTAGCGCATTTGTAGACAGTATGAGCAAATTTGCTCCCAGTCAGCCCCCAACACCAGGAGGCCACAGGGGATGGGGAACTCCCTTGGTCCTTGTACAATAGATTTGAGTATAACAGATTTCTCCTACCAGCCGGGGCCTTGCTGGGAGCTGCCCTTAAAGCAGGACAGCATCCAGCTAGCTCCCAGCTGTGAGGGGAAGCCCCAGTGAACATGGGACTTGTCCCCATGTGCACAGGCCTGGGAGAGTTCTGCAGTGGCAGCTGTCTCCCAGCTCCATGAACATCAGGACCCCTCCTGATATGCATGGGGTCAGGAAACAGCTGCTGCTGCAGCTGGCAACTCCTGGCCCCATGCACATTGGGACCAGCCTGCATGCTCCCTACCAGTCCCTGGGCGAGCACTCTGAAGGAGCCTGGAGCTCCCCTTGGCTGCTGCAGGGGGCCAGAGCAGGGTAGGAACAGCCCTGTACTGGGCTGCTCCCATTGAGAGCAGATTTATTCTCTACAGGGAGCACATGTAGACATGCTCCCAGGGAATGTTTACTGTGAAGTATTTTACTGCGCAGAAAGACTTTATCACATTAATAACATGTGTGGATGTGCCTAGTACTCTGCACCCATCTACATACATAGTCATCTCCATCTCCTCTGAAGTTCCTTAGCTGTCCCTGCATATGTTCGTGCACATTCTTCTATCCTGTCATGCAGACAGTATGCAGAGGGCAGAGCAGACTGCCTTTTTTCAGTATTTTGCTGAGGAAGATTCTGTAGACTGGTTCCAGAGCTGAAGAAAATACATCACATTCAAGGATTTGAGCCGAAATGTGCCCTGTATGCTATTTTATCCTTTTGTTGCTGATACTAGGTTTACTTTTGCTACCTTTAATCCTGTTAACAGATTTTGTCATAATAATGTGACATTTTTGTAATAGAAGTGGCAAACCTGAAAAGAATCATTGTGTAGAAATCAGGTTGGAAATCTTTCTGAGATTTCTTTCATTTGTTAGTTCCTACCAAATTGGAAATAGCACAGAAATAATCTTTCTTGCAGCACAAGACATGATTAAAATTTAACTTTGGTCAGAACTAGGAAAGTAAATGGACAATAGACTAAAAAGGAGTTACATTTTGTGTGACAATTCAAGTCATTTCTTATTTTTCTTTACCTAAAGTGAAAATTCTAGTCCTACATTGTTTTTTGAACACTATTTCAATTTTGTCACTATTAGGTAATTTGAGAATTTCCTTTCATTCTTGTTTATGTAGTCGAGAAGATGTAACAGCTAAATTTGGCAGCCAGCTAAAATACAAGATGATGCCTATGAGTTTCATTGGATAGCAGTGAAGGCATAATTTGTTAGAGATTTTTACAAATCTGGTAAAAGTTTATAGTCTCATACAGAGAATAGTATACATTAAATTTATGTCTCATACTCATACAAATTGCATTATTGTGAACCAGAGAATGCTAGAAAGCTGAATACACTTAAATTAGTTAATTTCAAATTTACTATTTAAATATATATTACTGGAACAATTTTTATATTACACACCGTGTTACTTTATTTCAGGCAAAATAAATCTCCCTGCTGAAAAGGGAATAGTTTATGATTTTAGAACGGCCATATAAGAAGCTGTCATTCCAATCCATATTTGGCAACAGTCTATAAACAAAGCTAATTTGCAGTTATCATAAAACATATCAGAGTAGCAGAAGCTTTTTTTCCACCCAGTTTGTGTGGAGGCTTATTTAGGGATGACAGCAGTGATATCCATATCAATCAATCCAGAAGGTCAGAATTTTTACCTTTTTAGGATATTATCCCTCTTTTAAGTAATTTGTTAAAAAAATGAAATTGTAGACTATCCTCCTAACTCAATATAGGAGTGCTCAATATAGACAGTCATTTGGATTTTCTCATCCAAGGATCCTAGCCTCAAGATGATTGAAGGATTTATGTATAGGGTTAGCTATTTATCAGAAATACCCATCCACTTGGATGGTGTGATGGGGGTTTTTACAATGAACCAGGCCAATGTTCACTTAAAATTTGGGGTTAGTATTGTTGATCCCACCACTGTGCCTGATGAAGCTACCCTGAGCCTTCTAGATAAATAAACAAAAACCCAACAAAATAAATAAATAAATAAATAAATGATCAGGGCAGGCCTTATGAGGAGAGGCTACGGGACCTGAACCTGTTTAGCCTCCACAAGAGAAGGTTAAGGGGGGACCTTGTGGCCTGCTACAAACTGGTCGGGGGGGATCAGCAGGTATTGGGGGAGTCCCTGTTCCCCCGTGCGCTGCCAGGAGTGACCAGGAATAACGGTCACAAACTGGCGGAGGGTAAGTTTAGATTAGATATTAGGAGGCACTACTTCACAGTCAGGGCGGCTAGGGCCTGGAACCAGCTTCCAGGGGAAGTGGTGCAGGCTCCTAGCCTGGGGATTTTTAAAAGGAAGTTAGATGAGCACCTTGCCGGGGTCATCTGACCCCGGTGCTCTTTCCTGCTAAGGCAGGGGGTCGGACTAGATGATCTACCTAGGTCCCATCCGACTCTAGCTACTATGAAACTATGAAACTATCACTTTAGCACCTTTTATGTCTCCTGCAGCAAGTCCATTCTATATACAGTGAATGAAGCCACTGATGTATTTTTATAGCACTTCTTAAATTTATTACATTAGAATAGCTGAACAATGAAGGGAAGGAAGGCATAAGCTCCTATTCTCTCTGGTAAAACTTCATTGGCTTCATATAGAATAAGTATGCAGAAAAGCCATTAAGATTAATCGGAGTACAGAGTGCACAGGCATTCATTCTGAGGTTAATACAATGTGGAAACTTCATACTTAGAAACAATCAGCAAAAGCACAGACATGATAAAGTTTAAGGTTATTTTCTTCCCAGTTTGCACGGATGCTTCATTTGGAACCACTTGGCAGCAGCCGTCCAACACCAAAAGGTAAGGAGATGACCTTTCACATAGAACATAGGAACCAGGCACACTTTGCAAATGTCTTTTCTGGAAGCAAAAGTACTTGTAATTGCTGTATGAGGTACGGCAAAAAATCCCACAGCAAACAAATCTATCCCCAGTCTAGGCATCACAGAGGCACATGAAAAGCAACATTGCAGATAAAAGTCCCAAATCCTAAAATTACTTCTAGACACCCCCTCTAATGAACTTTCGTGAACCACAGACTATGACATAGTAATATGAAAATCAAAATCAGGGCATTATGCTCTCAAAAATGCATTGTTTTGTATGTCTTGTATACCTTCATGATAAATGTAGTTTTGTTTTTTTACCTGAAAAAATCATATAGATCTATAACCCCCCCCCCATATCCTAATATGGAAAACAATTTGGTATACTCTTTGCAGTATTCTTCTCGTTAGGCTCATAATCTTATTCTTTCCGTGCCTTCATCTATGCTTTCCTAATTCTAGCTCAGCTTCTCTAATATTCTGCCCCTCCTTACTTTTCCTTCCACTTCCTTACATTTTGTTCAAAATAAATCTATTAAATAATATTCCTATCCTATCACCCGATCCCTGACAGCCAACGTTTCTACCACATTTCTTGCATAATATTTTAATTTCTAATTCCTATCTTTAAAATGTGCATAGTGCTAGCATTGTCTACATTTAGCACCCTTGGGGACATCAACATGTGTGCTTACTTAGACAGTAGACTAATTTGCTGCAGTGTAAAGTGTGACAGTCTACATGTGTGATGCTACTAGGCCTCAGCAAACTAATTTTCACTGCCCTAAGTTAACACTGTTGGGTACTATCTTACAGCAGTAAAATAAATTTGCCTAAAGGAACATGTAAATGCTGACCCAGGATACATTGCCCCCCAGTCAGCCCAGGCAGCAGGGGGCCAGACTCCTGCCTGCTGCCTAGCCACAGGGCTCTGTTCTGCATATCTCTGCCACCTACCACTAGCCCTTTTACTGCCTGCTGCCCACCACCAACCTGGGTCTGTTCTGTTCTGGCTCAAACTGCTGTAGTCCTGGGCACAACACCTGCACATTCACCCTGGACCACAGCATTTTGAGCATTTATATGTGCCATTAAGGCACCGTGATAAGCTCTGGCACAAACTGTGCCAGAGTTTATCATATTGCCTTAATGGCACATAGGTATGCACCCAGTGTCATCTTACTTTTGCTCTACTCTCATAATTTTTCTTTTGCCTCCAGCTTCTACTCCTAACTTCACACCAACTTCATACTGTTCTCTGTATTTAACTTCTTTCCTTTCATTCAAGAAGCATCTTTCCTTTTTTATGTTAAAAAAAGATCCAGTTCCTTGGGTAGCATTTCATTGCTGAAATACTGTGCTCAAAATCCTGGCCCCAGCATGTCTGTGCTGTTAATTTTATATATTAGGTGGCATCATGCTGAAATACTTGACACATGCTACCTCCTGAGGTTATTGAAGAATTGGTATAAGCTCTGCCAGAAATAATGTAACTTCTTAGGACATCTCTTTAACCTGCTGGTAATGTTGCCTTAAGGTGGCTACACTGCTTCTGGTTCCGGAGGCCATGTGCGTGGAGTAGTAGCACATTTCAACAGATTGCCACCAGCCATGGGAAGTTAGCAGTACAGACATTCCCTTCAAAGTAAATGGGAATTTGATCCAATTGGTTGAAAGTTGTGAATGTTCAGTCTGCTGTTGAATCCTTTCATTGTTCACACCACATTGAGGTCAAACATTTCTTAGGTAGATTGCAGGGACTTATCAAAATGAGGTCAGCACTGTACATACTCATCATAATATGTTACTATCAGATAATAATGCAAAGTTCAAACTTGCTGTTGAGGTTTTAATTGTTTATAGCATTACTGAATAGGTGTAAAAGCAGTTCTGGTAGGAACCTCAGGAGTTCATCTAGTCTAATCCTCTGCTCTAGGCAAGATCATTCCTGAGCAAACCATCCCAATCAAATGTTTGGCTAATCTGCTCTTAAAAATTTTAAAGGATTTTCTAATATCCCTCACAAGTTCTTATTCTAATATCCCACACAAGTTCTTATTGTAAAGTCCCACACAAGTTACTAGGGAATGAAATCCTTGTATGTTTTATGGCATGTTCTTTAGAATCCTATAGCAGGGCTGTCAACTTCTATTAAATTCCATAAACAAATTCCAAGTTTTCTAATATCCCTCACAAGAGTGAGAAAGTTCTTTCTAATACTCAACCTAAATTCCCCTTACTGCAATTTGAGACCATTGCTCCTAGTCCTGTCCCCTGAAGCCATAGAAGATAATCTATCTCCATCCTCTTTGTAACTGTCCTTCAGGTTTCTGAAGATTGTTATCATATCTCCCCCTCCATCTTCCCTTTTTCACAATAGTTCTATCCTAATTCTTTCAGCCTTTCCTTTTAAGTGATGTGGAATATGCCATTGCTTACTGTTTAACTGTGAGTCTAGTTAGTACTTTCTGTCTACTCTATATGAAACTAGGAGCTTTTTTTTTTTAAATGAAGTTAGACCTCTTATGTACAGAGTATAATAATAAATCCTGCCTTTAATTGTGCTACCCAAGAGCTAACACAAGTTCACTGGGGCCTCTTTGCTGCCAGGTGCACACACACATTTTCTATTAATGTTACTGGGAGTTACGCACACACATTAACAGGAGAATAAACCCCTGTGGCTTCAAAATGAAACTCTGGGCACCTCTCCAATACATGTAATGCCTCAAAGTCAATGCCAAGACCTATTTTTATAGCAGTTAGCACTAGCATGCTGTTTAAAATGACAGTGTATAAGCAAGTAAGTTAGATCTAACCTGTCAGGTTAGTCAGCAGTGATGTGTTTCAGTGCACCAGTGTTCTCATTTTCCTTCAGAGATTTTTCCTTCTGCTTGTCAGCTCTGCTAAACAATACTTCTTTCCACCTACAAAAGCATCCACTTGGGCGAAGAATATTTTACTGAGGCCCCACGCTACATGCCTTATTGATTTCTTGTTGAAATTGCTTTTCATCTGTTTTTCAATTTATTCACAATTCTTCTTTTTCTGCAAGTCTTTTTCATTTATTTTGAAAAAGTCAATGCATTATTCTTCAGAGATTTTACATTTCTGTTTAGATTAATAAGACTGAGTTTTGCACTCAATAGAATTAAGATACAACAGTGATATATGAATTTAATAAAGGAAACTGGTCACTTCCTAAAAGCTTAAAGTACCCAGTTTTGTTACAGAAAATTAGCAGAGCTGGAGTATATTGAGGTTTCTAAGGTAAATCTTGTAGTCAGTCTCATATCCTTACTCAGTCAAATCACCCATTGCTGTAATCTATCAAAAATTTTTTTTCCATGCACTTAGGTGGTTTAATTATTGTTAGATGATTCTTGGCTGGCTCTAGGGAGTGCAGGTGGCTCCAGATAGCCACAATTAGAGATGGTAGGTTTGGCAATAAACAAGAAGGATATGAAGATTTTGGGTAAGATCGGAATATATGGGATGGAATGGGAACATGAGCGAACAGGAAGATAGTTGATGTTTCCAGCTAATAAAAGCTTGGCATTTTCAATGTCACTTTTCATGAAGGAATATTTAAAACATTTTTTGGAAAGTACAAGTTAGTGATTCTCAGTGAACTAACTTCTCATTCCAGGGAGACTAGATGAGACTAGCTTATTTTTATGGAGCACTCCTTTACAACAGAACACAGTATTTAATAGATAACATTTATTTTGGTGTTTGAACCACCCTATGGAATTTAATAGAAGGTGACAGCCCTGCTATAGGATTCTAAAGAACATGCCATAAAACATACAAGGATTCCATTCCCTAGTAACTTGTGTGGGACTTTAGAATAATTTCCACAGAGCTTTTAAAAATGTATTTAGAAGTCTGTCAGTTCCAACACTATCAAAGGTTGTACAGGACATTTCAATCCAGAGATCAGTTATCGCATGCAGGATGTATAAATCCCACTTGCATACCAGATGTAATTTATTTGCCATGGTTACCTTCATGAAACCTTGCTAGGGGCATTCAGTGGTACCTTGTATGGACTACAAACACTTGCTTGGCTTTCAGCCCTGTGTCACTGTGGGATTTTCCATTTCTACAGGATTAAGTCCATAAAAATGAAAACTATATGAATTCAAAGTTTTCAATGGTAAAGTTGGATTGTGCAGCCCTATGTATGCATGTAGTTACTATATAGTATATAATTACATAGTCGTAAATTGCTGGGATCCTATGACCCCAGCTGACTTCCTGCCCTTTGGGAGGGGGCCTGGACTCGATGATCTTCTAAGGTCCCTTCCACCCTTAATGTCTATGAAATCTATGAAATTATTTTCCAAGTTGCAGGGGCCCTTGGACAGAAGTACATAGGAGAGTACAAGTAGCTAACAAAAAGGTGGTTAAGGGGAGTTCCCCCCCTAAGTATAGAACTGCTCTTGTTGCGGCTTCTTTAGGCCAGACAACTGCACAACAGGACAGAGCAGCATGAGAAGAAAGAAAAGTTAGGCACACAGAGGAGCATATGCTGCATTAATTGAAGGGCTACAATACAGGGTATGCTTATCTTGTACACATGGGAAGTGCAGGAGACACAAACTACAGAAACACTCAACGGTTTGGCTGATTCTTTTCCCCCCAAAAAGGAGATTTGCTCATATATGGTACTTCCTTACCCATGACCTCATGTGCAAAATGTATGCAAGCAAGGTAGTTCTCTTCATAATGCAGGTGTGTAATTTGAGTCTGATGGATTTAAAGTTAGATTATCATAATGTTTTATCAAAGGAATGGCTGAATGTATAGAACAATTATGGCTGGCTTCACTTCAGCCAGAATTTTGGAAATGGAGGGTGGAGACCAGGTTGACTTCATTCAGGGCCATGTTTAACCTTATAATTGGATAAGGAAAGGTGTGAGGCGGGGGGGTTGGCAAATAGTAAATTTACCAAATTATTTTAGTGATTCTAAAACTGTACCCAAATTCAAATTGAATTCACTGCATAGACTTTGCTGGAAGAAACTGAAGTACTGTTGGGGTCACAACATTTTGAGGGGAATAGATGACATCTTCCCTTTACTTAACAGTGCTGTAATACAGATGCTCACATGAACTACAGGAGATACTGATTCAGAACCTTCCTCTGATCTGGGCAGAAAATTTTTTTTAAGTTGGATCTCCCACTGAGTAGATAGAAGATCCTAGCAACCAGGATGCAAGATATTCTAAAGGCTACTTAGCCACATTCAGATGTTCAGGGGCAGATGCTTGTAGTTGCAAAAATAGTAGTGGCACAAATTGTGCCACTACTTTTTGCCACAATGCCTGTCCCTGCACATGCACTTTGGTGATGGACAGATTGTCTCACTTTGGACAAACTGTCCTTGTTTGGGTCCTCCTGGCTCCTGCATGCTGGAGCAGCTGGAGCACAACTGCAGAAGTGGAGATGCTCTGGCTGGCAGCCAGGGTATTTCCCTGGCGGGGGGTTGAGGCTTTGTGTCTTTCTAGTGCACGCTCCTGTTGTATGCTCCACACTGCTTTTATTCCTGGCACTTTTTTTTTGCTACCAGGATTTCTCAGTAGCAAATTTTGGTCCCACGCTGCAAATTTGCAGTGTGGGGCATGTCTTAACGTTACCCATGTGTAGTTTGTGCTGCTGCAAAGAGGTCTGTAGTGCCACAAACCACATGTGCCTACATGTCTGGATGCAGCCCTTAAATCCTTTTGGCTGAAGCAGTTCTACTTTGTATAAGATTCTTAAGTAGTCACTGGACAAGAAATGAAAGAGTCAGAATGATTTTCTCCTTTGGTGCTTAGGAAACTCATACGGGATGTTCCTGTGCTAGTGAATGTTTGTTTAGTGAAAGAAGGGAGAGTATCAAGACACATTGGAGGATTATCCCTTAAGAATGATCTGTACCATGATAATGAGTACCTGGGGGAGCTCATGCATCCTCAGGCAAAAAGGGGGATTTAATACAGTTCTCCCATGAACAAGAGAAGTACCTAAGCATTCAGACATTGTGTCAGAGCAGGACATTGCTACTATCTTCTTTAGATGTCTGAATGCAGCCCTTTGTTTTCTGTGACTTTCTTGAAGAAGCTTGAAAACGAAACCTTTCATTTGAGATTCATTAGAATGTTTCAGTAAGAAAAAAATGAGAAGTATCTGGGTCGTTCAAATTATTTTTTAGTTATTCTTTTCTCTTGATTTTTGTTTTGTTTCTTTCAGCTGCTGAATCAAAAAAAAATATTTGCACAGTCCTACTTTTGACCCTCCTCTAAGGCAGTTGTGCATACAAAATTCTCCAGTGACCTAAAGGAGTGACAAACAGCCTTTGGCTACAATCTGTGATGACTGGTGACCAGTGACTAAAATGGACAAACACATACGATCAGCACAGGTCCTCCCTGAGAGATAAAGGCTGTCACTACTGCAAAATATCCCTGCCTTTGCATTCTGTAGACATTTTACCCATTGTAACAATGTTACTTGTTTGCCATATACATTCCACACGGTTTTAGAAATAATCTCTGAAATAGGCTTGTGGACATGTTGCAGCAGTATTAAGGATGCATTTTTGTGATACAGTGAGAAGGCCTTTCCTCCATAAAACAACTCTTTATTATAGGTTGTTTTTGCCTTTCCCCCATCTTTCATTACCAATCTGAGACAGACTGTCTGAAAATTGCTAGCAGGACATTTCCATCAAAGGAAATTTTGCACTGAAATTGTCATTATAATAGGACAATCTATTTGCAATATATATCAACTAAATCAGAAAAACCACTTCAATTTCATGTTAAACTGTATCTAACTACATCCAAGTGCTCCAGTGTAGGTATATTACCACCAATACTTCCTCAGAGTTTCTGCTGCATGGATTCAGTTTCTGTTGTGCAGTGGTTTCACAAGAGACCAACACAACCCAGGCTGCTGACACGATACACTGTTTCAGTGCATCCTTTGACAAGCCCATCTGTGGCCTGTGACACCTATTCTTCAGCCTACACTCACCCAATTTAGCAATGAAAAACAGATTGTATGATTCTATTGCCAAGCAGCTAGGATTTTGAAATATAAAGCTATGGGGCCAGATCTTCAACTGTAGTAAACTGGGATAGTTTCAGTGTTCTCTGTTGTTGTAGAATGAAATGAAATGTTGTGCCTTTCCAAGGAATGAGAATTCTGTTCTTGCAATTTTCCTAAAAAATGAAAGACTAAGGTAAAATTCTGAGATTTGATACCCCAAATGCTCACATTTAGCATTCCTGATAAGACACTGAGCAGCCCCAAAAATATATATTATGTCATTTAAGAATTATAGAGAAAAAAGTAAGCAAGTGAAGACCTTCTATAATTCTCCCACTTTTTAATCCTTTAACTCCTGTCTCCATCTCATAGAACTATGTCCACATCCTTGAAGCCACAAATTTAGCCAGAAAAAAATCAAAGAAAGATTATATTTATAGCAATAAGATGACTTTAGCTTTTTTAATAATAGCAAAGATGTATGAAGGTGATGTTACAAGTTAGACTTAGACCATACTAAACCTGTGAAATGTTAAGCAGTGTTAAAGTTAAAATGTGCTGTGAGCAGTTGCACATTAAGGGCTAGTACTGTTTCTTGCCTGCACAGCTCTGACTTGCTAATAGAAGGCTGGTGGGCAGGGGCATGGCTAAGAGCCAGGACATCTTGGCTCCACCCCTGTTTGAGGGGGATGGGGAGACACTGGAAGTAGTCTGCTCTGAGATGCTGGAGGACCGAAAATTGTTCATTTTATCCCTTTGGAGCAGACTGAAGTTATCTTAATACAAGCTAGGCAGCCTGGCCCAGAGTTAACCCTTGCCTGAAGTGGCACAACTTCAAGATGGTCAGAGGGTACTTAGTATGAGTAAACAAACTTGGACATGCAGATATCATTTTAAAAGTGCATTTTGTATGGTCTACATGAAGCTTCACCCCTAGAAGAGACAGAAAACAGTGTAACAGTTTTTAACTATTAGTGATTAGGATGAAAATGGCATGTGGATAGGTACCGTCACCTCTGTCTGTTGTGAATTAGAATCAATATCTCCTGTATTCCTGTACCTTCCCTAAATCATTTGGTACCAGCCAATGTCAGAGAGAGAGATTTTTGTATCTCTCCATAAGGCACAGTTGGTAATGTTTTGGAGCAGGGGGCCATGTTAATGGAGCTTAAATCCAACAGCTAGTCACTTCCAACCCAGCCTGCTCTTCTGCTGCACCTGCAGTTGCTGCCCACACCAAGGAGCTGCTGCTGTTGCTTTTAGCACCACTAAGCCCCTAGTGCCAAAGTCCCCTGAAGAAGCCCCTCTCCCCCACCACAAAAATGCCAAAGAAGCCCCCAGCACACTGGGTCAGATAAAATGACGGCAAAACCCTGCTTAAAGCATTTATAACTGGCCAGCATCAGAGATAAATACTGGACTGGACATGTCATGAGTCTGATATAATCTTCTAATTCTACTATTCCTAAAAATTTTAGAAAGGAAATATTTTTACATGGATATTATTACATGGATTTTTTTATAGCAGCAGTTGTTAAAAATGAATTGCTTTGGACGTTGCTTTGGATCTTTTTCTTTTTTTGTCCTCAGCCTTTCCCAGCCCAACTGTTAGTGTCTATCATTCCTCAACTCTTCCCTCAAAATTATTTTGTTACAATTTTTCAGCTTCTGATTCTTGTGATGTGCAGCCTTGTAAACTTTTGCACTATTTGCTTTTTCCACTTATGCTGTATGTGAGAGGTCATTTATTCTGTGTGTAAGATGTGGTGCTGCAAAAATTCCTCATTAGATCTCTCTGGTTATAAAAAGAAAGGTGTTTCTTCATGAATGGTGGTCACCCCTGAAGGTTTTAAATAAATTTGTATCCACACAGTTAAGTAAATCTGCATCTATAATCCTGCTGTGTTAGTTCCACTTGCATACCAACATTGCACTTATTAACGAAAAATACTGCAGTTTTGTGTCTCTCAATTTGTCTAAGTTGCCAATTTACTTTCATCTGATAATGTGAGCAACTGTTCTGAATACCTTCTAAATACATGATTCTGATGATTCTTCATTCTAATAGAAGCTTTTATGTTTCAAACAATTAGTGAAATTTCCTAATTTGACATAATTGTTATGGCACGAGCATTTTAAAGGATATCTCTTTACTTAGAAGAGGTTCCCAATGTATAGTTCTGTTCCATTCTCCTCTTCCTCCCTTTTGATATGAGAGAAAAAGTACTGCTTTATTTACTAATGAACAGTGTAGTACTGTTAAAGAAGTTAAAAGGTATCGTTCTGCCTCTGACCTTTTCTCTGGACACGCACAGAATTTTGTCCTATTATATTCCAGTGCTAAACACTGGAAGTTGATGGAGTTCAGCACCTGGTGGGACTGAATTTATCCCCAGACAATGTTGAACATAATCTGATGCTGCATTAACAACTGCACTGAGGTACATAACAACTCATAGGGGAAACTGGAGACTTGTTTTGTAATGTCATTTATGAGTATTCTGACTGAGCATAAATAAATTTTATCATAGTATTGTCATATCTACCATATCTCTTTGCAGGTTAATTATTACATGCTTTAAAATACTTTGCATGCAATATTTTTTTCTCTGAAAACTGAAGCTCCTTCAAGTGGTATGTTTATAGATGTGCATTTCAATTTTATTTTTTATTGTTTGACAAGACAGCTTAAAAATCAGAGCAAGAATGGTACTTCATTGTATGAAGCACTTCTAAATTACTTTAAAACAAAGTAGTCTTCAATAAGTTTCAGTCACAGGTAGAAAAGGTATTCCTACCTCAGTATGTAAAAAAAAGTGGTAGCAGTTCAATGGATGTTGGTTGTGAATTAATGGATATAGCTTATTAAATAGAATTAACATACTAAAATGCTTAACCTAAGGAAGCCAATGTGCCAATATTTATTTTCATACACAGATCCAAATCCTACTTTGCCTCTAAGAGGTTCTTGGGAAGCTTTTAGGGATCAAAGTATAATTAAATACAATTGTATTCTACCTTGTGCAACAAATATCAGACCATGAAAATGCTTAGCTTCCCTGCGTGTCTTCATTTTGACCCTCTGAGTATGTTCAGAAGCACTGTATCAAAGCTTCTATCTCCATTTATGCTTTGTTTCAATCCTAATTCATCTGGAAAGTGTGTAAATTCCACACAAATCCCCAAATCCTTAGTTTGGGGAAATTCATATCTAACTACTGTCAAAGAATGGGGGAGGACCCATACAACTTTTAGCTTAGGTGCTTAGTGGTTTGGATATTTGCCCAGGATCTGCACACTCCTCAGTCAGACAGGGTTGGAACCTACATCTCCTGCTTCCTAGGGCACTTGCACCACTAACTAGAGAGGGATGGAGGGAGAGAAGAGGGAAGTTAAGGAGAGCCAAGGTACCCTCCACCTCTTCTTTGCACTGGGCACCCAAGAATGAAAGATTCCCGGGTCAGAAAGGGAACATATAGGAAGGCATGGGTCTCTGTCATTAAGAGTGGAGGACTCAATTGTGGGTGGCTTAGGATCAGTGAATGATGCCCATTATCAGAATAAGAGAACTACATAGCTTCTCTGGGTCAATTAGGATTAGTCTTTGGGGAAACACTAGGTTTCTAATTGAGAGAACAGGAAAGCAGTGAAACTTCCTATGTGATTACACTGCTGAGGTGAGATGTGTGTTATTCACATTAGCTGCAAGAAATACATTGAGGTGGAATATGATCTAAGCCATAGGGACTATAATCTTACTAAGTTATCATCAATGATTTAAGTGACAGCCTAACAAAGGTCTTTAATAGTGTTAACCCCAAGAGGGTATTTTATTCTTAATTATAATTATGTAATACCTATACCATAGTAATATGCTGGAGCCACAAACAAAACTGATGTTCCATTACACAAACATGGTTAAAGACAGTGTCTGATCTGAAGAGCTTACAATCTAAATAGAGAACACAGATGGCAGGTGGGAAGGAAAACAAAGGAATGAAGAGGTGAAATAACTTACTTGTAATCGTGCAGTAGGTCAGTGGCAGTCTGTAATAACAAAAATTAATTTAAAGAGCTAGCTATTCAACATATCTTTATTAACATTAGAGGACATCATTGAATATTTTTTCTAACTAGACAGTGTGAACCTTTTAAAATGCTTTTTATCTTTTTAAATGCATCCCTGGCAAAATGTATTTCAACATGTATGTTTCTGCTTTTTCCTGAAGCAATGCTGTTATTTTGGCTCCAAAAATCAGTTGCAGCAGCACAGTTAAAAGAAAAGAAAAGGAAAGAAAGCCCAAAAGCACTATAAAGTGCTGAGTTAAGAAATGACACCAAGATAGATGCTTCCATGCTATGGTATCAGGATGACATCGGGCACACTGACAGGCACACAACTCCCCACTGTAACTCATGGCACTTCGCAGAAAGTGGCATGAGTTACAGCAATCTTCCCAACCCAACAGATGTTTACTGTTGGGTCAAGGGGGCTGGGAGAAATTGAGCTCCAGTTTGGAGCAGCTGTGTATTTGCAGTCTCTCTTCTCTAACCTCCCTACCCCCAGATCTGGTGCTGTTTTCAGATGGAGGCAGGGGAAGGGAGAGGACAGAGTTCAGTTTGGGACTTGCCTAGCCTGTGCCAGAGATGGGGTGGGTGGATTGGAGCACAGGCTGGACAAACCCCAGATAGAACTCCCTCCTCTCCCTCCCCCATTCAAAGGCAGTACTAGGTGCAGCAGTGCATCAGCCCTGCTCCCCATGCTCTGACAGAAGTTAATGAAGGCGCTTCACTTTGGAGCGCCTACATCTGAACCTTCATGTAGTGAGTGTTCATATTGTCACACAATCGGATGCTTTTAAAGTACTCTGCAGCTGTACATTTCTGTCAGGGCATAGCTGTAGACCATTTCATGGGCCCAATTGCATGACAAAATGTCACTTCTGTCAGCAATTTAATTTCCACAATCCATCAAAATGCCACAACTTGTACATCACTAACTAAAGAGGAGCTGTAGTCAAAGAAAAGAGTCATATGAATCATAGTGATAGACTCTCAGCTGGGGTGGTGCAGGCACCTACCCTGGAGACTTTTGGAAGAAGACTGGATGCACACTTTGCTGAGTTATTTGACCCCAGCAATCTTTCCTGCCGGCAGGACCCAATGATCTCACAAGGTCCTGTCCGGCCCTGAACATCTGTGAATCTTTGTGACTCTGTGAACCATAGGAAATCATATAAGCGTAATACTCAGGACATGAAGGTAAGTATTTAGAGACAAGTCATTGGTTCTAGGTGCTTTCCTCTACTACTGCTCATTCCACTCACTCCTCCTTGTTTAAAATCTGTTTGTTCCCTTCCACTCACCCTTGCCCAGTATCTGGGAGGATACCGCCTATGTATCTAGCAAACTATTAGTTGCACACAAGAATTCAAACTTGCTGGCCACTTCTCCCCACCATCTTACCATCATTATAGTCATATATAGAGGAAGCTTCTTAAAAAAGAAAAACAACGAGAAAGTCCATGCATCTGAAGCAACTTTAAAAAAAATAAAACGTCAGTGACTACAAGCCCAATACTAGCCCAGTTCATGCAGAAAAAACTCTCTTCAGGAACCCCCAAAATAATAAAAACATTAGGAAATTTTCTCCACAGTTTATCTGGAGGAAGTTTTAATGGCCATGTTGACCCAGTTAATGTGCAGATCAGTATAGTTAGCCATGTTAGTCTGATGTCAAGAAAAAGGCAGGGTAGATTTCAACCTTATAAACTAACTAAAGTAGAGAGATGTATATAGCACCCAACATGGACCCAACGTCTCTAATATATCCTAACTTTAAAGACATATATTGCTTCCTCAGCAGGACAGATAATAAAAGCTAATCTTCACACTAGATGTGGATATAGAAAATATAGCACCCCTTTGGTGGTCAGAAGGTACTTCCTCCAAATGTAAATCAGCTCCCAAAACCAAACAGAATTTTATGAAAGGCCATTTACAAGCTATGTCCAGATGCTAACAATCAGAAATCTTTTCATATTGCCCCATGAAATGAAAGTGAATTACTTCTTAAAGTCTTTCCTTTCTTGCATTCACACCATATGGAAAGTTTTGTATAAAATGATTTACTTTTGTCAGCCCAGCATCTGGAATTTTGTTGTGATGCTTGAGCAAAAATGTAGAGGTTCATCTCACAAATAAAAATAAAATCTGCTGTAACTGCAGAATACAAATTTAAGTGGTGCTTACCCTGTGAACATTGCAGCAGGTGAAATCTCAGAATGAGTGTACTGTACAATCCTTCACTAACCACTTCTTAATATCAGACTAATTCTGTTCATTTTTGTTAGTTGTAAACTTTAGTTCTGTATGTTTTGCATTTGAAAGGAAACATTGGCATGATTTACAGTCAGTCATTCCCAGAAGAAATTAAACACACTCCATGTTAAATATTTTTACTTTCTTGCTCTGATGACATGATTTCCAATATATGACTATGGTATGCTAGTATGCTACATTACTTTACTGTACAAAAATACGTTTTATTTATTAATTCATTCATTCTTCCTGAAGTTGGCTTCTCTTCTTTTGGCATTAAGCTTAATTTACTTTAGTACAAACAGAATCTGGATGAAATCTTCACAGAATGATTTTCTTAGAGAAAAAAAAACCCACTTCAGATAAGTTTTCACTTAAAAGGCTGTGGCTGGTAAGCAAGAATGAGACAACTGTGAAATTAAAACATACTGACATCCACGATTGAGACATTAAAGAATTCTATTAAAATACAAACTTACCTTCAATGGTAACTTTTAGATATGAAAAAGCATTGCAAAAATAACTGTCTTTTCTTGCTTAATGTAGAGTGATCTCACAATTTGGCTGACTAATGTAAATCAAAATGTTTTATTTTTCTATGGTCAGGTGACTAGTGTCAGCAAAGAGCTTTGTTCTTTGAATTTCAGAATATTAATTCAGAGTTTTATGCTGCTTTAGCAACAGAAGGTATTCTTGGTTATTTTTAGTTTGCATTGGAATGGGCCTTGTTGTTCCTTATTCTCCTTCCTTCCTTCCTTTTTTTAGACGGTGGAAAGAGGAATGGCTTTAAACTGAACTGTGATTTCAAGGGGCCCTACAATCATTCCAGAATGATTAGTGACCTTAAAATACAATGCCAAATGCTGTAATTGGCATAATTGCTTAAAATGGACAAAACCGTGTGCTTTTATTTGCATTTGATTGGCCTATTTAGATGCGTTGAATTAAATGATATGAATTGGTCAAGGCCTACATTAAATTTCTGTGGAGGGCCCTACATTTGTTGGGTAGACTCTGAGTGATATTGTGTGTATCTGCATGTGCAATTAGCATGTAACAATAAACTCCAGTACAGTTCATGATTGAGTTTATTACTCCCAAGTATAGCATTTACACATGCACCCAGGACCACAGCACACTGAGCTGGGGTGGAGCAGCGCTGGGCAGGGAGCCCTGGGGTAAGCCCGCCATCCCAGAACTGCGCTGCTGTGGCTCATTGTGTTATGGAGGAGCTGACTGGGGCACAAGGGTGTTACAGTGTGTACTAGCCACCTGGTAGCCCCTCCACTGTAGCATCCTCGTGCCTCAGCCAGTCCTGGTCACTGTCTACAGGTGCATTGCTGCAGAGTAAATAAGTGCTTTAAGCTAGTACTTGTGTCAGCTAGTAATATCCTGCAGTGGAGTTAATTAATTTACTCCTGCCTAATAGCTCCACATGTGTAGATGGTGATGATTTACTGCAGAGCTAATTAGGCACCTCCACAAGAGACCACACGTGTAGATGCACCCATTAAGAATCACATAGTTTCCATCAGATGATTAGGAACAGAAATATTTCCAGACACACAGATACTGCAGTAGTGGATACCAATATAACCTGGATCAAAAGATACCCTCTTTTCCCTTGGATTCTAACACACAAGGCTGGGTTGATAATGCTGTGTTGCGTTGAGGTACCATGGCAGAAATTATAGAAATCTTTTTAGAAGGTTTCTCACACTGTCTGAATATACATAGGGTGTGTGTCTGGTTATACACCACTTAATGGGTGCAGGAACTATAGCCTCTGCATTTGTTTATTTTTGTTTGCCATTGCTCTTTATATTTTCCCTTCCGCCTTGTGGGGAAGATTTCCATAATTTAAAAGCATCTATACAACAATCATTTAAGCAAATATATTTAAATACTATGCTCAAAATTCCATGTTTGTTAGATATTGTTGTCACCGTTGTTACTATTTTCAATATTGTACTTTCAAAATGTGTAGTCTGTCAGCACAGAGGATGTAATTTGGGGCCCTGGCTCATACTGATTACTTTGTACATTTGGATCAAGTTACAGTATTTGAAATTTATCTGGATGAACTGCTGAAAGAAAAGGCATGGCAAAATATAGTAATCAAGCTGTAAATAACGGATATGGGGGGGTTGTTTGTTTGTTTTTTAAAATCCTTAAGCTCATTTTCCTGCTTTGCTGGACTAAGGCAAAGCAGCACATATGGCGAGGAAGCCTCTTGCTGTTGGGAGACCCCTGCAATCCTCATGAACAGGAAAGAGCAATTTAGCCTTAACTCTCACATGCCTCTGTTCATGTGGTATAAATCAAATACAAGAGAGAGTGTGTGAGTATGGTTGAAATGAGAACATGGCATTTCCAGTCTCATCCGGCTCAGTGTTGCTTGCTGAATACCAGATTTAGAGCTGAGTGAATAGTAATGGAAATGTATTTATGATTCTGTTTACTTCATCTGATTTATGATTCAATCCAAACACCTCCATAATATGCCCTCCCCTGAGCTATTCACTAACATTTGGGTTTTATCCATATAAAGATGTATTTTCAAAACAGACTCTTGCTTGTGGAGGGAGGGTTTGAGAAGAAGGGATGCTTTATCAAACAAAATAAATACCATTTCTGCCTGCAGAGGAGTGTGGAGGAGAGGGGAGAATAAGGGTGGTGATACAGCTTACATTTAAACTGCCATAAAAACACTTAAAATGGAAGCAGTCCACCAAATTAAAGGGTGTTATCCCAAACTGGGTACCCTTTAAAAGTACCCTCTACCTTTTAAAGATAAGCCAACTGAAGTCAGGGTTAGCTTTGATATGTCTTACCCAGGTCTTTCCAGGATATTGTTAGTCAGGCCCAAATGCTTAACTTGCAGTCTACCAGCAACCCAGACTGCACAGCACTCAGCCCCTCTATCCATTTTCATCCTCCAAACCTATACTTTTGTACTCCCCTTCCTCCTACACACACACCCACCCAACTGCTCTGAGCAGTTTAAAGTGCGGCAAGACCATGAACATGACCATGGTCTTGCTGTCTTTGGAGCTGTTGTGTTAATTGCAGCCAGAAAAATGTTTCCTTGGGCTCCCTGGTCTTGCCACATAGCAGCTTCATGCTGCAAGCAGAGCCACTGGGGGCTAACCTCCTGCAGTTCAACTCTTAGCAGGGAACTGCCACATTCATTGCTCTAATCCTGCGATTATCAAGCAAGTTACCATGGCAGTGTTAGTACTGCTAAGTTTACCACACAATGTTAGTACTGATAAGTTTACAGTTAGGATTCACAAGATAAACCCAGAGATTTCCAATAAAAATCCATCATTTTAAAAGCATTTAAAAGCTATTACTCGGTTACAGAGAACTAAAAGAGACCATGTTGGCTCTTCATTGTCTATAGTATAAAAAATGAGTGAAAACTAAGAGCTGACATTTACTGAGGAATGCTTCAAGTCTATCAAAGGGTACCTTGAGTCTACTGAGGTATCCCTCAAGTAGTACTTTGTCAAGGGTATTTATATGTATCCAGTTCACTGGAGCTACAAGGGGAGAAACAAACAGGTGCTGGGAAGTCATCATGACTGGGTACTGCCTAGACAGGCAGCAAGGATAGCCCAGATAGACCAAAGCAATGCTTAGCTCTTATGTGGAACATGTCATCCATGTATTTCAAAGCACTTTGCAAAGAAATCTCAAAATCATTTCTCACATTGGGAAACAGGTAGAAAGGCTTCCCAATACTATATGTAACAGAATTGGCACCAGGACTCAGGTCTCCTGGCAGATCATACCATGAGCTAGACCATTGTTCATTGATCAGACCATTGTTTCTTGATCATTTGGCCCTGTCACCACACGTGCCTGTTCACATGCTGGGAGGCTACTCACAGTGCATTGGAGCAGACTCAATTAATTCTGCTGAAGCATGCTAATTAGCATGTTCCAGCCAGCATCTGTGTCTTGTGTATCAGCATCCCTACTTCAACATGGCAATGGGAGCGCTTTAACTAAAGTTTGTTTAACCACTTTGAAGCACAGGAACACTGACACATGAAACTCTCCCAGTGCTTTAAGTAGAGCAGCTCTCAGAATTAAAATGCCTCTCCCAACCTGAGAGGACGTGTAAAAATGCTCTACATGAACAGTATCAAGGATAGGATGATGGCATGGAGACTTTAAATTCTCTTCAGGCCACAGAAGAGGCATGAGGGTAGAGATTTGCCCTTTTTCTGTATATGGCATACCTACTGTGTGGATACATTCAGAACTTCATTCTCTAGGGCATCTTTAACTAGCACTACAGGAACAATAGTGTCCTGGCTCCTGTCTAGGCTCCCACTCATCAGCCCTTTAGTGATAAGACACAGTTGTGAAGATCTGAGATGACCTTAAGCTTTAACCTGTGACTGCTCTAAAGCTGTTCTACATTTATGATGGAATAACTTTACATAGATTTAAATTCCTTTAAAGGCACCCCAAGAGGCAAGCATGAACTTATAATGATGCCTTACCTGAGATGTTTTGCACAGGGCATAGCTCTAGAACAGGTGTGGGCAAAATGGTGGATCCGGCCAGTGGCCGGATTCCATTTCCCAGCAGCCCCTGCCCATGTTGCTGCAGCTAGTTTCCATGGAGACCCCAGGACCAGCAGCACCATGACAGCGTGGGGCCAAGGTTTCCATGGAGATTGGTCTCAGCACCACTGACAGGTTGCATGGCTGGGTAAGAAGCTGCTTTGGGGCCGGGCCTGTGACCTTGCAGTGGTGACAGCATGGTCTGGAGCTGTGGCAGAGCCATGATCTGCTGCCAGGGTGGACTGGCAGCAGATCATGGTTCTGCCCTAGCTCTGGACCATGCTGTCACCACCAAAAGATGCTCGCCCCAGAGCAGTTCCCTGCCCAGCTGCATGGCCTGCCAGTGCTCTCCATGGAAACCCTGGCCCCATATTGTCATGGCAGCACTGCTCCTGGGGTCTTCATGAAAACTGGCCACAGCAACACAGGCAGGTACAGCTGGGAAATGGAGTCTACCATTTGTCCGATCCGGCCTGCAGGTCAGACTTTGCCACATGTATGGCACTGTTAGACTGGAGTAAACTGATTAACTCTGCTGTAGGATAGTAATACCTGATACAAGTATTGTCCTACAGCAGTTATTTACTCTGCAGCAAGTCACGTGTAGACAGTAACTGGAGCTGGCTGCGGTATGAGGGTGCTACGGTGCAGGGGTTGCCTGCTGGCTAACTCTTCACTGTAACAACCTTGTGTCCCAGCCAGCCCCTCCACAACTTGGTGAGCTGGGGCAGAGCTCTGACACCCCCCACCCCGGGTTCCCTGCCAGCCAGGCTGCATGGCCCCAGTTCAACATGCTGTGGTCCCAGGCACACATGTAAATGCCGTGCCTACGATCAATAAACTCTGGCAAAAATGGTGCTGGAGTTTATTGCACCACATTAATAGCATGTGTAGATATGCCTACTGTCACAACTCAAAATCTTTATCAGGATGAACAATAGCAAAGACCTATTTGTATTAGCAAAGACAATGCTTATGTAGCCTTGGATTCAGAAAAGAAATGAGTCCACTGACCAAGCTTCCCTGTTCCCCTGGGAACTTGACTTGGTATGTTGAACTCTGGATAAGTCCAAAATGTAGAAGTCCAAATTTCCCTCCAGCCTATACCCAACATTTATAGATGGCTGGTTTTAATATTCTAATGAATGATCTCTGATTGGATTTACTTAAATGTCTTTGTTTCGCTGAAACTTTCAGAACCAGATTGAACCAGATTTCTTGTGGACCTGGAAGATGTCCATTAGTTATGATTTATACCCTTGAGAAAGCAAAAGGAACAAATGTCTTATCTCCTTTCCTTTCTCATGTGGAATGTTGCTTCACACTGGTCTGTTATATTTTCACCTTAGTTTATGGTCTTATCTAAGCTGCTTTGTTTATACAACTTATCTAATCATTCTAACAAAAATACATCTGTTTTAGCAAGATAACATTCAATGCATTTGCTTATATCAATTACTACTTTTAATTATTTTAAGATGAAGCTACAATATACATTATTTGGATTACATGTATGGTATTTCCTTTTAGGCCCTGTGCTCTGTTTGATCGTGCCCAATTAAATATATGAATAGTTTCCTTTTTGTTTTGCTGACCAAACTGGTTGTTGCTTCTGCAAAGGTTCATGCTACAGTCACTCAGACAGAGGCTTCTGAGTCCTTTTGCCTTAGCTACATTTCTGCAGCTTGGGCCTAGACATCTTGAAAATAGCCAAGGCTGGGAACAATGCTGTCATGGCTTATGTTGCGCAGGTCTATGTACAGCCTATATTGCCAGCTAACAGTGGCACTGGTTGGAGGGTAAGGTTGGATCATGGTGTAGCAACAGTAATTAATTGGTAGAAAAGTAACAAAAAAAATAGCTAAAGCCTGCTGATTAAAACTTAGATCTTTCTCTGATTCTCTGTCAGAAAGGAATAAAGTGAATCATGTTCTTTCTTTGAAAAAAAGGAAAATTATTTTAAAGGAAATTATCCAATCCCCACCTCCAGTCTCTTTCTCAAAAATTCTTCAGCCTCCCAATAAGAGACTAAAATCACTAATGACTATAGCATGCAATGAATATTATGTGGTTTAGGTCAGGGGTGGGAAAAATGTGGCCCATTAGCCTGCCAGTCCATTCTACCCACAGGGGCCCCTAAAAAATTTAGAAAATTAATATTTATCTGCCCCAGCTGCCTGTCATGCGGCCCTCAATGGCTTGCCAAACTCAGTAAGTGGCCCTCCGTCTGAAAAATTGCCCACCCCTGATTTACGTGATCAGTCACTTGGTTGAAATACCAGATAACAAATTTATGATAATTCTAGAGAGATGGGGAAATAGACAGCGAAGTGGAATGAAGGAAAAGAAAGAGTCAGTGAGTGCCAGCATGTAGGCAGAGTTAGTAAAGGTAGAATCCCAAAAGAGAGTATCTGATTTGAGCTAGGTGAATATGTAGTATGAAAGAGGAAAGAGGAGTAGGTCATAGGAAGATGGCAGATGGAAGGAGTCTTTTTACTTTTGCTTTAGAATCTAGCCATGAATCATTTTCCTCTCAGTGGAACTCAATAGACTAAACAGGGCAGGCTTATTAGCAGTGTTACACCAATAATATATTTTAACTAGTTACCATCAGCCCATTTCTTACTGCTATCCAAAATATTGCTTCTAGTAGCATAAGCTGTCACAGTATACAATTTACTCAAACCACCATTGCATACAAACAATATTAAGCTAAATTCCACAGTGGACTATTGTTACTTCATACCAAATTATTTATATTGTGATAAACCTGAATAATAACAAAATACCAGCCTATATCTGACTATGTCATGAATATTCTCTGCTTGCTGTTTGGACTGATGGTGGAGCATGAAACAATGCAGTTCACATTTATTAGTCATTGATTAGGGGAGGAAAGGCCCTCTAGGTTTAATAAGAATGAGATGAGGAAATGGAGTAAAATTCAAACTAGAGCAGAGTAGGAGGTTAATGAGGTTCTACAGGACTAAGATCATACAAGCTACTGTCTGGCTTATGGACTACTACACCCTCATTGTCACCAATCTGAGCAGTTTATAGTCTTTTAATTTAAGCACCTTTCAGGTGAAGGGGCATGTTCAAAGTCCTAGTCTATAGAACAGAGTCACAAACAGGCCAAGTATCAGATGGTTTATGATATTTAGATGTTTAAAGATGAAAATAGGTGCACTAATGGGTTTTTCAAAAGCCTAGTCACATTGGGCACATGCAAACATTACATTTAGGGTTAGGTTGATCTAAAAAGGGAGGAAGGAGGACCCAAGAAACTATAGGCCAGTTAGTCTTACCTTGGTCCTGGGTAAGCTTTTAGAGAGAATTATCCTGGCGCATGTCTGCGAGGGGCCAGCAGGGGAGATTATGCTTAGGGGCAACCAACATGGGTTCATTAGAGGCAGACCAACCTGGTGTCAGACCAACCTGGTGGCCTTCTATGACCAGGTCACAAAATCCTTAGATGCAGGGGTAGCAGTGGACGTAGCCTTTCTGGACTTTAGGAAGGCCTTTGACATTGTCTCTCACCCCATTCTCATTAAAAAACTAGGGGACTGTGGTATCGACACCTACACAGTCAAATGGGTCACTAACTGGCTGGAGGGCTGCACCCAGAGAGTGGTGGTGGATGGGTCTTATTCGACCTGGAGGGATTTGGGCAGTGGGATTCCCCAGGGCTCAGTCCTTGGGCCTGCACTGTTCAACATCTTCATCAGCAACTTGGATGAAGGGGTAAAAAACACCCTGTTCAAATTCTCAGATGACACTAAAATGTAGGGAGAAGTGGGCATGCTAGAAGGGAGGAATAGGCTGCAATTAGACCTAGACAGGTTAGAGGGGTGGGTGGATGAGAACAGGATGGGTCTCAACACTGGCAAGTGCAAGGTACTGCACCTTGGGGGGAAGAATGAGTAACATACCTACAGGCTGGGGAACTCCCTTCTCGTCAGTGCAGAGGCAGAAAAGGATCTTGGAGACATTATTGATTCCAAAATGAGCATGGGCTGACAGTGTGGGGAGGCAGTCAGGAAGGCCAACCGTACCTTGTCATGCATCCACAGACGCATCTCAAGCAGGTCCAAAGAGATCATTCTCCCCTTCTGTGTGACACTGGCCAGGCCGCAGTCAGAGTATTGCATCCGGTTCTGGGTGCCACACTTCAAAAGGGATGTGGACAACATAGAGAAGATCCAGAGGAGGGCCACTTGCATGATCAGGGAGCAGCAGGGCAGGTCCTATATGGAGAGGCTACGGGACCGGAACCTGTTCAGCCTCCACAAGAGAAGGCTGAGGGGGGATCTAATGGCCATTTAAAAATTAGTCGGGGGGACCAGCAGGCATTGGAGGAGTTCCTGTTCCCCTGAGCACTACCAGGAGTGACTAGAAATAATGGTCACACACTGGCAGAGGGTAGATTTAGGCTAGATATCAGGAGGCCCTACTTCACTGTTAGGGTGTCTAGTATCTGAAAGTAGCTTCCAAGAGAAGTGACACCGGCTCCTACTCTGGGAGTCTTTAAGAGAAGCCTAGATGAACACCTTGCCGGGGTCGTTTGACCGCAGTACTCTTTTCTGCCATGGCAGGGGGTCGGACTTGACAATCTGCTTAGGTCCCTTCTGACCCTACCAACTATGAAACTATGAATAAATGTCAATCTTCAGACATTCACCTGAGTAAGTGAACTAACTTAGATCAGGAATGGGTTAACCCAATCCAGTGAGCATCTGTATGGGTTGGGAATGCATCCCTGGGGATGAGAAAGCCCATCCACTCTCTTGAGCCCCAGCACTGTGCTCTTTCTACCTGCCTGCCCTTATACCAGGTTATTTTTAGAACCCTGTTCTCCCCACTACTGCAACTTATGCCCCCAGACAAGCCAACACCCCCACAGACCTTCTAAACCTCCAATCCAACTTGCCCCTCCTCTAACCCCAGGTTACGAGGGCTGTGTGAAGCTTTGGTACCTGATCCAATTTGGTGGAGAATTGGCCCAGTTTGGTGGCCGAATCTCCAAATCCAAATCAAATCCGAGGACCCTTTAATCTCTCCCAAATTGAATTGAAACCCTCTGAATCAATCTGGAGAGATTTAGAAAGATCCAGTAATTTGGACATAGACACAGCTTTAAATGTTTTTTCTACATACCTCTAGGTAGCAGGCAGCTTGTGAATGCTGTGATGCTGGGGTGCATGGAGTCTCCTACAGAAACACGGGGGGCTTCCCAGTATGCTCAGCAGCAGACCCAGAAATGGACCAGAAGCACTTCCAGTCAACTTCTGGGTCCACTGGGGAGCATGCTGGGCCCCCTCACCACAATCCCCTGGCTCGGTGACTGGTGCCTTCTGGCTCTGGGGGGCACCCAGGGTCCTCCACAGCTGATTGTCAAGCTAGGGAGCCCCCCCTCCAGTGCACTCTCTTGCAGACTTGGAAGTGGACCAGAAGCACCCCCACTCCTGCGGGATGCTCCATGTGCCCCAGCATTGCAGTGATCATGAGCCGCACCTGGTACCTCAAGGTATGTAGAAAAAGTTTCTAAATCTGCGTCTGTGTCCAAGTCGCTGATTCTCCAAATCGGTATCAAGTCTTCTGATTCAGATTTGGCCGAATTGAATCAGGGGCAGTGATCCGAATCAACAAATTGAATCACTGTCCCTGATTCATGCTGAATCAGGATCTGAATTGAATAGGGCCCATTTCGCACACCCCTACAGGTTACTGATACCAGGTTCCTGGCATGGCTCCCAGCACTGGCAAACATCTGCACATGCTGCTCCCAAGCTACAGTCGCATGGCTTGACGTAAGCCTCATGATCATAGACTGAGTAGAGCAAACTTTTTTACTCGCACCCACTAAGAGTAGAAATGCTCTTTCTTTTTCACCTGGCCTATGACCCTGATGATCCCAGTTTACTCCCTGGTTAGAGCAGCTGCAGGAGGAGGAGGAGGAACAGTTATCATCATCCTCAGCATAGCTTCACATGGAAATTATTTTTTGTCATATAGTGTAGTCATTTTTTTTTTAATATTCTCAGTATTAGACTTAGAAATTGCTTGAATTGTCACTAAAGAATATTTAATTGGTTAACTCCAGTGACTGAGTTGAGTAAATGGCTAATTAGTAGATTGACTCTATTGTCTGACCAAATGCATATAAGACTGCATTTCAGCACATTGAGTCCGATTCACTAAAGGGAAAACAACTAGATTTTCTCATTAATTTGAAAGAATGAGTTGCTCTGTGTTCCTTATTTAGGTGCTTTGGAACTGTAACTAATAATTCTGGAGACAGCTGTTAATTGTCTATAATGACAGAAAATCAGCATTTAGTAAATAGCAATTGTACTGTCATGTACCTGCAAGCATGTAATGGTTTTCCACACATTCAATAAAATAATTACAAGTATAAATTAAAGTTATAAAGTAGATAAATAAGGAGAAGTAACACTATTTATTTTTAAGGTTAGGTTTGGAAAGCTGTGCATTAGCCTTTTCATGTAACTGAGCCACTGTTTTCCCAAAGGTGAAGTAGCCTATTTAATCATTACAAAAGATTTGTAGAAGTCCTCAGAATACTCATTAAAAAAAATAGCCTGGTCTGGAGCCAGGGAGAGACACAGGCCAGAGTTTGCCCATCCCTGGCTTAGAGAAATCTAATAAGATTTCACATTGCTTATAGAAGCTGATAGCTGTAGCTATCTGTTCTCAACTGTTTCCAATTAGGCCATGGCATCAAAATGGAATTCATGCATAGAATTTCAGATTTATTTATTTTTTTTTAACTTTGCCTTGTGTTTTATCTGCACCAGTTTCACTGCAGGGAAACATAAAAACTTAAGGAGTGTTAAGTCAGAAAAATAGGAGTCAATTAAAATAGTTGTCGAAACCGATGAAAACTGAAATAGACAGGGTTCATATAGCTTTCCTTATGCTGTCATGAAAGGGTACTGTGACATTTCAAGGTAAAATATCATTTCCTAAATCCTCATATTTGCTTGGAGCTGCCTTAATTGCTCTTGAAGTTTTGTCTTTCTACTCCCTGTCACACACTTCATTTTGCCTCATTTTAAATTAGATTGTGAGTTCTTTATGGCAGGGACAACTCTTTGACTCTGCATATTGCTTAGCTTTAGTACAGTGACTATGGGGCAGAGCTGTATTGCTATCCAGTGTATCCACAGATGGCACACAGTGGAATGACTTTCAGAGAAGGTTGGCTGTGAAATAAGAAGGGGTAACAGGATCAAGGAAAGGGGACCTATTGGAAGGATCAAGGAAAGGGGGCTCACTGGAAGGAGCATTTTGAAGATTTCTTAATCAAGATTCTGTTGGTGATGAGAGTGTTCTCAACTTCACCCCACAACACCCATTCTGAGGTGATCTTAAAATCCCTCCAAACCTTGATGAGGCAAGGAAAACCATCAAGCAAATGGAAATTGACCAGGCACCTGGAGCGGATGGAATGCCCGTGGAAATCTTCAAGCAGGGGGGAGAGGTACTCACACCACAGCTTTATGCCCTCATCTAAACATCTGGAATGATGAGGAAATCCCAGACGACCTCAGTGACAATTTTCAAGAAAGGAGACAAATCTGACTGTGGAAACTACAGAGAGATTGCCTTGTTGTCTACCATAGGAAAGATCATTGCAAGCACCCTCCTGAACTGTCTCCCTCCACTTCCTGAAGAGCTCCCCCTGGAATCTCAGTGTGGGTTTAGAGTGTCAAGAGGCACAACTGACATGATCTTCATGGCTTGTCAGCTGTAGGACAAATACCAAGAACAATATAAGCCTTTCTACATGCCATCCATTGATTTCATGAAAGCTTTTGACTCTGTCAGCTGATAAGTGTTGTGGAGAATCCTTCCAAAGTATGGATGCCCACCAAAATTTGTCACCATTCTCCGTCTGCTCCATGATGGTATGCAAGCAGTGGTTCTCAGTAATGGAGCTATTACAGGTCCATTTAAGGTTAAAATGAGAGTTAACCAAGGCTGCATCTTTGTTCCAACACTCTTCTCAATATTTCTTGCCACGGTGCTGGATCTGCCCACCAACAAGCTTCCAGCCAGATTGGAGCTAAACTGTCAAATGGATGATAAACTGTTTAACCTCAGCCAACTGCAAGTCAAAACCAAGACCACCCAGACCTCAGTCATTGATCTCCACTACACTAAAGTTGCTTTAGTGTGTGCTCACTCATAAGCAGAACTTCAGGCAATTGTTGACTTCTTTACTGAGGCATACAAGAAAATGCAGCTGACACTTAACATTCAGAATATTGAAGTTCTCCACCAACTAGTTCCTAATGAACAGTCCCCAGCTCCAGTAATGGTCCATGGTGAGACTCTGGAGAACACTGAGCATTTCCTAAACCTCGGAAGCCATCTCTTGTACAAGGCTGACATTGACAAAGAAATCCAACATCGCCCCAAATGTGCAAATGCAGCCTTTAGATGTCTGAAGAAATGGGTATTCAAAGATCACGACATCAGATCTGAAACCAAGCTCATGGTTTATTAAGCAGTCATGATCCCCCTTTGCTGTATAAAGCCAAGTACAATTTACAAGAGACGTCAAAATTTTCTGGAGAAGTACCATTAATGCTGCTTGTGGAAGATTCTCCAAATCCAGTAGGAAGACAGATGCACCAATGTTAGCATCCTCCTACAAGCAAACACCATGAGTATTGAGGTGATGATCATCAGACATTAACTTCATTGGGCCAGCTGTGTCATCCAGATGTCCAATTCCAGACTCCCAAGGCAAGTTTTATTTTCCAGCTCAGCCAAGGCGTACACTCAAGAGGAGGGCAGAGAAAGTGCTTCAGGGATATCCTCAAGGCCAACTTAAAAAAATTGCAACATCAAAGTCACCTCATTGAAAACTATCACCCAGGACTGCCCCAAATGAAGTAAGAGTCTGCTGCAGGGATTTCAGTACTTTGAAATTTCACAACAACAGGAGATGGAAAAGCAGAAGTGGCAGAAACAGTGTGTCATGGGCCAAATAAAAAATCCAGCAGCACTCATCCCACATGGAAATAACATATCCATGAATAGGCATCATCAGCCATCTTTGGACACACAGATAAGACAATAATGGAAGCCAATCATCCTCAACTTTAAGCGGTTGCTGAAGAGAAGAATACAGTGATCAATTGATTGGGATTTATAGGCCATTTGTAGGTGTACTCGCCATCTTCTAAACCATGTTAACTGGTTCTCATCACACAGTTTGAATCAAATTTCAATTCAAATTAAGGATAGCAGTCCTGAAGTTTTGGACTTCAAAAATGAAAACTTCAACAAGCTCAGGTCAATAGTATGGAATGTGCTAAAGGACCAAGGGAGAGAGGACTGCCTGAAGAGTGGTCATTCCTAAAGGACACAATCCTTGAAGCACAACAGAAGTCCACTCCCATGCAGAGGAAATGTAGCAAAAGGGCTGGGAAGTGCTCTTGGCTAAACAGGGAAATCATGGTCCTCTTAAGAAAGAACAAAGAGGTATACAGTCAATGGAAGATAGGGACAGCCCCCAGTGAGGATTATATAGCAATGGCCCACACTTGTAGGGATCAGATTACAAAAAATATGGTGGTGAATGAACTAAAATTAGCAATGGGAATTAAGGACAACAAGAAGTCCTTCTTTAGGTACTTAGGGAACAGGAGGAAAACAAATGAGAGTGTGGGGCCATTGCTCAACAACTCAGTTCAGCTAATCACTGGTACTCAGGAGAAAACTGAACTCCTGAATGACTACTTTGTTTTGGACTTTTAGTGGGCCAAGGGGAAAATCACACCAGCTAGAGTACAGAATAAGCAAATGACTGCCTTCTTACTATTGCTGTAGAACTGGTGTGTGATCAATTAAAGAAATTGGACATATATAAGTCAGCAGGACCGAAAGAACTTCATCTGAAAGTGCTGAAGGAGCTGGTTGACGTAATCGCAGAACCCCTGCTGAATCTCTTCCAAAACTCATGGTGCTCTGGGGAGGTCCCTGAGGACTAGAAGAGGGCCTATGTTGTGCCCATCTTCAAGAAGGGGAGGAGAGATGACCCAGGTAACTCTAGACCAATTGGCCTAATTTCTATCCCAAGGAAAATCCTGGAAAAAAAATCATTAAGCAGTCTATATGCGATAGGCTTGCAGAACATAGGATTCTGAACAACAGCCAGCATGGCTTCGTTGCGGGCAGGTCTTGGTTTACCAACCTCATGTCCTTTTATGATCAGGTGACTCACCACCTGGATAAGAGAGAGAAGTTGACATTGTATACCTCGACTTCCAAAAAGCTTTTGACCTGGTATACTATGATGTTCTCATGAGGAAATTGGAAGACTGTGGGCTTAACTGCAAGGCAGTCAGGTGGCTGTAGGAAGCTAGCTGTGGGGCAGGACCCAGAGAGTTCTAATGAATGGACCTGTGTCATCATGGTGGGAAGTGGCCAGTGGTGTCCCAGAGGGGTCAGTACTTGGTCCAGTGCTATTCAAATCATCAATGATTTGGATGTAAGGATGAAAAACTCACTAACCAAGTTTGTGGATGACACCAAGTTATGGGGAAGCATGGTCACTCTTGAAGATAGGCTGCAGATACAGGCAGACCTAGACAGGCTTGCAGGTTGGGTAGACCGGTACCAGATGAAGTTTAACATCAAAAAATGTAAAGTGTTTCACCTAGGGATGAACAATCCCCTGAACACCAACGCCAACTTGACCAGCACTACAAATGAAAGGGACCTGGGGGTAATAGTAGATCACAGTATGAACATGGGCCAGCAGTGCAACGCTTTAGCCAACAGAGCTAACAATACTCTGGCATGCATCAATCGATGCATCTCCAGCAAAACCATAGAAGTGATTCTTCCAATCTACTGGGCACTGGTGAGACTGCAGCTGGAGTACTGAGTCCAGTTCTGGGTGCCAAACTTTAACAAGGATGTGGTAAAACTTGAGAGAGTCCAGAGAAGGACCACCCACATGATCTAAGACTTGCATGGCAAGCCATACGAGGAAAGGCAGAGGGACTCTTCAGCCTGAAAAAAGAAGGCTGAGAGGGGACCTGATAGCAGCTTACCTCTACATTGGAGGCGTACATCAATGGCTCAGTGAACAACTATTCACCAGGACACCCTTGGGGAAAACTAAGAGTAATGGTCACAAACTCCTGGAAGACTGTGTCAGGCTCAACATTAGGAAAAACTACTTCACAGCTGGGGTATCCAGACTATGAAATAAGCTCCCTCCAGATGTGGTGCAATTGCCTACCCTGGAAGTCTTCAAAAGGAGACTGGACGGTCACCTTGCTGGGGTCACCTGACCCAAGTTGTCTTTCCTCCTTGGTGCAGGGGGCTGGAGCTAATGATCTTCTGAGGTTCCTTTCCACCTTACAATCTATGAATCTATGAATAAGGGTTAATAGAGGATCATTGACCATCATCCCCTTAACAGACCCAATTCGCAGCCTCTGTGTGTAGCCTATATGCTTAGCACTTGTGGTTAGAAGTAAGTTGGAGATGACAGTCTTGTTTAATCACTGCTGCGTTGTTGCAAACCTACTGACAGTTATCTAAAGTGCTTTTCCAACAACCATAATGGGCTCATCCAGATAGGCATGGTCGTGTAGTATCTGGCACCACAAACACATCTGCAGCACCACATACCATACAGTCCAGTGTTTTTTGTGCTGTAAGGGTGCACTGCCCAAGTGTGGCCTACTCGGGTTTGGTTTTTTTCTGTAGGTTTTTTTGACCACTAGGCATCTGGGGATCAAAAAAATCCATGGGAAGAAAACCAGAGCAGTGCACACTCAGGCAGCGCGCACTGCTAAAAGCAGAGCCAGGGCACCCAGGGCTGTGCTGTCCTGCCAGCCAAGCTCTCCCTGGCAGGAGCACCACAGCTGCAGGAGGGCCCTAGGACCCCAGCTAAGCCTCCTAGGGCCAGCACAGTGTGCTGCTGCTACTTGTCCCCAGGGAACCAAATGGATCAATGGGTGCAATTGACCTGAGTGTTGACCATCTCAGCCAAAATGTTGTGGAAGGAAGAGGGGTTAAGGGGCTTGTCCACTTCTTCACAGACCAGTAGCCTGTGTGTTTGCACAGGACTGGGAACTGAGTCAGGGTACTGATACTTAATCATGGTGAGGTGTTATTGTCACATTTGACTTTGTAAGGTGTTACTTTGTGCCTGATAGCTTCTCTTGCATTGCAAACCCAACTGCATTTCCCTTATGGGGTTTAATAATTGATATGCTTGTTTGCTGAGTTCCTATGAACTGTTTTTTCCTAAAAGCAACACCATATATACATGTTAGTTCATACAATTTAAATTGCCTAGTTCAGACTGTCATTAACTTTAGCCTTCATTCAATGAGGATTAGTTAATTTGGACTGGAGGCAATTTAAACTCAGACTACAGACATCCATATATATATGTAGTGATGGCAGGTACTACTATAAAATAAACAGTGGTAAACAGCTCTCTCTCTGTTCAGTTTAGGAGCTGAGATTACAGGTCAACCAAAGTCCTAGAAGAAATTCTGAATTATAGCTGTTTATATGATTATTGCTTTTTCATTTCTGATTACACAGTGAGTCGCATTACAATCCTACCTATGATACTTGTTTTCAAAACCTGTATAAGACCATATTATTTGTAACATACTGTAAAACCTTGGGCTTAGTGCTGAAGTCTCTATTGAGCCAACACCCTGATTCAAATCAATTGCAGCTTCTCTTGATGTGGAACTGAGTAAGGAATTCACAACTGTGATGAATTAAATGTGACAGAAAAGCTTTCCTTGAGCAGTGTCATAGTGAATTATAATAGCAGCAAAAGTCAGAACACCAAGGGCAGGTAGTGTCTTAGGTCGGGCCATTATAATATATAAGAACAAAGCAACGTATAATGCACATATTTTGGTCTAATTATGACAATTTATTGCAGTTTTTTCTTTGCCTTCTAAAAAGTGGAGGAGGGCAGTTTTGAAAAAGAAATCCTTATAATGATTATTGAGACAAATTTTCAAATCGGATCCAAACACTGTAGGTGAATTAAAGTCAGTAGAGCCACCAGCAACCGGCCTATTCTATTGACACTAGCATTCTGCTGAGGTAAGAAATGAACTGTACTAACTCTTCCAGATAAGGGCAGCACTTGAGTAGTCTATGTAAGATTTACATGAACAAATTGCAATTGAAATGCATGCTGAGGGCTAAGGGGACTTGTTTGATTGTTTGTTTTTCTTTTTGTCATTCCATTTTAGCAGTTTCCTTGCTCATTACATTGTTCCTATTAGCATAATACATTGGTTGTGTTTGCACAGCTTTTCTTGCCAAAGGCTGCCCTGCAGTTGTACAGCCATTGGGGTAACCAGCTGTTACTTATTTAAGCCTCCATCATTTTGTATGATGGTAACTTAATTATGTCCTGCTTGAAGATGCTAAATAAAATTATCTTCTGCATAAGTGTACTTAATTTAATACTTGCCTCTATCAGGTACTTGAACTCTGACACATGAACCATATGCACAAAATAAATAAACAAATTTTAAAACCAAGCCTACTAGCCAATTAATTATTACAGAATCAGAGGTTGCTTTGCTTAGTAGCTTTCGAGCACATGCCATTCTTTTTTTTTAGTCAAATTATAATTTAGATTTAAGAGGATTCAGAAGCTGAGGAGTGAAAAATAGTTGATCATATAATGTACTAACAATTAAGGCTAACCCTTTTTTTGCCTATTGTAAATAAGTAAATGAACCTTCAGTACTGTTGGTTAGGTCATTATGAATTACACATAAGAACAGGAAGATTCTTCAAGTTTCATAACTAGAATAGGAAAATATACTCCTTGCTACTTATCTAGCACAGTATAATTCAAAGGCTTTGCCAATCAATAACCAGGGTCAGTTTACATGGTCGGAAATCATTCTTTTTTTAATCCTGTAGTGGGCGATATCAAGTTCAGTGCATGTCTTTTTTTACTGCTCTTCTCATTCTGTAATTTTTCTCTTAACCAACTTTTTTTTCTATTATAAGACAATTATGTCTATGAAAGTGACAATTTTGGGGTTGCCAACTGGCTGCTTGAGTTTTGTATGTTACAAAATGTCAGATCCCATACTTTCAAATGGTTTATAATTGAAGATGTGCCAATCTACATTAATTTATTTCTGTAGTTGCCCATCTGCCACATTAGTTAGCTGATTTGGCCTTTGGACAGCTATTGGCATTTCTATTCAGCATAGATACCTGCAAACTGAATTAATTAAGGATAGGCATTATATATATATATTTTTTTTTTACCACCATATTTTATGGTGTTTCACCATAAAATACTAAAAGTACAAATGCAAACAGATATTTTAAAACATGTTGTATCCTGCTTACATGCGTTGATCAGGGTAGAATAAATCTAATTGAAATTGATTTATGGGTGGGTTGGAATCTGATGAAATTCAATGCTGAGAAATATAGAGTGCTCCACCTCGGGATGAGCAGCTCCAAACACACCTACAGGCTTGGAGGGACCAAACTGACTAGCACCATGAATGAAAGGCACCTGGAGGTAATAATAGACCACAGTATGCATATGAGCTGGCAGTGTGATACTGTAGCCAGTAGGGCAAATAATACTCCGGCATGCATCAATCGATGCATCTCCAGCAAAACCAAGGAGATCATTCTTCCACTCAGCACTGGTGAGACCACACATTAACAAAGACATAGACAAGCTTGAGAGAGTCCAAAGAAGAGTCTCCCATATGATCAGAGTCTTACATGGCAAGCCATATGAGGAAAGGCTGAGGGATCTGGGACTCTTCAGCCTGAAGAAAGAAAGACTGAGAGGGGACCTGGTAGGAGCTTATCTCTACACTAGGGGAGTACACCAAGGGCTCAGTGAGCAACTGTTCACTAGTGCACCCGAGGGGAAAACTAGGAGTAATGCCCACAAACTCCCGGAAGACCAATTCAGGCTCACCATTAGGAAAAACTTCTTCACATCAGGGTGTTCAGACTGTGGAATAAGCTCCCTCCAGAGGTGGTGCAGTCACCTACCCTGGAAATCTTCAAGAGGAAGATAGTCACCTTGCTGGGGTTGCCTGACCGCCAGTTATCTTTCCTGCTTAGTGCTGGGGGCTGGACACGATGATCTTCTGAGGTCCCTTCTGACCTTACAGTGTATGAATCTATGAAGAATGCATATTGTTTCCAGGTTTTAGAAAGCAAGTTAAAAATTGTGTGTGAAAATGCATGTATCTACACTGGAAAATCTTAAATAATGACTTAGTAAAATGACAAGTCACATGTCTCTGCAGAAGATCAACACAGCATGTTGTATGTTACTTGCCTCCCACTTCTGTCATCTTTTGCAAATATAAGTAGCATCTAATGGATACCTGGATAGACCTTGTGTTACACTGCACTACAAGGTGTTTTTTCTCCAAATGTGAATATCTGAAAGTCTATTCCCTTACAAAGACTTAGCCTTAATTCCTTTAAATTACAGGAAAGGCCATTTAGATTTTAGAAAAATCTTACTTGCTGTTAGAACAGTCAGGTAGTAGAATAGGCTCTATCAGGAAGTTGTGGGATCTCCAGTATTGGAAATCTTCAAGAGAAAGCTGGAAATGGATCACTTAGGAGGAGCATTTTTGCATCTGAGGCAGGTTTTCTTAGTCAGGAGCCTGATTTTCAGAAGTGTTGTATGTGCAAAGCTCCCATTCTCTGTTAGATTTGAGATCTGGCTGTTCATCATTTCAGGATATCACTGCCTGTGCCTAAAATGGACATATTGCTTCAGGTTGCTCTGGCCAATATCAGGATATTGGGTATTTTTTTTAAATATATGGATTGCAGCATGGATGAATAACAACGCAGTTGACAGGTCACAGTAGTGTAATGAATGAAAGTGGTATGTTGCATGAAGCATAAGGTCTAAAATGCTGTGGTTTCTGCTCTGTATCAGAGTAGACTCAACCCTCTGGTCTTTAGTGATGCACCGATTTTCAGTTTTTCTCTGAGAAAGAGGGGACTGTGTCCTGCTGCTGAATGTTAGATAGAGATAATGGGGGGAAACAGAGATTCAGATTTAAGGCTGACATAGATTCATATAGTTTTACTTTCTAACGCTTATTATTTTTCTAACTGAAGTGTGATAAGAATTGTAAATGAAGTAAATCCAAACCATCTCTCTCTTTTAACACAGATAGTTGTGGTACATCCAACAACCATGGGAAAAGTTTCAGTTAGAAAGGGAATGCTTATAGAAAATTTCAGAAGGGATCCATAGCAAACTTAAAATGAAAAATATCTGAACACTGAAGCTATTACCATAATTAACTTTATGGAATGCAGGTACATATGGGCTCCACTGAGGCTACAAGCCTCTGATGGCATCTTCTGATGGCATATGAGCTTTATACCAATTCATGCATTTCAAACCTGACACGCATTTAATTTCAAATCTATCATCAGATCTTTTCTTCCCTTTAAATTCTGAAAGCTATGAAATGCACAGATAAAAAGAGCAAGAATCTGTTTTCCCAATATCCAGTGCAACACATGGAATCGCAATTTATGTTTACTGTTGAAGATAATAACCAAATGAACACAGTGCTTTCATGTTACTGAGAAAGATTTGAATTTTCTCTCACTACCTTATTTTAATCAATAGTTTTCCATATTTTTCCTCCACAAAGATGTTTGAGGCAACATCTAGTGCTTTATGCATCTTTTAACAAATGATAAATATAATGAAAACCTTAAATTTAGTGTTTTCACTTTTAAAAATGATAGATCCCAGTTTAGGGGATTTTTGCAGAATAGGTGAAGTATTAATTATTAGCTATTCTGCTTGGCTGCAGTTAGAGTTTATAGTTACCAGGTTTTAATCAGACCTTCTGGTTATAAAACTTTTACCTGCAGCCTACCTTTCACATATACATGTAAAGATATAAGTCTCATGCCAGAGGACTTGCCTTTGATTTATAGCCCAGACTGTGACACCAACAACATTGTGGTAGTTAGCCTCTACTGGAGGCATAGATCCTTCAGTAGACAGAGCAAAGATGAAAGTTGAATCCTCCTAACTGGGTGGAAGTTTGCATGCTTTCCTAATGGTAGTTAGGAGAAGATATGAAAGTCCCCATCTTCCCAAGTGTCTGGAGTGGAAGATTCTAATGACAAACACATTGTGTATATATACTGTGAAGTAAACCAACCTAAAATATTAAATGGGACTACCCTACATAGCTAGACGTTAGGTATTGTGATGATGAAAATAGTATAACACCCTCAAGCAGCACCATCCTTTCTGGAGCAGCCAACTTAAATCTTCAATTTTGGAAGAGTTCTGGACAAAAGGGATGCAGTTTTGGAGGAGTTCTAGTCTAAGCAGCGCATTAATTGCTTTCTGTGTACATGAGAAGTGTTGCCAGAAAAAAAAAAGACCCCCCCAATCCCTATGAATAGGTACTGTGAAACGCACAGAAAATTACTGAGAATGCAATAGCTTTTTTAAACTGAACTGTCTTTGCTGCTATTTGTTTGTTATATTTATTTGTACAGCAACTAGTGCTGTAGCACTTGGATATTTATTCTCTCAGAATGATAAAGCTGTTCACATTGCATAAAAAGAAAAGGACATTGCCTGTTTGTCAGGAATAAAATCAAACAGAAAACTAGAGTCAGAAAAAAAATAAACCAAACGTATCATATTCTGAAGCTTGCTAGACTTGGATTCCAGCAGGCTTTTGGAAGAATGAATTCCAGAGATATAAAAGACTATCAGTGGTGACTCTTATGGCTCCTTGCACCTTGTATTTGTGCTTCTGTGTCACTGGGGCTGGCTCTGACTATGGAGCTGGGGTGGGGACAATGTCCCTTTATTTCTGCAACAGGCAGCTCCAGCCCCTGGCTCCAGGATCAGAGCCAGGGCTCAGACGTTGCTCCCTGCCCCCAGCAGCTGCCTGCTGCCTGGGCCCAACTCCTGTCACATGGCCTGGGTGGGGACATTTGCTAGGGAAGAAAAAAAGTCAGAGCCTTCCTTCCCCAAGCCAAGTGTGGCTTCCCACTGGCTTCAGGTAAAAAGTTAAATTGCCTAAACCCTCCTGGTAAGGAGACATAATTTCAGGTTTTTAATAGAAGAAAATGTCTGGCAAGATGGATATTTATTGCAGATAATGTTGATTTTGTGAAGAGGGCATGTTTTCTGGGAAAATCCTCCTATCAGATTTTCCATCCAGAACTAATGGTAGGATTTTAATATGTCTAGTGTCTGATTAAATGTACAAGAATCATAATCAATAAATGCCATTATAAATAAACTCTCTGCAACCTGAAAGTTCAGATTTTTTATTTTGTTCAAGGGAATGTTAGATGATGGACATTATAGTAAAATCTAAATGAAAACTTGTAGGTAAACACAATTATTTCAAGAAGAAAAGCTTCTTGTTTAAAAAGAAGAAAAAGCTTTTTTGTTTAGTTTAGGAAGCTTATCAAAATGTAGTGTTGTTGTAACCCTGTCAGGCAGGGTCTATCTTGAACTAGCTTCAATGTGGTCCTCTAGGGCCAGGACTGACAATCAGCTGATTGTCAGTCCCAGCCCCCATACAGCGTCAGAATCTCGAACCAGTTCCAGTGCAGTCCTAGGGCAGAGATCCACAGTCGGTTCTGGTGCAATGCTGAAAAAATCAGTTGATTGTTGGTCCCAACCCTGGCACCATACCAGAGACTTGACCCTTCCCCCTATTCCCCTCCCCCCCATCATGTCACACATTACACTTAGCATGGCTGTCTGACTGTGTAGAACACATTCTAACTTTTAATACAGCATGGTAATGCTAACTACAATATAAATAGAGTATGTGCTAAATGTCCCATGAGACAAGACTCAGAGATCTGGTTCTAGATTCTCCTTATCTGAATCAAATCCATGTCTCCCACTTTCTAGAAGAGTACCCTAAGCCCTGGCTGTTGAAGCTGGGGCACTGTGCAGGTAAGAATGCAAGTCAAGGGATCAGAGAACAATAAATTCTACCCATTCTCTTTATATTCATAACACAGTTTTGTAATGGGCTTCTTTGGGTGCATAGAGGCCTGTTCTTTGTCTTTACTTCTATATGGCCTTTACTTGTAGAACTGAAGAAACATTAAAACAGAAAAATGGCTATACTGGGCTAGACCAAAGGTTATTCGCTTGATATCCTGCTTCTAACAGGGTGATGAATTTATCCTCCATAAACTTGTCTAGTTTATTTTTTTTTACATAGTTGGCCTCTACAACAATCCTGTGGCTATAATTTCCACATGTTAATTATTGCTGTATAAAAAAGAGATCCTTTTGTTTGTTTCAAACCTACTTCCTGCTGAAATCATTATTTCTTCCATGTACTATGAGGCATAATAAATAACATGTTCCTAGTCACAAAGTGGGCTACTTATGCTACAAATACTGACAATATGTGTTGTATAGGTAAAAATGGGGTTCTGATACAGTGTTTGCAAACAAATTTATCCAAAATTTAAGAGTTTTTGTATCTTTTATTTTGGCTTAGGTCTACCTTGTAAGAAGAAGTGTATAAAACAAAGGCAATTTCGTTAGGCATTATATGATTTTTCCTTGATCCGTGCAACCCGTGTGTTGCATTTTGAGTTACAAGTTGGAATAAACCTAGAACCTCAAAGTGATATTAATTGAAAAGAGCCAAGTCGCATGTAGTTGTATATGGAAATAATATGAAAAAACAAGGTGTATATTATTTCATTTCTGAACCACTGATAAATCCCAGTTTTGAACAAGCCAAAGCTCAAACCTTAGTTAGGCTTTATGAATTTGCACTGATTTCAACCTTTGTCAATGTGAAATCAAGTGTAACAATCTTTGAGTTTTATGGTCACTGTTTTTAGTAACAAGATACAGGCAGATTTTTGCGTGGCCCTTGTGTACATAGATTGAGTAGTTCACCCTGAGTACAACCACAGCCTACTTCAGAGCTCCAGGAAAAATTGGCTCCCTGAGGGACAGTTCTATTGCACACTTACACTTCAGCTTTGCAAGGCTGTGCTTAAGGTACACAGTAGAGGCCATAGGTGGTAGGCTCCTTGCAGTCTCTATCTGTGTTTACTGACTAGCAATTATACCTACTACCTCCAAAAAAATATCATACTTTGTACCTTTCCTCTCTGTAAAATGGCATACACATCATTTGTAGGGGTGTGCAAAGTGGGACCTATTTGATTCAGATTTGGATTCGGCCTGAATCAAGAACAATGATTTGATTTGTTGATTCGGAACACTGTCCCTGATTTGATTCGGCTGAATCCAAATCTGAAGATTTGATGCTGATTCAGAGAATCAGTGATTTGGCCATAGACACGGCTTTAAAAGTTTTTTCTACGTACCTTGAGGTAGCAGGCATGGCTTGTGATTGCTGTGATGCTGGGGTGCATGGAGCATCCCACAGGAGTGCAATACTTCCGGTCCACTTCTGGGTCCAACAGGGAGCATGCTGCCCCCCCGCCACCTCCCTGGCTCCATGATTGGTCCCAGGGACACCCTGGGTGCTCTCCCAGGCCAGAGAAACCAGTTGCCGAGCCAAGGGGTGCAGGGGTAAGGGGTAGTGCACTCCCTGGCAGACCCGGAAGTGCTTCTGGTCCACTTCCAGATCTGCTGCCGAGCGCTCTGGAGAACCCCCCATGCTTCTGTGGAACACTCCATGCACCCCAGCATCACAGCATTCACCAGCCCCTGCTACCTAGAGGTATGTAGAAAAGACATTTAAAGCTGTGTCCGAATCTTTCTGAATCTCTTCAAATTGATTTGGAGGGTTCCGATTCAATTCAGAGTGATTAAAGTCTCCTCTGATTCAATTCAGATTCAGAGATTCGTTCACCGAATTGAGCCAAATCTCCGCCAAATCAAATCAGGGACTGAACCTTTGCACAACCCTAATCATTTGCACCATGTAAGTGAAACTTCAAGAAACTATCAAAATAGTTAGTGAACAGCCCTACTGGCAGGCGGTTGCTGTATATTTTGCTTTTGGATGATATTCATTATCTAAGGTATTTGATAGAGGTTTATGCCATTTGTATAAGCCACATGCATTTTAAATATGTGCAAATATCTTCCATGTGCAAAAACCCTTTGCTTATTTTAATCAAATCTTAATAGGCCAAATTCTGCTTTCAGTCATACCAATATTAACACAAAGCAACTGGATTGCAGTTAGAGCTCCCAGATTTGCACTAGTGTGAGAGCAGAATCTATTTTTTTCTGAAGTATTCTCTTGACAGATTGTTTAATTGAAAGAACAATTGATTACCACTTTCATTAACAAAATGTGAAATCCTGATTATCTTGTCAGTTGAAGGCATACAATTATCTTTGAAACTGTATTCTCTATGTTTAGTGTTGTCAATTAGAAAAGTGCCAAAGTTCTTCCCAAGGAGTAAATTGTGGTATCCTGCAGTGCATTTGGCTTTTGAAAAGATTTGGCATATCTTTATACAATTACACAGATGTTTTGCAGAGTGACTTGTTTTGAGAGTTCACACCACTGAAAGAGATTTGTCAAAATTGTCCACCTAGTAGTGCTTTAAGTGAAAGTAGCATTTCCTTATGATCTCTAAAGATGAAATACCTAATGGAAAATATTTGTTCATGACATGAAGAACATTCAAAATCTGCTAATGTTTGAGTAATGATAAGATTAGTTTATTGCATATATAGCTTTCTGCTAAAGATTGAAGTTCTGGCTGCTCTAAAAAAGGTTGATTAGGAGGCTGACATTACTTGCAGATTCTTACTACTTTATTTGCTGGTTTATATGATGGTGTTGGCTATTATGTAAAAATACACCTGAAAACAAGATTAAATGTTAATAAATTTTTGCCAAGACATGGAATGGATTCTACTGTATGCATAAGGGTAGACTCTGTGTTTTGTCCAGCAGAGCTACAGTATTACTGAGATAGCCATAAGAACTTAAGTACAAGACTTGTACAATAAAATCTCATTTAGCAGTTTAATTTGTGATTATCTTCTATGATTGTTATGATGAAGAGATCATCATATATCTCGACTTCAAAAAAGCTTTTGATCTGGTATCCCATGATCACCTCTTGGCCAAACTGCCCAGTTGTGGCCTTGGCTCCACCACGATCCGCTGGCTGGGAAATTGGCTCCGTGGTCGGACCCAGAGGGTTGTAATTGATGGCAGTCACTCATCGTGGTGCCCTGTGACCAGTGGGGTCCCTCAAGGCTCTGTCCTGGGACCCATACTGTTCAACAACTTCATTTACGATGTGGACATTGGAGTCAGGAGTGGACTGGCCAAGTTTGCCGATGACACCAAACTTTGGGGCAAAGCATCCACGCCAGAAGATAGGCAGGTGATCCAGGCTGACCTGGACAAGCTCAGCAAATGGGCAGACGAGAACCTGATGGTGTTTAACACCGAAAAATGCAAGGTTCTCCACCTTGGGAGGAAAAACCTGCAGCATCCTTATAGGCTCGGCAGTGCTACGTTGGATAGCACTACAGAAGAAAGAGACTTGGGGGTCATCATTGACCACAAGATGAACATGAGCCCGCAATGCGATGCTGCAGCTAATAAAGCGACCAAAACGCTGGCTTGCATCCATAGATGCTTCTCGAGCAAATCCCAGGACGTCATTCTCCCCTTGTACTCGGCCTTGGTGAGGCCGCAGCTGGAGTACTGCATCCAGTTTTGGGCTCCACAATTCAAAATGGATGTGGAGAAGCTTGAGAGAGTCCAGAGAAGAGCCACGCGCATGATCAGAGGTCAGGAAAACAGATCTTACGATGATAGGCTGAGAGCCATGGGACTCTTTAGCCTGGGAAAGTGTAGGCTCAGGGGTGATCTGATGGCCACCTATAAGTTTATCAGGGGTGACCACCAGGATCTGGGGGAACGTTTGTTCACCAGAGTGCCCCAAGGGATGATGAGGTCGAATGGTCACAAACTCCTGCAAGACCATTTCAGGCTGGACATAAGGAAGAATTTCTTTACTGTCCGAGCCCCCAAGGTCTGGAACAGTCTACCAGCGGAGGTGGTTCAAGCACCTACATTGAACACCTTCAAGAGTAAATTGGATGCTTATCTTGCTGGGATCCTATGAGCCCAGCTGACTTCCTGCCCTTTGGGCAGGGGGCTGGACTCTATGATCTCCCGAGGTCCCTTCCAGCCCTAATGTCTATGAAATCTGATGTCTATGAAATCAACCTCCCCCTTCCCGCCCCCCGCCCTAGGGTACAGAGGGAGGATCAGAATGGTTTGGTTTTCATAGGTAGCAGTAAGTGATAGATAAGCTCCCTTTGAGATGGCAAATTCTGTACATCTGTAAATGACTGAGTTCTTTTTCATACCGGTTCTCTAGAAGCATTATTTCTGGATTTCCTGTTTACAGGATCCACCATGTAATAACATATCTGTTATGTCCCACATAATACTGTGCTTAGAATTCAACAATAATGTGAACATGTAAAAAGAAAAGAAAAGAATAAACCCAAACTCAGTAAAATTCAGGTTTCATTGTGGAGAAGCTCATTTTCTTCCCAGCTCAAAACTCAAACAGTAAATCAAAGGTTTCTCATTAGATTCTAGGTTAAGCTTGTTGCCAGTTGAACAGCATCACATGCACTGGTGAATCATTGAATGGCATATTATTCCAGAAGCTTCTGTTTATTAGAATAGATGATACAGGGCTAACCTTGTCAGCCTTTTGTATATTATCCCTGCACCATCACACTTGTTTATAATCTGAAAATGTAGTTACAGTGACTTAATTATTTTTATGGGAATAGAGTTTAATAAACATTTGCTGCTTCTACCTCCCACTCCTTAGTGCAAAAAAAAAAAAAAAAGGAACACTTGACTATAATTAAAGACAAACTGAGTGAAGGTTGCTTCTGCAGCATACACAGTAAAGTGACAGTATGGTATCATTCCCATTTTTAGTTAGTATTTTTAAGATAATTACTATGTTTGCCGTGATATTTTAAATCAGTCCTATAAACATTGATCTTTATATTGTTGTTTCTTTCTCCCCCAGATGTACATCCAGACAACAACACTTACTGTCTCCATGAGTTTAAGTGCTTCTGTGTCTCTGGGTATGCTCTACATGCCCAAGGTTTATATTATCATTTTTCATCCAGAGCAGAATGTTCAAAAACGGAAGAGGAGCTTCAAGGCTGTTGTGACAGCTGCCACAATGCAAAGCAAACTGATCCAAAAAGGAAATGACAGACCAAATGGAGAGGTCAAAACTGAACTCTGTGAAAGTCTTGAAACCAACAGTAAGTCATCAGTAGACTTTCCCATGGTCAAGAGTGGGAGCACTTCCTAATAGATGTACGTTCACATGAATGCATTCTCTTCTAATAATAAACTTTATTCTTTTCTTTGCTTGTATTGCATGACTCCAGGGATGTGTCAGAATTCATGTACCACCAAGCACAGAACTCCTCACAGTTGTTTCAGACAAATCTTTTTTATGGTTAACAGGAGGCTAGTAAAAAGCATAAACAAATTTTGGAAAGTCCACATCTTTTTTTAAATGTTCTGGTCTAGCTTGTACTTTTTGATGTGTTGTGCTCTACTGTGCCAATCTTGTTATGTACTGTCACTTCATGGGTTGTATTTATGTGCAAGAAACTATATTTCTAAAGACTATTAAGGGTTATAACTGCACATGCTACATTATTTTTAAAATTGCAACTTGACATATGGGTGAAAATGTCCCTTCTTTGCCATTCAACATGGCATTAGTGTTTCTTGTATAACTTTAGCATTTCCCATAATTTATCAATGCTGCCTCCAGCTGGTGTGGACTTCTGGGGATAATGTAGCTCACCCAGATTTTCCCTGAATTTCTGCATTCTGTAAAAACAGTAGTTGGATACATTTTTAATTTGACAAAAACCCCCCCCAAACAGACAAAATAAAACATAAGAATCTGTGTACCAAGTGCTCCTGCACGTACGGATTGGTCATAATAGTTTTAGGTTTGCCAAGGGGTAGAAGTGAGAAAGGGTTATTTTCCACACCTGGAAGGTTCTTGAATCCTGGCACATCTCTAAATAACTTTATGGAATGAAATAGACAGTTAGTATAACTTCCATACAGCAGCATGTCGTAAAGCCTCATAAACTGTACTTCTGAATAAAAAATAAAAGCAGATTTGAATAAAGCCAATAATTTTCCTTCCCCAAATCCAGTGGAATTAGAGAACAAGTTTCTATCTAGCAGATAAAGCTTTAGTGAGACAGGCAGCTGCTGTTTTTGTAAAGGACTAATTCCTCACCAATTATTCTGCAAATGGATCCTACAGAGTTTTATGAATTTTTATTATTTTCTGGTAATGTTGAAAGGAAATTGAATAATGATATTTTGCTCATAAACATTTCAGTGCTAAAAGACGTGCAAAAAAACCTGTTGCACTTATTTCCTACACATGCAAACTCCCACTGAATTCAATCAAAATTTTCCAGGTGAACGAAGTATAAAACTGAAAAAGAATCTTTGATTTAGCCAATAGTATAGTCATCAAAGCATGAAGGGTAATGTGCATAAAATAATTTACCTGTAAAATGTGTGGTATGATTCATTCTATGTAAATCTTCTAGGTGATACAGAAGAGACACAGGATATGTCTATATGAGATGCTACATAGCCATAGTGATAAACTACAGTGATGCAGGTCTTTGCTATGGCGATGTAGCATTGGTGGGCACATATTGTGATGCTGCAACTATTTTCAGTAGCAATAAGCTACTGCATAGTAGCTTGGTGCTACTGTGCAGTAGGGTTGGAAATGATTCATGTGGTGCCAAGACTACACGGTACTGGTGATTACCGTGCAGTTATTTAGTACTTGCTAGAGCAAGTACTAACTGACTGTGCAGTAACAAGTGCTCAGTTGGGCACAGGTGTAGACATACTGTGTCATGGGTTTATACAGGTTCAGATTACTACATATAGCAGAGGCAATAATGTTGAAATTCCCTGAGGTTCTAGTAACAATGAAAATGTGAAGAATTCAACACTTTTACAATTCCTCAGGAGTCACCAAATGAAAATTGGCGGGGGCAAGGAGGAATGAGGGAGAGAGTATTTTTATTGCCGAGTTTCCAAAATGATCCGCCTTAGAAAGAAAGGTCAACTGTAGTTCCACAGTAGGATGAGGGGGGGACGTATACCTGAGGTTTATCAGTTCTATCTAATTAAATGCTATGACTGGTATTCTTTAAATTGATAATACATAATTCATGAAAACAGCTGCCAGTGGAGGCAGGCCTGCTTTTGCCAGTAGTGTGATGCACATAGGGAAAATATATATTTACTGCACTGTAAATCTGATTTCAATACTAGCACATCTATATAGTTTTAAACCTTCCCAGTAGTACATTCCTTCAAGTCTATGATTCATGTAGTATACTGCTCTGTAAGTAAGGATTAAAAAAAAGCAATGCATCTCCATTCAGAAGAGCTAGCCCTATGTAACTAAGTTAGCTTCACCAAAAGTATAGAGCTCTTAGCTTTTCAAAAAATTATCTTCTTTGCTTATAAGATTGTATTAAATATATTCCTCTTCTTCCAATATAATTATATAATATTTCTGAGGCTTCAGTAGGTGCTAAGACCACATAAAAATGAAATCTTTCCCATGGATCAATCTTAATAACCCCCAATACAGCATAAATCCCCTCCTAACTAATACCTATTACCCAATCTCAAAAACTTTTAGGTTATTGAAGTTATAGCATGTAAGACTCATCTAGAGGAATCAGGGTCTTATTAGGATGTTGGAAATGGAAGAGAAAAACTTCCTTCCTCTTACCTAACTAAAAATTATTAGGATTATATCAGTAGTAGTAGCAGCAGTATGCCATTATTAGTAGTATACTACTAGTGTGCTTTATATTGCTACTAAAGGACAAACAGGAAGAGGGGAGTTTCTTCACCTGTTTTTGGGAGGTGCTAGAAAGGGCATCTTGGAAGTTCATCTTAAAAAAAATTATGTAAAATTCTAACTCAATTTACATGCTGATCTCAACATAATGAAAAGAGATGTACGCATATCTACAAGCAAGATTTGGCCATTGAAAAAGTAGGAGGGTAGTAGGAGACACTATACAGGTGAGTGAAACAGGAGCTTCAGCATTTGGCTGGAGATTTGCCAATTTATACCAGTCCTGTGTATGACCAAAAAGAACGAAATCCTATATTTAATGTGCAGAGAAAAGTCCTATATGTATATTTGCAATGGCTCTTCAGGATCAGATCTAAAAGCAGAGATTAGGTGGGGTTTCAACAGGTCACTAGGAATGAGAGGATAGACAGGTTCATGTGTGGATCTAGGATTTTGCAAAGGGGGAGGGGGTGCAAATGGTAAGGCACATTATCATATAACACAAATGCATATTTTTCTCCAGTTAAAAAGAAACCAGAAGTTTTACTAATATGGTAGGGGGCTAGCACTTTATTATTCTGTTCAGGATCAAAACAAAAAGCAAATATACTCATTGGAATGTGCAATGATTTGCTACAGTATATATACAATTTTAAAAAACACAACAAACTAGGCAAAAATAGCTAAAGGATATTGTATCATTAGTTCTATAGTCATTATAGTAAAATGTACATCTATTATTCAAATTCATAAAATAAAATCTAGCCTTCTTGAGCATCTATAAAATTGAAGAAAGCCATCACCAGAAATGGCTAACAGAAAGCAAACATGCCAGGGAAAGGATAGTTTGAATAGAAAAGCATCAAGATCATTAAAAAGGAGAAAGGGCCATTAATACCTCTGGAGTGGAGAGAGATTAATATGAATCAGAAGATAATGAGCCATGAAGTCAATTGACTGTCTCAGGACTGCCTGAATAGAAATGCTACTACATATCCCAGGGAGTTGGTTTTAAAGTTTGGGCATGGCAGAAGTGAAAATGACTGGGGGGAAGCAGGAAGGGAGGGAGCGGCAGTACCACTCCACCTCCCCGCCCTTGACAGAATGAAATCAAGTAAACATGAGACTGCAAACAGGTAGTAAAGATGATTAACATCAGGTCAGAGTAATATTTTGCTTTAATTTCTCCTGTGTTTCTGATATTCCCTCTGCTGCAGTATATATTTTTACCACTACCCTTTCCAGGTATCTTTCTAATTTTTGTTGTCATGGGTTTGTTGTTGCTTCCACAATCCATCTCTTTTTGGTTGTTTTGCTTTGTGTTATTTCATTCTCTCTGTGCTGTCTTTATCTGAGTTTTTTTGTTTCTGCTGCATCCCCCACCACCACCTCCAATCCTCCCCTCCCAAACTCTTTGGAAGTGTTTCCCATCCCACCCACTTTCCTTTCTTTTAAATTATTTTTCCCTATTTTATTTGCCCTTTTTGTTCTTTGTCTTCTGCCCTTGTATTGCCTGTATGTATTCTCTCTGAGGCCATTTTCTCTTTTATTTCATGTTCCTTTTTAGCTACCCTTGTTCTATAAGCTAATTATATCCTTTATCTCTCTCTCTTGCATGTCTTGGGCATATTGTTTTTATGCAGTGCTTTTATCCTCTTGTACTGACCCAGTCACCAAGTGTATCCAATAGGTGTTTTTTCACTACGCTTCTTTTAGGCCCATGCAATAAAATCCATCCTCCATAAAAGTAAATGGCAAAACTAACATTAACTTCAGTGAAGACAGGATTTCATTCATCAACTGTGATATATACATATGCTACCCACATAATTACAAAATACATAAATCTGGGACTAGCACTGGGACTAGCACTCTTGCCTACTGGATTTTCAAGGGACAGATCAGTAGTACTTGAGCTAGGTGAAAGAACGCTAACTAGGTTCATATACAGAGCCACTCTGAATATCAGTCACTGGTGTTTTAACTATTTATGGCAACGTATAGACATTCAGTTTATCCTGGGAGAGTTGCTTGCTCTACCAATAGAAGCTAGGATTTTTCTCACATAAGTGGCTAACCCAAAAAACAAATAACTCAGGAGTAACCAAAGTTAAATGGCTCCTGGGAGAGTTGCTCGTGGGGGAGCAAACTTCTATACACATCTAGTTTCTGAAAGAAGCTGCAACACAATCCTCCAACTTGTTAGCATGTTTTGCTTGTAGCCCTTTCTCCTCCCTCAGGTCCAGGGAGAATCCCTTCACTGTGCTGCAAGGGAAAGCAATCTGAGTCAGCCAATCAGGGCTGCTCTGGGCACTGCTGTCATCAGTGCACTGCTGTTATGACTCTGTATACTGTTGTCATCGCTGCTGGGAGCCTGCAGAGAAGGCTCAGATGTGTACACAGGAGCCTCTTGACTATGCAGAAGTGGTCTCTGGGGCTTAGGGGTCTGCAGATAAGTTTTTTGACAAAGAAAAGAAGCCCAGTTGAATTCTCATAGATTATCTGAACATATGTACACAGCCTCCGTCCCATAGGCTTTTAGTGACTGATTTGCCTGGAGTTTTTATTATTTCTTCAGCTGGCGTGCAAGCTAATCCACTTGTGCTTCAAAATGAAATGGATACCTTTCATGTGTAAACTGCCTCAATGCCATTTCTTAAAGAAGGTCCCCTGGATTAATCATGAGACAGTACAATTTGTTCCATCTTCCTTTCAAGCAGTGGGTGGGTAGGTGGGCATCTACATCATTTCCTCGATCAGGACAAGTTAAGTAGTCCTTTGCTTCAGCTCCTTTTGATCTGGGACACCGTGCTTCCAACACTTTACATGTCTCTCTTCAGAACCTTATTTTCCCCATATAAGCACTAGTACTTTTCTCTCTTATGCAGGTCCTCTTTGTCACAGCATCAAGAACTTGAACATTGCTTTTTTCCACTCAGAAGCCACATGCTTCAACTGCTTTATTATTTTTTACTCTGTTAGTTTCTTTTCTGTTTACCTTCTTTTCCTGTGTATCTTTCTTCCTATTTATTTTTGGGGGTTTCTCTGCCCTCTCTACTTGATGCTTTCAGAACGTTCATGTTTGTTTTTCTTCATAAACCTCTTTGTTGGTTTATGATCAGAAAGTCTATCTTCCGTTTTGTTTGTCACTCCAAAATATTTTCAGAGTTCTAGAAAGTTGCAGTGACCTAAGGTGAAGTGGGAAACAACATAGGTCAAACTATAACTTGGATTCAATATTGAACTATTGAGCCAAATCCTCATTCTATTTCCACAAAGCAAAATACTTCCAGAATTCTTATTCCTTTTTTATTTTTACAGCTCCATTGGCATTGTTATACCAATATAAGGGCACTAAGATAAGCAAAGATTCTTTGGCAGCTGGTAAATTGTAATACTCAATGCTAACTTCTGTCATTGACAGTCTGGTAAAACTGGGAACATGCTGATAAGATGCATGATTTTAGAAGATGATGATTTTTTGTGTGTTCAGTTGCAAGATCAAAATATCATAGAAAAAAGTTTAGGTCAAACCAAAATGGATTTTTTTACCCACCACATGTACTTATGGAATGAGAAACGAAATGTTATTTGTCTGGGTTATCTAATTGTTCCCACCACCCCTTTTTAAATTTAGGTACTCTTTAAAATGAATTATACCATCAAGTTAAAACATTTTGCTGTTTCATTTTTTAAATGTATTTTAAAAATGCTTTCCAAATGATAATGCAAGTCTCATTGTTCAGCGCTCCTGTATGAAGCTGGAGATAGACCTGTTGAAAGTCTCTGGGTTAGGGTCAGAGGGGAGAGCAACAAGAGTGATGTCATGGTTGGTGTCTGCTATAGAGAAGGCCTGGTTTAAATCAGAGGCCCAGCTCGTGGCACAGTGGCTCCTTTAATCTTGGAGTTCTCTGTGTATCACCCCACCACTGGTTGGTGGAGGGGCCCATCAGTCCTGCCGCTTGCTCCTGATGGCCAGGAGATGAAAACTATGGTTTTAAAAATGCCGCAGTTTTTGCCTCCATCCAGTCAGCAGCAACCAGTAGGAGGCAAAAACCATGACATACTAAAACCCACAATTTTTGCCTCCTGACCATTGGTGGAGCTGATGGGATCCTCTGCCATTCATAGTGTGGGAGAGGAGGAATCCGTGCATGGGGAGAATTCTAAGATTACAGTAGCTACTGCACCACAAGCTGGGTCTGTGATTTAAATGAAGCCCTAGATGTTGACCACCAAACCAGGAAAATGAGGTAGATGAGGATTTCTTCAAACAACTAGTGGAAGTTTCCAGATCACAGGCCCTGGTTTTCATAGGGGACTTCAGTAATCCTGACATCAGCTTGGAGGGTAATGTAGCAGTCCACAGGCAATCCAGGAAGATTTTGGAGTGGGTTGGGGAGAACTTCCTGCTGAAAGTGTTGAAGACGCCAACTCTAACTATCAGCATGGATTCACCAAAGGAAAGTCATGCCTAACCAACCAGATCACCTTCTATGATGAGATTCCTGGCTCTGTGGATGTGGACAGACCAGTAGATATGGTAAATATTGACTTTAGCAAGGCTTTTAATACCGTCTCCCACAGCATACTTTGAAACAAGCAGAGGAAGTATAGGCTGGATGAATGGACTGTAAGGTGGATAGAAAGTTGGCTGGATTATTGGGCTCAATGGGTGGTAATCAATGGCTTAATGTCTACTTGGCAGCCGGTATCAAGTGGAGTGCCCAGGTGGTTGGCCATGGGGTCTATTTTGTTCAATGTCTTCATCAAAAAGCTCAGTTAGGCTCCGGAGTGGTGAGAGATGCACGGGTGAAGCCCGCTGCGCCCCCGCTCCCCTAAAGCCCCCCAGACACCCTCTCAGCAGCCGCAGAGCCCTCTGCCGACCCCCAGCACAGCCGGAGGTAAGCGAGCTCGTGGTGGGAAGGGGTTAACTCCTCGCTCCCTAGGAAGAGGCTGCTGCCTGGTGTCAAGCCCCCGCCCAGGACCCTACTTGGCCCAGCCCCCCAGGGAGCCCCGTGACCAGGCTGCATAAACAGGCGCTTGAGTTAGTGCAGAGTTCACATGGGAGAGGGCGCGGGAGGGCACGAGACCCTGCCTGCGACCCCCCCAGAGTAGTCAGCCCCAGCCGTAGCCAGCCTACCAGAGGCATGACACGGATGGGCACGCGCTGCACCCTGAGGGTCCCCTTGGGCTCTGCAGCCCCCCCATCGGGCACCTCAGAGACGGCCACCCAGACAGAGCCCATGGTTCCGGGCTCCACGCAGACGGAGCCCCTGGCTCTTGGCTGCGGGGGCTGCCTGTCCCTTTTTCAGGCTCTGGGGCCCGGGAGAATGGCCACCTCCCCTTGCGGGGTCTGCTCCCCACTGGGGTCTCTGGCACGCCAGCTGGAGGAGCTCCAGGCCACAGTCCAGAGACTGTGTGCCATCAGGGACTGTGAGCAGGAGATAGACTCCTACTGCCAGGCCCTTCTCCCCTGGGAGCCACAGGGGAGAGCACCGTCTCCCTCCACGACTAAGGAGGACTCTGGGACCTCCCGCTCTGCCCAGTCAGGGGCATGGACCAAGGTGGTCAAGGGCCCCACGGCCCGCCGCACCAAGGCCCCTCCCTCGCCGGAGCTTAGCAACAGGTTTGCACCTCTTGCAGCCCCAGCAGAGCCCAAGCAGTTGCCAGCTCCCGCAGGCAACCCAGGCTCAACCACAGCTACTGGCCCCACTCTCCCCAAGTCAAAGCAAAAGCTGTTTGTTGTGGGAGACTCCATCCTGCGGGGCACTGAGGGGGCAATCTGCCGCCCCGACCCCTTAGCCCGGGAAGTCTGCTGCTTCCCGGGGGCCCACATCCGAGACATTGGGGAGAGGATCCTGCAGCTCCTCCGGCCCACAGACCACTACCCCATGCTCCTTATTCATGTGGTCACCAATGACACGGCTTGGAGCACCCCCAGCCAGGTCATGAGGCACTACAGGGAGTTGGGAGCGGGGCTTAGGGGTCTGGGAGCTCAGGTGGTGTTTTCATCGATCCTCCCAGTCTCGGGCTATGGGCTGAGGAGGGAGAGGAGGATCCACGCAGTGAACCAAAGACTGCGGAGCTGGTGTCATCGGGAAGGCTTTGGCTTCCATGACCACAGCCCGCTCTTTGGCGAGAGAGGCAGTAAGCTGCTGGGAAGAGATGGCCTCCACCTCTCCCCTCTGGGGAGCAGGCTCTTCTCAGCCAGGCTGGCTGACCTGCTCCACCGGGCTTTAAACTAAGCCCGCTGGGGGATGGGAGGACTACTGCCACTGCTGGCCCGCTAAGCGACCCTTGCAAAGCCAGCAGACCAAGGCAATTGAGGGAACCCACCCCGCCCCAGCCCTGGCACAATCTGTGGGCAAGGCAAGAGCCCCTAAGGGCACACTTGCCTGCCTGTACACTAATGCCAGGAGCCTGGGTAACAAGCAGGAAGAGCTTGTCCTCCTGCCCAGTGCAAAGAATTATGATGTCATTCGGATAACGGAGACCTGGTGGGACTCCACCCATGACTGGACCATGGGTATAGAGGGCTATACCCTGTACAGGAGGGATCGTGTTGACAAAAGGGGCAGGGGTGTAGCTCTCTATGTGAAGGAAAGCTACATGTCCCTGCAAGCTGATGTTGGTGACTGGAATGGACAGCTAGAGACCCTCTGGGTAAAAATTCCTGGGGAATATGGCACAGGGGACACAACGGTGGGAGTCTACTACAGACCTCCCACTCAAAGTCCTGAGCTTGACCAGGAGTTCGCCTGGGAACTGACTGAGGCCACTTGCTCCATGACCTTAGTTGTCATGGGTGACTTCAATTACCCGGACATCTCCTGGGAAGATCATTCAGCAAAATCCGAGCGGTCAAAAAGCTTTCTCTCGTGCGTGGATGACCTCTACCTGACTCAAGAAGTCTATGGGCCAACGAGAGGCAAAGCGCTGCTCGACCTGGTACTGGCTATGGGGGGCGACCTAATCAGCGACCTAGTGATCGATGGGAAGCTGGGTGACAGCGACCACGAGCTGATCACCTTCACCATCCGCCATAAAGCTGGCAAGTCAGTCAGCAACACAGAAGTCCTTGACTTCAGAAAAGCCGACTTTGACAAGCTCAAGAGGCTTGTTGGTCAGGCCCTTAGGGACTGTGACCCCAGGGAGATGGGAGTTCAAGAAGAGTGGTTGCTTCTCAAGGAAGCGATCCTCAATGCACAAGCTAAATCTATTCCAACATGGAGGAAAGGCAGCAAGAAGGCACAGCAGCCCTCCTGGCTCTCCAGGGACCTAGCGGACCTCCTGTGGCTAAAAAGGAAAACCTACAAAGGATGGAGGATGGGATTCACCTCCAAGGAGGATTACTCCGCGCTGGTCCGGGAGGAAACCAGGAAAGCCAAGGCTGCAACTGAACTCCAACTAGCTTCAAGCATCAAGGACAACAAAAAGTCCTTTTTCAGATATGTGGGGAGCTAGAGGAAAAGCAAGGGCAATGTTGGACCCCTGCTAAACCAGATGGGACAACTGACAACTGACGCCCAGAAAAAAGCCAACCTATTAAATAGGAACTTTGCGTCAGTCTTTCATCAGTCCCATGGGGCGCCAATGCCTGCTATGGGACAGGGAGATCCGGGTGATGGGGTCCCCTACCCTCCATAAATGCTGACCTCGTGAAGGAACGTCTTGAGAAGCTGGATACCTTCAAGTCAGCCGGCCCTGACAATCTGCACCCCAGAGTACTCAAGGAGCTGGCGAGCGTTATAGCCCAGCCCTTGGCACAGATCTTTGAAAACTCCTGGCGCTCTGGTGTAGTGCCCGAATACTGGAAGAAGGCCAATGTGGTGCCAATCTTCAAGAAAGGGAGGAGAGTGGATCCGGCTAACTACAGGCCCATTAGCCTGACTTCTATCCTGGGGAAGATCTTAGAAAAGTTTATTAAGGAGGCCATCCTTGATGGACTGGCCCAGGCTAACTTTCTAAGGGATAGTCAGCATGGGTTTGTTGCGGGTAGGTCTTGTTTGACCAATCTCATTTCCTTCTATGACCGGGTGACCTATCACCTGGACAGGTGAGAAGAGATTGATGTCATATATCTTGACTTCAAAAAAGCCTTTGATCTGGTATCCCACGATCACCTCTTGGCCAAACTAGCCAGTTGTGGCCTTGGCTCCACCACGATCTGCTGGCTGGGAAACTTCCTCCGTGGTCAGACCCAGAGGGTTGTAATCTATGGCAGTCACTCATCGTGGTGCCCTGTGACCAGTGGGGTCCCTCAAGGCTCTGTCCTGGGACCCATCCTGTTCAACATCTTCATTAATGATGTGGACATTGGAGTCAGGAGTGGACTGGCCAAGTTCGCCGATGACACCAAACTTTGGGGCAAAGCATCCACGCCAGAAGATAGGTGGGTGATCCAGGCTGACCTGGACAAGCTCAGCAAATGGGCAGATGAGAACCTGATGGTGTTTAACACCGAAAAATGCAGGGTTCTCCACCTTGGGAGGAATAACCTACAGCATCCTTATAGGCTTGGCAGTGCTACGTTGGATAGCGCTAACGAAGAAAGAGACTTGGGGTTCATCATTAACCACAAGATGAACATGAGCCTCCAATGCGATGCTGCGGCTAGTAAAGCGACCAAAACGCTGGCTTGCATCCACAGATGCTTCTCGAGCAAACCCCGGGACGTCATTCTCCCCTTGTATTCGGCCTTGGTGAGGCCGCAGTTGGAGTACTGCGTCCAGTTTTGGGCTCCACAATTCAAAAAGGATGTGGAGAAGCTTGAGAGAGTCCAGAGGAGAGCCACGCGCATGATCAGAGGTCAGGAAAACAGATCTTACGATGACAGGCTGAGAGACATGGGACTCTTTAGCCTGGAAAAGCGTAGGCTCAGGGGTGATCTGATGGCTACCTATAAGTTTATCAAGGGTGACCACCAGGATCTGGGGGAATGTTTGTTCACCAGAGCACCCCAAGGGATGACGAGGTCGAACGGTCACAAACTCCTGCAAGACCGTTTCAGGCTGGACATAAGGAAGAATTTCTTTACTGTCCGAGCCCCCAAGGTCTGGAACAGTCTGCCAGTGGAGGTGGTTCAAGCACCTACATTGAACACCTTCAAGAGTAAATTGGATGCTTATCTTGCTGGGATCCTATGAGCCCAGCTGACTTCCTGCCCTTTGGGCAGGGGGCTGGACTCGATGATCTCCCGAGGTCCCTTCCAGCCCTAATGTCTATGAAATCAATGACCTGGAAAATGTCATAGAGGGAACCCTAAGCAAGTTTTCAGATGACACGAAACTGGAGGTAGTGGTAGGCTTCAGAGAGACCTAGACAAATTGGAGGATTAGACTAGAAGAAATCTAATGATGTTCAATAAGGAGAAGTGTAAAGTGCTGCACTTAAAGTGGAACAATCCCATGCACTGGTACAGGCTGGGTATTGACTTGCTAGTCAGCACCTCTGCAGAAAGGGAACTGGGGGTTGCAGTGGACAAGAAGCTGAATAAGATAAGCCAGCAGTGTGCCCTTGTTTGAAGAAGGCTAACTGCATACTGGGCTGCATTGTTAGGAGTGTTGCCAGAAGATCAAGGGAGCAATTATTCCCCTCTATTCTGCACTGGTGAAGCCACATCTGGAGCACTGTGTCTAGTTTTGGGCCCCCCACTCAGAAAGAATGTGGGCAAATCAGACAGAGTCCAGTGGAGGGCAACAAAAATGCTTAGGGGGCTGGGACACATGATTTAGGAGGAAAGACTGAGGGAACTGGGCCTACTTAGCTACAGAAGAGAAGATGAGAGTGGATTTAATAGCAGCCTTCAAGTACCTGAAGGGTGGTTCCAAATAGGATGGAGTTAGACTGTTCTCAGTGGTGTCAGATACAGAACAAGGAGCAATGGTCTCAAGTTGCAGTAATGGAAATTAAGGTTAGATATTAGGAAAAGCTTTCTCACTTGGAGGGTAGTAAAACACTGGAACACATTACCCAGAGAGGTTTTGGAATCCCTCTCCTTGGAGGTTTTCAGGATCTGGCTAGATCCTATTTAACTTGAATTAAAATAGGCCTTTGCTGGGAAGATAGAGTTGGGGATAGTCCTGCTTTGAGTAGGGGGTTGGACTAGATGACCTCCTGAGGTCCAGTCCAATCCTAACTTTCTATTATTCTGTGAAAATTAGGGGACATGCTTTTCTTGATCTGATGCTCACAAACTGGAAAAAATGGTGGTGAATGTAGAAGTGGATCGTAACTTGGGCAGTAATGACCCCAAAGTGACTGAGTTCAGGTTCCTAAGGAAAGCAAGGAAGGAGAGGATCAGATTAGTAAGTTTGGACTTCTGAAAATCAGACTTTGACTTGCTCAGGGTACTGATGACCAGGATTTCATGGGAGGCCAGTCTGAAAGGAGTCCAGAGGAGCTAGATGTACTTTAAAGAAACCATACTAAGGGTACAGGAACAGACCATCCCGATGTGCAGGAAGACTAGTAAATATGGCAGAAGACCAGCTTGGCTTAGCAAGAGAAATCATCAATGAGCTAAACTACAAAAAAGAAAGCTTACAAGAAATGGAAACTTGGACAAACAACTAGGGAGATGTATAAAATATTGCTTGGGAATGCAGAAAAGAAATCAGGAAGGCCAAAGCACAATTGCATTGCAGCTAGCAAGGAATGTGAAAGGTAACAAGAAGGGTTTCTACAAGTTGTTTCAGCAAGAAGAGGAAGATCAAGGAAAGTGTGGGTCACTTACTGAAGAGTGGGGGCAACAAAGTGAGAGATGATGTGGAAAAGGCTGAAGTACTCCATGCCTATTTCACCTCAGTTTTCACAGGCAAGGTCAACTCCTGGAATACTGCATCTGGCAGCACAGTTTGGGGAGCAGGTGAGCAACCAACAGTGGTAAAAGTACAGGTTATGGACTATTTAGAAAAGCTGGACATGTACAAGTCCATGGGGCTGGACATGATTTACCTGAGGGTGCTGAGGGATTATGATTGCAGATGACCCAATATGATTGCAGAGTCACTGGCCATTATCCTTGTGTGAGGATGCGGCGGCCAGGGGCGGCCGTGAGCTCCCTAGCGCCGCCTACCGTCACGTTAGGGTGACGTAGCACCCTCAGAACCTCGCCCGCCACGACTTTGATGGTAAAATATATAATGTGGAGGCTGCCAGTTTCCCTAATGGACGGTCTAGTTGTTCGTCCCTATTCCAGACGGGGTATCTATGCGCTTCCTGCCTTAAGGGCAACGCGTGCCTCCAAGCCTCCCCCTCAGCACGCCCCAAGCCTCGCAGCTGTTCTGGGGGACGCTTGTATGGTCCCTCGCCCCTCGGGTGCCCTTGTTCTCACTCTCGGGCACCGGGGCTCTTCGCCCACCTGGCGCCTCCTTGGGTCGGGCCCCAGTCTCTAGCCCGTTCCCCACGCCCGGGCCTGTCACGCTGGCGCCCAGCTACTTGCTCACTACCAGCGCCCCCTGGGCCGTGTTCTAGCCGGTGCCTGGCTAATCGCCGGCTCTGCCTTAAGTCTGGAGCGCTCTCGCCGCCCTAGCCTCGGCGCCCTTGGGCCGGCACGCTCTCGCCACCCTAGCCTCGGCGCCCTTGGGCCGGCACGCTCCCTCTGCCCGGATCTCGGCTCTATCACCGCCCTAGTCTCGGCGCCCTCGGGCCGGCTCACTCCCGCCGCCCTAGTCTCGGCGCCCTCGGGCCGGCTCACTCCCGCCGCCCTAGTCTCGGCGCCCTCGGGCCGGCTCACTCCCGCCGCCCTAGTCTCGGCGCCCTCGGGCCGGATTCTAGCCTGAGCTCTATCACCGCCTTAGTCTCGGCGCCCTCGGGCCGGCTCTATCGCCGTCCTAGTCTCGGCGCCCTCGGGTGGCTAGCTCGGCTGCTCTCACTGCGCCAGCCTTAGCTCTATCACCACCCTAGTCTCGGCGCCCTTGGGCCAGCGCTATCACCGCCCTAGTCTCGGCGCCCTTGGGTGGCTAGCTAGGCCTGGCTATTCGGCCCCTCTCTGGGGCCTCGCCCCCCCAGGGGCCTCTACCGCACTCCCTGCGCTTCGCCCCTTTGGGCTTCCCACTCTGGGGCCAACACGCCACGTGCCCTGCCTTTGCCCCGCTCCGGGGCCTTGCCCTCTCTAGGGCTGACTCCGCACCTCTTGCGCTCTGTCGCTGCCCCGCTCCGGGGCTTTGCCCTCTCGGGGCTGACTCCGCGCCTCTTGCGCTCTGTCGCTGCCCCGCTCCGGGGCTAAACACCGCCCTTATGGGCTGGGGTCTGTAACCCCGCACACTGCGCCTCCCTGGCGCAATATAATGCCCAGCAGCACCGACACTAGTGCCCCTGGCACTGTGCCTCAATTGGGCACTGGGAACCCCCAAGCCGTGGGGGAGCTCCCATGAGGCCTCCTCGCTCCCCTACAGCCTCACCCGGTCCTCCGGTGTAAACTGTAACTCAAACTCCAGCCCTCTGGCTACAACATAAATACAGAGGCTCCACACGCCTAACAACTCCAAGCCCCACCAGGGCTTTCCATCCTACCTGCAGTCAGGGTGATCTTGTTCCCTGCATCATTGCAGCCGGTTAGGGTGGCAAGGCTGCGACCACTAACTCAGGCTGCTCAGCTCAGCTGCAGAGCTCCTGCTCCTGCGGCAGCCAGAAGAGAACTGTGTCTCAGGCTCTGGCCTCAGCTGGTTATAAAGGCCAGGCCCTGCCCTCTTCCAGCCACGTGACCACCTGGTTGTCCTGGCAACCAGGCACCTGAGCTGCCTGGGTGATTGACAGCTCTGCCAATCACCCTCACAATCACGGAGCACCTCTGTGACTCCGTGACACCTTGAAATATCATGGCAGTTGGGAGAGGTCCTGGATAATTGGAAAAGGGCAAACAACTTTAAGAAAGGGAAAAAGGAAGATTGGGGGAACTATGGACCAGTCAGCCTCACTTCGATCCCTAGAAAAAAACATGAAAGTTCTCAAGGAATCCATTTATAATCACTCAGAAAGAAGAAGGTGATTAGGAATGGTCAGCATGGATTCACCAAAGGCAGGTCATGCCTGACAAGCCTGTTTGCCTTCTATTATGAGATGACTGGCTCTGTGTATGTGGGAAGAGCAGTGGATGTGATTTAGCTTGACTTTAACAAAGCTTTTGATGCTGTCTCCCACAGCATTCTCGTAGGCAAGCTAAGGAAGTATGGGGTAGATGAACAGACTGTAAAGTGGATATAAAAGTGGCTGGATTGTTGTGCTCAAAGTTTAGTGCCCTTGGCTCAGTGTGTAGATGGCCACCAGTATCAAGTGCAGTGCTCCAGGGGTATGTTCAATATCTTCATCAGTGACCTGCAAGATGGGATGGAGTGTACACTCAGCAGTTTACAGATAACATCAAGCTGGAGGGAGTAGAGGACATACTGGAAGGTGGGGCTAGGATTCAATAATGGGAGTGTCTACACATGAACTAATGCACTTTAGTTAATGCACATTAAATCTAGAACATCCGGGCATGTATACAAATACATTTTTGTGCCCAGATGCACCAGATCTCCAGCACATCAGAGCAGGCTCAATTTAGCAAGTTTGCTCTGGATGTGAGCATTGATTGCAGTTGTCTAGGTGGTAAAATATGCGTCAGCATGGAGAAGATGGAGGTGGTACACTTTTGAACTAAAATACCTTCTATGTGTTTTAGTTCAAAAGCAGACTGCTGCCATTTTCTCCGTGTTGATGTACATTTCACCATTTATACAACTGCAAGCAATGCAGCGCCAGGCACATTTCAAAGTGCTAGGTGCTGCAGTGCTTGCATGTATAAAAATGCCCTCCCTTATGATGTACTAGGAGAATGCACATTAGCCTGTCTTGATGTGTATTAACTAAAGGAGAGCTTTTAAGTGACACTTAATGTGCATTAGCCTGTTTTAATGAGTATTAGCTAAATAGCATGTTTTTTAATTGATTGTTTAATGTGCATTAAGAAGGTTAATAGGCAGACAAGTTTCTTTGGGTGAATCTGATCTCTTTTATTAGACCAACTTAAATAGTTGGAAAACAATTATTAAGCAAGCTTTTGGGTTCAAAAACCCTTTGTCAGGCTAAGAAAGTTTCAGCAGTTGGTGTGTGCTCTTCCTGGATGGAATGAAAAGTAAAGAAGCCAGAGGCTGGGCTGGTCTGCATGCAAGACAGGTAGTCAGTGATGTAGATTGAGGAGTCAATGAGTGAGAAACAGACTGGGGGTGGGGGGGAAGAGAAAGAAGGGGGATGAATAGTGGAGAGATACTTGGGGAGTCAGATGTCAGGCAAGTTATAATGTGTCATAAATCCAATGTCTATATTTAATCCATGATTTTTAATATCCAGGAGGCTGATGAAGTGGAGTTCATAGGCTCGTCTCTGGGAAGTGTTTTGTAAGTTTCCTTTTAAGGATCAGGACTGAGAGATTGGAGAGAGAGTGGTTTTCTTGTGAGAAATGTGCCCCCACAGGTAATTGGGTATTCCTGTCTTTGATAGATTTCCGGTGTGCGTTCATTCTGGTGCGCAGTTGTTGTTTGGTCTCTCCTACATATTTTCCATCAAGGCATTTGGTGCATTGAATGAGATATAGTACATTTCTGGAGGTGCAGCTGTAGGAGCCAGGAATGCTGATGGCTCTCTTGTGGGGTTAGTAATTATGCGGGTGTTGGAGATGTGTTGGCAGGTTTTGTATTTCTTGTCATAGTGTCGTCTGGATCCTTTTGGCGTGTTCTGGGCTTCAGGAAGTTTGCTTCTGGTGATGAGGTTAGCGAGGTTCAGTGCTTGTTTGAAGGCTAGGATGGGTGGCTCTGGGAAGATCTTTTTAAGAATAGGGTCTCTTTCTTGTATGTGTTGCAATTTTTTGAAGGATTTCCCATATGGGTTCAAGGGAGGGGTGATAAGTCATAACCAGCGGTGTGCGATTTGTAGGGGGGGTTCTTCTGTGCTGCAGCAGTTCTTCACGTGGTATCCACGTGGCTCTTTCAAACGTGCAATCTGTATCTATATCTAACAAGGAGTGTCCTTGTTTGGTAAAAGCCTTTTTAAATTGGTGAGGTGGCAATCCTGGGTGTTCTTTTCAGTGCACATTAATTAATTAAGAAGGTTAATGCACATTAAAGTGTGCATATAAACATGCCTGTGAGATCTAGAGAAATTCAAGGATTGGACCAAAAGAAATCTCATGAGATTAAATAGGGACAAGTGTAAAGTCCTGCACTTAAGGCTGAAGAATCCCATGCATGGGTACAGGCTGGGGACCTATTGGCTATGCAGCAACTCTGCAGAAAAGAGCCTGGGGGTTACAGTGGACAATAAGCTGAATATGAGCCAACAGTGTGCCCTTGTTGTGAAGAAGGCTAATGGCATACTGGGCTGAATCAGTAGGAACATTGCCAGCAGATCAAGGTAGGTGATTATTCCCCTCTATTAGATACTGGTGAGGCCAAATCTGGAGTACTGTGTCCAGTTTTGGGCCCCCCCACTACAGAAAGGATGTGGACAAATTGGAGAAAGCCCAGTGGAGGGCAACAAAAATGGCTAGTGGGCTGGGGCACATGACATCTGAGAAGGGGCTGAGGAAACTGGGGTTATTTACTCTGGAAAAGATAATGCTGAGGGGGGTTTAAGAGGCCTTCAGCTACCTGAAGGGTGGAGGTGGGAGCTAGATAGTCTGAAGGAAAGGATCTGGGAGTTGTGTGTCTCAGTGGTGGCAGATGACAAAACAAGGAGCAATGGTTTCAAGTTGCAGCAGGGGAAGTTTAGGTTAGATATTAGGAAAAGCTTTCTTACTAGAGGGTTAGTGAAGCACTGGAACAGGTTACCCAGGGAGGTTGTGGAATCTCTGTCCTCGGAGACTTTTAAGACCAGGCGAGGCAAAGCTTTGGCTGGGATGATCTTGTTGGGGACTGTCCTGCTTTGATCAGGGGGTTGATCTAGATGACCTCCTGAGGTCCTTTCCAACCCTAATTTTCTAAGACACTATGATTTTTCATTCATTTCTGTATACTATACACTAGGATGCTAAAGCAAGCCATATAAATATATATTCATAAAAGTTCCCCAACAAAGTCCTTTGTGAAATTGTAATTAAGATTCCATGATTCAATGGTTTGAATTTGTTTTGTTTTTTTACCTTTCACGAGAATTAAGAAATTCAAAACTTGGCCTACAATTGCTCTTTGTTTGCATACAGGGGGAAATGCACATCAGAGAACAATGTATCTATTAATTTGTTTCACATTTAAGGCACTAATCCTGTGTGCTACTTCTTGTGGTACCCAAAACCTGTGGGATTCCACATAGATGCAGGTCTTGATTCACATACAGACAGCATGGAAAATCAGAGTCCTGATGTGTTGCTTTTTTAATAGTAAAGTGATGTTTTCAGTGTTCTAAGATGATCTAGGTACTGCAATATATATTGCACTATATTTCTCAGGCTGCAATATATTTTCCACATTGTAATATTTTTCTGAAAGCACCTGATCCAGTCCTGACAGATACTGAGCACTGCCTGAGGGTAATACATACATCAGTGCCTTCTGGGATTCAGCCTACATTGAGGACCGGGGACTAATTGCCTTCCATGTGGTAATAGTCAAGAATTTGGGAAAGTCTTTTTATGTTTACTGTGTATAACCATGACAAAGGCCTAATGCAGGATAATCGCTATGCAGTTAAGATGAAAGGATTCAAGTTCCTGGTGCTTAATAAAAGCAAACATGGTTAAGAGACTTCCTGATTTTTCTCTAGGTATAGCTTTGGGGGCAAGTTTCAGATAGGTTGGCCTAAGAAGCACAATATTAACTGTGCATTTCCCTGGTTTGTATCTTTGGAGGTTTATTCATTTCTTTAGTTCTAATGCTGCCCTGAAGAGATAGCAACCTGAACATTTTTGTTTGGATGTATATAAAGGTTTTTTTTCTGTTTGCTTGTTTTTACATTATCCCATAAAAGGAAGGGTAAGGAATTCCCCCTCATAGTTTTCTCACTGAAGTCCCACTCCATACGCACGTATGTCCCTGGTACCTAGAAGGTACATAAGAGTATAGTTAATTTCTTATTGCATTCCTAATATCAAATGTCTGGAAGCATCTTCCTAAGGCCTACAGATAGAGAAGGAAATGAGGATGTCAAGAAGCTTGGTGTTGAGCTGCTTCTCAGTTGCTGTTTCAGGGAGTATGGGATCCCTGAATGAATTGTTTCTTTGTTTCTACAGATCCCTGCTGTGGTAATCACTCATCAGGTCCCACATAGGCATCCCCAGAGAGTGATGAGAACTGCCCTCCCTCCCATTTCCCCTGCTATTCCATGAACTATAAAAAAGACTTCTGTCTCTTTCATCTTAGTGATGAGGTTTCAGATAGTGATGAGGTTTCATCTTAGTGATGAGGTTTATTTTGACCTCCAAAATCCCAGGTTCTGCTAGCTTTAGAAGACCGATCAGGACCTCATTTCTATCCAGTTACTTTGCAAGTGCCCTCACCCTGCTGGTATTGGTAGATCCCATATTGATTCCTGAGCCCCTGATGAGACAAATCAGTTTGTGTCCCTTTTCCCATTTGTCTACAACCCAGGGTCATCAGAAGGTAGCAAGTTCAGGCTCTGTGGGGAGGGGGTTAGGAGATGCTCCAGATCTACCTGGGGGGGAGGAGGAACAAAACGGGGGGGAGGGAGGGAGCTGATAAAATAACCAAGATAAAAATTGGTTATTAGGCAGGTCCTTTTAAATATCTTTGTTTTCATAAGGAAGGAGGTGATGACCCTCTGAAGAATCACTGGATAATCTGCTCTCTAATTTTCCCTCAGTAGGTCCATGGAAAAGCAGGGGTAGGACAGTCCAAGAAGTTCCCAAGCTCCATTCTTGCTTTAATCCATCCCCTCCACAGCCCCTGCCCTTTCCATGTTTCCTTTCTATGAAATACAGGCACCTCTTGTGGGGAATGAGGTATGCATTTACCAATGTCGAAGAAATGAAAAGATAATATAGAACCAGAAATCTGTGTGAAACTACAGAAGATGTAACTATGCCATCTCTTTTAAATATATATATGTATCCATCATTAACAATGATGACAACCAACCGCTTTTGCTCCTCATTAATTTTGATTATGAGTTTTCATATGGGATATGGGGATTCTTTTCTCCTACACAGGAAAACAAATGTCAGATTGCCCTAGATGTTGTTCTGTCTTAAATTTCTTTTGCGTTCAAAGGAAACTTATATAAGACATTACGTACATCATACATATCTTTAGTCTTTTCCTGGGAGTAGCATAGTAAATGGGCCTGGAAAACTCTGATGAGCAAATATGATGAGCAGAGTTTGCTACATTCGCAGGTCATCTGTGCTTGCCAAGTATGGTTCATATTACCACTAAAAAATACTTACAGTCTTAAAGACCAAAATACCAGATGTTGCGGTGCTCAAATCCCCAAACATGAGCTGCCAGCTCATTACAGCAAACCATAAAGAAACTTATGATATTTATCAAATGAAGAGAGCCAGGTTGAATAGGCTGGTAGAGAATTACTTACACAGTATGGGGGTGAGATGAGAGCAGCTAGCAAACAGATATAGACTCCCCTTTATGGTAATACTGTGCAATAAATCTGATTCCATTTTCAAAATAAAACAGTAAGGAATATACATGTATATTAGTTTTTTCTTCCTGTCTCTCAATGCCTCCAGCATTCATAGAATCATAGAGAAGTAGGGCTGGAATGGACCTCCATAGGTCATCTAGTCCAACCCCCTTCATGAAGTAGGATCATCCCTATCCATAAGTCCATTGTCTAACCCAGTGGTTTTCAACCTATTGTCTGCAGACCCCTGAGGGTTCACAGACTATGTCTAAGCATCTGTGAAAGATAAGTATGATCAATGAAAAGTATATGAATACTCACATTTACAAATAAAGAGGGTGTGCATCTCCATTAAAAAAATTGTAGGCATCCACAGATGAAAAAAGATTGAAAACCACTAGTCTGGCCCCTTAGCAAAACTACACAATCAACCCTGATGCAAAACAGTACCTAACCTGCAATACATTAAAGCCAGAGGGGCGGGGGAGCCTGGTGGCCAATTTCTGCTACAGTAAAAGTTGTTAATGTCCACTCAAGAGATCCCAAGAACAAAATCATGCCCCCCACTACAGAGGAAATCAAAATTAAACCTTGTCAAACAGTTTAATCACAAAGTAAAATTCAACATTTGTTCTTCTCAGCCAACCCCCAGAAACAACCCTCAACATTTGATTAATGATTATGCAAATTCATACAGTCATTTTTACTAGAAACCAAACCCCTTTATGTTTTAAAGAAAGTAGTCCCATTTCAGAAATCTTGATGTATTCCCAGAAAAGGAAGTACAGGGAAAAGTGGAATTTTCCTCAAATTTCCATCTAAGCGAGCGTGAGAGTGCTTAAGTGGGAATGTTATATTCCATGTGAAAGAGCTGAAAAATATCAGCTTGGTTATACTTGCCTAAAAATGCCTGATACCTCAAAATCAGACCAATTCTCTGTCAGGAAAGGGGTTCTATGCCCTAGTCATAGTACTATAAAGGATTTACCTAGCATCTGTTCCTGGTAATTCTTTCATGAAGTAGGGGTCCCCAGAAACCAAAGTCGGAGCCACCTGTATGTGTGAGGTAAGCTATTTGGTGATTTATTTCCTCTGTATGCTCTGACAATTATGCGCTCCAACGTCCAAATGAAAGAAGTTGAATGAAATTTACATTTCAATGGGCAGAATCATTTTTATCTTCCCCAGCTGCAACTTCAGAATTATTTTCCCCAGTGAGCCAAACACTAACCTGACCTTGACGTAGGATATTCCATTATTTATGTATATGTATTGATCTTATGATAATACAGATGTGTACATAATGTAACGAGCTGGGTAGGTTGTGTAGAAAAAAGCTGTTATTTTTCTGTTTCTAGATTTCTGTTATTTCAGCTTTACTCCTGCGGTGGTGCTCTATGGTAGATGAGTAACACTAATGCCACTGCTTTGTCCTAGATGTAAATCTCTGAATGTCCTCTGGGGTCAGACCTGACCCCAGCCATATGGATATTAACCATAACATTTAGAATGACACAGCTATAATCTCTTATTGTTGTTAAGGGTGTAGTTCTTCATTACTGTGCTCAAATATGGTGGGCATTGGTGACTTTCAGTAACAATAGGCAGCTGGTCTTCCCAGTTAGTATTCTGGCAAATGTTTCTTGGAAGATCAATGCCGTGTGTCAGAACATCTCCATAGCATATTGGTTACATATCCTACTCATCCAGTATTGCCAAGTTTAAGGGCTACAAGGGCCACCTTTGGGCTCTTTCCCTTCAAGTGCCAGGCGTTGTGGTGGCTCTTTATTTACCTGCCTTCCTCCCAAGTGGATATTTCACCAGTAGCTGCCCAGCTCCCTGCTTTTATCTAGGAATAAATATATATGATAGCTTTATCCTATTTTACATAATAGATGTCTAAGACTTAGCAGCCATTTTGTTGGCAACAAAGGACCGACTCACAGGATCATAATGAATTCTAATTTATTGTATGGGATGTGAAGTTACCAATAAAATCATAAATGCAAACTTTGACTTATGAGGGGTACTGGCCACCTTACACACTCACACACATAGAATTGCTGCAATAGTAGTGTAGCACTGATGTTGGTTTATACCTACCCGGGGTCCTGGAGTCTGCTATTGAACGTTAGCTTCCTCCAGGGTGATGTCTTCTCCAGAAGGGGGTCACTTGCTTGTCCTTCTTACCAGTAGGTTGGTTGCTGGATGAGGGGGGTGCCACTGAGGGTCACACTTCACTGCCTTTTAGCCCTTTCTGGCAGACTTGCGTGATCCCCAGTATCATCTTGGCTGCTTAATCCAGAGGTCGCACTATAGTCTTGAATAGTGCATAACAACTATCAGTCACAGTCACTGGGGGTTCTGCCCCATGGTGTAGTTTTGGGAGTCCACCCTTGACTTGATTGACTCAATAGCTGTATTGTCATGGGTTACAGGAATAATCAATAGGATGGGTACTGAGTTCTAGTAATCAGTTCCTTGGCTTGATTAGCCTAAAATAGCTTGTAGAGTTTTGTAATGGTAACTTCCTCTGGCTAGGCTATTGTCAATTAACAGCCAGAAGTTCTTGATTTGTAATTCATACTCGCATTCACACAGGGGACCAACCCAATATAGCAGATTTTATCACTTTACAATTACAATTTCAATGCAATTTTTAACAATGGTCCAGGGTGTAACTTCATTCTACAGGGAGTACATTCTTTAAGTGTTTAAAAGTATAAAATATAAAATGCAAAATGACCTGGTAAAGATGAGACAGATGAAATATAAAAATGCATTGTGAGAAATATATAAAAATGCAATGTGAGCGAGTGAGGATCAAAGGCTACTGAGGACAGTAAGTGGGGACAGGTTAGCACCAGGTTATATTTACCGTTTTTGAAGTGGATATTTAATTCTTTTGTTTACTTGAGTGACATTTAGCTCAATCGATGTATAGATGTAGTTTGTAGATTTTTCCTACAGAAAGCCACTTTAGTTTTCTGGCTTGCTCTGAGCCTTGCCACACCCATGCAATGTGTGCTAGGTCTCTGCCAATACTCAGACGGAAAAAGAAATGCACAAAATGGGGGGTTCAGGCAAGAAGGGGCTTCTTGTTACAATTATACTGAGAACAGGAGCAAGGACCCAGTTGTGGGTTCTTCCAAGGAAAAAAGAAAATCTTTCCCTTTTTCTAAGTCAGGGTGGGCAAAATCCAGCCCACAGCAGACTCAATTTTCCTGCAGCCCCTGCAGTGGCAGGTTCTTCTGGTAGCTTCCACCGGACCCAGCCCTGATGCTTGGGCACCCTGGCCCATCTTCCAGGGGATGGGGCCTGTGAAGATGAACAGGGCATTCAGCTGGAAGGAAGATAGTGGGCAGGGCCTGGGAAACCCCTGGATTTTGGGGTTGTGCCAATGTGGAGCCAGGGCTGGGGCAGGACTACAATCCGCTGCCCACATGCCCCTGCAGTGAGCACGGGTTCTGCAGGCAGAGGTGTGCAGGGGGGAGATCATGAGTCTGCCCCAACCCCATGTTGTTACTGCCCCAGGATCCTGGCCCTGGCCCTCTCTTCCCAGCAACACACCCTGCTTGCGCAGTTCCCAGCTGATTTCCATGGCAATCCCAGGATCATGGGGCCGTGACAGCCAGGGCCAGGGCTGAGGCTGGGACTGGAGCAGAGCCTTAGTTCTGCAGACCCATGCTGTCTCAGCCCTGTGGGCCAGATTTGCCATTTTGCCCATTCCTGTTCCACACCCTTCCAGGTGAATACTCAGTTTCCTAGACCACAGAGTAGAATGCCCTCTTGTTTGCTCTCCTTCCAGCTCTCCTTCTGATAGTCTTCACTCTTGACTATCAAACAGGCAGTTTCAGTGGGAGCGTAGAGCTAGCCTCATAACCTGGTACATAAAGCTTTTTCATGGGAAATGGCTAATGTAGGTTCAAACAGCCAGAGCAGTCTTGGGATCTGAATAGGATCTAGAACCCAAGGACCAAATCCAATTTGGCATAAAGGCATCCCAGTGTTATACTTGTGTCCAGATGTAAATTATTGCACTTGCACAGATTTTAGATTCTGTTTTTACATTGGCAGCTACTTTTGTCTTTCTGAGACCTCAAAAAGGCCACATATGCTCTGTGGCAATCCTGTTCTGCCTGGGTTTGTAGATAATGGCATGTAAGTCCTTGCAAATGGGTCCACAGAAAAAAATACAACTTCTGACTGGGGAGAATGCAGACTCATCCCATCATTTAACTCAATAGTCTAGTGGGAGACCTATGTTCCACCCGCCTTCCCCCAAGAGACACCTGCATTTCCCACTTTCCAGCAAACTCCTCTAACCACAAAGCCATGGTGTAGGCATTACCTAAGTACCCTTTCACCTTCTTTTTCAAGCTGGAGCATTGGGCAGCCAAGAATGGAAGAAATGTGGTGCCAGAAGGAAAAGCAAGCCACAGGGAACATAATCTGGTGAAATGGTGACTGTTTTGGAATGAAGGAGCTGTAGCTCCTGCCTCTGTCCTTTCATGGGGCAGAACCTATCCCAGTGCTGTCTCTCTTCCAACGACTATTAAATATAAAATGCAGAAACACCTTTGGGAGTAGGCCTTTATCAGACCCTTTCTTCTTCCACTCTGTAGTGTCCTACCCAGAGAGATACAAAGTGTAATCAAAACACAGTTTCACCTTCATTCAATGTTCCTGTATAGCACAATATTTAAACACCAGTGGGCACTTCTACATGAAATATTGACTGCACGGTAGCTGAATAATACTGTGCAGTAGCAATAATACTGTGCTAATATGCTACTGTACGGTATTATTAGGCTACTGTGCAGTAGCATCACTTAAAAGGCTTTCACCAGCACTACTGCACAGTAGCTCCAGTTGCTGCGCATTTATTTAGTACTTGATTATACAAATACTAAAGAAATGCACTGTAAGCACTGCACAGTAGCTTCTTGTGTAGATATGCCCCCTATGTGCTCAAACCTAAGGACATAATGTAACACTGTCCTGAACAAGGGCTGTGTTGAGGTTGCTGGTATGCTTGAATACTACAGTTAAAGTGATATGTACTTTTTTTTTCCTTGTTTTTCAAACCTGAACCATAACTTTGGTGTTTTGCTTTGCAGCTTCCTCTACCAAGACGACTTATGTGAGCTACAGCAATCATACAAACTGAACAGGGACAAGAAACACAAATGAAGACCTTCAGTATGTGAACTTAAAAACAATGACTTCACCATCACCAAAAACTCAGTCTTGAAAATATCTGTAGACCACAGCTGAATCAATAAAGGATATGGATTAACTAAGAGCTAAAATCAGAAGGGGCAGGGGAGGAAAAAGCCTAATTTTATAAAATACAGACCGAGTGTCAAGCTTCTGAACTGTTCACTCACAAAAGGAAGTAACTCACAAATGGAAAACAAATGTTAGCTTGTGAAAAAAATGCTGTTGAAATAAACCATGTCTGATGTTATAATTGTAAGTACTTTTTTGTGATTGTGAGAATTTCCATTCCTGTCCCACATTGTTCAACTCGTACAACAAGATGAGTTTGTTTCTTGTGATGGCTGACTGAATTGAATCCCTGGGTTGTGCTAAAATAAATGCAATGGTTGACGCATGCAAATTTTTATACAAAATAATTTATTTCTAAAAATAAAGGAATGTTTTGCAAATGTTGAGACTTGTTTCGTTGCAGTTTTAAGGAAAAGAATTTTAAGTCCTGACAGTGTTGTCTATTGTTTGTTTAGACTGTGCAGTAAAGGTGGGGTATATAAATAAAAGAAATAATCATGGCATCAGAGGAATGCAGTGTAAAGTATAAGCATGTTGGTGTGGGCGTGTGTGAGTGGGTGGGGTGTGTGTGTGTACTCCCTGAGACAGGTGAACTTCTTTGTTAAAAAACTTGTGACTCTTTTCAAATTTCTGGTGGGTGTTTTTCCCAAAGTAAATACATTTTATAAGCTTTTGTGAAATGAAACATTTCTGGTGTTGTGCTTATCATTCATGACTCAGCAACTGTTTTTTTCTTTAAAAAAATAGATAAGCAAACCTTTTCAGATAATTATAGCAAAGATTATAAAAATTAAACATTTGGATTCCTTATAATAAAAGTTAACATTATTACCTGTAAAGTCCAAGTACAGTTCTGATTCTCCACTACCAGCTATGGTTGTGTTCCACTTGTGACACCCACACTACATTAATGGGTGCCTTAGCAATAACAGGTAGAAATCAGTGGAATATTTGGAAAGCAGTAGGCAAGTGAATATGTGAATTAGCTTATCAACTCTTTCAGAAATCAAAGAAATGGGTATTCATGTTTCACTTTGATGTCTGCTAATATTCAGAATCAAATGACCTAATAGCTAATGGTGCTAGGCTTTTAGATGTTACGATATGAAAAAAGGAGGGAGAGAGCAACCAGCATAGAGATCTATCATGTAATAAACCATTCCAGACAAGTTAAAAGTAGATTGCTAGGGGCTTTCAACTCTGTCACTATGTCTATGATGCGCTTTAAGAGTTTTCTACTCCATACAATATCTACCATTCATCAAATCAATGGGTCATCACAATCAGTTTGTTATTAAATGTTCTTTTTGCTGAATTAGCCTGGATGGCTCATTGTTCTTCTTTCTGATAGGAGCTATATCTTTGTAACATGGCTTAAATAAGACTTCAGTGGATTAGTTTATATAATAAGAATAGTTTAAGTGCTTGAAACAAAATCTCTTTTTGTTGCAGTGAACATCTTGAGATTTCTGTGCAGCTAGCAAACTTCCTTCAATCAGCTGCCCCCTTGGTGAACTGCCATTTTCCAAAGCTCTTTGACAAAGAGCAATTAGGAAGAATTTATCCTGGTCTTTGAATTCCTGAATTACAGAACTCTGAATGATTCAGTATCATTCACTTGACATGCTTATGACTGACTATCACTCACCAAGCAATGGCACCATTAGAAGAGTGGAAAAAGAATCATGGATTAATAACTTTTTCTATTGATTATGTCATAAAGCCAGTGAGCACATATAACAGTCCCAACCCTGTAAGCACACATTCTTAACATTAAACATATGAGTAGTAGCATACATATAATGTTTAAAGTTCAATAGAGCTGGTCAGAAACTTTTTGACAAAATCAATTGATCTAGATAAATATTTTGACAAGACAGTTTCTCAAGTCCAGGGTGGACTTTGCAGCTAATAAAAACATAGAAAGAGAGAAAGAGAAGATTAACTTGTGGAAAACAAATGTGTTAGCACAATTCTATCTTCAAAAAAAATCTCTGAAAGGTTTCTTTGCATTCTGCAAGAAAATAAATTTGAAACCTTGAAAGTTTTCACAAAATAGAGTTGTCATCTTCCAGCCAGCTTTAAAATTCAATATTTGCAAGGCTAAGAAGTAATCTGCTTCTTAGAGAACAACGGGCTTGATCCTGATGGTCTGTGTAAGCAACTTTTTAGGTTAATTAAGATGATCTCATGACTAAGTTCTAAAGGAGGAAGCATGCAATTATAATGTCCCTTCATATACACTCTTACTCACATTAACAGTGGGATTTTGAATGTGAATAGAAGTTTGCAGGATTAGTCACAAATTTATTCATATTAAAATAGTTCTTAACATGAGATATATGAGCAATGCTAATCTTATGGCTGATCAAAAAAATATGATTCTGAAGCGGATTTACCAAATGAAACATATTGCTTTGTTCAGATGAAAAGAGTGAAAACAGATGGTAGATTCTGGGGTAGAATATTCTGTTTATTTTCCATGGCTATCAGTTAAAAAAGGCAGTTCCACTGCACCTTTGTAATCCCCAGAGACATCAGACACATTAGGTTGTTTAAGTAAAGCCAGAATTTGTGGTATGAACCACATACCAAACTCAGTGGAATAAATACCAAAGAAACAGGGCCATCTTCTGCTCATCTTATTTAAGTAGATTCTATTCCACACTGTTTAACTCATGTATTGAGTTTCCCATTGTTGAACTGAATCCACAGTAATCAAGAGGAAATAGCTCTATTGGATCTCACCTGCACTGTGTAAATGGAAAACCCAGCATACACTAATTTTCAAGAATGCAGGATAGAGTTCTTACAAGATAAATGCAACTTTGTTTTAGGCATGGCAACCTTAGTAATGAACCAGAAAAAGACAGAATAAGGAATAGTATTTTCTTTTTAATGAATTTGCCTATTGTGTATTTTTTCACTTTGTTTCTTTCTCCCAAATTTAAGTAAATAAGTAATATAAAAAAATCTATCTCCCCCCAAGATTGCACTAAAATAGAAGAATGACATGAAGGGATTGGAGGAAAAATTGCTACCTGTATGTAACCGAGGAATAAAATGGAATGAGCTTTAAAAAAAAAATCTTCTATCATACTTTTCATTTTATATTACAAGGTCCCTTTTTATGAGAAGATGGGAAAGTCAGTCAGCAATAAGAAGAGAAAACCCCAGAGAGTCTGTGGTTGTGTCTTTGAATACACATGCAGCTGCTTCAATTCTTCACTCCCTCTTTAGGAAAGGGAAAAAGTAGCATCACCTGTTCTTTTTATGCGGGACACATTGCTTTCTTAACAGCCTACTTTCTGGGCCTGCCTCATTCTGCTCTTTGTTTTATAGCATCTCCATTCATGAAGTTATAGTTAAAACTGTGTCAGCACTTTCATTATATATTGTGCTATTTAATGCAGCTTTACAAAAAAGCTGCAGGTTAAAACTGGGCACGTACAATATTAAAGTATGTGTAACAAATTTCACTTGAAAAATATACTACATATCATTTTTTCTTTTTAAGTTTTATGTATGCTACAACGAAAACCTTACACACATTTTCCCATACACATGTAACTAATTGAAAGATAATCTACAAACTGAGATGTGCCTGATGAGTAGAGCACTATATGCTTCTATGTACTATACTATGGCTTGAAGAATATATAAAAGAACTGTCCTAAAATACAGTTTCCCAGTTTACACACTAATCTTCAAGGGTATTCTTTTGTTCCAAACCATCCTTTATACAAAACCCTGATGCAAAATCCATTTGAGTCAACATATGTTTTACCACTCAGTAGCTTTTTATCAGGCTCCTTGTGATTTAATCAGGAATGCCAATTGCTATTTTCCTCATCTGACCTCACTTTCCTAATGTATAAAGTACTGGGCTGGCAAGGCATGCATTGTACAGTCCAATCCCATCTGGGGTGTGAAAGTAATCTACTCTCTCTTCAAAGCAACTTTTTATTTCAGACATGGTCCTGTCTAGAACAGGGGGATGGACTAGATGACCCCTTCCCTCTATCAAGTACTCAAGAGCTTTTTATTAACCCATGAGTCCTATGGGTCAGTGCCATACAGTGCCCATATTCATGCATTGGGGCTGCTCTGACATGCTGTAATTACAGAGCATCAGAGCAGACTCAATCAAGTCTGCTGGAGTGGTCCAGCACACTCCAGCAACATGTGTATCAGCATCCCTGTGCTGAAAAATGGTGGTGGGGGCACTTCAACTAAAGCTCATTCAACAAGCTTTTTAAAGCACCCGTGCTGCCATTTTTCAGCATGGGGATGCTGAAACACACGACACTCTGGACACTTTAATTAGAGTGGCAAGAGAAACCCTTCCATCCCCTGCTGCCTCCTGGATCATATCTATAAATATCCATAGCCACTTCCGTATGCAAGTGAATTAGGTAGATAAAATATTTGTATTACGTTTGAATGTGAATTAGAATTTAATGGTTGCTCAGTCAGAGTCTTAGAAAGGCTTTTCAGATGCCACTGCCCTCACTAAGACCTCTAAGTATCTGGCATATCTGAAAATTAATCTGTTGGGGAATTGTTTTAGCTAATCTATTGTAAGTGCCACTCCTCTGGGGAGAAGAAAAAAAAGGCTTGATTCGTTTACAGTATTTGGCACTTAGCTTCCTTTAACTAATACTCTGAAAGATCTGGGCCAAAGAACCCTCTATTTTTAGCCTAAATTGCATGCACCAAGGCACCTGGCCTATTCACAGTTAATCACGTGCTTGACTTCAAAGAAGCCACTTGTTGAAGCAATCACTTGCCATAGGCTAATCATGTGTTTATAAAATTAAAGCCTATGTTGGGGCATTTAGCCTCCAGAGGTGACTGTAAGTCAAAGGCCCCACATATTCTCTGCACTGGACCTAGCTCAGCCGCTCCCATGGTCACAACCCAAATGACAGTTGCAGGGGCAATGCTGGCCATGCTGCCCACAAAACATAAGCTATGCCCCGTGCCATGAGCTCTCCCACCCCCGCCCCCAGGCTGCCGCCATTGCTGTCACCGCCGCGCTCTGCTCCCAGCAGCGGGTCATGGAAAAAAAGGTTGGGAACCACTGACCTAGTTCAACATGTAATAGCTTACCATACTGTGAGAGCTGTCAGAAGTCACACCTACACACCGTGACACAGAAGGCATTTTCACTTAGAATTAGGATGTGCTTACACATTACAGGCACCATGTACATACAGCCTTTAAGGAATGCTAGGTCATTGTTACAGTTAGCACAAGCTGAGACAAGTTGCATATTCAGGATTTATACCTTCTGTGATGTACACAGTTCTGACCTGTTGCTAGAGGACTGGTGAGTAGGGGCATGGCTATGAGATGACAAGTCTGTTCCATACCTGTCCTGCTCACCATCTCTCTAGCTGCAACACCCCCGCCTCTAGCCCCAGTGCATGCACATATATGTGCACACCCCTCTGCAGCCCCAGCATGCACGTACACACACACACACACATACACACAGAGGTCTCAGACTTGCCTTTGGCTGTCATTGCCACTAAGCAGCAGCAGTGGAAGGAGGGGGGAGGAGTGGTTCTCTCTGTGCTTGCACAGTCAAGGATAGCCCTCTCCACTGCTGCTGTGGTTCATGTATACCAGGTGTACAGTAGCGACAGCAGTCAAAGGCAAGACTGGTGTGTGTGTGTGTATGTATGTGTGTGTGTGTGTGTGTGTGTGTGTGTGTGTGCACGCTGGGGCAAGGGCTCTGTGTGTGTGCATTCTGCTGAACCCCCCGCTGCAGCTAAACAGCTCCCTGCCATGCTTCCCAATGCTCTGGCTTACCCGAATGCATCTGCTGGCCCCACCATGAAACCCAGCAACTCCGCCCCTCCCTTCTTTCCTCACTCACCAGGCACTGCTCTCATCTCCAGCCTGTCATTATGGGGGCATCAGAGTCCAAGAGGACAGCTAGTCCACCTGGGAGCAGTGCATCCTGGGATACTGAAGGACTTGGGAATCAGTCATTTTACCTCCGTGGAACATTTAGAAGTTAAATGTTAAGTTAAATTGAGCTGCCTAGCACAGATCAGAGATAATCCTCAACTGAAATGGTATAACTTTAAAATGCCTAGAGGGCACTTAGCACTTGTTAATGAGCTTCAATGAGTGAGTGTTCAAGTTTTATGGGCTTTTAACAAGAGCTAATTTAAATGTATAATCTCACCACCTTAGATCAAACAATTGGTGACATTTCCACTGATTTGAATAGGCTCTGTATAGTAAACCCTTGCTTAGCCAGAATTCTCCTAGACTAGAGGTAGTCATAGCTTTCCTCACTCCCATCCAAGCCTTGGCTTAAAGTCATAACCTGACCCTTATAAACCACAAATGAACACACATATATAAGCAACCACTGCAGTTAACATTAATTGGCACCCTTGAATGAAGGCTATTTCAACAGAGATACTAAAGGTATAGTTGACAGAGAAAAAGAAGTATAGCATCTCACCAGAGGCAATTCTGTGGGTCATGGCTCTTGCACATCAATGGGGCAGTGTATAGAAATCTCAGCTGTGATGTCCTGTGTTTTACTTGTTCTCTGCTCAATGGAATTTCAGTCTCAAGTGATTTGAATCCAGCGAATTTTCACAATACTAAAATTTTAATAGATGCAGCTGAGGTCTCAAAATTTAAAAGATAAGTTTTTGCATAGGTATAGTAACTTTTTCAGCAATTTTTTAAAATAAAGATTCTTTATCACACAGGCTTAGGGGATCTATTCAGATCACAGAAAGAAAGAGTCCATTGCTTAATAACTCTATTACTATGTATGCATGGCTGTGCTCTGAAGCTAACTCATAGAGATGCATGACTTAAATTACTGTATATCTAAGATCAGAAACAAGTACTTCATGTGATTTTGTGACTGCATGATAGACACAAAAGATTCTAAACGACTCAATGTATCAGGTCAATGAACCAGAAATTAAGAAGCATTTATAAGACAGACTGCGTTATGTAGAAGCTATAATCAGCCACTTTATAAAAAACATCTTCTTTTCAAGAAATGCCTAAATACCAATTTACACAGTAGGGTATTTTTTAAACTAATATCACCAACTCTTTTCCTTGAAGAGATCATTTTTCCCCTAAACAAGGGAAAAATATGATAGAAGATGTTCCTAAAGTATCCAATTTGTAACTATATTGTATTGAAATACAATTACCTTGTTTATAGGCCTCATTTTGTAGGCAGAATATGAAGATGGCAGAGATACTGTGATGTAAAAAGGGAAAATATCTCTTTTATAACATTCTGCTATTGTGTTCTAATTTTAAAATGCACATGCATGATGCAGTATATTTCATCATCATGTCAACCATTGAGATAGAAACATAGCCTAATATAGTACTGCATCTGCCATCAGGATAAATGCCATGTGGTGAAATTAAGAAAACCAAATATGGATTTGTATAATATGGTTAAAATGTTCACAGGGCTAACTTCAATCATAATAAAGTAAGCACACACACTTGATCCAATAATAGCTTCAGCCATAGTGGTAATTCAATTATTTTTTAATTCAGAGACTAGCAGTTCCATGGTGATTATCCTGCTATTATAAGTTACACATCCTTGTTCTCTTCTTTTTTCAGGTGAGTTGCAGAGGGAATCTTCCTCTGATATTTATCTGGAAACTCAAATAACTCAGAAAACAAAAATGATATATATATGAATTCATTACATGATTTCACTATTGCCCAGAACAATAAACGCATGTAGCCAACTCTACAATAGTTATAGCTGTAACTAATGCAAAACAGCATATGTTGTAGATAAGAGAAGAACTTTGGTCTTCATTTATGAACTGTTTCTACAGGACTGAGTATGTTCAAACTTAACCCAAATAATTTACTTCTTGGTTCACATTTCTGAGATATGACATGGAATCTGCCAAGTTGTTGGTGGAATTAAGTGTTCACAATAAAAGCAATACTATTTGGCATGTAAAATACATTCAATTTGGTCCATTTCCATTTAATAGTTTCAAGGAAGCAAGACACTGTTTCTAATCAGATACTTAATTCTGTGCTAGTTAAAATACTTGGAGGACATCTAAAAGTTATTGGTGAGCTAAACTTGCTTCAGGAACAGTCCAATGAAACTTTCAGAAAGTTCATCTTAGAAATGTTATGGGAAAAATCATTCCATGAAGAATGACAACTGCATGCGTATTCCCATTGTATTGCAACACTGAACAAATGAGAAGAAGTAAGTTTTGCTTGTTTGGCAGTATAATGTGACAGCAGTTGGTTAGCTCCAAGGAACTTACTATTTTCAATAGTGTGGCAGGAGAGAAGAGAAAGGCAAGCTGTAGTGTCCCCCAGAGCTAATACAGACAATGTTTAGAAGTACAGTAGGATCCACAGCACCCTGGGAGGCAAACCAGACTTTTGTTTGTGTTACGCAAATGACATATACCACTGATGGAAGTAAAGAATCATGACATTCTCAGAGGGGCATGAAGAGAAGAGGAAAAGGAGGGATGACAGAGTTGTGATAAATAAAGCCCAAATGGAAGGATAAATCTTCCTCTCTAAAAGAGTCTTGTCAACCTTAAAATGTCCATAACAGCTTCCATCAAGGGGACATCAACTTCCCTGAAGCATGTGTTCATCCATATGCACTGCATAAAAGTTATCATTTAAAGGATAAGCCAGAGAGAATTGTTGATGGGAGTCATCAGGGTTAATATTTGATGAGGCAAGCAGGATGACCATGGAATATAATTTTCTTTTGAAAACCTAAGGGAAAGTTACTGTTAGTGCCCCACCAGCATGCATTAGCTGGTCTACAATGTTTCAAGCACCCACATGAACCCTATATTTAACAATACTTAACATTAATAGTAGTGAACATTGAGATTAAAGGTTTCAACATGATAGTATGGATGCAGCTATTTCTTGTTCTTTTTTTTTTTTTTTTGTCAATTCTGTATTTCCTTTTCCTGAGCAATCTGCCTAACCTTTTGTCTCACATATCTCTTGGCAGCCAGCTATTGTTGCAGTGCTAGATTGGTCTGCTGATCTGGGCTTCATATGAGACTTGGTTATCCTATGTAAATATCAGGCAGAAATAATAATTGAACAAATGAACCCAAATATATGAAATATAGGCAACCATATAGCAAGTAACATTTATTTAGAAATGTACCTAGAAAATAATGTGTCTTTCAGAATGTATAGGTATCTTTTTGCTGCTGCTGCTGCTATAGGTCAGCATAGTATTGGAGTTCTTCCCTATAAAGAACTCTGGCCCTTTTTTCTTTTCTGCTTTCTAATTTTGGATACTTATTGCATGGATGATCCATATAACACTCCACTGTAGTGAATTTCAAAGTCAAGGTGAAAATCTGTAACTCTTCAACAGCTCTCAGAGATATTAGCCAAGAGTTGTTTAGGAAGAGATACAAATTATTTTGGACAGTCATAAACTGTCAATCTCATTCCAGACACAGGATGAAAAACTGAAATGTCAAAATTCCCCATGAAATGTGAAAATCTTGTTTGAATAAAGAATAAATAGTATTTTCATTTGGACTTTTTCAACCCATATCTGAGGCTCCCAGGGGTTGCCACGTGATCAGGCAGAGGTAGCACAGGGAACCTTGTCACTTGGAGTTCTGATGGCTACCAAGAGATCAGGCACTTGGGAGCCTTTGGCATTCAGTCTCTTGGGCAACTATCTAACAGGCTGGGGGAGCCTGGAAATCTGCAGAACTCAACCAATCTACCAGATGATCCAGGAGATTTCATTCTTACAACTTTTCAAAACTGTGATGTTATCTACTACCAAAAAAAGACACATCCTCATTTTCCATAAACTGCACCTTTTGCAAAAATGTAATCCAGTGCAAAGTGGGTGTGAAATGGCACTCTTGCTTTAGTAGTATTTTGCACCCACTGTTCAGAACTGTAAAACTCTATACAATGAAGTAAGCAATGAATAGTCAGGTTTTATATCTCCAGATACCCACAGCTCCCTTGAGACATTAATATTGTACTGATTTAAAGTAAAGAATGCCACCAACTGACTTGAAAATACCAGTTCTTGCGTGTGCAGATTTCCCTTGAAGATTTGCCAGTCCTAGTGATGATGGTGAGGTAGGAAGCTTGCAATATTATCATCAAATACTGTTCTGCTGAAATCTTCTGCAAGCAAAGTATAACAAAGCCTGAGTCACAGAACAGTAATTTAAAGTTTTGTTATTTGTCTTTGGAAGTCTGAACTTGCTCCCTCTATCTGTCACAACCTATGTGCTCTGTTTGTGACCACTACTTCCTAATTAAGCCACACACCTGCAGTGTCTTTAGCTTCACTGTAGTCATTAACTCTTCCATTACACAAGTTTTATTTTTCAGAAAACAAACTACTATTTTTGTGCATATTTTGCCTGTAAAACTTCTCTTATTTCTTTCCAGCACATTGGGGTGCTTTTCAGTTCCTGTACTTTGGGAAGGTGCCCACTGAGCTAACCAAAACACTACTTTCTGTAGCTTCTACGCATTTCTTCTCAGTGTTCCATCCAAGTACTGACTTAGCATGTCAGCAGTGGGAGGAACAATAGTATCAAAGGGAACATATTTGTGAAAATGTTAACCAAACAAGAAATGGAGTAGGGCCAAGAACCTCTTCAAAGAAATAAAACAAACCCACACAACACTTCTGGGTAGAGGTAGGAAATTACTTTAGTTTGAGGAACTGTAGCTAACATGAAAAGAAAAAATTGCTTGCACTCAACAAGCTTAAAAACAGTCTTTTAAAACTCCTGATCCAATAATCTCTGTGACAGATGGGCCTGCTTCAATGTCTAATTGTTTTCTCAATGAGTCTTAACAGTTTCTAAATTAACCTTTGAGTTTATTCCAGGTTTTATAGATAGATAGATAGATAGATAGATATAAAAAATATATCATCTTCATTTATATTCTTATAAAGGCAAATGCAAAGAAAAGAACAAAGGAAAATAAAAATGCATTTTGGGGATAAAAATATTTGTGTGCAACAAACCATACTGCAAGGCCTGTGAGCTTTGTGTATTTCAATAGTTTGAAGTATATATGTGACACATACATATACCATATATTCCAACTAAAAGAAAATGTCAGTAAAACATAGATTATACTGCTTGAGCTGAATACTCAGACAAAACCTTAAAAAGCAAGGGAATGTCTAGTTAAGATCTCTTTTTAAAACATATTTAAATACATATAATATATATATACATACCATATTACTTACCATAGCACTACAGTATAAAATTTTGACTCCCACCTAAAGAGTGTCAGTATTATAGGGAGTCATATATACACTATAGATATACTTTTCCTTGTGCAAAATATATAACATATGCAATATATATACTATAGTATAGTATATAGCATAGTATACTCTCTCTCTCTCTTTACATATATATAAATATAGAGTATACTATACTATATACTATACTACAGTAAGTATATTGCATATATATATATATATGTATATCACACAAGAAAAGTATATCTATTGGCTGACCCCTGTCACCACAGTGTGCTCATCACTAGTCAATATCAAGTGATGGACTTTTCTGGAGATGCCCTAATGTAGATTTCTTCATTTCAGTAGTTGGTGCTTTTTATCTGACAATGCAAAACAAGTTGCAATCGTTTTGATATACAGAGGTTATCATTCCTTCTGAGAATTTTCATCTGTCCCCATCATCTCCACTGTGACACTGAACAGGGAATGACAGAATGATTAGTTTTATCTGAAATTCAAGGTATTTTCCTCTGAATGATGCCTACGAAGCGCACAATTTGCAAGATAAAATAACAAAAATGTGATTATTTCAAATGCCAGACTGATGGTAGTTTATAAATTATTGCCTAAAGCACTGAATGTTTTGGACATCTGCCTCAAAAGTGTGTTCTGGAGATAGTTTAGAATGACGATGATTCAGAACCTATATCGTCACTTAGAAAAATGAACTGCTATTCCTTAAAACAGGCAGAATATAAAAGCAGAAAGGAGAGAAACAGCAGCATTGGCAACAACATCAGAAATATTATAGGGAAAACAAAGAAGCCATTTGCTTTCTTGGAAAGTAAGATTAATTTGATGCATTTACTAGTTATGTTTATTGCTTTGCTGAGGAAACCTAAAATAAATGATGCCAGTAAAATGCTTAAAAAAAATCCAGACTTTACTTCCTGACTGTTCTGTATACTGAATGAATATTGTGCAGTGCTTCTCATTCTCAAGCTTTCTGTTACATAGCTACCCCTTGGCTACTGTACTTGAATTTCACTGACAGGCATGCTAAAATTCCCTCCTAATAAGTCTCTTTAAATCACAACATTTTTAAGAATAGATAGGGAGTTGATAGGGAATGTCTATATGCAGACATATTTCCTTTTAACTGATCCTGTTTCTCCACTTAAGTTAAGTGAATCTGGGTTACAGATATGTAAGGATTCTACAACTGGGACCTCTTGACCAGCTGCAGGTACAGCTCTTGAATATCAAGGTGCCAGCCAGACCTTTTAACCATCTGTTTGGTAAGGGTATTCTCAAAAGTTATGCTTTTCCTGGGTGTTCAAGTCAGCAAAATAGTATTTGTGGTGAGGCAATATCTTTGGTGGAACTCTTTCAATTTTGTTGCTTAGCTCTCAGTGGGACTCATACCCTCCACAAGTTAGCCAGGCAGATCATACGCTGACTTGTGGATTACATAAGCATGGGGATTAAATAATTTTGCATATACAGCAATTAGTGACTTAACTACACTCATCTTTTTTTGTTTTTCAAGAAGACTGTGAAATCTTCAACCTATCAAAGTCTCTATAAAGACTTGACCTCTCAAGTGGCTTGAATTTAACCAAAGTTGCTGCAACTGTACAGAGGAAACCAGCTCACCTTCAGCTTTCCAAAGTTTCTTCACCTAAATCTGTTTTCCATGGTAAAAGGTGATTTTGAAATCAGTAACATACCTTACACACATCAATAGGAAATCTAAAGATGAAACTTTTTATCACCTTGTCTATAAAGTAAGTCAGACTTTTCTCACCTAGAAAAAAGGCCATCTAATATCTTGTTGCTATTTTCTTCTTATGTATACAGTGTAAATGGCTGTGTTGACTTACAAAAAGAGATCAAAGAACTGCAGTCTGCCAGATACTCACTGAACAATTAGATGCATCAAAAAGGCAATATTTCTGCACCACAAAAAAACTAAAAGTTTCTTATATTAAGATAAAATGTAACTTCCAGCACTCTCTGAAAATAAATTGCTGGGGTTCCCCAGAGAACTGTTGGCTTTAAGTAACAGTTCCTGTTGTGTATATAAGGATTTTTCTGTTTTACATAAAATGCCGGTGAACCTTTGAAATATTATAATAAAATACAATCATAACAATGTTATTTAAACAACAAATGTGAGAATCATTTACTTGCTTTTTCATATGACTTTAGTGTGTGACACAATAAGCTTAATGTTAATTTCTCCCATGGCTCTGAAAACCCCCCCCCCAGAAAACCCCCCTAAGGACTTCAGTCTTTGACATAGTAGAACTCACAACCGCGGCCTCATAATAGAACATAGCAGAAATCACAGCCCAAATTAGGCACCTTTTCCTGTTTCACTTTTATGTACCTAATTGGCACTTACATGGCTGTTAGATGTTATTTCTACCTTTCACGTACTAGAATTATCTAAATACCCATTTAAATGACATAAAATTGATGAGAAGCCCTGATAACTTTTAGTCCAATTCAGTCCAGGCTGGGCAAAATCTAGGCTTCATTCAACAAGGGCTTGAAATTGCACCTCCTGCTTCCCATAAAGGTGCTTTATCAAGTGAAAACCTACGTATTGCCCACATCACCTGCCAGTTCTCTTCTTGCAGTTGGTCCAATGGGCAGCTAGGACAGGAAGATAAGTTTGCCTAGCCTAGGGGGAGTAGAGGAGATCAGAGGGAGGGTAGCTACCAATGCAGGCCCTCTCAGAGGTTGAGAGAGGCCCAGGCCACTTCCATTTTTTGAGGCTTCCAGGATATTAAAAAAATATTAATTCATAGTGCACTACAGGCGGTCTGGCCTGCTAATGGGACACAAGTTTAAAGTTGTATGATGAATGTCTTCTTCTTTCAATCCAGTCAGTGTATCTCTGTGTCTGTATATGTAACTTCATTTGGTGATCATGTCAAAAGTCCAAATTTGAGGCCCTATGTGAATGAGAGGCCCAGGCCAAATGGCCCTCCTGCCCCACTCTGTGATAGCCCCTAGCTCAGTGAGACAGATACTGCTGGGGAATGACCTGCATATTCTGGCCTGTCCCTCCAATAGCATTTCTGCACCTGGTATTTCATATTCTTTTGACAAAATGAATAAGCAGTAGTAGGATAGTTTCTGCTTCCCTGGGGGTGAGTGAAGGTCTCTCTCTCTCTCTTCTAAAATAGTTTCAAGCACAGTGCCCAGCAGCCTGGGATCTTAATTAGGTTGTAAAATGAATTTTCTCACAATGTGGTGTGTGCTCAGTACAGGTACATATTCAGCAGAGAGGTCCGGTTCTCTGCTAAACAAGAATTAGAAGTGGTTTAGGAGAAAACATATCCTAAGAAGGGTGGAGAGTGGGAGCTGTAAAGGCTGGGTAGGGTGAAAGGGCAATGCCTTGTTCTTTAACCTTCAGGCCTACATACAAACAGTCAAAAAACCCAAGACTGAATCAATTCAATCTTCGCAGGTTTGTGTGAGTTCATGCCAAATTATATAAGGACTGAATTAAGCACAGGTTCAGACCTGGATGTTCAATTTAAAACTTTTATTGTTTCACAAAGTCATAAACTCAGGGGGTCTCTTGGTTCACGAGGTTCGCAAATCAGGCCCTTGCTTTCTAACCCGAAGGCTAGGTGCGGCTGCCTGATTTAGTAGTCTCAGAACTGGTCAACAGCTCATTTAAAAGGAGCCCCTTATCTTTTTTTAGGCAAAAGATACAAAACTTTCCACACTCTGCTCTGAGTGAGGCATCTAACATAACTTTACTATTACTTATATATGATAACACATATACATATGCATTTCTAATTCTTACTTCTATTGGTTACTAGTTAACCCATCTATATTATAATATCAGGTGACACACTCTTTATTATAATTTTTACGCTTCTTATGTTAATTCTTAATGACTTAACTACAACATCTACCAGACTTTGCTTGCATAATATGCAGTTATCTTTCGTCATTGCAGTTTAGCCATGCAGTTTCCGTATTTCACGATAGAAGCTGCTTGCTTGCAATTTTTATCACATTGTCAGCATTTCTATTCAAGGGTCAGATGGTGATCACCAGAATGTCAGTTGCTGACTTCTCAACCTCCTTGAAGCATTCTGGGAGTTTTAGTGCGTTGTTAATAATGCTGGGCCTTCTTTAGCATAAGCACTATCTCACAAGGTTAGTCTAAGCTGCATGGATTGAACAAATAAGCAAGTGAACAGTCATTCATTTTTGATTCTGGAAATGCAGCCACCTGCCTGCAGTGGCACAGGCCAGAAGCTGGAGCGGGGGTGGTCAGAGGGAGTGGAGCAGCGTGCAGCATGATTCCCTGCTCAGCTGGAACAGACAGCTTGAGCCAAGGCTAGCCTGCCCACCATGCAAGGGGTGAGGGGTGGGGGTCTTGCAGAGGGACTGTGAGTTAACTTGAATCTGGAGGGAATCTGCAACAAAAGTTAAATAAGTCAATTAAACCTAAATCAGTTGTCTGATACTACATCCATCCAGTTTTATCTTAATCAGCCATTTTGAAAGTAGTTTATGTGCAATAAAATTCTGTTATGTTATGGATTTGAACTGGTTCCAATCATTTATAGCAGTTTTTGTATTATTTATGACCAAATGAGAGGCATTTTGTGAGGTCCTAGCAATGGTTTTTGGATGAAGTAGAACAGAGGAATTCGGCACTGACAGAGCATTGCACCATATGGCTAGTCAGTACCGAGCCTGTACCGGTGCATGGAATTGTTCCATCCCAAGTGAAAGACATTGCACGTCTCCTTATTGAACCTCATGAGATTTCTTTTGGTCTATCTTCCAATTCCCTTGGTCTCTCTAAATCCTGGCTCTACACTCCAGCATATCTACTACTCCCCCCAGCTTGGTGGCACCCGCAAACTTGCTGAGGGTGCATTTCATTTAATTTTATAGGTCTTTGATGAAGATATTGAACAAAAAAACAGCCTTCAAAACCATTCCTTGAGCCCAACAATCCAGCCAGTTCTCTATCCACTGTACAGTTCATTTGTCCAACCCATACCTCCTTAGCTTGCTTATGAGCATGTTGTGGGAGACTGTATCAAAAGTCTTGCTAAAGTCAAGGGATATCATGTCCACTTCTCTTCCCATCTCATCAAAAAAGGCAAACAAAGTGGTCAGGAGTGACTTGCCTTTGGTCAATCCATGCTGACTGTTTCTAATCACCTTCTTGTCCAAGTGTTTAGAAATGGATTCTTTGAGGACCTGCTGCAAGATTTATCCAGGGACTGATGTGAAGCTGACTGATCTGTAGTTGCCCTGATCCTCCTTCTTCCCTTCCTTGAAGATGGATGCTACATTTGCCCTTTTCCAATCATCCAGGACCTCTCCCAACCACCAGTTTTCAAAGATAATGGCAAGATACTCTGCAATCACACTGGCCAGCTCCCTTGTCACCCTGAGGTCCATTGCATCTGGCCCCATGGGCTTGTATATGTTCAGCTTTTGTAAATAGTCCTTAACCTGTTTTTTCACTACTGTTGGCTACTCACTTCCTCCCCAAGCTGTGCTGCTAGGTGCAGTAGTCTTGAACCCGACCTTGCCTATGCTGCTCTAATGAGCTGTAATTACAGCACATCAGGGCAGACTTGATTAATCAAGTCTGCTAATTAATCAAATCTGGTAATTACTTCACTCCAGCAGAGTCCAGTGTCTCATAAATTAACAGAAAAAATGACAGTGGGAGTGCTTAAACTAAAGCTCATTTGATGAGCTTCATTTAAAGTGTCCCCACCACCATTTTTCTGATCCATGGGATGCTCCAGATTTAATTAGAGCGGCTTTTAGAACAGCTCTAATTAAAGCACCCTCCCCACTCCCAGAGCACATGTATAAACACCCAGTGTGACTAGCACCAGCATTGCTTTACAGGGAGAGCTACATGAATTCGAAGCATTTAATGATGTGTATGGAGGTGGGGGGTGGGGAGTTATAATTTCAATAGAAGTGGTACAGTTTAAGTGCTACAGATTTGCTGAGTAGAAAAGCTCTAGAGGGCATTTATATATGTGCCCTGGGAGGCGGGTGGGATCAGGGGAAGTGATTTAATTACAGGAGCTCCAAGAGCCACTTTAATTAAAGCACCCAGAGCAGCATGTGTTATCAGCACCCCCATGCTGAAAAACAGCAGCAAGGGCACTTTAAAGGAAGTACTACAGCATGAACATAAGGATGAACTTTAGTTAAGGTGCTTTAACAAAAGGAAGTACTAAAGCATGGCACAGTAACAATGTTGCCATAGGGTGATATTTAGATGTGCCCTATAAGGCAGAATTTGAAATAGTAGAGAAGAGAGCAGGGGTGATTGGCACACTTTTATTATGGTATTAAATTGGATAGATGATCAAATAACATGCTTACATCTAGGCCTTTCAGTCTTCATCATTTAAAGAGAATCAAACTTCTCTAGGCAAAGGCAATCTTTCTACAGTTAGCACTTATTGCAATAGTAGCCTCTGCCTCAGTGATATGAAATAATATTTGTTTTACCTCTGAGGTGCATCTCTTCCTATCAGTTCAACACAATGAATATTTCATAGGAATAAAGCTTAGGACTCAAAGCCTCTTCAACCTATTTTACTTTCCTTCTCCTTCAGAGGACTAGTCGCCTCAAGAGGCCATCTAAACCACGCACAGACATTATACTTTTACTGGTATAAGTGATAGGAAAATGGTCTATACACATAACAGAAGAGAAGTATGGCACACATAGACTGATTTAAAAATGGTAGAACTTGGTCTGAGTTTTGCAACCCCACCAAAGGACGAATGTGTGTTCTGTTCACTACCGATCTAAACTACTCTGCGTAACGCTGATCAATTCCACCTTGGGCTTTTTAAATGTCTTTGCCTAGCCATAATGTAATTGTTTTTTGAATGGCTCCACAGATTTTACTTTAAAAACATTGCCTTGTAGGCTGTTTCACACATTTTAAATCTTTTTTTAATGAAAGAACGCTTCCTGATATTTGCTTGGAATTTACTTTTTGTTTAATTTCCTAATACGTCCTTGTTCTATTACTTCTGGGTGGCTAAAAATCAAAACTTTTCACATGATATATTCCATTAAAGATATCATATGCTTCAATTAAAATACTCCTAACCATTTTGTCCAAAGGTACGCTATTTTCTGGCTCACTTTCTGTCAGCCTGTGCTCAGATTTCTTTTGTCCAGGGACCAGCTTGGCTTTGATTGCTAACACCGAAAAAGATTCTTTTGTATTATTTGTGACTGATGAGCTATGCTGATTTTTATTTCACAGAGTAAGCTTCAGTAGAAAACACTGTAATTTCCACTTTGTCTTAAAATTGCAAAGAAGTAGCAACTCTATTCTTGAGAATGATGCTAGCTTCTTACAAAATCAGTCCAGTAAACTGCTGCATGTTGCTCCTAAGTGCTAGGCACCGTCAAATCTTTAGAAGTGCTGAGATTTGAAACCTCTGGACCTCATTCAGATGCACCATGCTACAAATAGCCAAAAAGAAGACTAAAATTCAAGGGACCTGGGGACTATTCCAGGCCCTGACAGATCTGCTGTCTTTCTTCAGGTTAAAGTCCACTTTTAAGGGATGGGGAAAAGGAAGGATACATTACAGTTCCTAAACACTTAAACAGGAAATGGTGTTCGGGTCCCGGAAACTCTTCAAGTGGACAAGGTACACAAGCTTGTTAGGGTGCTGTATCCAGCGACATTTTTAAAGTCTGGTGAGTGGGGTTCCCTTCGAGTCCTGCTATATTTTCCTCCTCTTCTGGGGACCAGCTTCCCTGCTTTGATGCCTGCCATGACTTGATGTCACTTGGTTCTTAAAAAGGGAGGCTGACCCAAAGGTTCCCAGATGGGAGCTCTAAGGCTCACCACCCATAGGATAATGAGCTGTTGCCTTAAGGGCAAAATGCATGCTCTGCCTTTCCCTTGATGTGCCCCATGCCTTGCAGATGTTTTTATCATTTTCTCTTTATGTTGGGGTCTCAGTCCCTGTGGGCTTACTCACCCGCTCTCTAGCTAGAGCTGTCAGTCAAAACCCATTAACCAGGGCTTGACTCCAAGGCTCTAGCTCTCTAACCCGCTTGGGCTCATAGTTCTCCATTTCATACTTTCCATGGCACCAAGCCTACTGGCCCTTCTACACTGTGCCCCATGGTGCCAGGCTGTTGGGGCCTCAGCCCCCTGTGGCTTTGCACCTCTTTCTGTAGTTAGGGCCATTCACTTAAGTCCACTCACTAGGACTGAGCTTCAAGGCTCCTAGCTTTCCTTCAAACAACTCTGGGCTTGTAGCCCTAGTGCTGCACCCCTAGTGCAGCAAAACTTCTTGAGCCCTTTATCACAGCACTCCTCAGTGCTAATGAGGCCTCCTCCCCTACAGCTTCAGCCACAAACCACCGGCCTTAACATTAAATGTAAACAATAGGCCCCTGTGGCCATATAAATTAAATAAAGGTAGGCAAGGCAAACTGCCTGCTTACATGCAATTGGGCTTCTGTCTCCCAGCTTGTTGTGTTCTTCCCAAGGAGGCTACTGCAACTTCTCTGTAGTCATCAGGAGTCCCATCCCCCCCCCGCCACCCCCCGGCCTTCTCTGCCTAAGGTTTATATGGTTCTGGCTTTCCTTTCCAGTCACCGGACCAGTTGGAGGGGCTCGATCCTTAACCCTTGCTTGACTGGGTGACTGCACCTGAAAAGTTCTGGATTTAATGGGGTCGCCCTGCTTCCTGGTAACAGGGCGAGAGTTCCCTGTTACAGGTCCCTGTGCATCAGAAACTATGAAACTGACTAAAAGACATCAATCTTAAACCTCTTCGCAGTTGTGAAAGACAATTTCATGGCTGCAAATGGTATAGCTATCTACTTAAGACTAGGGGTCCTCACATTGAACTTTTGAAGCGGGGCTCCCTTCAGTAAACTCCACCTCTATCCCTAACCTTGGGAAGGGAGAGAAAAAGATCTTTAGTTCTGCATTAGGTGCTACTACTGTAGATCATAAATGCCGACTCTGTTTTGGGGTTGTGAGGAGGTCTGAGGATGCAGAGAAGAAACCCAAATGGCAGGACAAAGAGATAATAATTAAGCAGATGAGTGTGATATTGAAGGGTATTGGATTACAACATAGATTTAGGTTGACTTAAGCACTAACCCTTTCTCTCTGCTGCCCAGCTGCCTCTAACATACCAAGAAACAGATAGACATTTATCACAACAAATATTCAGGTTCTGTCTGGTGCATCTGACGTGGGGCTGGGAGGTATGTGTGGGCTCTTCTTATCCCAGGATAGAATAGGTTTTTAAGATGATAATGTGCAGCTTGAGTCAGATGCCTGACGGGTAAATGTTCACAGAAATGCTGTATATAAAAAACCCAAATTTCTGTGCTCACAGAAATGCTGCACAATACATTTCTTTTTAGTTGCATCTAAGCAACTTCCTACTTAGCATTTATTTGCTCTGGAGGCGCATTGGACTGTCCATTGAGATAATGGGGAAACTGTGTACTTTTCTGAGTGGAATAGGATCATCTCCAGGTGTAAAGTAGTCATCTGGGCCATTGTGTTTAAAGTGTAAATGTCTTGAATTTTTTATATATATATATGGATTGGAAATAATGAGTAACTCCTTTTTGAAACAGACAAAAACATTCTTCCAGAACAGAATCCCTTGGGATCAGAAAATGAAATCAGAATTAAGCTAGATACTGAAGTGATAGCCAAGAATTTATGCTTGAAAAGTTTAAATAAACAGATCTTTGTACATGACAAAATGTTTTTGATTTCTACAGAACAACATTCAGAGCACTTACAGTAGCAATCCCAAAATATAAGTTTAAGTATAACAGTCATGTTTACAACTCAAAGTTAAAATGACCATTATAAATAAGAAATATTTGAATGTGGGTCAGGGGACAAATACCGAATAGTGAATTCAAAGAAAATGAGAATCCCACAATGTACTTCATATAGAGATTTTCTTAATTAAGAAAAATGCCTGCAACTAGTCTTTGATCTGAAATCTGCTGGCCTGCACTGAATTACAATGCAATTTTTTTTCTTTTCCCTCACTAAAGTGACTTGTTTAGGTTACAGTGACATGGTTTAAAATGTTGATCAAAACTTTCTGGAAAGATGATCTTTCTTCAGAAGCAAGGAAGGAGTAGCCTACAGCAAAAGGTGGGAAAATGCTGCTTAGGAAGCAAGATGTATTTAACATAAAGTAAATATCCTGCCAAATTTCAAATAAGCATAATTTTAACACACATACAGTGGCATATCCAGAGGTGTGCAATGGCATAGCCAGACCTCATTTCTGACTATGTGGCAGAGGCAGCAGCTGGGGACTTGTTTAAGCCTCTGAAGATGGTAAGAATCCCTCCCTCCCTTCCCTTCCATGCTCAGAGGTATGTCTCTTCTCCTCCTCTCCCCTCTCTGTCCCCTTCCCTTCCATGCACCCCTCCCCTGCCTGCTGTTGCTGCTGCCTCCACTGTCCTGAGGGTGAAGGGAGCTCTTGTCCCACTCCACCTGTGCTCAAGTGGGGCTAGAAGCAGTGGCAGTGATGGCAGCAGGAGAGCCGGTTCTCCCTTCCTGTCTGGTCTCCCCAGATATTCCCTACCAGCTTGGGAGCAGGCGCAGGGAGGGGGAAGCCATTCTCCACTGCTGCTATCCCAAGGTGAACCTGGCCCCAGTTGGAATGGTTCAGGACAGAAGCAGTGACAAGGGGGAAGTGGGAGGGGAGAGATGGGGACATGTCTCTGAGCAGAGAGGGAAAGGGGAGAATTCTTCCTTGCTTTCGGGGCTTAAAAAGTCCCCAACTGCTGCTCCTGTAGTGCAGTCTGCTCATACCAGTGGGGAGGAAAGGGGGTGTAGCATCAGTCATAAGCCACCTACCCCACTTCATAAAATCTTGGATCCACTTCTGCATACATATTTTTTTGTCGTCGATTGATTCCTCTCATATTAAAGGATTAAATGGCATACTTCATTTATTTTCTTGGTTCCTATAGCCAAAATATCAGAGTAGCCTCTTAAACGTCACCTATAAAATTTGTACAAACTTCTATCCATCTGCCCAAATAACCATTTGGAAACAAAACAAGTTGCTTTATGAACATCTTGGATTCATAAATATAGCTTTGTATGTACAAATGTGGGAGTTTTCTATTGTAAAAAGAGATATAGACTCTCTTAAGCATGACTGAAGTAGCACTTTTCGAAAGTGTGACTTTTTCACATTGCAGTCTAATCCTCAATATTTTGTTTTTATTGGAAGAAGCATAGACATACAGGGTGAAACCTTAATGCAATGAAGTTGGTGATAAAACCCTATTTACAGGGCCATGATTTCATTCACATACCTCAGTGAAAAATTCTGCTATGAATATAAGGCAGGGAGGGTAGTTCAACTTGAAATGTTAGTTCCAAAGAGCAGGGATGTTTCTTGGTATAGTATTAAAAGGTCCTGCTTTTAAACACAGAGTTACTTTATTTCCATTCTGTAGAAAAAAAAGGATTATGTTCAGGTTATGGATAAGCATAGAAAGACATGATTAAATAGACCAAAATAGTAGTAATAAGCAAGTGTCAAAAGGTTCAGCTAGGCATTCAAAAGTTCAGATTGTGATAGCCCTAGCACCCTTGGGATTTTATAAGAAATTGGATGAACCAATGCAATTTACTTTAGATTCCCCTTCCCACACCAGTCAGATTTTTTTTTAGTGACTAAAGGGTATTTTGACAACTACTAAAACCATCACTCCAATGTGAGAGGTTAATTCCACTCTCTGACCTTATGTAGGTCATCATCATACCTCTGGAATTTTGATCTACATTTGCGCTCTTTTTACTTCCAATTTTCCTAGGTAGTAACAGAGGAAGTTGAACTTTCAGACTGCTAATAACACTTACCTAGGCTTTGTATAACAAATCATTTTTATATTTTACAAACACTAAGAATAAATATAATTAGTGAGTCAGATCTTAATAGCAGATGGTGCTGAACCTTTTGGTACTAAACTGGAAAAAAATATTTAAGTGAACAAGAATATCTTGCATTCAAAAGCTTGTCTAACTCAGCCACAACTATACAGTTGGTCTAATAAAAGATATCACCCCAAGATATCCTTGTCCCTCACATAAATAACTTTAAGCAGATGAATTCTTCTCATGAAATCCACAGGGCTACTTGAAGAATTAAATACCTCCTTTGCATTTTCAGTGAATTAAGACAGAGCCCACCAGTAGTGTAACCAGGCACAAGTGAGACGGGCACCCAACCTGCTCACCACGTTAGAAGGGCACCAGAATTGGCCCCCATCTCTGCAGAGTCCTTAACCCAGCAGGATACCCATACCAGGAATGCTCCTGGAGGAGTTCCCATACCGGGAACTCTTAAACAGTCCCCGCTGTTGTTGCTTCTGATTTAAGAGCAGCAGCTGGGGCTGGCAGAGCATGAGGCAGTAGCAGTAGAAACTCATTCAGGGACTTTTTAGGAATTCCTGGAATGGAAAAGACTGCTGCCTCTCCTCCCTGGTCTCAGAGCTTCCCCCTCCCTCATAACCCATGTCTCCCATTCACCCACTGGATTTGCCTGAGGCACCAGCTGCTTGTTATGCCACTGGAGCACATCTTACTAGGTTGAGCTCTAAGGCTCACTTCCCCTGGGGAGTCATATTTGCTGGACTGAAGAGAGGGGGACTAGCCCAGCATTCAGGGTACCAGACTGACACTCAGTAGACCTACATTCAATTTTCTCATTTACCATTGTCTGGTAATGCGAGTTTGGTCAGATCATTTCAGTAGGAATGTGGTACCTAAATTCCTTTATCAATCTGAGCCTTGGTCTCCATATCTGGTATGAGTCAACAGAACTTAGGGAAGGGATTTCATGTGGGGATGGTCAGGATAAATACATTAACAATCTAACATATTCTGATACTACAGTAAATTGGTTCATGTAAGTTCTGTTAGCAAGGTAGTCTGTGTAGGAGGCAGAATAACTCTCATGTGTAGGCTCACAGCTCAAGTCACAACCTAATAAAAGATGGCATTCATTTTCACAGCAGAGAGCTACCCAAGCTGAATTGGAACGCCTGAAGTTGACTAAAATCAACATCTTTCTCTATACATTCTTTATCATGTTGCTTTGATTGAGCGTATTCACTTTTATTTTTCTATAATGTAGATAGCTCTCTTTTTTCATATTCATGAATTTTCCATGGTAATATGAAAAAGGGTTGTTTTATTTATAAGTCTTTCAACATTTGTTGAATGTACCATTAAGGAAAAATAAGTTCTCAATTTTGGTGTTGCTGGAATTTAATTGGGAAGATTAATTTTGTATCTGAAGTAGTTTAACTAATAAAAAGTTATGTGACTATAATTTAAAAAAGGGCAATTGCTTGCTCAACTGGGTAGAGAGTTGCATTTGCTCACATTTTAATATTTTGAACACAAGTTCTTAAGAATGTAAATCTGAAAGAGAAAAAACAAGTGTGTCTAGAGACACGGCTATCTTATTAGCATGTAAGGGTGTAAGTTAGAAACTTGTCTGACTAAATCATTGTGAATCTTGACTACGTTCTTGGAGACAACGGCTATCTTGGGCTAACATTTAACAGCTTTCTTGTTCTTTGTTCTTTAACATGAAGATTCCTAGTTATTCACTTCTTGAGAATGAACTCATTCTGGCAGGCAAACTGAACACTAGAGAATTCAGAATAATTTTACTTTGTAAACTTAACAGGCTGTCATTTAGAACACAACAAAACTATTAAGAGTAGGAGACCAGATAGCCTATAAATGTAATGAGCTAAAATGTGTGGCAAAGTCAATTCTATGGATAAAATACAAAATAATGCCATAATGTTATAATGTGTCTTAAAAAAGAAAGAATGAGAAAGAGGTTGTAATTATAATTGGATTAGTGTTCATTCAATTGCATGAGTATTAACTATGCTGAAAAATAGGCTAAAAGGATTCTGGATACTTTTTATGTAAAGGAGTATGGGAAAAATAGAAGGGTATTGGAATGTAAAGCTGATACTCACCGAAAGAGTCAGTGTTAGCCCTGCAGAGGGATCTTGGTGCTGTAACACTGATTTTATATTTCATAGAACCATAGAATCATAGAAGTAGGGTCGGAAGGGACCTTGTAGATCTTCAAGTCCGACCCCCTGCAGGAGAAAAAGACTGGACTCAAATGAGTCCAGCCAGATAGTCATCAAGCCTCTTCTTAAAGACCCCCAGGGTAGGAGCCAGCACCACTTCCCTAGGAAGTTGGTTCCAGATCCTAGCTGCCCTAACTGTGAAGTAGTTCTTATGGATGTCTAATCTAAACCTCCTCTCCAACAACTTGTGGCCTTTATTCCTTGTTATGCCAGTGGGTGCCGGGGGGTGCTAGGGGAAACAAGGTCTTTCCCAAACCCTTCTGGTCCCCCCTAGTGAGTTTATAGATGGTCACCAGGTCCCCCATCACCCTTTTCTTGTGAAGGCTGAACAGGTTCAGGTCCCGCTGTTTCACAACCAGTAAAGACCACTGCCATGAAACAAGGTCCCACACACACTCATTCTCCTGCATTGCTTACTGTAAAATATCATGTAGTTGCTTATTGGTACATGCTTAGGGATGGCCCTAGGCTCTCAATCTGAAGCACCTAACCTTAACTTTATGGGTGCTTACAGACATGGAAAAAAAATTGCATTCAGCTTGGAGCACCCTTACACCAAACACAGCGCATGTCCAGAAGAGGGACTGCATCAGTTTGACCCAGCTTCTCTAGCACCTGTATAACTCATACACTTCAGCAGGACTCTTTGGTACTTTTATCTAATAGTTGATTGAATCAAAAAGCCCCACTGAAGTGCACAAGCTACACAGATGCTGGGAAGCTGGGTCAAACTGATACTATTCTTCTGATAAAGCACTGTGTTTTTTTCCCCTCCACATCTGTCAGCACCCTATGTACTTGGGGTCCATATGCACAGTATAGAGACCCCACTGCCTCAAAATAACATCCTTAAAAGCTAACAGGATGAGTAAGGAGCAGCTAAAATAAAAATAGTTCTGAGTACAGGGTGTGTCTTAACTGCACACTGTTGGGGGTTAAGTCTCATGAACAATCCTTATGAGATTGATGACTAAGCCCTTTATTTAAAAAAAAACTTGGAAGGGTACTCCTTTTCTTCAAAATATGAGCAAAGGAGGTGGTGGTGGTGAATTTAATAACTTACTGGTTAGAACACTCACCTAAAATGTCAGAATAAATATTTCTTTCTGATAGGATTCAAGCACATATCTCCTACCTCCCAGGGAAGTGACCTAACCACTACAGAGATAAAGGTAGACATTATCAGTCCCTCCACTGAAGCTTTTATGATTTGCAGAAAAATAATTAAAGACATATTGGGCTGGAGGGGAGTGAAAGAGACGTAGTAATCATAAATCTCTGTCTGATTATATTAGACAGTCATTGGATAAAATTAATAAACAGAGCTTGTATTATCCTTCCACCTAGGTGAATGCTCTACTTACTGGCCTGCAAAGTCATATTCCCTGGGTGCATCTAAACAAGACATTTACTGCCTAGCAGATTAATTAGCTCCACAGTAAACTTCTCGGCATTTACATGCGCAGGGCTTTTAGGCTGGAGTAAATTAATAAATTCCGCTCCAGGGTAGTACTTGTAACTACTATTCTGCTGCAGAGTTTTTTTACTCCACAGCAGTGCACATGTAAATACTGCTGGCTGGGGCATGAAGATGCTTTAGTACAGGACCTGCCTACTGAATAGCCCCACACTGGAGCATACTTGTGCCCCAGTCAGCCCCTCCACAGCATGCTGAGCCAAGTCATAGCAGACCTGGGCTGGGAGGCTGTCCCTCTGGGTCCTCTACCAGCTGGAGCTGCTCCAACCTGCCTCAACATGCTGTGCACATGTAAACATGGTACCCAAGATCAATAAACTTGAACAGAGCTTATTGTGTCACATTAATATAGATGTGTAGATGCACTCCCTCTTGTCTAGTTTACACATGTTTAACTTGCAAAAGATGTATGGAGACAGAAAAGTGAGGTGCTCTGAGAAGCAAGGTAAATTAGCCCAAGTAGAGCTCCACACTACCATGGCTATACTGCTTCCTGTACCCAAATTAGCTTTGATATTTCTAGACAGCACTACACTGGATAGTGTAACCATATCTGTAAATCCTTTTCTTGAAAGTGAAAAAGCTTCAACAGAAGGAAGTGCAAGTATCCTAAATAAGGAGCTATCAGGTCAGACTATAAACTAATATGGAAGTCATTGTGTGTGCAGTACAATAGCTAACACAATGCCTTGAACAGTCAGTCAAAGTGTATTTCAATGAGAATGGGTATATCAGTCAAGTCAAAGTACACTATACATTTTTATAAAAAATGCCAACACCATTTAACACTTCAGCTGGCAGAAACCATTTTAGGATGGGGTTTTTTTGAGAATCACACCTCTGAAAATTCAGTTTTCAAAAAGAATGGCATTAACTTATCTGCCTAATTTTCCTTTTGTTTTATACTAAAATGATAATGTCTTTGGAAAAGGACTGTCTGCCAGTTCTGTGTTTGTAACAGCACCTAGTACAAGATCATAGTCCAGGACTAAAACTCCCAGGTGCTACAGGGGTACAAATAATAAATAATGGTATTATACAAGAGTCCAAGGACTTGTGGGCTGTAAACTCCATGATTTTCCTGACTTCTTCCACCTGATCCTTTCTGATACATTTCTTCAAAGACGAAGTTTAACCAGAACAATTGGAATTGACATGTTAAGGCAACAGAATATAGGAAGCAGAGAAAGACATAATGCTGACCCAACAAGCATCCATCACCAAGTAAACATCAAGAGGGGAAAAAAAGACTGTAATCCATAATATTGACTGCATCACTCTTCAATGAAATGTTTCACAAATATCTGAACATCAGCTGCTCAAGGGGAATTTATTCAAGATGTCCATTGGAGGAAAAAATAGAATGCTTTTGCTTGAAATGGGGTAGTTTAACAATAACATATGTAGTAATATTGGTGTACTGCAGCCTAGAGCCACTTGGGAATTTACTGAGAAATCTTTACAAATCAAAGGAGATGATTTCAAACAACAACAGAAGTAGTGAAACAAACATGATTATGCTGACTGATATATACAAAATCTTTGAAAGCTCTATGACTGTGGAACATTTTATGCATATTCTAATACACTCACTTAAAATCTGGGAAATAAAAAATTCTGTTTAAATAAGAAAATGGTTTTAAGAGTGGTTTGTTTTTTTGGGGTTTTTTTGTTTTTTGGCTTCCATGCCAAAACTAGATTTCATAAATTTCATAGATGTTATACACATTAGGGCTGGAAGGGACCTCAGAAGATCATTGAGTCCAGCCACCTGCCCAAAGGGCAGGAAGTTGGCTGGAGTTATAGGATCCCAGAAAGATAAGCATGCAATTTGCTCTTGAAGGTGTTCAATGTAGGTGCTTGAACCACCTCCGCTGGCAGACTGTTCCAGACCGTGGGGGCTTGGACAGTAAAGAAAACCTTCCTTATGTCCAGCCTGAAACGGTCTTGCAGTAGTTTATAACCATTCAACCTCGTCATCCCTTGGGGCACTCTGGTAAACCAATGTTCCCCCAGATACTGGTGGTCACCTCTGATAAACTTATCGGTGGCCATCAGATCACCTCTGAGCCTGCGCTTTTCCAGGCTAAACAGCACCATGGCTTTCAGCCTGTCGTCATAAGGTCTGTTTTCCTGACCTCTGATCATGTGTGTGGCTCTTCTCTGGACTCTCTCAAGCTTCTCCACATCCTTTTTGAATCGTGGAGCCCAAAACTAGATGTGGTACTCCAGCTGCGGCCTCACCAAGGCCAAGTACAAAGGGAGAATGATGTCCCAGGATTTGCTTGAGAAGCATCTATGGATTCAAGTCAGCATTTTGGTCGCTACACTAGTGGCAGCATCGCATTGCAGGCTCATGTTCATCTTGTGGTCAATGCTGACCCCAAAGTCTGTTTCTTCTGTAGTGCTAGCCAGTGTAGCACTGTCAAGCCTATGAGGATGCTGCAGGTTTTTCCTCCCAAGGTGGAGAACCTTGCATTTTTTGGTGTTAAACACCACTAGGTTCTCCGCCCATGCTGAGCCTGTCCAGGTCAGCCTGGATCACCTGCCTGTGTTCTGGTGTCAACTACTTGGACTTAAATGACTCTTGAGAAAATTTTGAAAATACAGTAAATATATATGCCCCAAAGTTGTGTTAAATTAACAGACTGTTTACAATTAAAAAGTCAGATTCAAATTATGGAAAGTAAAATACCTGTTTTTATTGTCATCCAAAAGTATTTGTGTGTCAAAAAATGGAGTGTGCATCAGAACCCATTCTGTTTTGAACAGCAAGTGGTCAGATCTGAATGACTAGTGTTATTTTTAATTGTGAAATCAGACTGATGAGGGTTTTCAAGCAAAAGCAAAGAAAAAAGAGCCAAAATTTTTCTTCTCCCTGTGAGATTTGCAAAGAAAGTTTCAAGTAATGAGGCCAATCTACTAGGCTGATAAAATGACAAGTAAATTTCTCAAATCTGTATGAAGAACATTACTCAATATATAATGTCTATCAGCTACAGTATTATATAACATTAAAGACAGAATCAAAGAGAATACAGTAGGTTTTAAACTGGAGAGACATGAGAAGTTCAAAGCACAGACTGGGGAAACAATAAATACTTGTTGACTTAGCAGCATTTTGAAAATGGAGTAAAATTAACTAAGCTTTTTAAGTTTCATACCCCTTCAGCAAATTAAAAATTGAATACAAAATTTTAAAAAATATATACCAGAAGACAAACATACATCAAGCTAAGATTTTATTTTCAAGTCCCAAGCTCAAGACTGAAATGGTTAACAGCATCTTGTGTTCTAGCTGGTAGGATAATTTGCAACCTTGCATCCTCAACTGAAAAAATACTGTTGTGATAGAATAGCATGAATTATACATAAAGAAGATTGAGACCATGCAAAAATCATTTATAGGGATCTATCTAAAGCAAAACGGTATTGGACAATTAAAGGATGCTGAGGTCAGGGGTTTGGCTTGTGACTCAATGATAGAAGCATGTTTGGCATCATTTGTAAGGAGAAGCAGAGGTCAAATGACCATAAAATACTTGTAGTAAAAGTACATGAAACATTGATGATGCAGTCATTACTGCATGGTCATTTACCACTTGTTTATACTTGTATAAATAAGTACCGAATGACTGTACAGTAACTGAAGTTACTGTATAGTAGAGTCACCGAATGGCTTTTAGATGTCACCATGCAGTAGTGTTGCGTCACACTTCCTGCCGTGAATCACTACTGTGCAGTAGGACTGTACAAAGCTTTGGGTGCTGATTCGATTTGAAGGAGATTAAGCTTGATTCAGCAGCTGAATCTCTGAATCTGAATTGAACCGGGAGACCAATAAAAAGGTCTGAATTGATTCAAAAAAGTTTCAGAGAAAGATTCAGCAATTTGGGCAGTCCCTGCTCACTGGCACAGGGAGCTAGACCCAAGGTCCGTGCTGGTAAGTGGGGGGGGGGGGTCAGTTTGGGGAAGGGGAGAGGGAACCATAGGGAGACTCCCACCAGGCTCCATTCCCTGCCTTCTCCCCCACACCCTCTGAGCACCCCCCAAAATCCCACCTACTCTACCAGCCACGTCAATGGCTGCCCCACCCAGCCCCAGCATCCCAGCACTTTAAACAACAACAACAAAAAATCTCTGCACTCACTGGCTGTGGCAATAGCTGCTGGGGCTTCTGGGGACTCAAAGCAGAGCCCCCTGATGCAGCACAGGACAATGGAGGGCAGTGGGGACTGCTGCCCTCCTGCCTGGCAGGAGCTGGTAAGTGTGGGGTGTTTTTTGTTTTGTTTTTTTTTAAAAGCTGGGGCACTGGACTTGGTGGGGCAGCCATTGATGGGGTGGGAGATCAGGTGGGGGGTGGGGCCTGTTTGATTCATAGATTTGGCCAATTTAGCTAAATCGATTTGGGACACTGATTCAAGTCCACCAAATCGGCCAAATCTGAAGCAAATACTAGCTACTGTGCACAGGCCTACTGTGCAGTAGGAACAAGCTACTGTACATTCAGCATCTTGTGTAGGTATGGCCAAAGAGTCATAAAGCAAACTTCAATCCTGTAAATAATTTTAGGTTTAAAGCATTTATGGGTGAAAAGAGTATCAAAGTAGAAATAAGTAATTAATAAATTCAATAGGTATTATGGGGTATGTGAGCCAATATAAGATTAGAGACCAGCATGTTTTGAAAACCCGTAGCATGGGTTTTTCATATGTCCATGGAAATCAGGAGAAATCTCTGAATGTTTTATAATCTAATAGAGAATAATAACCTATTTGCAGTCTTGGTTGTTTTAACTGTCCTGGAAAATTCTGTGGTCAGCTACATTCTCTGTTAATAGATTCATGAATTATAAAGTCAGAAGGGATCATTTTGATCATCTAGTTTGACCTCTTGTATAACACAGGACTTCATTGAATTAATTCCTGTTTGTATTAGAACATTTTTTCAATGCCTAGTTTCAGATTCATGTCATTAGATCTTGTTATTTTTTTCTGATAGATTGCAATGTCTATTCCTCTTGCTGCTACTTATTGACTGTGATAATCTTCACTTTATTAAAATAAAGAGATTTAACGCCTTAATTCTTTCACTATAGAGTTTGCGTTTCAATTGTTTAATCATTTTTGTGGGTGTTCTTTGAGCATCTCCAATTTATCAAAATTGTTCTTGAACTGCAGACATCAGGAGTAGACATTGTATTACAGAAGTGTTTGCATCAGCACCAGAGATAATATAACTTTTCTTCTGCTCCTGTTTACACATCCAAAGATAGGATTAGTTTTTCTGAACATAGCATCTGACTGAGAGTTCAGATACACTTAAATATCTACTATAACCCAAAGACCTTTTAGTACTATAACCCAAAGACCATCCTATAAGTAGAACGTGTAGGGTGGTTCCTATTAAAAAGATTAAACTCTATATTGAGTTTTAGCAATTAGAGATATAAAAATAAGAACAAAATGAGAAACAATTATTAGACTTAAATATTATGGATATCAATTAGGTTCAGAACTGCACCCATCCACTGAGCGTGTATTTTTTCCAGATTTCATCATATCCTTAGAGTCATGAACTTAAATAGATTGGAAAGTGATGAAGCTATGGCATGTCAATTAAAGGAGTACTTGTGCTAAATCAGAAAATCTGAATTTTAGCTAGTCTTAGTTGCTATAAAGAGTCAGTCCTAACTGATCAGAGAAAAACCCTGGGACAACAAGAGGGGGACAACTTGACCCTGGAATGAATGGCAATTAACTTGAATGAGCTATAATTAGTTTACAAATGTACACAACATTATGGGTGGGAGCAGTAGGAGGAGGGTTGGGTGGAGGGAGGTGGGAGTGTTAGCACATTTAATCTCAAGCATTTCAGGAGTACCTACAATGGGCTTAATGACTGTAGGAACCCAGGACAAAAGGCTATCTCCCAGGAAAAGTGGAATGACTGTTTACAGCCAGTGTTAGACCACAAAGGTGATTTATGAACATAGGTCATGCAGGCCAATTAGTTAAGCATCTAGGATGTCTATACATTTCAAAGTATGTATCCTTGGCATGTCCCTACAGGGATATTCTCGAGCTCACCCCACTCATCTGCTCCCAGAAATGCAGTAGTGAAGTTGTTTGAGGGGCACTGCCTCAGATTGCTCCTAAATCACACTAGAAACCAAGGACTTGAGAATTACCAGAGAAGAATGTCTCAAGCACTTTTAGAAGGATGTCTCAAGTGCTTCTTGGTTTGGCAGAAGAGAAGAGGAACAGGTGAGTGTTGGGGATGCTCAACGATATCTTTCAAGGGGACTGAACATATATATTTCCCTTAGGCCCCTGCCAGACTTTCATGTAAAGATGTGGTAGGATTTGATGCATGACCCATACAATCATGCCTTCTGCCATGCCACATGTGCATGGCAGGAGGTGTGACTGAGACCCAGCATCAGATCCGATCACTCCTTATTAATGCATGGATCAATACTGATGCAGAAATATTGATTATATTCCCAGGCTCCCCCCTGCACCAGAAAGTAGCAAGCTCCCATGGCTGGGATCCAACAGCTGATGGGGCTTGTACTCCGACCACACATTCAATTAATGGCATAATAAGAACAAACCACAAAGTTATTCAACATTTTTTGTGGAATAACTTTGTGGCTTACATCAATGGTATCACACCATTAATTGTAGGTTGGTCACAACTTAAGATGTTAACTGGTTAATCACATTTTAAGTGTAACATAGATGGAGCCTTAGGTACCTCAGAATGGGGTTCACAAAAGCTAACATACTGAGTGATGCCTCCTATGGTAGCCAATGGGAAATATTGAGTATAGAAGTATATCATGTATTCCAGCCCTATCTGTGGTTTAGGTAATTTAGGCATAATTTAGTCAGCTAAGTCAAAGAATCATAGAAAAGTAGGGCTGGAAGGGAATTTAGGAGGTCATCTAATCCAACCCCCTGCTCGAGGCAGGATCACCCCTTTATAAACCATCCTGGACAAGTATTTTTATTAAGCTCATCTTAAAAAATCTCAGGGTTAGAGATTTCACAGCCTTTCTAAGTTGTTCTAATGGGTGAACTACAAAATAGCCACCTATCTTCCTAGGTTCATGAAAAGCTATAGGAAACTCACTTTTCTTAAAAACAAACCTATGTAGATGCCTGTGGTTCTGGTATGATGCATGCCTAGGAGTACCACACCTGGGCTGAGCTGAGCTTCTTGGCATCTATTTCATGCTTCTTCCCCAAGCCTAAGTCTTGTGAAAGGTCCAATTTAATAGGGATGTTCGCAGCAGGCTCACCATATGACTATCACTGATTTCAGCATAGTGGCCATGGCTCTTTCCATATAAAAAGTGGATGCCCAAGAAACAGAAAATCCAGATTCTGTCTTCAGCCTGAGGGAATTGAAATGAACATTTCCCATTGCTTAAAAAGATTTTTAGGGTGGGCACCGCAAGACATGGTAGCTTTGGAAGCATTCTCTACTTCTTCAGTTGAAGCTAAGCCACTGTGCAGCCAGGAATGCAATATTCATAAGAGACAACATGGAAATAGGAGCATGACCCTGTACAGCAGTAGGGAAGACACTTCCCTCATCCCTGGTCATGGAGATGCCTCCCTTTACTTTACATTACTAACCTTGTAGTTGAATTCTTTTTCAGAAGTTAGATCCCTAAGCCCTTTCTTTCAAAGACTGAAGAGGAGGCAGTACTTTTTGTTTCAAAATACAGGACACAGAGTTGCACTTCTTCTTGCCTCTTTTCTTACAGATCATAAGTTAGAGCACTTCCCAGGATGTTGGAGACCTCAAGTCAAATTCCATCCTTTGCCCGAAGGGATTCAAACCCACAGCTCTTATATCCCAGCAGGAAGAAACCTCACTATATGACTGTAGGCTAAGTCTTGTGAAGAGACCATTTTAATAGGCAAGTTCAGAGCATGCTGCTGTTGAAGGTGTTCCATTTTATGCAGGACAATTAACTATTTATGCATCTAAAGAAAAAGAGCATATATGAGTGAATACTGCTCCCTAGCAGAGTTCTTGAGAGACTTATCATATTGGGGAAACCTGGAGTGCAGCCCCTGCTTCAATTGCTATTTACATATTTTTTCCATTGTCTGATTAATAGAACGTGCTGGAGCAGGGATCTGAACAAAGATGAGATTTTCTACAACTAAAAAGTTCTCTTTCATTAATGAAACAGAGTGTTTCTAGTTGTAAGTAGCTGCAATTTTATACGTGCACAAGAAGTGCTTTTGGATAAAATAAAACAATTGCAGGTTTGCAGCAGTAATATAGGACATTTATACATGTACTCTGGGAGTTGAGGAGGGGACAGCTCTTTAATTAGAGAGGCTCCAAGAGCCACTTTAATTAAAGTGCCTGGAGTATCACATGTATCAGCATCCCCATGCTGAAAAATGGCAGCAGAGGCGCTTTAACTAAAACTCATCGAACAAGCTTTAAGTGCCCCTGCTGCCATTTTTCAGTACGGGTATGCAGATAAACATGATGTTGGAGTCTGCTGGGGCATGTCAATTGTCTCACTCCATCAGAGTTGATTAACTGAGTCTGCTCTGACGCTCTGCAATTTTGGTGCATCAGAGTAGCCTTACTGCACATGTATAGGTGTCCATAGCATGCATTTCAACTACTAAAATTCTGCTTTGGGCTGAAGAAGTAGGAGAGTTGCAGAAGGGATGTAGTTGAAAAGCTGGAGTGCTGGGTGAGCAATAAAAGTGAGCTTCCTGTGGGTTAATACCTACCTGGTAAGAGATTTAACCTCTGTTTCCACTTTGTTCAGCAGAGCTCTATATTACAGTATCTCTAAATTAGAAGTTCTTTCATCATAAAATGTTTAATTCCCAAATACATCATTGTCCTTTATCCTACCAGCTTTTAGCTCTCAGACCTAAGAGTTCCTAAACTTCAATCCAGTATACACATACTTCCTGGGAACAGCTATTTCTTTCTGTCTCATTTCTTGATAAACCACCTTTCTGTAGAGGCCACAGATTCTTGAGCTACCTAAAGCAGAGTTATACTAGTAATTACATGATTGATGTGAAAGCCAACTTGCTTGATGGGGAACATAAATGCTTCTTCCTTGTCAGAGAACCAACTTTGCTTTTCTGCCTCCATGCAGGTATTTTGAAAAGGCATGACCACAGTTGCCTTAAGACAGCTTGTAAAACCTTCCAGAATTTCTGCTCCAATTGAAATCTATTCATTTTGTACTTAAGTAAGGCACTGTGACTGATGCAAGCTGATGTGACATTTTTCTGAGTGACTTGACACTCAGGAAATTTAAAATGACAAGAGTTCCGAGAAAGGCAGTAAAAGGAAACTGCACTTTTGAATGGAAAATGAAAAGCTTCTGATGGCATCTTCTCCTCATCCCCACCCACATATATATAAATATATTAGCTACTCATGGAAGTTTAGGCAAAGGTTTACTAGTTTTATGGTAGCAAAATGCTCCAGGCCTTTGAGCACTGGAGCATATGCTCTCCTTCTGCTCTCATGTTTGCAACTAACACATACGTCAGGGAAGCTGTTATCTCCCCACTGGCACTGATTGAGACAGCTGTCTTTTTCCTATTTCCAGAGATGCTGCGGTTGTTAATTATCTAATTACCTGAAGAATATTTCATTCCGTCAAATCATTCCAAGGGAAAAGTGTTCTGCGACCATTCAGGATCTCAGCCCCTATCCTCAGTCACCAACCTCTTGCTATTGGTCTTCTTGTTTCTGTAGTTAAAAGTAAAATCAGCTTGTAAATCATATCATATATCAATTGTATATAGAAAATAAAATGTTTTAATGTACAGAGTAAAATTACATCTCTGCAACAAACTTACAGGTTTAGTGGTGCTATGCAAGCTAGCACCACATCTGAAAGGGACCTGCATAAAATGAATATGAACAACAAGTGTGATGCTATAGTTAGCAGAGCAAACAACATGCTGGCATGCATCAACCAATGCATCTCAAGCAAAACTAGGGAAGTTAGCTGCAGCTGGAGTACTGTGCCCAGTTCTGGGCACCACAATTCAAGAAGGATGTGGAGAAGCTTGAGGGGGAAAAAAAAAGTTGGGTATCTGTGAGTCAGCTGGACAGGTTGAACTTCATCTGTGAGTGCTGAAGGAGCTAGCCAAAGTCATTGTGGAACCCTGGCGAAACTCTTCCAAAACTCCTGGCATTCTGGGGAGGTCCCTGAGGACTGGTAGAGAGCCAGTGTTGTGCCCATCTTCAGGAAGAGGAAGAGAGAGGACCCAGGCAACTATAGGCCAATTAGCCTACCTTCTATCCCACGGAAAATCCTGGAAAAATTCATTAAGGAGTCTATGTGCAGTATTCTTGCAGAAGGTAGAATTCTGAACAACCAGCATGGCTCTGTTGTGGGCAGGTCTTGTCTTACCAATCTCATCTTCTTCTATGACCAGGTGACTCACCACATGGATAAAAGAGAGGAGGTTGACATTGTGTACCTAGACTTCCAAAAGGCCTGAGATCTGGTATCTCATGATGTTTTCATGGGAAAATTGGAGGATTGTGGGCTTAAGTATTCAACAGGTAGGTGGAAAGGAAGCTGGTTGCGAGGTAGGACCCACGGAGTTCTAATGAACGGATTTGTACTGTCCTGGTGAGAAGTGGCCAGTGGTGTCCGTCAGGGGTCTGTGCTTTGTCCAGTTCTTTTCAACAACTTTATCAGTTATTTGGATGTGGGGGTGAAAAGCTCATTTGCAAAGTTTGCAGACAACACAAAGATTTGGGGGACCGTGGGCATGCTTGGAGATAGGATGCAGATACAGGCGGACCTAGAAGGGCTGGCAAGCTGTTCAGTTCAGAAGCAGATGAGAAATATAAAGTGCTCCATCTGGGGATGAACAATCCCCAACATATTTACAGACTCAGTGGCACCAAACTGACTAGCACCACAACTGAAATGGACCTAAGGGTAATAATAAATCATAGTATGAACATGAGCTGGCAGTGCGATGCTGTAGCCATCAGGGCAAATAATATTCTGGCAGCAGGGGTGGTGCAGGCACCTACCTTGGAGACCTTCAAAAGGAGACTGGACACACACCTTGCTTGGGTTGGCCTCAGCAGTATTTCCTGCCCAGAGCTGGCGGCAGTGGGGCTGGATCCAGTGATCTCACAAGGTCCCTTCCAGCCCTAAACTTCTGTGAATCAAATCTCATTGTTTGCCCTTGAAGGAAGGCTTTCCCCCCACCCCTTTTTAGGGGGTATTGTTTATTCCCTCCTTTGCCCATCACAATCACACACATGTTCAAAAATTTGTTTTGTATTTGGAAACAGTATAGTCTATCTCCTCATTTATTTTTAAGCTTAGTATTCATTACTTTATATTTGTCAGCATTTAGAATGATTTGCCACATCAGCCTGTTTATGAACCCTTTTGAATTTTACTCACTGCAATTTCTATGCTTTCTCAGTTCCCCTCACTTTTGCATTATCAGCAAATTTGATTTGTTTTCCTTTGTTGCTACTCTGTAGGTCATTTGTGTTATTTGAAAGCAGCAGAAGACCAAGCAGTGACACTGTGTAAGTTCAATTACCATTATGCCAAGTTAGACATAGCTCCTGTGGGTCACACTGTGTGCATTCTCTGACTTTTATCTTCAAACTCCCTTTTCACTTACAGTTTATCTCTGCCATGCCACAGATAAGAAGTAGAACTGTGATGTTGCTGAACTCTCAGACAATGAGGCATATAAAGAATTTTACCTAGTAGAGGGGAAACCTTTGACACAAATATATCAAATTAGTAGGTTGTAAATTTTGCTAAAGTGCTGCAAATATGATTTTTCCTTGATGTATTAATTGTAGTCCTTTTCCATGTCATAATTTATTATTACTTCTCTACTGTGATCTAGTGCCCTCTCCCTAGTCTCCAGTTTTGAAAATAGGTTTACTGAAGCGATACCAACATTTTATTCTTTCTTATCTTTGTTCTATGTTTTTGGCATGTTCTATACATCCTGAAGCTTTTTCTTTTAATATTTAAAAAGACTTCTTCTCTTCCTTAGAGCCATTTAAGTCAAAGGGCCCAGGCAATGAGAATGTTAGCTGTCCGTTCTCCTTGCCTTTATGAAAGTATGTCAGAAGTCAGGACCAGTCCTCCTAAAGCTGTGCTTGAATATTTCTATCCGTCTTTTGTTCTTGTCTCTCTCTTCTCTGTTTCACTTATACCATGTGCAGCATGATATGTTACAATTTAATAATTCAGAACAAATTTCAGGGCCTCATTATAAAGCACCCCTGATACTTAGGTACTCAAGTACCCACACAGCTTTGATAGACAAGACTTCGCAACTAAGGACTAAAAACCATGTATACTTTGTAATTCATTTTTCCCTCTGACAGGACTTGTCTATCTAGGTAACTTGAAGAAGGCCTGTGGCATATAATAGCAGATGAAAATGCTGGGAACAAATGTTATACCTTTGTGAGGTCAATAAGCCCTACCCCAAAGCCAGTCACAGAATTATGACCTGTTCCACCCTCTCTGCTACCTAAATCACTACTTCCTCATTTAGGACATTTATCCCTTTGTAACCAAAAAACCAGAAGTTGCAACCTCAGATTGTCACTACAGGATTACACCATATTACCAGCCAGTTCCCTTCTTGACTGATCTAATCATGCGAATTTGCTTATCTTAAACTTCTCTGGGTCAATCTGGAATCAAAGTGTCTGTACACAAGCCTGGAGGTTGCTCAAATGTGCTGCAACTATAGTGCCTTGGAGCAGACTTGATTAAGTCTGCTGGAGTGTGGTAATTACCATGTTGACCCAGCCTCCACATCTCATGTATCAGTGCCCTATGCTTCAAACTGGTGGCAGAGATGCTTTAAGTAAAGCTCATTTAACGGGGATGCTGATACTTAGAGCTTTACTTAGAGCGGCTCTCAGAGCTGCTCTAATTAAAGTTTCTCCCCTTCCCTGCCCCAGCACATGTAAAAACACCCAGAGGTACTTATCAAAACAAGGACCAAAAAACCTGACTGCAATACCAAGGTTTTAGCATTTGGCTCCTAGAGGTAGTGTGGTTCACCAGAGCTGAACCCAGAACACTTAGGCACCTAGGCTCCCTATATAAAATATAGGGAGAATTACCTCACAGTGGCAATCCAAAACACATTGATCACAGAGCTAGCTGATAGACAATGCTAAGAACAGGGAGTTTAGGTGCCTTACTCAGGACGGCAGGCAAATGACTCTACCTACACCTGTTTCTGATCATGGTTCTCAGTTTTCCTTGATAATGCAGTTGGGAGTGGAGCCTTAGCACTCCACTGGTTACCTTACCATGGGGAAATGGTTAAAGAATTTACCTAGGAAAGGGAAGAACCAGATTTAATGGCAGCCTCACACTGAGGGGGTTCAATCCTGTATTTTCCAGAACAGTATCCCACCCACCAGGCTATAGGCTAGGCTAGGCTATGCAGCAGGGTGAGGCAGGGGGATGCACTTATTATCCCTCCTGTTGAAGCTCTTGTGAAGAAGGAATGCAAGATTTGTGATGCTCAAAGGAGAGGGCAAAAGAGGGAGCTGGATTATGTAACTTAATACTACATTTTCTCAGATATAAAGCTTACTTTCCTCCCTAAAACTCTCTGGCAGAAATTCAGGTACAAAGTATATGCGGGGAAATAAAGAGCCAAACATGGTCTGGAAATTTAGCTTCAGGGGAGCAGTGGTAGCATTAATTCCCCAACTGCCAAATTTCTAGACCTGAAGGGAGGCTCCATACTAAACAATATGGCCCCATACACCAGACCAGGCCAGCATGTGAAGTCAGTCCATAGCCAGATCCTTGCTATAGTCCTCTCGGGCTCTGCAAACCAGACCTGAAGTGCAAGGCCGGACCTGGTGAGCCACCCCGGAACCAATATGCTAGGTCAGGTTAGTGCTCTGCAGGCCCCATCCTGTGTTCAGGACTGTTAGCAGGCTCAGGAGCAAGCTCCTTATTTGTTGCTACTCTGTTACTTACCCAAGGTAAGAACACGTTTTAGAATTCTGCCATTTCAATAATAGGGGGCACATTATACTAGTGCATATGTTACATGTGAGAAAATATGGTAATTAGGGCACTTTCTCTCCCCAGGTTTAAGTCTTGCTCCCATCACTGATTATGCATTTTACATTAAAGCTGTTGGGTTAAAAAAAAATTTGAAAAGATCTTGGATGCAGGAACCACACCACACAACCTCCGCCCTCCAAAAAGTTGAGTATCCTTCCCACTAATCTGCAAAATTCTAAGTCTGTCTTGAATGTATCCTAAATTATGGTTGTAAAATGATCTAGTATATGCCATAAACTGTAGGCTATTGCCTATCTTAGCTCATTTCACGTAAAACAGATTACCAGTGGAAAACTCATTTTAAAAACCATGAGTTTACCGAAAACATTGCAATCATTTCTGCCTGCTGAATTTATTGACAACAACTGTTCTATGCATTCACTGAATCCCTGTATAGAATATGCTATCCACGCTCATTACCCAACATATTTATTTGAGAGAAAAAAACATATATTTTCATCTTCATCTACTAGTAGTCTTGGTGTACTAAATGTACTCAAATTTTCCTTCTTGCCCATCTCCATTTTATTTTCTGCAATAAATGCAATCTTTAGAAAACATTTTATTTCCTATCATCTTAGTTTTGCAAGGTATCTGTTGCCACTTAAATGACCATACCCTTTGATATATGATGCAACTTGGGTTGGTAATTAAACGTAATTGCATACTAATGATACAATGATGGAAAGAGAACTCAGAAATAAGGCACTGATTTACCTGCCTGGGGGACAGTTGCTTAACACTGAAGAGTCTTTCTTTCTTTGCTACAGTTAAATTCTCCTGCTTGCTTATAAATCCTTGCTTCCTTAAAGAAGACATATCTTTTATTGAGGTATTTGAATAGTTGGGAGAGGCTTTACACCTGAGCAAAGGCTCTTTGTGCTGAAAAGCTTGTCTAACCTTTCTTCCAACTATTCAATTAATTCTGTGAAGGATATTATCTAAAGCCTCCTGGCTTTTCACTTGGACCATCATGGCTACAGCAACATTCCAGCTGCTGTTCAAACAACCTTTTAAACCATTATATTTGGAAGACAAGGCTAGAAACTGACTCCAGATGTGTCACACTTAGATCACCCAAAAATTAGGGAAACCTTGGCTCAGAACTATTCTTTACTTCAAGCAAAACCCTGCTTTGCAAGAAGAGGTGGTTAGATATTTTTTCCTTAGAGGAGACTTCAGCTTTTCATTAAATAAAATGAATGTGTTTTTGGTGTTAAATCAAACCCTTTTTATTCTTCAGTAAAGAGAAACATTTTCGCAGAAAGGCCATCACTTTCCTTAAAAAAAAAAAAAAGTTTAAACCAAACCACATATTTGCGATTAAAACTATCTTGGAAATTGCCAACCAGACCCACTATTGAGGCATTCAACAAGACCAATTTCTTCCCTGCCAGACTGACCCATGGTCATTTTAGAATCCTATTTGAAAAGGTCAATGAGCACTGCATAATAAGGATGCTAATTCTCACAGGTACCTGGATGTCAGATAACTGAAGTAAACAATGGCAAATTTCCAGTCAGAAGATACTGAATTCATTAATGGCTTTTTCTTGTCTGGAGCCAAGCAACAAAGGACTAGAATTAAATACATATTTTTTAAAGCAATGGTTGAAAGTGCACACTGCATGGAGCATACCTAGTCACAAAACCAAACACATCCTTCTCACAGGTCTAAAGCTTCCCATTCTGCCATCTATGGGCTATGTTACAGGGGAATTTTTGGTGGCTCTTGGAGCTCTTAACCCCTGGATAGTCCACACATTAACACCTTAAATTGGCTTGAATCACTTGTTATGTCTCAAAGTTACAGCACTCAGGAGCAGGATTATCTCTAATCTGCACAATCTGGCTTCCACTAAATTGTGGCCACTCCCCACAGATGTGCCACTCAGTTTGAAGTCCTTCAGTATCCTACAATGCAGTGACCACTCCCCCATGCTCCCAGGGACAGTTGGAAGCAGCTGCCCCCCAGCTCTGGCTGCTTACAGGAATCGCTGTCCCCTGTGAAGAAGAGCCAAGTTCAGTGCTGTAGCTCACTCTTACCTCTCCATCTAGGCACGGTTCCAGCCCTGCAGCTCCAGCAGCACCCTGCTCCAGGTACCTGATCCACACACAGCATGGAGAAGGCTGGCATGGCTGCCGCAGAGCTGGAGGTGGCCCACTGCTAGGGAAGCTGCTACTCTGGGGCAGGGTCGGGGGCTCGGCTGCTGCCCATGTGGACATGGGAGCTGGTTGAAGGTGGACTCTGCTTCTAGCTGTAGAATGAAGTCAACTTGGGGAGAAGCTGGTGTGCCTCGGCCAACCCTGCTACCTCTGCAAAGCTCCCTCCTCTCTCTCTGCTTCCCTCCCTTGACACTGAAGCAGGTGCAGCTGCCTGCCAGAGAACTACAGACCAGCTCTGGATCTGGATCACAGGGATAGCAGCTCAGCCATCTTGTCAGGCCTAGGAGTGCTGTGTCCCCACCCCCAATACAGCTGGTGCCACACCTCAGCTCCATGGAAATAGGCCCAGGGGCCAGCTGCTAATTTGGTTTCACTGGAGTTGTTTTCATGAGAGTTTCTTTAGTTTTTAGTTTCCACCCATGGTGCAGCTAGCACAGCTTCAGCCTCCCCCTGCTAGTCCAGGGGAACTAGGCACTTGCCCTCCCACCCTTGGCCTTAGAAGCATAGAGAATCATAGAGAATTAAGACTGGATGGGGCCTCCCTGCTCACCAGACCTCAACTGGCAAGTCACAGTTATGCAGGTGGGGGACAGTCAGCGAAGGTTTTTAACCTAAGTGACTGCTCCAAACCCCAAGCTAGCACTAAGCTGATAGACATTTGTGAGCCTCAAAGCATCAGATGTAACAAGGCTATATATTTCAGCAGGATAATCATTCTTTTCTGGAACTGGATGAACTGTTTGCTGCTGGCATGTGTGCCACTGAAGTTTCTAGGTGTGGACAGACATAACACTTAGAACATTTGAAATAAACTTGAAACCCCATGGGTATGTACAGGCTTTACACTTGTATTCCCCTTATTACAGTTAAGCCAATCTAAATGCCAAACTGTACAGATGCTTGGGGAGTTTAGATCAAGCAGGAAGAAAAAAGCTAGTCTGATCTAACTTATTTCACCTAAGGTGGTGCGCTATGTGGATTGGTCTAACCCATGCCTGGTCTAACCTGTTCAGAGTGCAATCTGGGGGCTGGGAAAACCCAACCATTTTCTACAGCCCTGGGGATATACTTTTCCTATTCCCCGCAACTGTTACCAGGATATTTTTAGCCATCTGACCTGCCCATCCCCATATGGACACCCCCCTGCTGATACCATGCCAACCCCTCAGTAAATATGCCAGTCTGCTCTCCCTCAATCTCACTCCCAGATCTGCTTACTCGTCCTGCATACATGCTAATTCCCCTGATTCTGCTTGCGCCTCCCCTATATTGACTTAGATCAGGTTCCTGGCATGGCTCCCAGCAATGCAAACATGCACAAGTGGTGACCCAGTCTATGGTCACATGGCTTAAATAAATTGCATGATCATAAAGTGGATCCCAGAAATGTCTGTGTGCCCCCAAAGCCTCAATGTGCATGCTACTTTATCCTTTTTAAACTTCCCAAAAGTTTTCAACAGCACACCAGGAAGATCAAGTACTCTTTTAAGCCAGTCCTCCTTGAATTGGTTTAACATGATGTGCAGATACAGAACATTCCATTCCTAGTGTCTAGTCAGCCCTCCAGGCTGCACCATTTCTCACCCTCCCCTCCGCCCTGCAATGCATGCAGGGCAATGGGGCTGCTCTACGCTGCAACTATGACTCTACTGCCCAAAGACCTATTGCCTACAGCAGGGATGGGCAATTATTTTGGGCAGAAGATGGCTTACTGAGTTTTGGCAAGCCGTTGAGAGCCACATTACAGGCAGTCAGGAGCATATATATTAATTTTCTAAATTTTTAGTGGCCCCACGGGCCAGATAGAATGGCCTGGCGGGCCACATCCAACCCATGGGCCACATTTTGCCCACCCCGGCCTACAGACTGCAGTCTATGGGGGTGGAGAAGCTGAAGGCCTCTGTGTTAGTTTCACTTTTGTGCTAAAAACCCTTGTTTGGAGTGGGGAGTTAGGTTCTGGGGGTGGTCTTTGTAGCCTCCTGCTTGTGGTGAGTGGGTCGTTTTGCCTTTAACAGCAAGCACTTGTCAATTGCTGAGTGATGGTGGTGGGGAACAGAGCCATTGCACAATGAATAGAATGGCTGTCAGTTCCTTGCTCAATGTCAAGCAAATTAGCTCATTAACTGTTAATTGTTCCTCACCCTCTGTGTTGCAGTCTTGTAGCCAGCCCAGCCTGACAAGCTCCACCCTGAATACACATCTGTATGCAACTGCTAGCTATGCAAAGCATTTTAGTAGTTGAAAAAGTGAGGGAGTTCTTGACATGGGGGGAGGGTAGATAGAGCACTCAGCCCCCTGGGAAGCACAAGCAGGGGTCCACAGAGCTCCCCAGGACCTGGCAACACTTCCACTCCACCCCACTGCCTCAATCCAGGTCTTCCTCCTCCTCTACAGGAATCCCTGACCCCTGATGGTCAAGTACTCTACCACTCCCTAGTGAAATTTTGGCAGCAACACAAATCCTAAAAGGTGAGGGTTCTACGTAAAACCCCTGAGCAGAATATATATGGACAGTCCGGGGACAATTGTGAAATTTTAGAATCCTATTTGAAAAGGTTAATGAGCACTGCATAATGAGGATGCTAATTCTCACAGGTACCTGGATGTCAGATAACTTGAAGTAAACAATGGCAATTTCCTCTAGACCAATACGGCTACAACTTGGATACCCAATTAGTCAGGTATCCAGGTTCTGCCATACTGGTCTAGAGGAAAAAGCGATCAGGACTCATGGTAGAGGTGATATCTTCTATTAGACCAAGAAGATTTTTACCAAAAATATTCTTTTATTTTCTTTAATTGCAAGATATTGAATTTTAGTCTTTTTTAAAAATGAAATCTTCATAATTTCCCAAGGAGGAAGCAACTTTGACCACCTGAAACCTGAGATACTGCTCCTGCCTTTGTTCAAGGTAATTTGAATCATCACAGAGCCTTGCAAGAGAGCTGAGAGACTGCTTACCAGCTAAGAACTGCCTGCCCAAAGGAGTTTTCCATCTATTGACTCCTCTGTGAATATGATAAAATATGAACCTTCATTTCTACCCAGGAGAACTTTTAGTCTTTTCTCCGATGCCTGATGTTTGTATTTGTGCCTGAAAGCTCACAATTAAAGATTCTTCTTTGCAAAAATCTTGTTGGTCTAATAAAAGTTATCACCATGACCCCTGATTGCTTTTCCCAAACAGAGGTATTCTTGGAATAGACTGAGTCTGCACCCTAAGAGTCAGAAATATCAGAAAGGTATGTGGGGGGGGAAGAGAAATCACTAGACTAGCTCCCAGTTCTTTGGATGCTCTACAACATAATTTCTAAACCTGTGGTACATGTATCCCCGGGGGTATGCAAGACACAGGCAGGGGGTACCTGGGTACCCCAACACTCTCTCTCTCAGCTTCTTTTCCTCTCTCTCTCTTACCTTCTTTTCCTCTCAAAACTATGGGGGGAAAATTAGTGCGCTGCATATTGCGTGGCACTTTAAATTCCCCAGTAATAATTTGGCGTGTTGTGCTTTGTGCGGCACTGGGGCCAGCCCTCCTACCTTTGGCCAACATCACCTTCAGCCCAGGTACATACTTGAGTTGTGCACCCTTAGTGTAAAAGGTGGCAACCCTACCTCACCAGATCAGACATCTGTCATATCACAGCCTTATATACACAGCCCTTCTTCCAACAAATGGCACACATTTGCCTGTAAGTATAAAATCTACTGGAAATTTGAGAGTTGGGGTACTTATTAAAATTTTCAGAAGTTAGGGGGTACTTGCTACTGAAAAGGTTGAGAAACATTGCTCTAAAACTCTGGCAAGAAATTGGCTTTCCTTGACAGGTAGACTTTTCCATTCAAAAAGGTTAGCCTGCCATGGAGACACACCTTTTGGGGCTTCTGAGGTCACTCATACTTTGTGTTGAGTCAGGGACTTTAAGTTATAACTACCATTTGTCTTCTTTCAGCTGCCTTTGAGTTGCCTTTCATTTCTCTCAGCCACTTATCTTTGCTTGCCCTGCCTCTAACTTTTTTCCTGCTTTTTATTCATTTTTATCTTGGCTACTTTCCAGAAAAGACCTAGGATCAACCATGGAAGAGTGCAATACCTTCAGGCAGTACCTCCTTTATATTTATCTTCCCAGTTAACTGACAACCAGTCAAGACATGAAAACTCATTTCCTCAACAGGATGCTTAATAGAGACTCCAGTTTCATCCCCAAGAGGTTAATTCAACCTTTGTGAACTTTAGAGTAAGAGCTATGTTTAAGATTTGATATATCATTTTCTGTTGGCTCTACTGCATAATTTATCCTCAGTTACTTAAAAGGAAAGCAAATACCATTTTTAAAAGCACTGTCTAATGGTTAAAGAACAGGCTTGGGAGCTGGCAGATTTTATTTCTCTATGAGTATGCCTCAGATTAAAGCACAGAATATAAAGCATCCTGGTAGTCCATGAAGCTGGAGTTATGGCACACAAGGGACTGATATGGTTAACACCATGTGTGGCTACACTTGACTCCCTACTTAAATCACCAGGTATCAGGTACCAATGATGGTGGCCTTTTGCACAAGTCCAGAGTTGTGGAGCATCCACACACATTTCCTGGAACAAGAGGTAAGAGGCCTTAACTGAACTGGCAGCACACAGGGTATATTTTAAATATACACATGAAAAAATGATGCTTTAATAGTCTAAAGATCTGCCCTCTATAAACATTTTAGTTGTGTCTTCTGTTTAATTTTGTAATACAGAACTATTACTTTTATTACCCCGTTTAAAGTACTGAAGGGAAATTCAGTGCAGAGTATGCGAACTGCATTGTGCACCTATTGTGAACCAACTTCAGAATCTTCTACTAAATTCTAGTTAACTCAGCACTGTGCGCAATGTTATTTAGAGTAATCATGTTGCACAGGTATCATTTAGGACTCAATGTAATGGCAATGTAATTGCATGGATGTAACAGACAACCTAATTTGGCCTGAGTGCTTTTTATATTACTAGAAAAATTACTGCTTGGAAAAATGTTAGGACAGCTAACTGAGGCACATTCTGTTTTCTGGTAAGTGGATGTGAAGCTGGAGAAACTGGTGTAAATCTAGTCTGTGGCCTACAATTATTTTACAGTTATTTTTATGAATGAAGTGTTTAGGTGTTTCACATTTCCCAGAAAGGCAAACTGTAGCAGCTGTACTGTACAGCAGTGGAGAACAAGCTCCCTCCGCAATCCCTACTTGGTGACTCTAAGGCACCCTTTGCAACACAAGGACAACTGAAATAACAAGTGTATAAACTGACAACTTGAAAAAAGTATTGAATTGAAAAATTGAAAGGAACTCCCCAGACTATACACCTGAGGAAACACCTTTTTAGTTACTTAAGGGCCCTGCTCAGTTGCAAGTTAGAAAATTTAGGAGCTGAACCAGTTGGTGCATAGATCCTTCCTGAATCTGCAATGTACAAATGCATTATTTTATTTTTCTTGGAAATGTGACAATACTTCAGTTCTGAGGGTTAAAACACCTCTGTACAACAAGATGCATCTCACTTTAGCAACAATAATAAAAAATAGAAACACATGCCAAAACTAACATTTAATTCTTTAATTGAGATATGGGTCACCTCATTTCCAGTGATATCAAGTGCTGGAAATATCAAGTAGTCTGAACGCATTTATAAATAATTAATGAGAATACTGTAGTAAATTAGCATAATAAATAAAGTTCTAATTACAGGAATGGTACATACAATTACCAAAGGAGCAATCATCATTAGCAAGAGAGCTTTGTTATTGCATTTGTGTTGGCGTAATTTACAGTTTTAATTCTCTCTGAAAGTTCTTCCAAGCCAAATGACAGCTCACCGGTATTAGCTATTGTCAGATCATTTTTGTATGAATACTGGAGTAATCTAGAAAAGCTGGAAGGTTATTTTTTATATAGTGAACAGTAAATATGCCCCTCCTCCAGTAAATCCCAAAACAAATAAAACACCAAAAAAACCCCAGTTTTGGTTTGAAGCTATTTGGACTGAGCAAGTGATATCCCTTGACTTTTGTCCATTCTTTCAGGTGGTTACAGCACTCACCCAGACTGTAACCTCCCCACCACCAGTCAGCTTCATCTTCTGTCAGTTCCACTTCCCAAAGGAACACCCTATCCATCAGTCAATGGGTTTGTTGCTTAAGTCCATTCTGTTGAAACCAAACCACTTTGCGTAAATAATTAAATGTTCACTGATTTCCCACATGCTTGTTCTAACCATCTGCTCTGGGTTGTTAGAACCACCCATTCTAACCAACTGGCATGCTCTGTTGCAGACACCATTTAAGTATTTTATACAAAGCAGTATATTGGCCAACAGAAAAGACTGAGTCTAGTAGATGAACGATTCATCTAGGATTCGAGATATCCAACTTTAAATCTATGTTCCAAGTGATTAGGATGAGGGGTTAGAATCAGCACTTCCTATTTCCCAGGTAGGAAATGGGGCGTCTGACATGGGGGGGTCCCAGTGTGGACACACCTTGTTTTGACTGTTGTGCACACAGTCCATTGCCACCGAGGGCTCTGGTCTCAGCCACTGGTCTCTGCTAGTGCACATCCACCACACTCTTCTTTTCAAAATCCTGGATTCACTTCTCCTCCAAAGTAACTTTCTTAGATTTTTACCCAAAAAATTGTGTTGAGGGTGTGGTCAGGGTTAAGCCAACAAGGAAAGACAAGAGTTACACTCTCTAAAGTGTGTTTATTAAGAGATAAAATTGTTCTTTCAAAGAAAACACAACAACTTACATTAATATAAAACAAAGATTCTACACTAATATGAAATTTGCCCAGTTGGTCATCTCTGCAATTTCTTCTTGATAAATCCTGTGTACACTCATCATGTTGTACAAAAACTGTATAAAACCTAAGGAAAACCAAACATAGATGAACAAGAACTTCATACATTTAAAAATGTGCTCCCCATTTCTATTTGAAAAGATACCACAAGGTAAGATTCTAATCTATTCACCACTGGTGAGGTCTTTTTTAGAGTACTATGTCTGGTTTGGAGCATCACATTTGAACAGAGACATGGAGAAATGGGATAGAGTTCAGAGGAAAGCAAAAGTTATTACAGATCTAGAAAACCTGACATATAAGGAAAGGTTGAAAAAATTGGGATTATTTAATCTAAAGAAGAGATGATTGAGAAGGATTCAATAACAGTCTTCAAATACAAAAGGAGTTGCTAGAGGATGGTAATAAATTATTTTTTGTGTTTGCATGGGGACAGGATTAGAAGTAATGGGCTTTAAATTGCAACAAGAGAAATTTAGGTTAGATGTTAGGAAGAACTTTCTTATCTTGAGTGTGGCTAATAAGTGGAACAGTTTATTAAAGAGGTTATAAAATCTCCATCATTGAAAGTTTAAGTGCATACTACACAAATATTTGTCTGGGATGATTTAGACAGGGATGATCTTGCTGAATTTTTCTGTGCCTCTATATATACTTTCATAATGATTACAGCTTAATGTAATGTTGGTATTACACAGTAACCTGAGTTACATATTACAGAAATCACCATGTTAATCTGCACTGTTTTTTAGTAACTTGAATTCTAGAAAGGTTTCCACAAAATAGTTTTATGAGATTTTAGAGTAATTTAAAGTGAATAATACATTTCAACCACCAGCATAAATGAACATGTCTGTTATGAATAATCACATACATGAAAAGCTTTTATTTGAAGAACTTGCTTTCTTGGTGCCTACTGTTTCTTTCATTTTTCACTTTCTTTCCTCCTCAATTAACTAGTGGTATAAAGCTGATTTTTAAAAGTCATTTGTGATATGTCTTAAACACTTCTACAGTTCTCTTGAGAACTCTACTGAGAAGCACACAGTGCCCTTCTGCTTCCTGTTCACATACACCAAACATGAGACAGTGAAGACTCCCTGGGGGCACACAACCTTGACACGGCACTTGAGCTCTCCCTCTCTGGCATGCTTGAAGGCAGCAATGAGGGGCACCATCAAGCTCATTCTCTGCCTCACTTCCAGTATTTCTTTCTGGGCAAAATAAGTTTCTCTGTACAACTCTCAGGAGCACTGAGTGAAATACACATACCTGTACATGACTTCATTTGCAGATCAGTGCTAATGAGATTTTCCAGCATAGTTAGACACCTCATTCCAAGCAGAATAAGTCATATTTTCAAAGGTATTTGGGCACTGAATCCCTATTAAAGTAACAGTGGAACTTTAAATATCTTGCCCTTCAGCACTCTGTAAAAATTCCTATCTGCATTTTTATGTGACCAAATGTCTTTAAAAAAAATCTGGCCATAGCTTTCTGGAAAGATTTTTCACTGTACTGTTGTAGATGCCAATTTTCACTTTTTCCACAGATGTAGTCTGAGGATTCCCCCACTTTATGTAAGTGACAGAAGATCATTTTAGAGTTTAGAGGTACATTTTCTGATTGCTATGGCAGCATGGTGCATTTCATTATATTTTTGAGCAGCAGGACTAGGTAGAGACAAAAAAAAGAGGTCATCAAACAGGGCCAAGGGGGGTTATTTCCTCCTCAGCGTGATAATGAAGCTAAGCTGTGTACACATCTGATAACTTAGAAAAAGATCAAAAGAACTACCTTGAATGCATGCTGAAAATAAAATATAAGGTTAGATCTGATGCTTTGACTTTTTCAAGACTTTACTATAAAGAGAAGCAAACACAGCCAGTTGTGACGGAGGACATAAAGCAGAAAATATTGGCAGGGAGATAGAATAAAATTAAGAAGAGCAAGAGCTAAAAAAAGATGAGAGATGCGAGAAGGGTTAGAGAAGGCAGTTAACTAAGAGGGTGCAGTAGATACAGTAAAACAACAGCGGTATGGTAACAGGGGGGCTCAAAGGGTAACTAACACCTGCTCTTTACATTGTTTCCTAGATAATAACATTGAAATTAATCTTAAAAGACAAGCATTTTTCATCTCATCTCCATGATTCAACATTCCCATCTCTGTAGATTTGATAAGCTTGCTATGTGTGCTCCTTGCCAGTCTCTCTTGTGTTTCTTGGACTGATGGCTAAAAACAGATGTCAGATTTTTCCCAGCACCAAGCCTTTTATTTTGGGATCCTACAGGCATACAAATGTGGTATCCCACTTAGACTGTGAAGTAGGAAAGATAACAAGCCCCTTGCCTGCACTCTACCCAGCCTCCTTCCCAGGGCTAGTTGGAGCTAATTCAAGTTAATTGCCATTCCAGCTGTGTATATAAAGAACTGGGCCATGCCTCTTTTGATGATATTCAAAGCTGGAACAATCAGACCTGGGATAAACCTGATGTTTGTTTTTACCCTATGGGTACATACAGACATTCAGGGAGGTTAAATTGAGTTAAAAATGGCCACCTGATCTGAAGTAAGTCAGGATGGTGGGGGCTATTGGAGGGTTGGGAGGGGCAAGTGGGGGCTGCAGGGTAAATTGGGGGTGGGGATAGTGTAGTTTTCTGGGGGGGCTTTGGGTATGGGAGAGAAAGCATGGGAGGGTTGGTGGGGTCTGTGGCTAGCAGAGTCCTTGGAGGGAGGCTGGAAAATGGGGGAGAAGGGGCCTGTCTCCCCCATCTCCAGGGACCAAGGGCTGTTTTTAGCTCTCAACCTTTCCCCCGAGACAAACAACCCCCCTAGTTAACCAATGCCCCCCATCCCACCCACCCGTCCCTCTGCCCCTACTTCCTCAGCTACCAGCACCAGTAAATTCTGGTAAAACTGGCAACAGGAGTGGCTTGAGGTATGGGCATTTGGTGGGCTCAGTAGGGGCTGGCTGATCTGTAGTGGGGGGATTGTCCTTCTGGGGGTGGGGAGAGGGACAAGAGGGCTAAAAATAGCTCAGTGCTTGGGGGGATTAGGCAAATCATAGCCCTGGGACTGGGGTCAGTGGCTGTGCTTTCCTGGCCCTAGGGCTGTTCTGGGAATTGTGCAGAAGTTCAGTGAGGTCAGTCTCTTCAGACGCAATCTAAGTTAGACTACCTCCAAGGTAACCAACTTAGATTGGTTTGGCCATTTTTAGACCAATCTAACCTTCCTGAACTTCTGTACAGTTCTCACTTAGATTGACCTAACTAGGGATGTCAGTATAAGGTCTGCGCCTGAGTGAGCTAAGTTAGATCATGTGGCCATTGTAATGTGCTCTAATCTCCCCAAATGTCTGTATGTGCTCTAAGTGATAGAAGAGAGGGCATGAGAGAGGGGAAATTGTCTCACTTCTTCATTCTTCTCTTTTGGTCTTTTTTTTTTTTTTTTTTACTGTTGCTCTTTGTCTTGTGATAGCTTACCTACATTCTTAAAGCATACTGGTACTATAAAGATTATATTTATGGAAAAGATAACCACTGAATTCATTTTATGGGATACACATTTTTAAAGTGTGCATTAACATTTTTGTGTCACCAGGCATAGAAACATTTCTGGTTCTTATCAATTGTATCTTTCTTTACTCATTATGAATATTACATAAATATAGTATGCTTGTCCCAACTAGTGTCACTGGTGCCTGTACAGCTACAAAGGGATTATTTCCTGTTGACAAAATTTAATCACACACTTTCCTGTGTATTCTGAGCATTTAATTACATCACTTATGGATACATTTATATATATTGAATACATTTAACCCTCTGGCTCTTTATTATATGTATTGTCCTGTCATTTGAAATGTTTATTAAAACTTATAATCATTAATTTATGTTTAATTTATCCTAACTCATAGTATTAACTGATATAAGTAAATCTAGCTTGTGACATGTTGTGACACTGCTTTGGAAACATTCACAAGGGCTTGACTTCCTGAAATTATATTTGGATGTCTTTCCAAAAGATATGTTTTAAGGCCTATGTAAAATGTACTAGAGATTACTCATTTGACATGTAGCAACTAACTCAGTTAACAGGCAAAAAAAATGTCAGTTGTAGGACCCATGGGCCATTCAGGTATGGTATATAACCAAGTTAAGGGTCAATTTTCCTTGATATTATCATTAGATAAACAAGCATAACAATATATACAGAAGTAGCTTTAGACCATATGTAGCTGTATAATGCGTTACATTCCCAGTTAACTTTGGTCCTGTTATGTACAATAAACAGTAATCTATGCAGATACTCCATGAGGTGGAGCTAAGGTACATTTTAAATGCACCTGAGCTATTCATCAACACACTCCAGGGTCTCTCAAAAAAAGGAAAGGAGAGAAGGAAAAAAGGAAAGGAACAGAGCAGAAGATCACCACAGAAGCTGGATGGCTGCTAAAGGATGGTAGTTTTAAGAGCATGCAGAGTAAAGAAGATGTTTATAAGGAGGGAGCTTCCAGAAGGGGGTTGGGGAGGATTCTTTAATTAGAGTGGCTCTTGGTGCCATTTTTGCCACTTCTAGCCTCCTAGCCCTGTTTCTGCTGTCCACTGCCTTCTTCCCGTGTCTCTCTGCAGCTCTTCCTGCCACTTCTAGCCTCTCAGCCCAACTCATTTCTGCCTCCTGCTGCTTCTCCCCTTCTCTCTCCCTCCACCTTCTGTTCCCAACCTTTCCTGCCCCCCCTTCCCTCTGTATTCTACAGCTTTCCCCCACACCCTCTCTAGCTGCCCCTTCTCCCCCCACAGTCCTCTGGCCTGCCATCAACTTCCCTGCAGCTCCTTCAGTTCCCCAGCAGCCAAAGCCCTTCTCCAGCCCCTCCCCCTGTAGCTTCCTGAGCTCCCGGCAGTCTTTCTCCAGCACCCCTGGTTCCCAGAGCCAGCCCCCCGGTTTCCTTGGCACCCTCTGTCCCAGTTTCCTTCTCTCTGCTTACCTTTTGGCTCCCTGTAGCTCCAGCTTCAGTCCCAGCCTCTGTGCCAGCTTCTCTCCGGCATCACTTCCCTGTTCTACAGGCTTTGGGCATTGTCCTTTAATCAATTAAGGTCAATTAACCTAAAGTAACCCCCAAGCCACAGTTCTTCAGCCCAGCTCACCCTAGTCTACCAGTTCTAATCCTGGTCCTGGCAACTTTCATTCCCTACACTTCCACTTTCTTACCTTAACCTTTCCCCAGGTATCCCAAGTACACCAAGAACATACATACATACATGTCAAAATATCCAAGTTAGGAACTCACCTGTGTGTATGTGTGAGTGAGTGGTATGTATGTGAACTGATATACATATATGTCACTGTGTGCATGATATGCGACTTAGTGATCTGTGTATGTGTATTGCGTGTACAGGTATTGATTCTGGTTTAATTTTTGGCCTGTAAAGTGTGTGTAGGTGTTTGAACTGGTGACAGGTGTGCATATGCCTAGGCTGATAATTGACTGTGTGTGTGTGTATGCACGTCATTGACTTCTGTGTTTGTTTATGTGCAATTGTACACTGTGCCCTCCTGTCTAGCAGTGCAGTTTTGAGATCCTGGGAGTTGGCCTGACCTCACAGGGCAACAGGAGCAGTTTCTCTGTTTATGTATAGGCAACTTAAACTGATAGGTAGCATAAAGTCAGAGAGCAGCAAACATCAATCCTGCAACTTTTAAACCATATCCAGATAGGACTGCTGTACACTAATTGGAAATATACCAACACTAAGTTGGGCCAAGAGTATATTTTGTATTTGTAGGACATTTTGCCAGCACAGCTTTCTAGCATTGCTAATCTTATTCTACAGTGCTATGTAGTGCTTTTTTTTTGCAAATAGCTTGTTAGAGAATAATGGATCATCTCTTGTATGAGGATGGTTTTTAGAGGTTTGGGTTTAGTCTTCCCAACAAAATGAATTGCTATGGGCAGATTCCCTCACTACATATTGACTTCACTTAGAGGTATGAGCTACCATCACCTCGAAGGATTTGGTGTTACACCACTTACAAATTTCCTGCTAAGCTGCTCACTGTTGAGTATGTATTGAGCATGTGTATTAACTGGTGCTAAGCATTGCTGGCAGGCAAATCTCTTTTCAATTTCTGGGGCAGAAGAACCGCTTTTAAGAAGCTGAGTTAAGGAGGTAGATCTTCTGGGCATTTATTCCCAGGAATGTTAGTATGAGGAAGTGCAAATACATTTTAATAAGGGATAAAGTACAGTTATTTTAACAGAAGCGTATTGATTCCTCCAGACTCCTGCGCACAGCATGCTATAGTTGACTTTTTCAGCTTAGTTAGCCCTCAGACAAGAAAGCAGGATATAAGACTGGTTAGGGGGAGAGTCTCAGCAGAGATGGAGCAGGTACAGAAAACAGCAAGAAAAGGGCTGAAGGAGGTAGTGTGTGTTTAACCTAGCTCTTCAATGCTGAATTTAAAATGCAATCCTGCTTTTTAAAATACATAGGAGTTTTAAAGAGAGATTCAGTTTTTAAAGGAATTTAGGTACCTAAGTTTTACAGACATTGATGGGACTTAAGTGCCTAAGTACCTTTAAAAATACATCCCTAAATGTAGGGTCATGTCTTCAATTTTACTTCTTTATTACTCCCTCTAACTATATTACAAAAACAGAGGAAGGAGAATGTGTATGCAGAATAGAATAGAATAGAATCTATCAACATTTGCTAGTTCTGTAGTGTTTGTCAGAGAGAACATTCATCCTAGGTCCTTCTTAATGATTTGGAGACCCTGGGGACAATGTTGTCTACGGGCCTCCATGTATTTAATTCTGTAGCAGTAATCACAGTGATTGTGCCTGAGAGTGTATGTAGGCCATATTTGAGATTTCTATGCAGACACGCCTTAAGATGACACTGGTTCCTTCATCTAGTAAATCATAAAACTGTGAAATTACTTTTTAACTCTCGTGCATATGACCTATTGCAGAACTCAGTTTGGTAAAATGCTTAACCACAGACTTAACTTTAAAGTAGATGTGTGGTTTCAGTGATTTCAGGTAAGTGGGATGGAGAGAGAGGTTCAAACAAAGGAAAAAGCATTAAGTCCATTCTCTCCCATCTAAGCTTCCTCTCTTAAAGCTGAACCACTTATACATACCATTGCCCTACATCTGTGCTGTGAGGTGAATTGTTCCAACATACTGATCCCCCACATCAAATAAAAATAACTGCAAACTAAATATTGCATTAGGGAACAGGGGCAAAGCAGTGGAGCTGATATTAGACATAAAGGACACAATACCTCTAGGAGCTGGATGAGGAGGGCAGGAGCTGTGTATAAAAAATCCTAAATTCTATTGCTAAACAAAATTTCCTTTCTTCTTTCCTTCTCATTTCCTTCTTATCAAGAAAGGACATGGCAGATAGTTCCCTGGGCCATACACAGAGCAAACTGTCAGGAGGTTCTTTTCCTGGATTTTATAAGTTTGTCACATGTGACCTGGAGCATATTGCCACATGCTTATCACCTCTAAGATGGTAACAATGGACTCCATTGGCACAGTATTGAAGTGTATTTCATTAATGTTTCACTGAACACTGAGCTCTTTGGGTGTAAGATGCTGTAAAAGTTCAAAAACTGTTTGAACTTTTACTGTGCTGCAGATCCATATCTTCTTTTTTCTTATATGATACCTCTCTAAACAGAGTACAGTCTAGAATTGTACTGCCCCTTTAAAATAAATGGACATTAAAAGTGGCTGGCTTACATCTGAATATCAACAAATAACAACAGCTAGATTTTTAAGCATTAGATCTCTCTTGAGAGGCTTCATTAAGATATGTAAACACCAAATCCACAAACTTATGGATCATACCTTGTGTTGAAGAACTCAAAGACTTTTTTCTTTTCCCTCCTAAAATTATAGTTGCTATGTTGTCCTACAGCTTCTTTATCAATATCTACAGGAGCACTAACTGACACAAATGAGGTGGGAAATGGATGAGAGAGAGTGGGCACTGACAGAAGTGACACTTGTTGCATGATTGGGTCTCTGAAAGTGCTCTATAGCTATGCCATAACACATATGCATGGCTGCAGAGTACTTTAAAAGTAGCTGATAGTGTGACAAATTAACTTTTATCTAATACGAGATCAGCTGAAGGTGCTCCAAAGTGGAGTGCTTTAGGTAACTTATGTGAATCCCTGCATGCATTTGTCAGAAAGAACATTCATCCTAGGTTCTTCTTAATGATTTGGAGACCTTGGGGACAATGTTGTCTTGGAGCTTCCATGTATTTAATTCTGTAGCAGTAATCACAGTGATTGTGCTTGAGAGTGCATGTAGGCCATATTTGAGATTTCTACCACCCCCAGTGCTGTCTGACTCCAAAGCACAGCTCAGCCCTGCCCTCCCCACCACCCCAAACCAACAGTGAACATCTTTTGCATCATGGGGGACACTGTGACTCATAGCACTTTCTGTAAATTGCCATGAGTTAGAGTGGGGTGAAGAGGAGCTACACGTCTGTCATCACCTAGTGATCCATAATCCCATACGCCTTTCCTAGCTGTTAGCTGGGGCTGGATGCACAGGTCTGACCCTGTAGCTCTCACATAAAAGGCTACAGAGTGTGGCAGGGATGCCACCACGAACCAAGACCTTCTTCTAAGCCAAGAATAGAGAGGGATGCAGAGACAGCAGGATACCATGGAAGATCAAAGAAGATGGACCATGGAAGACCATGGAAGATGGACAGCAGGTGGGGGCGAGGCCACTGCAGGATGGCAAGCTGAGCTGGGACTGGAAGGTGGAGAGCAGAAGCAGCCACAGTGTGCCATGGGAGAGCTGGCGTGTTTGGGTGCACCAGCGTAGGCACACTTTATGGCTGCCTGCCGACAGTGGACTGTGACTAGATAAGGCCTAAGGCCCCTACCATCACTGGCAGACTTTGTCTTGGCCTCAGTCAAGGAGCAACATCTTTGGTTGGTGTAACGCGGGGTATAGGGGAGGCGGAGCCCCTGAAATGGAAGCCCAGGCAAGAAAGCCAAAGGAAGGAACCAGGAGAGGCAGGATTCAAGAACATCCTCCCAACAATAACCAGTAACTACAAGACGTGGCTGGAAAGAATCTCTGGGGAACCTTTGCGGTATCTTACTGGAAGGCAAGCTGCTGACTCGAAAGGAGAGAGCTGTGTCTGAATGTCCAGAAAGGGTGAAGTGCTCAAGTGAATGTCACAAGTGGATATGCAGAGCTAGCAAGCTTCTGTATAAGCTGAGAAGCAATATGAAGCTCAGTGACTGCAGTTGTCCTCCTTGACTGGGCAATGTGTGTTGTGCCTATTGGGCAATATCTGGTTTAGTATAAATGTTCACACAATGAGAGGAATGGAGATTTGCCCCTGTGGGTTTAACACTTTTTTGCCACAGAGTAAACTGTGATTGAGATTGAGATTTATTATTATATTTACAGGTTTTGCTAGTCATTTCGCAAAGATTCGCTCATATATGACAGTAATTTTGTACAAAAATCCAGGTCCCTTTTAACAGTAACCTTTTTAAACCCTTAATTCTACATTTAGAGATGTAAAAGACCTGTTCAGTATAGTCACTGTGAACTATTGTACAATTCAGGCAATAAAAACCTGTTTAAACATTTCTCTAAGAGCTTTCTAACAGACCAAGGGAGTAGGGAAAGAAGGGGAGAAACCAACTACAGGTCATATTAATTGTAGTCTTCTATTTCACTGACTGCATTAAAAGTTTTGTTAATTAAATTATTTGCATTACTAAGTTCATATGTTCCTCCTAAGCTCAAAATAACTTATCATTATTTGTGCTTGTAACAGGTTTGTGAATGTCTTTAGGCCTCTATTATGCTAATTATATTGAGTCTTGTATTTAAAATTTATTAGTGAGGGAAAAAAGCACCTTGCCATTAAAAAATATGAGTGTAATGTAGCTCTCAGGCCATTTTTTCTGCTTGAAAATGTACTGAAGTTGCTATTATGGAATAGTTATTTCAGAACAGTTATTTCAGTATTCCCCTCCCCTTCTCCCTCTCCCCCTGACATTCTGGATTAGCTGTTTTGGTAAATTTCTAACACTAGACAAGCCTTAACAATGCAAGGACAATCAGTTGTATCCCAGTAGTATGCTTCTGTTTTCACTCTGACCATGGTGAAGGAGACAGTGTGTGGAGATGTGTTCGAGCAATGTGCTGTGTGCTAGAAATATTGTTTCACCTCCCAAAATGGGTCCTATACTCCCAACTCACCAATGTTACTGCCCTATTGGTGGGTAAAAGAAGAGATTCAAGGACACCTTGAAGACCAATCTGAAGAAATGTGATATTAACAACAATACTTGGGGGATAGTAACAACAATAATTGCCCCCAGTGATATCATGGTATACAACAAGTTAAACAACAAGTTATTAATTGCTTTGAGCAAATTCATCTCACTGTGGAGGTGGGTAGAAGAGAGAGACAAAGGGAAAGATCCTCCTGGAACTAGTTGCCACATTTGCAATCAAACAAGTAGATCTCAGATTAGCCCTTTCAGCCATCTTTGGACTCAATGATGACTTCCATATTTACTGGAAGACTTCAATATTTACTTTAAGAGACTGCATACAACAGTGGACTTAAAAGCACTGTGTGACACTAGGCTTAAATACGCTGTAAACATTTGCTTGGTATGATGACTACATCAACAGTATACAGCTCAAGTGAAAGAACCTTAAAGGTGACAGTAAAATTATTTATGCCTCAAACCATAAAATTCCACAAGCCTGATGAAAAATGTCTCTACTTTATTTTATTCAATAATCTATTGAATTCTTTTTACAATTATTACTTCTTCAAGGTTAAAAAAACCCCAAAAAAACCTCTCTTTCTTAAATATAATTCTTCTAAGATTCTTATCCGGCTTGTGTACTGTACCCTCTGAAGGAGAGTAAGGAGGCATTTATATATTATGCTGAGTTATTTCACACTAAAGCATTATTAGATAGAATATATGTAGAGCTCTTGGTGTAGGACGGATATACCTTGGCAGGTGAATGCTTTGGCTTCTGAAGTAGAGACTATTTAGTTATGCTTACATTTGTACTTTCTGCCCCTATCCTCACTTCATAGGAGAAATCTTTAAATGCCAAGCAAAAATAGAAGTTTCAAGAGAATCTCCCTTTCTTTCAAGAACAGTGTTGGGCCTGGTGGTTAACAATATCCAGCTACTTTGATTAGTCTATAAGATGCAAATATACCCTGCTTTCTGTGACAATGAGAAACATATGAGTACCCAAAATCTAGCAGTACAACAGTGGCTAATAAACTGAAGTTCTCACTGTTACTACCAACAGCACAGAGAGAATTGTGAAAAGAAATGCTGGAATGGTGATGACTGACTGACTGGCTTATTACTTAGGTGCTGCAATTATGGACTATATCCCCTGGTGTTAGATGCTACATAAAGAATATAAAGACTGGCTCAATAGCATGTCTACAGGGTCAAGGGCCAACATTAGCAGTGCAGTATCTAAGCACATTGGCTGTTTGTAGATGTTAGAAAAAACGCAACAAAAACCAACAGCCCTCCCCACTCCCCTCTGCTTTACCAAAAGCATCAGTGCATTACTTTGACTTGGTTCTGCTGCGACTATAGATCGGGCACTTCAGTGGGGCTTTTTGGTGCGTTTAGCTAAAGCTGAAAAGAACTAAAAAAGCTCCACTAAAATGTCTGATCTATACAGACATTGGACAAGCCGGGTCCAATTAAGGAACTGCCTCTTCTGGGTATACACGGGGCTTGGTGTGGGAATGTGCCAAGTTTAAAGTAAGGAGCCATTATGTCTGTTCTGTAAACACTGAACTTTGAGGAAGACATTATGTACCACTTCATGAAGCACCTGGTGCATATCAGCAAGCTTGCTGCCTCAGGCATGCTTATTGGTTTATACTCTTCTCCATACTAAGCCTGCCTACATTATATCTATTTGGGGGCACAGCACCCAGGGAAAAAGTGCTGTACACTGTTTTACTATAGCACCCCAAGTGTGGGCATGTGATTATGTAGATATGTCCTGAAGGGCCATATACAATATTCTTATTCAATGGATGTCTAGTTTAAGAAAAGCCTCTGGTTTTGCTGAATTTTCAAATGCAGAAAAATTACAATTTCCATATTTGTCTTCCTTGAAACATTCCCTGTAACAGGTTGTTTTCTCTTTCAGAATAAATTTCCTTACATATATTACCATCAAAGAGTAAAGTATGTTCATTTAAAACCCAAAAGAAAATTTTCTGTTGGATACTTTGAGATATAATTTTGTATGTATGTGAACCACTGGTATAGAGCATGGATAAACACAACTGTTGTTGCCAGAAGATAATCACAGTTTCAAAACAGCAAACCAATAACCCTTTCCAGCATACTGTATATATGATTACAGACCTCCTAAGTACTCACATAAAATAAAACAGGGACTGGTAAATAACAACTAGTTTACATTACTAGCTCAGTTGAGCAGCAGGGTGGTGATTTAAAAGCCAGTGGCTGGGAGTAAAGCTCTGGGAAAGTCTTCTTAGCCTGGCTCCTGCCAGCTGCCCCTTGCTGCCCAGCTAAGCAGCAGGGTGATGTTTTGAATTTTTTTTATAGCCCCATTCCCTGCCAGAGCTTTTAAATGGCCACCCCACAGCCTAACTGGGCAGCAGGGCAACAAGGGAAAGATGGCAGGAGCCAAATTGAAGAGACTTTCACAGAGCTCCACTCCTGCGCATCAGTGTTTAAAAATTGCTGTCCAGCCACTCAGCTGAATGAGCCAGCAAAGTTTCCTGCCTCTTCCCAAAACTGGAGAATGCTGAGTTTGGAGAAGAGCAGGAAGTGGTGACTGCTACTTCCCTCATCTCCCAGTTTCTGAGAAATGGGGAGCAGCTGCTCTCCCCACACTTTGTCAAGATCAGCGTGACCTTGGTGTCAGGCATAGGTGGATTAATGCACAGGCCCATGGGGCCTGGGACCCCTGCCAATCAGGGGTCCTTGGATGACTGGGTTTTCTTGTGAAATGATATGTTTCCCCTTGCAGGTGGGCAATGGATCCTACTTGGGGATGCTGGAACTGAGATACAGGGGGTGCCATGTGCATGCACACAGACAAAAATGCAGCCAGGCAGTGTGGAGAGCAGCTCCCTGTAGGTAAGTCTATGGGGGTGGGGGAGGGAAGGGGCATGGGGGGCACATTGAGGCCCCCAGGCTCCATGGTGAGGGAGGGAGTAGGGCAAGAGCTGGGTCTCTGGCTGGGGGCACTGTCCAGCCAGGGTGGGACCTGGGGCCAGAGCAGGAAGCAGCTCATGGGCAGCTCATCCAGGGGACACAGGGAAGTGGGGCAGCTCCCCGATACTGTGCATACACCTTGGGGCAGGCATGGGGGGCATGATCCTCCCAGATGTGTGTGTTGGGAGGATACAGGCTGCCTGCTGTGGGCTTGGGAATTTACACTTTGTTGCCTTTGCCTTGGGAGCCCCATGGTGGCCACATGCCCCCTGCCTACTCAGCAGCAATGGGGGTGGTGAGTTGTGCCTCCTACTGCTGGGTGGGTTGGGGATTTGTGGCCTGTGCAAGGCTTCTGAGGGAAAGGTAGCTGGGCAGAGAGCCCTGAGCCCACAGTAGAAAGCCCACATCCACCCTCACCCTGCTTGGCTCTGCTCTGCTCCAGCCGTGGGGGTGAAGGAGGGGGCAGGGAGCAGGGAGGACAGGCAGGCATGTGCCACTCCATCCCCAGCCCAGCTGGGTCCATCCAGCTTCCCTCATGGGGCACAGAAGCCCACCCCACCCTTGACAGCAACAGCACCAGGAGGGGAAAGGGTCGCTCCCCACACTGGAATTCCTGCTGGGGTGTGGGGAGCCTTCAATTTTTTCTTTGCCAAGGCCCCAAGAAATCTTAATCCACCAGTGGTGTCAGGAGACAGGGTGCCTTCCCCCTGGCTCTACTTCTCCTGGTCTGCAGGTGGAGTTAAACCAAGAGAAAGTGTACAGACATTAAGTTTCCTAAGAGAAACTCTTCTGGGTGTGAACCCTGGCTTATTATTCTCCTAAATCATGCATTTTTGCTCAGGGAGAAAAAGCTTGAACATCTATACACTTTGGTTTTTACTTGAAAAACAGTAATTCTCCCAGTAGAAACTCTTTGTGTATATCTAGCCTGAGCTTCTGTTGTTATTAACTATTAAGTATAAACTATTTTTTCTATATTAATTCTGACGTAAGGTGGCATGTGAAGTTAACATATTCTAATTCTAGCCATATTGCTCTTTACAGCTGGTTAGTCTCATGGAGCACCTATACACATGCAGCAAGGCTTCTCCAACATGCTGTAATTACGTGTCATAGCAGACTCAATTAATCGAATCTGTTGGAGCACAGTAATTACCGTGCTCCAGCAGACTCCAGTGTCACGTGTATCAGCATACCCAAGCTGACAAATGGTGGTGGGAGCATTTTAACTTTAGCTCTCAGAGCCACTCTAATTAAAGCACCCCTCCCACTCCCAGAGCCCATGTATAAACACCTGTAGTGAAATAACAGTTCCAAATGGCTACAAGTACCATCTGCAAGCAGTCAAATGCTTGAGATGTTAATTTTGTGACACAAGCTGTGGATGACAGATCTGTAATGACATTTACAGAAACATGAGGTTTGGGTCATATTACGATAGGACTTTCCAGGTGGATTATGCTCAACTGAGCTCTGTCCCTTGGTTCTTCATTAAAATCTAAGCCAGTTTTACATCTTCTCATATGTCCTGGAGTGTGACCCACAACTCAAAACTATGTAATATTACTTTTAATATATTGTGTAACTTTTAAAATTACTGTCACAGGTGCAGTCTCCACAACAGCATCTTTAGGTTAGCTCTCCATCTCTAGCCTGACAACCTTTTTTTAAAGGCATATTCTATAATATAAAATAATAAAAATTTGTGAACAGGCAAAAACATAAATTGCTTTTCCAACAGTAATGAACTCTGTGCATTCAGAATTCTTAATGCCTGAAGTCTTGTTGTTTTATGAGGTACGTTCTTCACAGAAATAATGTGATATATTTTATATTGATTATTCTTTTAGATGACCATGGTATATCATTTTGATGGTAGGTAGGACTACATGTTAATGGCTTGCTAAGTAACCCAGTTCCATGATCATAAGAAAGAAGTTGTATTGTCTCTATATGCGTTTCACGTTATACAGAGTTAATTTGTTTCATTCCCGTGTGTGTGTGTGTGTGGTGTGTGTGTGAGAGAGAGAAAGAGATCTGGGGGGCTATCATTATACCAACCTTTGGTGGTCTTGAAATCATGTACAAATGCATCCCTCCTGAGAAAACAAAGAACTTATTTCATGCCAACTCAAGAGCAGATGTTCTGCTAATGCACAAAACAGACACTTTCTGATCTAAACACCTGTCTTGTCAATTTTATAGGCTATGCTACTGTTGGTGTTGGAGAAATTAAGCACTACAGCTAATATTTACATAAAAGTTCTCTAGAGGAAATGTCACTGCAGGTACATGATTAAGGATTGCAGTATTGCCAAGGGATTATATAGATAATTCCAAGTATTGAAAATGACCCTTGTATACTTTGAATGATATAGAAATAGGTCAGGGAACCTGGAAGTTTCTCTTGGTCCAATTTGCCATCAAAAAGACAATCTAGTTGTTGACCATATGACCTATATTCTGACATTTAGTTTTTTAGCACTGGTAAAGAATATTCTATCTGCTGTGATAAGAAGCCAATTATAAACAATATATTACAGAGAGAAAATAATTACATTCATTTTATTAGGCACTGAGATATTTGATAAGATTGACATTCAGCACATTAAACTGGACAACAGTTAATTTTTTTAAAGGCAGAAAATATAGGACAGCCAAGTTAGAGCCCCTTGTGTTTAAATTATAGAAAATAGTACTGTAGCATATTTTCAGATGACAGGAATGGATGGGAAAATTAACTCAACCCTATTGAATATGCGGTACTTTATTCCTTTGGTTTGAAATGAAGGATTTGTTTCTAGAATAAACACATGCAGAGAAGACAATAGTTAGTGATGGATATGTGCAAGATCATGACACAAAGCAGCTTTACACAGATGGCTTTATGAAAAGCCAAGAGCCTGGCTATTTGATGAATTATTTTAAATCCCTAGCATATTACATGATTGGAATTTTACTTAAATAAAGAAGTAGAAAGCCAATTTAAAGGTCTTTGGTGCACTGTATTATGATCAATATGAAAATGCAGATATGCCAATAAATAGTTTAAACATTCAGAGAGAGATTCTGAAGCTAGTGTCATTCAGCATGAGATTTAGACTGGCAGAGAAATCACTGAGAATTTCATTGGTGATACTAATAGAATAGCTCAGAATATCATAACATGCTATTGTGATCATTAGTAAAAGGCTAGCACAGTGCACAGTTGCTTAACATAAACAATGGAAGGAAAGATAGGACAAATTTCTTCTGTGCTTGGCACAGGAAAACTTGGACAGAATTCTAAAATGACAATTTTTTTCTTTTTCTTTTTTAATGCTACCCAGGATTGAGGTTGAGGCTGGTGGGGAGGGGAAACAGCCTACCTACAAACCATTGTACCTATTGGAATATGTGTCAGAATTAGTAAATAATTATCTGCCTTTTAAAATTATTTTAATTAATGGTCTGTTTTAAGCTACACTGGATGCTTTAAGTTTTGATATGTGCTGTTACAATAAAGTACTTTAGGAAACTGCCTAGAAAACCAGAAGGTTATATACTTATGCTCCCTCCTGTTGCTTTATTAATACCTTTTACTGTGTTTCTTCTTCAGAAGTCTGAACTTTAGTTTCCTAATTCCTATGTGGATTTTTTTCCATGCAGTTTTGTGATTTACACTTACCCAGCATCCCTAGGTAGGGAGCCCTGGCCAGTATTCAGATTACATGCTCTTGAGCTGTGTAGATACAATGGCAAAGTGCAGACAGTCAAAAAGCCTGAGGCAGAATTGATTCAGTCTTCACTGGTTTCCCTAAGCTGTGTAGTTTGGACTGAAAATGAACTGAACTTATGTTCACTTCTAAGTTGGGAAAGGAAGCTGGATGCCTGCACTGGCCCAGGCCAGAAGGCTGGGGTATACCTCTGGCCCTGTCAACCACCACCAAGCCCAGGGGAGCGGGGGCCTTCCCTGGTGTGTCCAGCAAATGTCATCAACCCCTGCTGTCCCCGTTCAGTGGGATGAAGGAGCCCCTCATCCAGGTGCCAGCCCCTGCAGCTGGGTGTCCCACATGGGGGGGGAGCCCCATGCCTCAGGGGTTTTTCCCCACTCTGGCTCAGGGTCCCCTGAGCCCTTGTGTGCCCTGCCATGGGAGCAGAGGGGGATTCCCTTCCCACCCTGCCTCCACACAGTCAGGCTGTGGCTCAGCCCTTGCCGCCACAAGTGGAAGGCAGGGGACAGTTCCCTGGGCTGGAACAGGTCCCACCCAAGCCAAGGGTCTACCCACATGTGGGGAACCCCACACCCTAGGGGGTTTCCTCCGTCCTGGCCCAGATCCCCCTGGCCCAGGCCCTGGTTTGCCCTGTGGTAGGAGGAGTGGGGGGCAGTCCTCTGGGCTGGTGCTGGCTCCCACAGCCGGGCATCTGCCCATGTGGGGGGGAACTCTAAGCCTCAGGGAGTTTCCCATGCTGTGGCCCAGGGTCCCCCAAGCCCCCATCTTCCTGACTGTGCAGGGGAGCAGGTAATCTTCTGCTTTCAAGGCAGGGCACACCAGTACTCAGGGGACCCTATGCTGGGGCTGGGAAAACACCCTGAGGTATGGGGCTAAGCGGGCAGGCACATGGCTCGCAGAGGGGAGGAAATAGGGAGCTCCACCCCTCCCAGCTGTGGGAGCAGAGCCGAGCCATGGACTAACTATGCGGGGGTGGGGGGAATCCCTCTCTGCTCCTGTGGCAGGGCATACAAGGGCTCAGGGGACCCTAAGCCAGTACCCGGAGACTCTGGTTCTCCACCTCCCCACCACCACTACCCCGTGGGGCTCACAAGTGCAGGCAGGATGCAGGCTGGGGACCAGAGGCAGAGGCTTTGCTGCCTCAGCACTGAGACAGCCCAGGGGGTGGGACCAGCTACATGCTGGGCAGAAGCAGTGGAGTGTGAGCCATGTTCCAGTGAGCCACCCTGTGAAAGGGAGCTAGCAGGGGCTGCAAAGCATCCTGGGATGCTAGAGGGCTGTGAGGTAACTTGTGTTGGGAGGGGATCTGGGACAGAAGTTTGATAGACCAGTCTCACTTAAAATTACTGAATTTGTTACTATATCCATCCAAGTCTATCTTAAACTGGGTTCAGCCTTATTTTGAAACCAGTCTACGTACACTGACCTTCTGTTCAGTTACATGTTTAGACTGGTTTCCAATAACTTCTAAAGATTTATGTGTAATTTCTGTCCCTAGCCTACAGGTCCACATGAACTAGGGTAGCAAAAAAAAACAGCACATAAATGACTGTGAGTGTCATTTCTGTGTGCCGAGTGCAATAGGAATACATCCTATTTATTTTTGTGTGTGTTTTGAAAAAATGAGATGCAGCTCATTGAGGTAAACAATTTCCCCTGGCTGCTCCATTTCCTCTTAATTTATTTATGATGCAATGAAAATACCTGATATGCATTGGTGTTTTCAGATACTTTAATGTGTAGTGTCAGAGTGTTATTGAAAACAGTGCTATTCTGTCATAGATATTTCCGATATAGGGAGAAAGAGGAGGAGGGAACTTTGGATACAACAAATCAATACATGATTTGCAGAACTGGCAATTGTTAGGTGACTCAGCAGGGTCACACTGGAAGAAAGAAATTTTTAAAAAGTATCACTGCAGCCATGCTAGCCTCTAATCACTCAGTAACACATGCTCTTTAAAAAAGCTGTCCTTTTATCTATGCTGTATCCAGGGCAGGGTTACTTGTCACCACACATTCTATTATTTCTGACAATTAGAATAGCAATTATGGAGGCGGAACAAAAGAGTGCTTTGTGTTACACAATTTAAGGTCACTTATATGTGATTAGCAGTATCTTGCTATTGGCTGATAACTCAAGAAAAAAAATCAGTCAGTTTGGTAAAATTTATGGGAATTAAGAGAATATTATATATTGTAAACTTCTAATTAAGGTATCTTATCTCAACAAGTAGGAGAAAAAAAACTCGTAGTGCCTAAAGTATTCTCCAGTATTGGAGATATTAAAATTAAGAGTGGAATCTTCAGAAGGATTGCTTAGCCAAACTGCTCCGAGTGAATTTGATGGGAGTTTTATGGTCTTCAGCAACAGCAGAGGTAAATCAGTGCTTTTGAAATTTTTACTGATATGCACAATAAAGAGAGACATGTATGGTGTACAGTAAATAAACACTACACACTAGAGGTAAGGGAACTAAAAATAATAATTACAAAATACTAGATAAGATGTGAGAGGCTATACAGTATACAATGAAGAAACATACACAGTATTACATGTATAATCGTAGAAAATTTGGGTAGGAAAGGACCTCAAGAAGTCATCTAGTATAAGCCCCTGCTCAAGGCTGGAACATCCCCAGTTAGATCATTCCAACCCTTGTTTTGTCCAGCTGGGCTTCAAAGACTTCCAAGGGTGGAGGTTCCACTACTTCTCTAGGTAACCTGTTACGGTGTTTGTTGTGAAGACCTTGTCTTTACAAAGACATAAGCATAACTGGCTTCCAAAGCAAAGTTATCCCATATTTTGCTAAATAAATATTGAGAAGGAGTTTAAGTGTATAGTTGAGCAGAACCCTTTTTCTTAACAAATACAAGGTCCAAATAGATATACCAAGATTTCCTAAATTTAGTCCCCAGTGGCGAACTCCAAGGAAGGAATTTAAGGGTGCCTGTAGATGTGCAGGGTGTCTGCTCCGATGTTCTGTAGTTGCAGTGCATCAGAACAGACTCAGTGTCTCATGTATTCAGCACACCCACACTTCAAAATGGTGGCAGGGACACTAACTAAAGCTTGTCAAACGTTAAAATGGCCCCGCTGCCATTTTGAAGTGTGGGACGCTGAATACATGAGACACTGAAGGTGCTTTAATTATAGCAGCTCCCAAGAACCCCTCTAATTAAAGCTCCTCCCATCACCTCCACAGCACATATAAAGAAGTGCCTACCCATCTTTATAAAATCTAAATCCAACATTGTGTGTGCTCAGAGGTCTCCAAGACATAAGCTTACCTGCCATCCTCACCCCAATTGACTAAAATCCTTAGAAGCCTGTGATTTGCTAACAGCAGCATAACTGGGTAATGGGAGCAGAAGCCCCAGGCAACACTTTTGTAAAACCTGGTGGTGCAAAAAAAATTGCAGCCACAACAGCAGCTGGCTGCATCATTGCCATCAACACTGCAGCAGCTGGCTCTGCCCCATATGCTGTGACTGCCCAGAGCATGGACCTCTGTTTGCTCAAATATGGCACCAAAGTTTCTGCTCCAAGTAATGTCCAGAACTAGCTAAAACCTTATAGCACTGAGCCTTTTGGTGTCTTAACTCACAGCTGGTAGGATCTTCAACCTGGTATTCCTGTTCCTATTTTTATTAAGGATCCTGATTTTGTAAGTACACAGCATGCCTACAAGACTACACGCCTATAGGTAAGAGGAAGCCAGGGGAGAAAGTGGTGGTGATGTGGTATTTCCATACATCTCCTAGAGAACCCACCCAGCATGTGGGAGATGTGGGTTAAATTTCTTCTTCTGACTGAGGAAATTTTAACTCTCACCCAATCTCCAAGGGAAGTGCCTTTACTGCCAATCTATGGACTAGTATAGTTAGCTACAGCCTTAGTGAGACTCACTGGCCCAGAAAAGGAGTAAGTTATGAGAATAACTCTCTATGTTTGTTCTTAGGGCACTCACTCGGGGAGCAGTGGGGAGACTTGGGCTCCAATCTCTGCTTCCAAGAGTGATATCAAAGGGAACAAAAGACAAACACAAGCAAATTTACACCAAGGTGATGGCATGTACCAGTCAGGATAGCCCCAAGCACAATTTACCCAACTTCTACTCATGACTGTTTAAGAATTCCAGAGACTGTCAAGAGCTGTTTTAGAGGGAACCATCTTCACTGCAATGTTTTTTTGGGGTCACAGTTAGGTCTGTCCTACCTGAGATAAGCTACTATCATGAACCTCTTAGGGCACCAGTAGTGGCAATCTAGGCATTCAGAGCCTGGCTGATAGCCAGAATGTGGCTCTGGTTGGCCAGGCTCCTTTCCTGGTGGTGCATGTTGGTGTCACATGTGCTGCACCATTTTTTTCTTTTTTCTTTTTTGTGTTGTTGGGTTTTTTTTGACGCTAGGATTGCCATAAAAAATTGCCATGTTGCAAATTAGCAGTGCAGCATATGGATGCATCTAAGCTGCAGGAGGTTTGCAGCACCACAAACTGTACATACACACTCATGGAGATGTGCCATAAGTGTCTTGCTCTCTGAAAAAATTCTCTATCTATTTGGCTAAAACATGGGAGCACCCAGATGCATCTAGGCACATACTAATCATGGTTTTTCTACTACTAAACTTTTGGTGGCTTACTGAGCCTTACATATGTATTTTGGCAAGCCTGGGTAACCCTGTCCAGCAAGAACATAGCCCTGCTGAACCTGCTTGGGTGGCATATTCATGCTTGCATACCCAGAGCCAAAATGCTAATTTTGTGCAAGCTACAAAGCTGCATATGTGCCATTTAGGCAAATACAATAAGATTTAGCCCTAAGTGTTTTACTAGTTACAGATAGGAGAATTCTCTCTATATAAAAGCCTTAATCTGTCTATCTGTCTGTAACTCTTTCCTTGCACTCTGATTGGTTGTCTTGGCAGCCAATCATAGTGCTTCAAGAGTATTCCAGACAGGAAGGGGTTGTGGCAGTGTGGCAGACCACTGCCATGATAGTGGGGACAGAGGGGACAGAACCAGGGTGGGGAGCAAGGCCAGCAATGCTGGCCTCACCCCACCAGCCCTGCTCCCTGGAGGCAGTGGCAGCATGGGGTGCTGGCTGAAGGTGACAGAGGGGATGGTGGGGCAAGTTTCCCCCTCAGCCTTGGAGGTGGAGGCGGCACAAGGGGGGCAAAATGGGGTCGGGCCTGCCACACTGCGGGGGGAACAGGGTCAGGCCTGCCACTTGGTGGGGGAACGGGGTTAGGCCCACAGCAGTGGGGAGTGGTGGGGGGAGGGAGGAATGCACCAGACATGAACCGCCGGGGTGAACAGGGCCGGACCCAAAATAATGGGTGTGGGGAGAACAGGGTCGGGCAGGGGAGGGCCGGGGCTGGATGAGGATGGAGGGAAGCAGGGGTGCAGAGCTGGAAGGTGGGCTCTGTCCCTGCCAGCCCCTCGGCATTCTTCACAGGCAATTTGCTAGTTCCTGTAGCAGATTATAAAGTACATAAACTGGGGCATAAAAAGGCTATTTCCTAGCCCCATAGCCTAACTAGATATTGCATGTACATTAAGTGGACTATTTTGTAATGTTTTGCAGTACCTATGAAATTTGAGTACATGGATGTACTACTAACTACTGATCTGTATGTACAGGATATTGGTTTAGAAACCCATTGTTTTTCCTGAGACAAACAATTCCTTGTGGTAATTGTGTTTTACATGTAAGTCATTGTACAGGAGAGAGAATGAGTATTGATTTCTTAATATAATATAGATACACACATTGTTCATTTGCAAGGATATTCAAATATTTAGAAACACAGCATCTGAGAAAACACTTGTGGGTACATTCAATTTATCTAAATAGCTATAGTCTAAGAATAAAATCAAATGCTCAGGGATGGATCAAGGGGGGTGGACTGGTGATGCAGTCATACCCCCCTTTGATTATATTTCTATTCAGGTAGAGCTGAGGGAGTCAGTTAACTTCATGTATCATTGCTGTCTACTTCATTTCTGATAATCTCTTTACTCCACAGGTGTTAACAACACTTGATTTTCCTCTAACCAAGATGGCCTTGGTACAATTATTCTGTCTGTTTCCTTCTCCTGTTAATGTTTCTCTGCTCACCTCCCAGCATATTTAGTAAAGGTATGCTGCTATCTAAAAACCTGTACTAGGTAACTTTGTTCCTAAGGATTTTGAACCCACAAGAAATTGGAGACAGGAAGGGGAGAGGCAGATCTAAAAGCAGACTGAGCTGTGCAGTCATGCAGCAATCAAAGGCAGAAGGTATGTTACTGCAGTGGCTCTTTTCTGGATAATTCATTGTAACAGATGGAGTTTGTGGGAGGCTGAACAATCAGGAAAACCAGAGTAGTATAAAGTCAGACATAGGGGAAGATGAGGGCGGAGAAAACATCAGACTGCCAGACCAAACAGCACCCACAACTACAGCCCAGCCCAGAGCAACGAGTGAAGCGAACAAACAGGTAAGAGAGAGGGGCCAGGGTAACGCTGGGACTAGGGGGTCAGTACACACACCCACAGGAGGCCTCAAATGCCTCTACACAAATGCTCGTAGTATGGGCAACAAGCAGGAGGAACTCACCCTATTGCTGGCTGACACCAGCCCGGACATAGTGGGGATTATGGAAACATGGTGGGATGAAACACATGATTGGGCGGTCAATGTCAAGGGCTATCGGCTGTACAGGAGGGACAGGATAGGAAAGAGAGGTGGAGGCGTGGCACTCTATATTAAGGAGGAATACACATCCTTGTTAATTAGCAAGGAGTCAGGGGAGGGGCACTCTGAAGTGCTTTGGGTTAGAGTACAAGGCAGTCAAGGGGAAAGGGACTTAATGGTGGGAGTTTACTACAGACCTCCCAACCAGGGAGAAGAGCTTGACCAGGAATTCTTGGGTCAGCTCACAGAGGTAGTGAAGGCTAAGGATGTGGTAGTCATGGGGGACCTGAACTTCCCAGACATCTGCTGGGAAGAACAGTCAGCCAGGTATGAACGCTCACGTAGGTTCTTGGCCAGAGTGCAGGACCTCCATCTAACCCAGGAGGTGCACAGCCCCACCAGGGGGGACGCCTTGTTGGACCTAGTGCTGGCCACAGGTGATGACCTGGTGAGGGGGCTGCGAGTGCTCGACCACCTGGGCGACAGCGATCATTGCCTGCTGTAATTCACCATCCAGCACAAGGTGGCAAAGGCATGCAGTAAGGCAGTGGCCCTAGATTTTAGGAGGGCAGATTTCAATGAGCTAAGGAGGATAGTTGGAGAAGCACTGAGGTCCCAGAGGGGAGGGGAGCCAGGTGTCCAAGGATAGTGGTCGCTCTGAAGGAGACGATCCTCCAAGTCCAAAGGAAGGTAATCCCAACGAGGATCAAAGGGAGCAGGAGAGCACACAAGCCTCCGTGGCTCACCAAAAGCATCCGGGAATGTCTCTTTGCTAAAAAGGAGGCTTACACCCAATGGAAAGAAGGGGTCATCACCAGGGAGGACTATTCTGTAGTTGCTCGGGGATGTAGGGGGGTAGTTAGGAAGGCCAAGGCAGAGATGGAACTTGGGCTAGCTTCCCAGATTAAGGACAATAAGAAGTCCTTTTTTAAATACATAGGGGGTAAAAAGAAGGTCCGTGGTAATGTGGGGCCCTTGCAGGACGCCATGGGAAATTTGGTCGTCACACCAGACGGCAAAGCTAACATGTTTAATGATTTCTCTGCCTCTGTCTTCCTAAGTAGGGACCAGAACAGCCACCTCCCTGCTGGGCCCCCCTCAGGCCCCGGGGGAGGCACACCTGGGCCACGGGTTAGTGAGGATTTAGTTAGGGAGCTTCTGGAGGGGTTGGACATATTCAAGTCAGCCAGCTTGGATGATCTCCACCCTAGAGTTCTAAAGGAACTGGCCGAGGTCATTGCAAGTCCCCTGGCACAACTTTACGAGCACTCGTGGTGCTCTGGTGAGGTACCGGAGGACTGGAAGAGGGCCAACATGGTCCCCATCTTCAAAAAAGACAGGAAGGAAGACCCGGGAACTATAGGCTGGTTAGTCTTACCTCAATCCTAGGCAAGCTGTTCGAGAAAATTATGCTGGCACACATCCAGGAGGGGCCAGCAGGGTACTGCATGCTTAGGGGCAACCAACATGGGTTCATCAGTGGCAGGTCCTGTCAGACCAACCTGGTGGCCTTTTACGATCAGATCACAGATCATTAGATGCAGGGGTAGCAGTGGATATAGTCTTCCTGGACTTCCGGAAGGCTTTTGACACTGTCTCTCACCCCGTTCTCATTAAGAAACTGGGGGGCTGTGGTGTAGACACCCACACAGTCAAATAGGTCGCCAACTGGCTGGAGGGCCGCACCCAGAGGGTGGTAGTGGATGGGTCCTTCTCAACCTGGAAGGACGTGGGCAGTGGGGTTCCGCAGGACTCGGTCCTCGGGCCCGCACTGTTCAACATCTTCATCAGTGATTTGGACGAGGGGGTAAAAAGTACCCTGTTCAAATTTGCTGATGACACTAAGATGTGGGGGGACGTGGGCACATTGGAAGGATGCAACAGGCTACAATCAGACCTGGACAGGTTACAAGGGTGGGCAGACGAGAATAGGATGGGTTTCAACACAGACAAGTGCAAGGTGATGCACCTCGGGAGGAACAACTGGCACCATACCTACAGATTAGGGAACTCCCCTCTTGTCAGCACGGAGGCGGAAAGGGATCTTGGGATCATCATTGACTCCAAGATGAACATGGGCCGGCAGTGTGGAGAGGCAGTCAGGAAGGCCAACCGCACCTTGGCATGCATCCACAGATGCATCTCGAGCAGGTCCAAAAAGGTGATCCTCCCCCTCTATGCGGCACTGGTCAGTTCTGGGCGCTGCACTTCAAGAGGGATGTTGACAGTATGGAGAGGGTCCAGAGGAGGGCCACTCGTATGATCAGGGGACAGCAGGGCAGGCCCTATGAGGACAGGCTGCGGGACCTGAACCTGTTCAGCCTCCAAAAGAGAAGGCTGAGGGGGGATCTTGTGGCCTGTTATAAACTAGGCAGGGGGGATCAGCAGGCATTGGGGGAGTCCCTGTTCCCCTGAGCACCGCCAGGAGTGACCAGGAATAACGGTCACAAGCTGGCAGAGGGTAGGTTTAGGTTAGATATCAGGAGGCGCTACTTCACGGTCAGGGCGGTTAGGATCTGGAACCAGCAGGGGATTGGTGGTCAAACTGTAGCACATGTGCCACAAATGGCACAGGCATCTTCTGTATGTGGCACACAGCAGAACAGAGAGACGACAGGTAGCAGAGCAACAGAGAGGGCAGGAAGTAGAAAGCAGAGCAGGAAATCAGGCAGGAACCACAGAATACAGAGGAGAAAGAACTATGGCCAGAGTAAAGGGTGACCTGGTGGCAGCCTATAAGGGGTGTGCATCAGGATCTAGGGGAACACCTGTTCACCAGAGCACCCCAAAGGATGACAAGGTGCAATGGTCACAAACTCCTCCAAGACCACTTTAGGCTGGGCATAAGGAAAAACTTCTTTACTGTCTGAGCCCCCTAGGCCTGAAACATTATCTTGCTGGGATCCTGTGACCCCAGCTGACTTCCTGCCCCTGGGGCAGGGGGCTGGACTCGATGATCTTCTGAGGTCCTTTTCAGTCCTGATGTCTATGAAATCTGTGAAAGGAGTCAGATAGCACTCAGAGAGCGTGTGCCATACCTGCCAAAAAAGTTGGAATGCCACTGTCACTGTTGTAGTGGATTCCGGGGGGGGGAAGGAGAGGGCAGAGTAGGACTGAATGAGGTATAAGGGAGATGACGGGGTCTGATGGGGCTTATGTCATATCAGGCTCTGGTGATACCTGATAACAGGAGGCAGAATGGAGACAGGAGGCATTCCACTATGAACCGCAATAGAGTCATTAATTTTGATGCAATTAACACAGTATATCAAATTCCATTTTAAGAACTGTTTCAATATACTATTTTCAAAGGATCTCTACCTTAACCCTCTCAGCCTAATTTTAATGCCTAGTCTGATTTTTACTAATCTGCATGTAGGTACAGATATCTTGCATTTTATCCATGTTGAGATTTTACCAGCTATAATCAATGTTACTGCTTTCATATTACACTTAAGAAGTGAGGCTCAGAAAAGTGAGATACCTGGGGGCTTGTGCAACTGTCCCAAGTGAGATAATCTAGTTGAGTAGACATAGGCTTTTTAGGTTAGAGCAAATAGACTTAGGTGGAACTAAAGTGCCTACATCAACAATTGCAATCCAAAAAAAAAAACCCCAACCAAAAAGACATCTAACCCAGTTGTTATCTAACCCTGGTGGTACCTCCCTGTTTGATTTGAAACATTTGTTAAGCAGCTGCAGCCTCCAGACCTCCTTTTGAAATCGGGTGACTATAGGAAGAAAAAGAAGATTCATAGGAAAGCAGTAAAGGAGCACATGAACAAAACATGACCCTGTAATCTACAAGGGGTGTAGAAGAGAAGTTCCTCAGTCTGGTCCCTGTGTTCCAAAGTGTTTCTGTAATAGCTCTGGATAGGATGCATAAAGGTTAGGCAGCAACACTAGTAGCACCAGAAGCTGCATTTAAAAAAAGAATAGTGTAGGCATTTACCCTCAGGAGACCATTCTGAGTTCTACATCCCTGAGCTGATGAAGGCACCTCAATTGCAAGGAGGGGTAGCAGTGCTTAGTTTTTCCTATTGAGAAGCTTTATGTGGCTCCCTGTTCAACATACAAGTTTTCTGAATTTCCATTCTGCAGTTCCTAACTTTGCCTGTGCATGTGTAGGAAGCCTAAATGCTTAATTCATGGATCTGGGAGATGTATGCCCACGGATAAGTGCTGTAATGTGTATGCATTAGAATAGACCTAGCCCTCAGCCAAAAAAGAAGCTTCATTCTCATTCCACTTTTGATACTGACTTGTGGTATGACTTTGGGCTTATTCACTTAACCTTCAATTTTCCTCATCTACAAAATTATGGGAAATAATGCATATTGTCAGCAAACTTCAGTAAATTTCAAAATGTAAGGCATCCACAAATGCCAGGGAGTAATTAGGGCTGTGCAAAACGGAAGCGTTCCATTTTGACCAGCTTTTCAATGTTTTGACAGAACAGCATCTGTTTCGACTTCTGTTTTGAGTCAAAATGGCTGTTCCGTCAAAACATTTCACTGTTTCAATGTTTTGCCCATAGGATATAATGGGGAAGGTCAAAACAGGCTATAACTTCGTCACTTATGGCCAGATTTGGATGAAATGCGCAGGAATGGTAGCCACTTCTGAGGGCATGATGCATGCCAAGTTTCAAGAAGGTAGGTACAGGGGGTTTGGAGAAACTGCACCCTCAAATCCTGAAAGCAAAACTTGTGTCACGTGTACGTGTTAAGACACAGTGGGGTCAAAACTACAGGCATGCTAGCCCCTGTGGAGGCCACAAAGTCTGTCAAGTTTCAAGGAGATAGGTGCAGGGGCGTGGGGGAAACTGCACCTCAAGTTGCAGACAAGCACAACTCATGACATGGGTGACACTGTGTGTGTTAAGGCACAGTAGGGTGAAAGCTGCTAGCTCCTGCTGAGGCCACAAAGCCTGCCAGCTTTCAAGGAGATAGGTGAAGGAGTTCAGATTGTGACCATTACTCCTAGTTTTCCCCAAGGGTGCCCTGGTGAAAAGGTGTTCACTGAGCCCTAGGTGTCCATTTCTGATGTAGTGGTAAGCTACTACCAAGTCCCCTCTCAGCCTTCTCTTTTTCAGGCTGAAGATTCCCAGGTCCCTCAGCCTTTCCTCATATGGCTTGCCATGCAAGTCTCTGATCATACGAGTAGCCCTTCTCTGGACTCTCTCAAGCTTTACCACATCCTTATTAAGGTGTGGAGCCCAGAACTGGATGCAGTACTCCAGCTGCAATCTTACCAGTGCTGAGTAGAGCCTAATAGAGCAGGAGAAGCACTTCTTTGCAACGGTTTTGCTGGAGACGCATCGACTGATGCATGCCAGCATATTGTTGGCCCTGCTGGCTACAGCATCGCACTGCCAGCTTGTGTTCATACTGTGGTCAATTATTACCCCCAGGTCTGTGGTGGCAAGTGATGAGGGATTTTAGTCCTGCTGCCTGATGAGAGGCAGCAGTTGCACAAGCCCCCATGTCATGAGGTTTGCCTGTGAGCAGCTAGGGATGCAGGGCCCTGGAGCCCCGCTGCACTGATCTCCTGGACAGCTGGCAGGCTTGGAGGCTGCAGCAGGGCCTAGCAGTCAGGCCTGCAGTAGTTCCCGCCTGGTCCCAAGACAGACCATGTAATGGGTGCACAAGCATCCATTACACAAGTGTTGCCTGTCAGCAGCCAGATGTGCAAGGCCCCAGAAGCCCTGCACCTATCTCGCTGACAGCTGGCAGGCTTTGTGGCTTCAGCAGGGGCTAGCAGGCCTGCAGCTTTCACCCTGCTGTGCCTTAACACACACAGTGCCACCCATGTCACGCATTTTGCTTGTCTGAAGCTTGGGGTACAGTTTTCCTTAAACCCCTGCACCTGTCTCCTTGAAACTTAGCAGGCTTTGAGACCTCCACGGGGGCTAGCATGCCTGCAGTTTTGACCCCACTGTGGCTTAACACATACACATGACATGAGTTTTACTTTCAGGATTTTGGGGTGAAGTTTCTCTGAACCCCCTGTACCTATCTCCTTGAGTCATGGCAGGCTTTATGCCCTTGGCAGGGGCTACCATTTCTGCAAGTTTTATCCAAATCTGGCTATAAATGACAAAGTTATAGGCTGTTTCAACCTTCCCCATTATAGCCTATGGGTGAAATGTCGATACAGCGTTGAAATGGTGAAACATTTCAACTTGCCTTATTTTGTTTTGAGGCTGTTTCAACCATATCTGTTACATTTTGATTTTGCTGTTTCGACCTTGAAACAGGTCAAAACATTGTCAAAACACAACTGGTGGCGAAATTCGCACAGCCCTAGTAGTTATTATCCTTGTTTGAAAATAGAGACTCAGAAAGTGTAAATGACAAAGAACAGGGTTCTAGCAAATATAACAGTTCAACTAGAGACACTTAGCAGTAATCAGCTAAAGTGAGGCACCCACAATGATCGGATGTTTTTCAAAAGTTGGTCCCAAGTGTCAACTCCCAAGTAGGGGTCTAAGAGGTGTTGGATTCAAGAGATGTTGTTGCCTAATACCTACAATGAGATATGACCAATTGACTGCCACAGCCATCCATCCCCTATGCAGGAGATTGTAAACTCCATCCTCATCATCATCTGCTCAATTTCTTCATATTGTGAAGCACATTTCCCAACAGTTTTTCTTTCAAAGGTATTAAAATTGCCATGGTCAAAGTATTTCCAGTTTAGCCTTAGAAAACTGTATTTCCTAATAGTATTTGCAGGATTCTATAAGAAGGGATAACCTAGTTATAGAACGCAAAGCCACACACACACATACACAGTGTTGGACTTAGGGGTGGATGATGTGGGCTACTGCCCAGGGTGCAACAGTAAAGGAAGCACTATCCTGCCTCTCCCCACTTCAGCTGATCCCCACCACCTCTTCTCCAGCCGCTGTTCAGGAGCAGCTTTGCGTAGGCTTGTGGCTGGGAAGGGACCAACCACAAAGCTGGAAGTGCCACCAGGTCCCTGCAGTGCTGCTACAGGTGGGGGCAGCTGTACTGCTCATTCATCCCCTGTTTGTGGGAGGCCCCAGCCCAGAGGGCAGGAACGGGCTGTGCTCTATGCTCTGGGCCAGCTGTTGTGCTAGTCAGTGCAGCCCCTGCGCACCCCGCCACCTCCCAGCCAAGGCAAGGAGCAGGGCCCTGGAAGCAGCTGCTGAATATGCCCCACCCTGCCTGACTCCAGCCCCTGCTTGCTGTGAGGTGATCACCATGGGGCTGCTACTGGCACTGGCAGCCATGTCAGATGAGGGTTGGGAGCCCCTGTCTCACTTGCCTCAGACTGCCTATGCCACTGCCACCAGGAGCCACAGCACGAGGCCTGTGGCCCCTACACCCTGCATTCTTTCCCTCTCAGCTGTGTCTCTCTACAGCTCAGGCTCCAGGCAGCCTTCCCCATCTCTGGGTCATGGAGTTGGAAAGCAATACGGGGAGTGTGGCATGCCCTTTGCCTAACGGGGCTGTGAGAAGTAGTGAGGGGAGAAAAGGGGATGTGACAGCCCAGACCAGGCTGGAATGACCCCTAGGCCAGTTTGGGCAGGGGGCACCAAAATACAAGTTTACCCAGAGCACCAGCTGGCTTGGTGCACACACATGCATGCAGACACACAAGCACAGAGTTATCCATTTTATGAGGATGATAGATTATATGACAGTTGGTGGACTAAGGTAAGGATTAAATTTAAGTTATGTCTATATGGTATGAATTTACCATCCTGGACCGGGGCAGAGCTGCCTCAGTCTGCTGTATCCTAAACAGAAACCAGTATCAAAATATCTGTATTGCATCACTGGTGAACCAGTTTGCCTGGGACAAACTAAAAGCCTAAAAAGGCTACAACTCCCCAGTTCAGAAAGGCCAAGGTTTTGAGGGGCAAGGAGTGGTGGAGAAATGATAGAGGTTTATAAACCTTGATGGTTGTAGACAAAGTGAATAGGAAAGTGTTATTCACCAACTCCCAGAATACTAGAAATAAGGCTCCCTCCCCTTTTAAACATACAGGTAAAGGCATGTTGGGATCTAATGTGCGATCCACACAATTATACCTCCTGTCATACCACATGTGGCATCTCACATTACATCCCACTGCACTTTACTGCTGTTGCAGGAGGAACCCCCTGCACCAGCAACAGAGCACATTTGCGAGCCCCCTTGGTTGAGGGGGCCCAGCTGCAGGGGCACCCTATGCACCACCAGGCCTGGGGGATTACAGCTGCTGTTTTACCACACTTCTGAGCCTGGGAGATGGCACCTGCCACAGTCCTCCAGGCCCAGGTATTTATGAATCCCAGAGCCTGGGTGATGGTGGCTGCTGCAATTGCTCAGGCCCAGGGGTTTCATATAGCTCCAAGCTTTAGGGATCATGGTAGCCACAGTCCCCCAGGCTCCGGGCTTTCATGCTGGCCATGTTATCTTGTGGAACTTTGTAGCAAAGTTAACTTGTGGAACGCAAGGATGTAGAGGAAGATATCAAGGCCAGATTCAGAAAGGGACTCAACAAATCCACGGAGAATATGTCTATTGAGAGTTATTGAACAGAACAATCAGAGATGTATACTCTGACATCTCTAAGTAAATGATGGTGGGTACCAGGGATGGTAATGAACAGTAGATAGATTTTGTTCAATGCTCTCCCTCTCAAGCATCCACCCCTGTCACTGTCATACAAGATAGTAGGATTGATGGACTATTGGCCTTACCAGTATGGCACATCTTATGCGCTAGTTATCATGGCTGACAGAGACAATTACTTCACTCAGCACACCACCTGGATACAGCCTACCTGCTTCTAGTTCAGAAGGCAGCTAGTCAGTGGAGCAGAGGCCTGCTTGAATGCACTGTAATCAGGGATACCAAATTTACCATGTAGAGATGGCCTCAGAATGTTAAGTTTTAACTGTGAATACATTCCACATTTCCAGAAAAAAGTATTAAAAACATATTAGCCAAGTTGATGAACAATTTCAGGAAGAAATATTTTCTGGTTTCACTCAAGTCTATCAATAGGTTTTACATATTGCAGAAAGATGATCTTCAGCCATCTTCTTAAGCATATTTTACAATATAATTTTGTGTTTCTGTAAGACTTTCGGGCCTTCCCACGTTTTATGCCATCTGTTGCATACAGTATGATGTTCCTGCCTAAATCCTCCTCAATATGTATTTATTGTTTGCAATTACAATTTATGAATGTGTAAAATTTATGATCGAAAACCAGGAACACTGCACAAAATGTGTGGAGGGTAGTAAATAGATAGCAGGATAGTAAATACAAGTGCATTGGTAAACACAATATCTTTTCCCATTTCATGATGCTCAGAGCAGAAGGACATAGAAAAAAATGAATCTGAACACACTACCATAGATGGTTTCATTTGCTAATGCATAAAGCTATGTCAGACACAGCAGCTTGCTATTATAAGCACTGGCATTCCTTCAATTGCAGAAATAATGATATAGGAAAATTCTGTACTTAACATCTTTGGGACAGAGATCACATCTTGTTGTATATTTACATGTTATTCAAATACTAAATAATAATTATTTTTATGTCATTCAGTATGTTTCTGCATTTCAAGAAATAGTCTTAGTCAGTATGCATAGGATTTAAAAATTCAACTCTATAGTCATCCCCGCTTCCCCCACCACTACTAATTCATGTATTACTTCTATCTTAAGCAACCGGAGTTGGTCTCACCTGGATATGTTGCTCTAAATGGGGTAGCCTTGGTCTCACCTGGATATGTTGCTCTAAATGGGGTAGCCTTCCTATCACAAGAACATTATAACCATGATGATTATGAACAGTAACAGAGTGCAGACAGAAGAGCAGCTCCCCATTGCAACTCATAAGGGGCCTATACATGTGCAGAGAGGCTGCTCTGATGTATACTTATAACGCACTGGAGTAGACTTGATTAATTGAGTCTACGGGAGCATGGTAATTACTGTGCTCCAGCAGAGTTCAGCATTGTGTGTATCTGTCCCCAGGCTGAAAAATGGGGGAGGGGGAGCACTTTAGTTAAAGGTCATTAAACAAACTTTAAAGTGTCCCTGCCACCATTTTTCAGCCTGGGGACACTGATACACATGACATTCCAGGTGCTTTAATTAGAGCAGCTCAACAGCAATGCATGCTTTCAAAAGGCTTGCTTCCATTTGTGTTAATATGAAGTTTATAAAGCTTGATCACCTTTCTGCTTTATGCCACAGTTATCATTTACATCTAGTATTCCCTTCCTCTAAGGAATCCTTGCTAAAAGGAAAGATATGTAAACCTAAATGGAGAATATAGAGTTACTCAACTTGAAAAGAAATACCAGAATTATCCTTAAATTTTATTCTTTAAAAAAAGCTTGAAAAGAGAAATGAGAACAAAGTTGCAGAAAATAGATCTCAAGTATAAAAATGAATATACCGTATGGCATGCATACCCAGTAATTCTCAGATGCTACACATAAGAGGTAGGAATCCTGAGATAATAAAAGCAAGTCACCATTAGATACGATTTTTTTTTGCAATTATAGTAATCTCCAGGGCTCCCACATATCAGAACATTATTGTGCTTGGCTAAGTATAGAGACCAAGACTATAGTTGACCTAGAGAGTTTACAATCTCTTGTATATTAAAAATAGAGTCAGTTGTTCCTTTCTGACAAGGGGCATCTGTCAAGGGAAGCAGAAGGTAACAACAAAGAGAACTAGTAAGCAGCTGCATGAGCTAGATCAGGGGGTTCAAAGATAAAGCCCATGGGCAAGATATGACTCATGCAGACCCATGGTCTGACCTGTGAGTCTCAGACAAGCCTGTGTGCACCAGTCCTGAGTGCCATGTAGCATGTGCCAAACTGGCATGTGGCAGCTGAGACTGGTCTGAGACATGAACTGCATGTGGCCCCCATGCCAGACCAGCCTTGAATACTGGATCCAGTATGCAGGACTGGTCTATGGGTCTGATCCAGCCCATGGGCCAGCCTTGTGCCCCTCATCTGGCCTTATGGGGTCAGATGAGTTTGATGCCCCTGATCTAGATGGGATGACTTGTGTATCTTGATGGTTGTTCAGAGTTGTTACAAATTTTATATAGACTAGGCCAAATTCAGTCTTGTGCAATTCCACTGATGTTAGTACAACCATGCCTATTTATGGCAGGATTTAAGAATATAACTACTGATGTAAGCTACCAACCTAGCTACTTCATGGTAACTGCCTAGATGCATCCTTTTATCTGTGATAGATGGGAGGTAACTTACTCCACTTCAGTTGAAAGACAAGCTATCCTCACATTTACCACAGGATAGGTGCAAGCATGTGGACAGTTATCAGAGATCAGCTAGATGCACTACGAGTTTCCATCAGAGTAGCTTGTTCACATAGCCATATTCTAAGTCAGGGCTGTCCAACTGGTCACCTGTGACCTACATTCAGTCTGCGAGGATTTAAATTGCAACTGCTGGGCTCTTACCCAGCTGCCATTCTCTCCCATCACTAGCTGCAACAGCAGCCAGTCTCCAGGCTCCCCCATGCCTCCTCTGGCTGATGTTTCCTGCCCTCACCCCAGGGGACAGGGCAGTGCAGCACAGTGCACGGAGTTGAGGATAAATCTGCGCCTGAGCAGGGCAAAGCTATGGGGGGGTGTCTAGTATAGCAGTTGGTGGTTGTGAGGAGTGAGTGCTTAAGCACCCACTCATTGCAGTGGGCACCAGGAATGGAAAATAATGCCAGCATGGTACAGCAGTGGGAGGGAGGTGCCTGCATACAGCAGCAAGGGAAAGCATCCATGCGATGTATAGCTCAACAGCCTGCAGCTTGTCTGACGCAGCTCTACTAGTGTGGCCCCCCAGGGACTTAGAACAGGGCTGTCCAACTTCTAAGTGATTCTTTATGATGGAGAGTTAACAAAGTATTATTATTATAACTACATCTTGCTGTTCTTACAAGAAAAGTACTGCATCTGGTACTTGCTGTTAATTATTTCCACCAGTTTGTTAAAATAAGGTTACAACTTCAGTACTGGGTTACAGGAAATCATTGCATCACCTAAACCAAAGTAAGCTACACTGTGCTCTGCAAAGCACTGTTACCCTTCCTTCAGCACAAGTTGTGATGTGCCTTCTGTTTCCCAAAAAATCATTCCCCTATGTAGCTTGGAAAGTTGATAAAGTGCGATTCATTCAAGGTACTATTAGCCAGATATAAAAATATAACCCAATTTTAAGAACTTAGCAGTAACTGTGAGATAGTGTTTTGTTGGAGAGACAGAACATCCAGGAAGTGGTAGGTGTGTAACACTTTTTTTCCCTAAAGCATTTATTTAATATATAGCAAGTTAGTTATAAAAAGTTAGGTCTTTAATTATTTCTAATTCAATAAACTCTGTCTGGAGCACATAGTTGTACACTATATTTCTTAGTCAAGAAATATGAATATCATTATTAGTTTCCCTTATGCAGATAGCTTAGTTGTAGGCTGTTGTTACCATAGGCAAAGAGCAAGATCTCTTGATTCAAGGTTATGGGAGACATAAAAGAGAGTTGGTGAGAGTTGGTGTCAGGAAAAAAAAATTCTTGCTTTCTAACTTTCTAACCCAGTGGTGTCCAGCTGGCAGGGTGGGATGAGTTGCATGGGGCAGTCTCTGGGCCAGATCTGGGAGTACCAAGCTGTGTTATTTTGCCTGTGAGACTGGAATTTGTCAGCAATAACATTAATTGCTGTAGCTCCCAGACCTGTGGCAGGGGAGTCTCCTCCTGGTGTAAAGTTTCTAGCTCTGCCAGCAGCTCAATGGGCAGGATGACACAGATTCCCACTCAGGATGTGGCCCACAAGGCTCCACCTGGGTCTAGAAATTTGGCAGCAGGATGATCAGTGGCACTACTCACCATTTCTCCAAATTTCCTGACCTATGGGGAGCCCCTTGAGCCAGGTGATATGGATCCATCCCATGGGCATCTTGGTCATCTTTGCTCGATGCAATTTATAACTTCCAGTTCAGGTTAAAGAAGTAAAGAGACTGAACAAAATGGTGGCATAAAAGCCTGTTAAGAACTTCTTCCATACTAAAGGGAGCCCTGGCTTGGGATATGATAATGGCTTTTGCTCTATTCTGTTGAGGCATAAGGAGCAAAGAGTGCAGAGGCACAGTAAATAGCCCCTCTGAGTTTAAATATGCAAGTCTTTCACACAGGGAAAGGGTATAGGTTTTTAGATGTGTGAATTGGGTGAAGTAGGGTTACAGTCATCCAGTGACAAAGTAAACAGCTAAGATAACTAGTTGCTGTAATGTAAAATGTTAAAAACACCTTTAAGCTCAACACAGTCCATATGGCAAGTCCATATCATTCATTTTTAAGAGATTAAAATCACTATGATGAAAAAAGTTTCTTCAGAAGAGCCATTAGGAAACTATATATAGGTGCTAAGGACATTTTATTGAATCTGTCTATACTATTTGCAATCTTTTAAGATTAAAAAAATCAGTGTTCTAATATCCATAAAATTTTTAGAAAGAGGAGCTTGCATGCATAACCACTTTTAATAGCTGTGGTTTACTGAAAGCATTCAGCTTATTTGATTTTATTTTAAATGCAAAATAGTTTTTCTAGGATCATGAGATTAATGAACAAAACATGACAGAAGTATTTATGGACTCAGTTCTGCTCTGCTTACCTGAACCAAATCAGCATTGATTTTTAAAAGAGGACTTGGTCTGACAAGGGGTGCATGGTCAGGGTTTGCATTGTAGGAAAGCAGTTTCAGAGAAAGGGATGGCAAAATAACAGTTGAGTAAGTGGGCTTTAGGCTGTTAGCAGTGATATAGCATCAGATTTAGGTATGTCATGTAGTGTAGATTAACATAGCTAGAAAGGCCGTAAATTGTAGTCAAGGGAACCTGACTCTGGATGCAACATGATCCTTCTTTGAGTTTTGTCAGGGAAGGAGGTTGTGGGGAGGAATGCTATGTCCAGCCTGTCATGTGAAGAAAGGGGGGAAATGATTCAATCTCCTATTTGTGACTAACCTTTAAAATAAACACCTTCAGAATATTTAAATAATTTATGTTTGGAATCTAAAGCAATTGAAGAGTTCCATTAATTACTGTCATAAAAAGCTTCGTAAGTTAAGCTTGAAATATGAGGCTAGATAGATAAGATTGTGGGATGAGGCTAGATAGACCTTACAAGAATGGCAATGATGAGTGGCTTGAGCCTGTTAGGCAAGTATACTAGAGACAACAAGGTTTTCTGCACCCCTTATGAGGGCTTTGGTGGCATTAAGGATTGTCTTCTTAAGGGGAGGGGGGGCGAGTATGTGTTATAGTTTAAAAACGAGTATTTTTCCCTCAAATATTTGTCTTGATATTCAAGAAGAGAATATATCCAAGCTACTGATGGACAAGTGAAAGAAAAAAAGATAAGGGTGGATTGGGATTATGGTGAAAACAACTTTTATATCTGTTTGAAGATTAGAGAGGATGTTCTGTGCATCAAGAATTGAAAAGTGAAGAAAACCTTTCACATCTAGATTTGGGGATGTACAAGAAATGACCATAAGAAAATCCCTCATGGACTTCAGCTAGGAAGAAAGTGATTTTTGTACAGTTCAAAGGCATCCACAGAGAATGGGAATTAACTTTATAGTTCAAAGATCTGGCTATATTTTGGCTCATGCTTTACCTTTACAATGGTATTCACTGGAAAGATCCCCAACTGTGAAATCAAAACAGCAGCCTCACTCCTGTTCAATTACAGACACTATTTCTTTCAGTATTGGGGGACTAGCTCTGGAGCACAGAAGAGAAAACTAACTCAGTGTGAAAATAAGAGATTCATGATAGTTTCTTGACATAGTACCATACAGGGGGGAGATAAACCCATAAACTATGCTAGAGTAGGAAACCCATATAACTGAAAATTTTTACCAAGTCCTTAGTGCTCCTGGCCATTCCCTAATGCATATGTAGGCAAGCTCAAAGGAGAGCGAGGCTGTAATTAGATTTAGACAAGACTACAGAAGTGGGCAGATGGTAATAGGATGGGGTTCAATGTAGATAAATGCAGGGTGCTGCACCTGGGGAGAAGGAATCCACAGCTTATATACAAGCTGGGGAGCTCCCCCCTTGTGAGCACAGAGGCTGTGCTTGTTGACTCCAAGATGAACATGAGCTGCCAATGCCAGACCGCAGCCAGCAATCCAACCGCACCTTGTCATGCATCCAAAGATGCATCTCAAGCCGGTCCAGAGAGGTGGTACTTCCCCTCTACGCGACATTGTTCAGGCCACAATTGGAGTACTGTGTCCAGTACTGGGCACCGCATTTTAAGAAGGATGTGGCCTGCCTTGAGAGGGTTCGGAGGAGGGCCACCCGCTTGGTTGGAGGGCAACAGGGAGAGGCTGAGGGACTTGGACCTGCTCAGCCTCAGCAAGCGGAGGCTGAGGGGGGATTTGGTGGCTGCCTACAAACTCGTTAGGGGAGATCAGCAGCAAATAGGAAGGGTCCTATTCCCCCCAGCAGCACCTGGGGTGACGAGGAACAATGGCCAGAAATTACTGGAAAATCGGTTCAGGTTAGAGATTAGGAGGCACTATGTCACTGTTAGGGTGGCTAGGATCTGGAACCAACTTCCTAGGGAAGTGGTCCTCGCTTCTACCTTGGGTAAATTCAAAAAGAGGTTGGATGAACAATTGTTTGGGGTCATGTGATCCCACTGTGTGCTCCTGCCAGTGGCAGGGGGTCAGACTAGATGATCTATTCAGGTCCCTTCTGACCCCAAACTACCATGTTACTATGAGTAGCCATAGTTTGCATTTTTATCGCTCCTTAATGAAATGTTTTGGAATTCCAGTATAGCAAGCATTCTAACTGACTTTGGAAAATATAGAGAGATGAAGGATCGGACTCTACATCCATAAAGAAAAGAGCTGAATGCAGGATGCTTTTTCCAGTTGCATACAGCAAACTTCACTATTTCAAAGAAAAAAAGGACAAGCTTGAATTACTTTAAGTAGAACACCAACATCCCTTATGATAGGCGATAAATGTATATTACTGTCACCAAAAAGAAAGCAATTAGGTTTAAACTGATGCTAACAAAACCAGTTAATGTAATCTAAAATTAGAAAGGGCCAATTATGTCAAACCTATGTAAAATTTTTAAAAAATTCAACACAAAGTTCTGGAACAGCTGTTTTGATTGTGTGACAATCCAATCATCTTCAGGAGGAAGATTGATACCTTCATAAAGTCAGTTTTTACTCCCTCCTCCTCACTTCCTAAATGCTTTTAATGTGGGGTAAGGTCACTTAAAACCGACTGTAATATTGCAGAACTGGATTTGACAAGGCTTTCCTGTCATAACTTACTATGAATGGCATGATCTATGGTGTCACATGCAGTCATACTCAATCCACAAACCAATAAATAATATAGTAATTTACAATCCAAATCACAACTTTTTTTGAATGGTATTACCAAAACAATAAGGGCTTAGACAGGGAAAAGTTAACAGGCTGCTGTTTCTAAACAGTCTGATGGGGAAGAAAGCCAACCCACCCATTTCAGAAACCTAAGCACATATTTTCTGGTAATATTGGGGGAACATGTATCACGAGCTACCAAATCTTGAAAAGTCCTCTTGGAGTAGGTGGGTGACAGTGTGTATGTGGTCATACCATTGTCAGTGATAGGTGTCATGGTCCACACCTATCTGGTGACTTACCATAATATGCCACCAGGGCAATGGATTGTATCACCACCAATCTCTGTTGTTCTTTTCCTGCTGTAATAGGGGGCCTTCCTGGGGCCACTTCGATATTGGCCTGCCCACCTGTCTCTGGGCTAACTGCTCCCCTCGATTTCCTGCCATGCCTTGATGATAAATGATGTTACTCAGGCAGGAGGCTGCCTATTCTTGACCCCAGTGTTAAGGGGAATATCTGCAGCTCTGTTCCACCCCTACACTGTAGCCCAAGCCTCACAGATGGCATCCCAGGCAGCTAAACTCAGCCTTACCCTTCACCATATTAGCTGTGATCCTCTTTCTGGGACCTTTGGCTTCCCCTTAGGCCCTGGCCTCATCTCAGGCCAGTCGGGATCCTGAGCCTCTTGCTCTCTGGGCATCCCTTGCAATGGGCCCCTGGACCTTCGACACCCCTTTGGGTCCTGGCCCCAGCACGGGCCAGTCAAGGTCCCTCGGGCAAGGTCTAAGCTGCATGCCTGTCTTTACCCTCACAAATTCACTGGAACAACTGAGCCGGAGACCTCTCCAAGCTCTTATAGGACTGGGCATTCCCCGGCTAGGACTGTGTAGGGGCTGGAAGCTATTAGGTGCCCCCTACTCATCTTTCACCAGGGAGATTTGCAGTCCTGGCATTTCATAGGGCTGCCATGCCACCAGCAGTCCCACCAGGCCTCCCTACCCTGGCAGGGTGCAGTTTTAGTTCATGCTCAGGTACTGGAGCATCGACCTTCCCCATAGCTCCAGCCCATATATCTCCAAGATGTTCCTGAGCCTCAGCTCAGCCAACTGATGTCTCTTTCATGATGGGGCCAGCAGCGAACTGCTGCTTCACCCTATATAACCTGGTCTCAAAATGGCCACTGCAGTCAAGCACCTGGCTGCTGCCTGCTCCAGACCTTAAAGTGGCAGGTACCACCAGTGCCCTGCCACACTTGCCAACGACATCTTGATATCCTTTAACTCTTGGGAGTTGGATATCTGGGTTAGCACGGATCCTGGCAGGTCCTTTCAGAGGGGTTTCTTTGTGGTCTCCACCTCCCCTGTGACCCCACCTTTACCACTTCCTAGATAACAAACATGTGGGCCCAAATCTTATACCACCCCATACCACTAGCAGCCAAGTGCTGGCAGACCCAACGAATACGTAAGAGTTTAGATTCATTCACTTGAGCCCCCCGAGGCTACTTTTTTATTTAATCAATAACTCCTGGGTACATAGGTCCATCAACTAATAGCAGTCATAGATTTCATAGACATTAGGGCTGGAAGGGACCTCGGGAGATCATCGAGTCCAGCCCCCTGCCCAAAGGGCAGGAAGTCAGCTGGGCTCATAGGATCCCAGCAAGATAAGCATCCAATTTACTCTTGAAGCTGTTCAATGTAGGTGCTTGAACCACCTCCGATGGCAGATTGTTCCAGACCTTGGGGGCTCGGACAGTAAAGAAATTCTTCCTTATGTCCAGCCTGAAACGGTCTTGCAGGAGTTTGTGACCGTTCGACCTCGTCATCCCTTGGGGCACTCTGGTGAACAGACGTTCCCCCAGATCCTGGTGGTCACCCCTGATAAACTTATAGGTGGCCATCAGATCACCCCTGAGCCTACGCTTTTCCAGGCTAAAGAGTCCCATGTCTCTCAGCCTATCATCGTAAGATCTGTTTTCCTGACCTCTGATCATGCGCGTGGCTCTCCTCTGGACTCTCTCAAGCTTCTCCACATCCTTTTTGAATCGTTGAGCCCAAAACTGGACGCAGTACTCCAGCTGCGGCCTCACCAAGGCCGAGTACAAGGGGAAAATGACGTCCCGGGATTTGCTCGAGAAGCATCTATGGATGCACGCCAGCATTTTGGTCACTTTACTAGCCGCAGCATCGCATTGCAGGCTCATGTTCATCTTGTGGTCAATGATGACCCCCAAGTCTTTTTCTTCTGTAGTGCTAACCAACGTAGCACGGCCGAGCCTATAAGGGTGTTGCAGGTTTTTCCTCCCAAGGTGGAGAACCTTGCATTTTTCGGTGTTAAACACCATGAGGTTCTCGTCTGCCCATTTGCTGAGCTTGTCCAGGTCAGCCTGGATCACCCGCCTATCTTCTGGCGTGGATGCTTTGCCCCAAAGTTTGGTGTCATCGGCGAACTTGGCCAGTCCACTCCTAACTCCAATGTCCACATCATTAATGAAGATGTTGAACAGTATGGGTCCCAGGACAGAGCCTTGAGGGACCCCACTGGTCACAGGACACCATGATGAGTGACTGCCATCAATCACAACCCTCTGGGTCCGACCACGAAGCCAATTTCCCAGCCAGCAGATCGTGGTGGAGCCAAGGCCACAACTGGGCAGTTTGGCCAAGAGGTGATCGTGGGATACCAGATCAAAAGCTTTTTTGAAGTCAAGATATATGACATCAATCTCTTCTCCCTTGTCCAGGTGATAGGTCACCTGGTCATAGAAGGAAATGAGATTGGTCAAACAAGACCTACCCGCAACAAACCCGTGCTGGCTGTCCCTTAGAATGTTAGCCTGGGCCAGTCCCTCAAGGATGGCCTCCTTAATAAACTTTTCTAAGATCTTCCCCAGGATAGAAGTCAGGCTAATGGGCCTGTAGTTAGCCGGATCCACTCTCCTCCCTTTCTTGAAGATCAGCACCACATTGGCCTTCTTCCAGTATTTGGGCACTACACCAGAGAGCTAGGAGTTTTCAAAGATCCGTGCCAGGGGCTGGGCTATGACGCTCGCCAGCTCCTTGAGTACCCTGGGGTGCAGGTTGTCAGGGCCAGCTGACTTGAAGGTATCCAGCTTCTCAAGGTGTTCCTTCATGAGGTCAGCATTGATGGAGGGTAGGGGATTCCCCTCACCCAGATTTCCCTGTCCCATAGCAGGCATAGGCATCCCGTGTGACTGATGAAAGACTGACGGAAGGTACCTATTTAATAGGTTGGCTTTTTCATAGATTCATAGATGCTAGGGTCGGAAGGGACCTCAATAGATCATCGAGTCCGACCCCCTGCATAAGCAGGAAAGAGTAGTTTCCTGGGCGTCAGTTGTCAGTTCCCCCATCTGGTTTAGCAGGGGTCCAACATTGCCCTTGCTTTTCCTCTGGCTCCCCACATACCTGAAAAAGGACTTTTTGTTGTCCTTGATGCCTGAAGCTAGTTGGAGTTCAGTTGCAGCCTTGGCTTTCCTGGTTTGGTCCCTGCAGGACCGGACCAGCGCGGAGTAATCCTCCTTGGAGGTGAATCCCGTCCTCCATCCTTTGTAGGCTTTCCTTTTTAGCCACAGTAGGTCCGCTAGGTCTCTGGAGAGCCGGAGGGGCTGCTGTGCTTTCTTGCTGCCTTTCCTCCGTGTTGGAATAGATTTAGCTTGTGCACTGAGGATCGCTTCCTTGAGAAGCAACCACTCTTCTTGAACTCCCATCTCCCCGGGGTCATGGTCCCTGAGGGCCTGACCGACAAGCCTCTTGAGCTTGTCAAAGTCGGCTTTTCTGAAGTCAAGGACTTCTGTGTTGCTGACTGACTTGCCAGCTTTACGGCGGATGGTGAAGGTGATCAGCTTGTGGTCGCTGTCACCCAACTTCCCATCAATCACTAGGTCGCCGATTAGGTCATCCCCCGTAGCTAGTACCAGGTCAAGCAGCGCTTTGCCTCTCGTTGGCCCATGGATTTCTTGGGTCAGGTAGAGGTCATCCACGCACGAGAGAAAGCTTTGCACCCGCTCAGATTTAGCTGAGTGATCTTCCCACGGGTAATTGAAGTCACCCATGACAACCAAGGTCCTGGAGCAAGTGGCCTCAGTCAGTTCCCGGGCGAACTCCTGGTCAAGCTTGGGACTTTGAGTGGGAGGTCTGTAGTAGACTCCCACCGTTGTGTCCCCTGTGCCGAATTCCCCACGAATTTTTACCCAGAGGGTCTCTAGCTGTCTATGCTGGTCGCCAACATCAGCTTGCAGTGACATGTAGCTTTCCTTCACATAGAGAGCTACACCCCCGCCCCTTTTGTCAACACGATCCCTCCTGTATAGGGTATAGCCCTCTATACCCATGGTCCAGTCATGGTTGGAGTCCCACCAGGTCTCCGTTATCCCAATGACATCATATTTCTTTGCACTGAGCAGGAGGACGAGCTCGTCCTGCTTGTTGCCCAGGCTCCTGGCATTAGTGTACAGGCAGGCAAGTATGCCCTTGGGGGCTCTTGCCTTGCCCACAGATTGTGCCAGGGCTGGGGCAGGGGTGAGCTCCCTTAAGTGCCCCCTTAAGTGCCTTGGCCCGCTGGCTTTGCAAGGGCCGTTCAGCGGGCCAGCAGGGGCAGTAGTCCCCCCATCCCCCAGCGGGCTTAGTTTAAAGCCCGGTGGAGCAGGTCAGCCAGCCTGGCTGAGAAGAGCCTCCTCCCCAGAGGAGAGAGGTGGAGGCCATCTCTTCCCAGCAGCTCGCTGCCTCTCTCGCCAAAGAGCGGGCTGTGGTCATGGAAGCCAAAGCCTTCCTGATAACACCAGCGCCGCAGTCTTTGGTTCACCACGTGGATCCTCCTCTCCCTCCTCAGTCCATAGCCCGAGACTGGGAGGATCGAGGAAAACACCACCTGAGCTCCCAGACCCCTAAGCCCCGCTCCCAACTCCCTGTAGCGCCTCATGACCTGGCTGGGGGTGCTCCGAGCCGTGTCATTGGTGCCCACATGAATAAGGAGCATGGGGTAGTGGTCTGTGGGCCGGAGGAGCTGCGGGATCCTCTCCGCAATGTCTCGGATGCGGCCACCCGGGAAGCAGCAGACTTCCCGGGCTAAGGGGTCGGGGCGGCAGATTGCCCCCTCGGTGCCCCGCAGGATGGAATCTCCCACAAGAAACACCTTACGCTTTGTCTTGGGGAGAGCGGGGCCAGTAGCTGCGGTCGAGCCTGGGTTGCCTGCGGGGGCTGGCAACTGCGTGGGCTCTGCTGGGGCTGCAAGAGGTGCAAACCTGTCGCTAAGCTCCGGCGGGGCAGCGGCCTTGGTGCCGCGGGCCTTGGGGCCCTTGACCACCATGGTCCATGCCCCTGACTGGGCAGAGCGGGAGGTCCCAGAGTCCTCCTTAGTCGCGGAGGGAGACGGAGCTCTCCCCTGTGGCTCCCGGGGGAGAAGGGCCTGGCAGTAGGAGTCTATCTCCTGCTCACAGTCCCTGATGGCACGCAGTCTCTGGACTGTGGGCACGCAGTCTCTGGACTGAAGTCCATTGAAAGTCCACCAGGCCAAATGACTCCTAATCAATTCCTCCTGGATTCCAGGGTCAATCAGTCCAGGTTAGTCCTTTAAGGACCCAATCAAGTAATTGAGTAATAAAAATGAACTTAAAGCATCTTTCATTCCTGGGTTAATCAGCTCATCTTAGTCCTTTAAGGATCCTGATCAAATACTTAGATAGATAATCCAGGACAAATGAAGTCACTCCCTTCCAGGTTCCTGGGTCAATCAATTCAGATCAGCCCCTTTAAGGATGACTCTGATCATTGAACAAAATAAGAAAAACATTCCACTGGGTTCTTCTGCTGGCTCAACTCTTCAGGGTTTGGAGCTCTGAGTACTTTCTATGGGGGGAGTTGTCCCTCCAGCTGCTTTATCCAGCACCAGAGGAGGGAAGGATGATCCCAGAAAAGCACAACAGACGAGAAAAAACTCATAAAAGAACAAATGGGGACATGCCCCTGAAAACTCAAGGGCTAATACTTGGGAACTCTGCCACTTTAATTCTCACCCGGCCATCTTCAAGTCATTCATATCATGGCATGTTCAGGAGCTTGTCAGTGGTCCTTCAACCTCTGCTTAGAGGATTTTCTTTCTTCTCCCACTGCTGGCGACTGGGCACTATCAGCAGTGGAGGGTCTGGCATCTCTTCAGTCCACTGGCCAGTCCTGCCACTCTCCAGGACCAGAAATATCCGTCCATGCACTCCTTCTGCCTATCCACAGGGAGCACATGCTCAGAAATGTGGCAGTGTGCTCCCCTCTCCGGTAGGGCTTCCTGCTGCACCTGAGGTTAGTGTCCTTCATTGGGCTTTCTTGGGGCTTTCCTTTTGCCCCATTCTTTCCCCCTCACAACCATCAGGGGTACTGAAAGGAAATAATGCAGAGCTAACACTAATGCTATATACAGCTGTGTATCTGCATGCAGATACAACCACTAGAGTGAGATTACAGTGGCAAACTATTTTAAGCAGCTTAGCAAAAAATGGCAGGAGATACAAAACAATAACTGACAAATACTAAGTGCAGGGCTCACTTAGAAGAGGGGTTGCAGTTGCTGTGTTGAATAAAACCTGAACTCTAAAAATGAAGGCTCCGATGATGAGCTTTGCTTTATAACTGCAGATAGTTCACTTACCCTTTATCCAAAAATCTTTGGAGGGAGAAGGAAAGAACATGAGAGTGGGAAATAAATCTATATTTCTGAAGTTGTTCTGACTAAATATGCAACTAGATTTAGGCCTTTATCCCATTATAAGACATGAGCAACCTTCTATATTACCTTTTCAATTCTCTCCACCCCAACTCCATACACATGACATACAGAATCTGCTTTTAGAAGCCATTCATTGCGTGCACAACTCTAGGCTGAATTTTTGTCTCGGTCTCCCAAAGAATCATTGTTTCACTGTTAGATTATTTAGCTCCACTCCACCTCCATTCCTTTGTTAAATTTAGAAAAATGTTGCAACAAAGATGTTTTAACACACAAAATGGAAAACATTTTAAAGCATTTCATGTTCCTTTTTGGTTTGGCCAAACAACCAAAAGGAAGTTTACCAAATGTTTAACATCTTCATTAACAATCTGGAGTTGGGAGTCATACGTGAATTGGCAAAGTTTGAAGATGACACCAAATTATGGGGCAGGAAGTCATGCCGCAGGACAGGCTGGGGACACAGGCTGACTTAGATACACTCTCAAGGTGGGCTGACCGAAACCGGATGGCCTTCAATGTTGGGAAGTGTAAGGTGCTGCACCTTGGTAGGAGGAACCCTCAACAAAATTCCAAGCTCGGCAGCGCTATGCTCACTAGCACTATGACTGAAAGAGACTTGGGGATTGACCACAAGATGAATATGAGTCACCAATGTGATGCTGTGGCTGGCAAAGCAAACCAAACTCTGGAGTGCATCTACCGATGTATATCAAGCAAAACCCAGGATGTCATTCTCCCTCTTTACTCAGCCTTGGTGAGGCTGCAGCTGGAGTACTGCGTCCAGTTTTGGTTTCCCCACTTCAGGAGGGATGTAGAAAAGCTTGAGAGAGTCCAGAGGAGAGCCACCCATATGACCCAAGGCCTGGAGGGCACGCCATACAAGAAGAGGCTGAGGGATTTGGGACTCTTCAGTCTGGAAAACAGAAGGCCCAGGAGGGATTTGGTAGTAACCTACAATTATATAAGAGGGATACATCAGGACAGCTGTTCACCAGAGCTCCCCAAGGCATAACAAGGTCTAATGGCCATAAACTCCAGGAAGGCCGATTTAGACTAGACATAAGAAAAAAGTTATTTATGGTGTGAGTGGTAAGGTCTGGAACAGACTCCCCCCGAGAGGTCGTGCAAGCACCTACTCTGGACTCTTTTAAAAAACATCTGGATATTTTTCTTGCTGGGATCACTTCATCTCAGCTGACTTCCTGCCTATGGTGGGGGGGGCTGGACTCGATGAGCTTACGAAGTCCCTTCCATAGAACTAGTGGAATTTTGACTTGTAGATTCCTTGATTTTGTGATTTTTAACTTTTCTCCCAATTGTACTGGTAACCAACCAACTTTTCAGTTGCTCATAAGACAATTGTAAAATCTTTATCCTTATTTGTTTGTGTGATTTAACAGAACAGACTTTTTATGTACGTATAGCATCTTAATGTGGCCATGGGCAGGACATTTTTTCTGCAGATGGGGCTTAAGGGAACATAAAGTTGCATCGTGTGAGTAAAATTCTTTCTCTAGTATATTATTCCATTGACTTTAACTAGGCCAGGATTTCATTATGACTTGTTACTTGCTTTATGCTGGCTTATTTTGTTACCTCACCAAAAAGCTACCTTGAGTATAAGAAAAGCATAAAACTGATGTGACTTCTGAACAAGGACTCCTATGAAGAATTTTTTTAGGCTAATGTAAGGAGAACGGAGTAAAGGTTCTTCCCATTTCCCAGTCCTCCTTCATGATTTCCTGCTTACAAGGAGAAATATTTGAAGAGCACTCAGTCCTCATTAATGACTCTGGGGTCATAGTCTCATGTTTACCCTAATATAGAGTATATCCCTAACTATGTAAAATGTTATAATCTTTCTCTGAACTGGTTGGTTCTTTACTAAGGGAGAAGTTTTGGTTACACTTAATCATCTTTATAAGTAAGCCAGTTTTACAGTAAGGAACTATTTACAGACTGCTTGCATGCTTAAAGAATAACAGGGCAGAAGGTTTTGGACCAAATATTGCCTACTGTCAGGGACCCTCTAAAATATATATATACATGCAACTTTACCTACTGCATTAAACTGCAGCCTATGCAAGATTCCTTGATTTTGTGGCCATCTCATTTTTAGTGTGTTTAAATAAAAAGATTTTGTAAGTCAAGTCTTTTGCATTATGCCAAAACCAATAATTTTTCACCTTCGTTATACTGGTGTCCTTCAGGGATAAATATTTCAAATGTTGTAACAAATAAGTTTATTGTAATAAGGATAAATACATGGAGGATTAATATGAATAGAAACCAGTTAAGACACAACAGGATGCATCTACAAGTAACACTATGCCACTGTAGCAACGCGCTACAGCGACAAAGCATATGCAAGAGTCTACATGTAACCAGCAGCTACTTTGCTGTAATGACATGTTCCTCCGGTATAGCACACTGTTACAGCAAAATAGCTACAGCAAACTGTGCACTGCACATATAGTGCAGTGCAGGCTGTAACTATGCTGTGATTTATTACTTTCAAAAAGAAATACTAAATCACGGTGCAGCAACAACACTGCCATAGTGACATGTGTGGATGTGCCCAAAGTCAGTTATATATTTAAAAATGAACAAGTATGCAGTCACCATATTTCACAACATATGGGTTGATGTAGTGTAGAAGTCAACACCGTTTTTCTGATCCAAAAAGTTAGAAATTTCATAGATCCAGTGTATAAATCAACCTAACTGTTTGGATCAGAAATATGGGGTCGACTTATACCAGCCTCTGTGCCCATTGTGGGCCTGGCACCTGTGAGTGGGCATGTGCTGCAGTGCCACTTCCAGGGAATGGGGATAGGGATGGGAATAGGGATGGGGATGGGGCCGGGATCAGTACTCAGCTGGCATGGCCCCATTCCCTGTGAGCTGCCTGGGCCATGCCAGTTGAACGTTGACTCCAGCCATACAAACTGAGCACTAAGACCAGCTGTGCTAGCTGGGCCTGATGCTGATCACGGGGGCTGAGGCTGGACTTGGTATTTCACAGTGTCGCTCACAGCAGAAAGGGTCAGACTTGTGTCTTGGCTTGCATGGTCCCGCCCCCTGCAAGTGGCACTGCCTGGGCCATACCAGCTGAGCACTAGGCTTGGTTCTGCTTGCTGGGGACAGTCATATATGGTGTTGAATTTTAAGAGTTAAAAATTGGGCTTCAAAACTCAACTTATACCCCATGTAATATGGTACTTAGTATTTTTTATAAAGTTGGAGGAGTACACAGTCTTAGTGGATTTTCTGTTCTTCCTTCTATATGAAGAGATAATATAATAAAACTACTACTTGAGAATTATGGATCCCAGATTCATGGTCCATCTTTTCATAAAAGAACTTTTGTTTTCAATTTACAGTTGTCAGTTTACAAACTAACTGCAACAAATTGATTTCTGGGGCTTTTTTAGTTTTACAAGCCATAAACCATTTATTTAATTGATGCATAAAAATAAAGTTTTTACTGTTAACAGCAACTACCCCCTCAAAAAGACATTATATAGCAACATATGCCATTCCAATATTGTACTTCATTGGTGTTTATCATTTGCCAAGCTACAGGAAGTTATTGCTAATAATTAATCTTCTTTATGTTACCTAACTGCTAAACGATCGTTATGTTACAGAGATTTGAGCTACGCAAGGTGTTGTGGAAGAGAATTAAGGGCTTGAATTGAAAACGTACAAGCCATTCACATCAGCAATGACTGCAATCTAGCGGTTATCATATGATTGCTATTTTGGGTACCTTTCAAGTAGGCCAGATTTCATTTAGCATCTGCTGGGAACCATTCAGACACTTACTTTTTGCTTCAGTTTTCTCATGGTAAGATTTATCCAACAAATGTTCTTTGCATTTGGATTTGATACTGAACTGAGTAGACATAGCTCTGGCTGTTGGTACTCTGCTATTTCTTTTCCTGCATAATTATCATGCAACCACAATATTCACAACCTTTTTTCTGGTTTCTGTGTTTATATAACATGACTTGTCTCTAACTGTCTCCTTTCATATTTAATTTCCCTCACTCCCACCCCCCACTTCCAGCTGTTCTGCCAGGAACCCCAGGCTGACCCATTACATTTCTTTACCTTTTTAAAATCTGCCTCCTGCCCTTGGAATTCCTTACTAAAGCCAGTTTGCCAAGCCTCCAAGCCTCTCTGTTTCAAATTCACCCCAAAAGTCACTACCACTTGGATGTCAAGCCTTTCTGTGAAGGTGGGGGGACACTTTTGCATACAGTGGTTGACACAACCGTATTCTAGTTCATGAATGGGATTCCTGTGTTACTGCAGTACGAGTAGTAAGAAAAATGGTCTAAATGACAAGTTACTAGGTAATTATGTGTGTTACTACTTAATTCTGTTATTGTAATCCCTTCCCCTTTGCAGTTCTGTTTATAGCTCTGATTTGCAGGGCTAGATCCTCAGCTGGTCAAGTTCAGTCCAGCAATGCAGCTGTGCCAAATTATACCAGCAGAGTATTTGATCCTGTGAATAAAAACACCCATTACAGAGAAAGCTTGCATAGTGGCAGTCACTCATTACTATGGTAATACAAAAGCTGTTGAGCTGGCACAGCATGTTGTAAAGTTAGAACTGGTCTTAGGGAAAATGGTGCCCTGAGTGAGTTTGCATGTTGATGCGTCCCAGCCCCAGCATCCTCCGCCTCAATACCACCCTCCCCACCCCAGGCAGTGGTACTGCTGTGGGAAAGGGCATGGGACATAGTCCAGCGGGGAGGCAGAGCCACCCATGCTGCCTGGCCTGGCTTCTCCTGAGCAGCAGCTAGTGTGGGGATTGACCAGGCTGGGGAGGGGGAAGAGCACCACTGTGTGTGTCTGAGTGCAGCACCCCCTTGACCCCAGCATCCCAGACAGTCACCCACATCATGCACCCCTAAGGCTGGCTCTGGGTAGGGTTATTCATATATTGGTAATGAAGTAGGTATTTTTCTCCATTCAATACTCGTATAACCATTTAGGGTGAGCGACAGATATGACAATGAAAGAGTTTATGTTTGCCTGTACATCGAGCTATTTTTGCATTTCCTATCAGATTTTCTCTCAACCACTTGAAGATTGAATGCATGAGGGACTTGCTTCTGTTTCCTGTCATCACAGCATCCTCAGACCTGATATCCCATCAGGCTGATTTCCTTGAGGAGTAATAGACATGTCAAGAGCCCTACAGGAAGCAGTCACTTATCTCTGTTCATACCCCTGTTGACTATCTTTGTGGTTGAATAGGGATAGTTTCGCAGAGTTCCAGTTAACCAATCTGTACCCAAAAGTCACCAGATGAGTGTCAGCACTAACACTTGCTCCCTGCTCAGTCGCTCAGATTTTGACAGTCTCTTAACTTTGAATTTGTTTACCTTAATTCACCCATCTGTTATTTCTTAACTTTGTTAACTTTCATTTGAACCAGACATCCACAAATTCCTTGCCATTCAGCTGATTGTTCTTAACTGATATATCCAACTGCAAGTTCCTAGCCATTTAGTTAATTTCTTCTAATTAAGCCATCTGTGACTCCTAGCCATGTTAGTGATGTCTTTCCTAGCTAGGTGTCTGTTGTTCCAGCCATTTTAATCATATCCAGTTGCCCCAGCCATCTCTGTATAAGGGTATTGCTGCCTTGTTACAGTATAAGTGATAGTTTCATTTGATAGTACTCTGATTACACCTCTCTGGGATTGTGATGCCATCCCATTGCTTAAATATGCTACACACTCCTCAAACTAACATAAGGACTCAAGCCTCTTTGCTCAAATACTAAGGTCATTTTTTTAAACCTAGAAATTGCTGACTGTTGCTTGCTGGTTCTCCACCATTTTTTACTTTTTTACCCTCTGAGGGTAAAATAAAGGTTTCTTTCCTCCTTCTTCCTCCCTTCCCCACTTCCTATTCAAATACTGATGAACTTCTTACACTGAAGGGTTGGAGGTAGGGATTCAATTTGATTATATATTAGGGAAACAGCTAGCATGCTGGAGTTGACAGTACAATCCAAACTAGAAAGGAAGCAGCAATTTACTGAGTAGATTTGGTCTTGAAACACTCAGTGAACTATTTCTCCATAAACTTTGCATTGTCCAAAAGATCAGGAACATTTAGACTAAGATCCTCAGAAGATATTTAGGCACCTCAGTCCACTTTTCAGTCACCCCAATCCTAATCAGCTTAATCATATAGGTATTCCCTAAATTTCCACTGCTAAGCATGATGCTGCCACAAAGCCAATGAGCTACTGAGAATTCTAGTGCAGGCCAAATCAAAGCCTAAAATGGGATTCTTATTTAGACAGCAGACTGACATTTTGTAGCACAGCCTGATCTCATGGGTGTCCCCTTCATAACGCAAAAGGTAGCCACACACACCAAGGAATTATACCAGCAGAGTATTTCATCCTGTGAATGAAAACACCATCAAAAGGTGCATCAGTGTGTGCATGTGTTTTCACCCAGGTACAAAGGCATTCATCAGAGTAGTTTAAATTCCTCTTCAGATTAGGCAGAACAGATTGTTTGAACCCAGGTCTTCCCTCTAGGCCAGCAGTTCTCAACCTTTTTAGACTTGATGTACCACTCCATAACGTTTATAAATTTAGCAGCAGCCCATTTTAAAAAAAAAACAACAACTAATTTATTTATTACAAGTCTTATTTCCTTGCAGAAGGGGTGGGCAATAGGGATGGGAGAGCAGCCACACAGAGAGACCCTAGGCCTGCTGTTATCTATTTAATTCCTCCCACCTGAAGCCTGAACTTGCCTGTATCTCTTTATCTTTTCACCACTTGCATATCTCTTTGCACTTCCTATAGTACCCTTCAAAGGATCTTGCAGGAGGCCCCATCGCCCTAGCTGACAATCACAGCTCTAGGCTATTAGCTATTCCGGTCTTTCTCTGTTTTTCATGAATAGACACATGACTGGGAAAGAGTTCATGCTTCAGACTCCCAAACAGAAGGAGATACTGAAGTTTAGAAATAGGAGTTTATTGTCACCTATATGTCCCAAATTAGTTACTTAAGCTCTTCCCTTTTCCCTGTGATTTTCTTGTCTAGTTAACTTACATAGCTGCCTTCTCAGGTTGGTTTCCAAGGATCTCTTGATTACACTCTTAACTCTCTCCATACATTGTATAGGAAGCCCAGGTACTTAACCAGGGCCTCAGGATTTCTTTATGCAAGGGACTGCCTAAGATTCAAGCACTACAATATCTAAATATCTAGTCAATGATTCTCAACTTATTTATTTAAGTACCTAATAAATCAATTTCAAGGCATTTTGTGCCCAAATTTCTCATCTGTAAAATGGGGATAATAATCTTCCCTCACAGGGTTATTGTAAGGATAAATTAAGGATTGTGAAGCATTAGATACTATAGTGATAAGAACCATACAGATCAATAATTCTCAACCTTTTCAGAACCGAGGACCTCTTAGAAAATCCTACCTCTTAATTTTCACTATATTTTTTTACTATGGAAAAAATAATGGAACAATTTCTCTTGCAAAAACTCAAAAAAGAGCACAATAGATCAGTACATTTTTTAAACTATGAATTCCTATTTGCAATCTCTGGGTTTATCTTGTGAATCAAATTTGCGTACCCAGCAATGCCTTTGAAAGGATCTCAAGGCACCCCAGAGCGAGAATCACCAATATAGGTGATGGATCCAATGCAGGAACAATTTGATGGTTAAGGACACAGACAGATGAACATGTACTGAAGTTTAGTTGAGATCTATTGTACCACTGTTGCAAGTTATAACAGGATTAGGGTCAGGAGTGAACCAGCATGCAGGTAGCTCACGTAGTGAGCAGCTATTGCCATGTCTTGCAGCTAGGCTTCTAAACAGCAAGCTGCTAGCCTAATATAAATGCACACAAGTGAAACCGGAACAGATTTAACTTACCACTGGAGAATGCAATGTAAATCTCAACTGGTGTAATTTTCCACAAGACCGGAAAATGTTACCCAGGGTTTAGGAGTCATTTATCCAATATCTATATTCCCCTACACCAGTGTAACCCCAGTTGCCCAGATATAAACATCTTGTTTGTGCAGGCCCTAATTTAATTTGCTTTATTCTTCACCGATAGATGGCTGTTGCTGGAAGTCAGTGTCCACAGGAACACCATAGGCTTCTCTTTTTAGGTCTCACTTGCCATATTTTTGTCTCTTACTTCTGGAGTGGATCTTCAGTCAACAGGGCAGTTTTAGTCCTAAAAAGTGATCCTGCAAGTTGGGAATGTTCAGCACCCTCTTTCATTAATGCACTCAATAGCTCATGTGTAGACTCTTAAATTCTTCTTGTAGCCACCCAAAGCTTCATGGCAATTTATAGAAGATTCAGTCACTTAGATCAGAAGTCCCAGTCTCTTCCAGCTCTTGGGCAGCTCACAAGCACATCTCACGCTGAGTGAAGCGTGGGAGAGCTAGCCAGGCCAACCTTGTTCTCCTGAGTTCCACACTGTAGCCCTGAATAGTTATGGTGTTGTCTATCATGTTTTACTTTGACCATACAACAGCACCAAACAACTTTGCTTCCTGTCTCTTAGCATGAGGGACCACATGCATTGCCAGTCACTGGGCATTCACCAGATATCTTGCATCATATGTCAGTCTTCACAGCTGAAGTACCTCACTGCAGACTCTGCTGCTCCTATTTTCTCCACAGTGCTCTGCAGCTATGTCATTCTCTGCTCTGGGAGCCACTTTAGTCTTCTGGGTCAGAAAGCCCAAGGGTGATTTGATTCAGTCTTTGCAGGTTAGTATAGGCTGTGTAGATTGAACTAAGCAAGTGAACAGACATTCATTTTGATTCCAGAAATGTAGCCACATGCCTGCAATGGCCCAGGCCAGAAGCCAGGGTGCACTAGAGCATGTCTCCTTGCTTGGCTGGAGCAGACAAATCTGATTCAGAGATGGGGCTACTGCCCCACCCACTCCAGCTGCCACAACCAGGGGAAAAAAGCTCTGACTCATCACATGCTGCCGGGTGTGAAGGCAATCCCCACCGCCCTTCACTGCCCCATGCACTGGGCTTTTCTTTAAAAGGCTGGGAGCTGGGGCAGGCAGGGCAGCCATGGGGAGGGACTGGGGGAGTTGATGGGAGCTGGGGGCTGGCAGGGGTCCCCCCCATGGTCCCTGCTGCAGCCACCAGGGACTGTCCAAATCATCAAAGCTCTCTGAATCATTTCCAAAGCTTCAGAGATCTTCAAATTGATTTGGACCTTTTAATTAGTCCTGTGATTTGATTCAGATTTGGAGATTTGGCCACCGAATAGGGTCGAACTCCTCCAAATTGAATTACCACCCAAAGCTTCGCACAGCCCTACTTGGTAGCTGTAGATAACTGAATTGTCAGACCAATTGCTAAGTGACCTGCTGCTTCCTGGATCTTCTTATAGAGACCAAAGGGCTAGACAGACTTGTCAGGACTTTAAAGGAGCCTTTAAAGGAGTTCATTTAGATATGCACTACATAAGCCTTTAGTTGGGGCATTCTCAGCCTCCAAACAGCCAAGACTGCCTCCTTCTGTAGCTATTCCCCACTTTAAACTGTAGTAGGAGAAATACAATAGGGAGTAAAAAAAGAAGCCAGCCCCCTCCCTCCACCTCTTTCCTCACCCATCTAACCCATAGAGCCAAATAGTCAAAGCAGAGAAGCAAAGCCTTGAGGTGAATCTGAGCCCCACAAAAGGACTCAGGAATATATTTATTTTCTCAATCTAGGGGATATTCAAATATTGTATTTGAAGCAACTTGTTCACTATGTGTGTTTAGTTAATAGGGGAATCATTGGGGAATACAGCAAATGCTATTTTTAGGAACTGTGTTTAATTTTTTTTTTTTCATAGTAACAGATGCTCTTCTCCCTTGCAAATAAAGGATTTACATTCTGTTTTATTTAAACTCTTTTTAAGGAATATGCATAAGCACATGGCTCACCTGAAGTACGTGAATAGGCCCAATGGCTTTGCCAGAACTACTCATGGGCTTAAATTACTCAGGTAACAGTCTTACCTGTTTTCCTGGAATAGACCCTTAGATAGTCTGAGAAATAACAGAAATATAATGTGGCTTCAACTTAGCCAAAAACATGCTGTAAATCCAAACATGGGTCATTATATTCTTCTCCATTTATTTACCAAACCCTCTACTCTCCAGACTTTATACCATTCAGCTGTGCTGCCATGAAAAAATAATGGGCCTGATTCTCTTCTCACATACACTAGTGTAACTGAGGAGTAGCTCCACTGTAGGCATAACTGGCATGAGTGAGAAAAATGAATTGTACCCAATCTGCTTTTATTCTTGTCAAAGAACATAGCTGTTTGCAAAAATCAAAGGTAATCTGTGTTTACTGCTCCGAGCGGGAGCAACATGCTCTATTTAACAGCTGCTGGCCAGTGCTTACTGCTCTAGGCAGTACATGTGCTGGCTGAATTGTTGCCCTTTCATTTCCACTTCAGTCTTTTCTTCCATGGACTCCATCCTGCAATGTATGAGCACCTGTTGAGAGGTGCTAAGTGCTCCCAGTACTGGTACCTTGAAGGAGGAGTCTTCAATAGCACTCTGCCCTTTCCAAGTTTCAAACATTTTCCTACTTTGTACTCCTATGCCCCCTAACATGGAATTATGTCTCAGTAGATCAGTGCTGTTTTCACCTCATTGAAACTGTTGAAATAATCATTGCCAGACATTTCCTCCTGCAAGACATTAAGGTAAGTAAGGATATCATAACTTTGAAAGCAAAATTTTAAACACCATAAATTTAGATTCATTTTGCCACACAGACGAGGTAGAGAAACTTACTGTATATTCAGAGCAAAAGAGTAAAAAATATAGAAAGGAAATTCAAATACTATTTATTTATCTTGGATGGCAAGTTTTTAATTCCTCCACTTTTATTGTGAAGGAAAAGGAAGGAAAGGGAAGGATTTTTTTTCCTACTAAGAATAAAAGAAACCCAAATTCAGTTTTAAAAAGTGGATTAAAATGGATTTTTGCACTGTTTCCTTTTAGTTAGTTTTGATATAAAAAGTCTACACGAAGTATTGAAAGAAAACAAAAAAAACTGTATTCTGCAAAACATTTTTTGAAAATTATTTTTATTATTCAATCAACCCTAGCAAATAGCATTTTTTCAAGCTTATGCAGCTATTGACCAGGGAATAAGACACAATTATATTTCATTAATAGGTATTCATCTTTTACTGTTGTATCAGCCCCCATTAAAGTCAAGGAAAAGCTACTGCATGCAGAGCTTAAATGCTTTCAGATGAGTGCAGCTAAAGTTCATGCCTAAAAGAAATATGTCAGAATCCCTTAAAGATATGACTTTCTTTTTACTCTTTAGGAATATATTTTCACCCAAGGCTCACAATGAATGGCTGCATGGAGAATCTCAGTCAAGGATTCCATTATAGTTGGGACACTAACTTACAAGTATAAAAGATTGGTGTGTATATACCCACACAGTATGCACAGTATGTAGATAGACAGTTAATAGGGCTTTGCTTCAGGTCCTTTTTTTATACAAAGGAAATCTTGCAAATGAGAAACGATTTCTTTAATTGTAGATGCCACCTTCATAAACCATAGATTAAAATAAGAAGTGCTAAAACCTGAAACTAAGGTAGAGGTTTATCAGAACCCTTGTATACAAAATTAAATTTGAGCATTGTAAGCAAAACCCTTGGGAGCAGTATTCAATCATTCCTCTTAGGAACTGATGTTGATGCCCAATGTAGCTGAGCCCAACATAACATTATTTAGATAAGCACTAAAACTATACTTCTAACAAGTATGTGAATGTATTTCTAGTTATAATTAAGAGCAGTAAACCAGGGACTTTTTCATGTATGGAAAATAACCCATTCTGATAATAGTTGTCAGTCTTATCATTTACATCACATATATATTTCTGGTTCATGTGTTAGCCTCTAGGTTGGGTCCTTCAGTGATATTCAAAATGCTTACTGAAGCAAAAACATTTGCCTTATACATTTTAGGTTTCTGGTGCTTAGGTCACTTGTGTTAACTGATATTATTTCCTTATTTTTTAAGTAATTTGTGTGCCATTTCAAATCAGCAACATGCATCGCATTGGGTAGAAAACTTTTCAATATTTGCTGGCATATAATAGTAAACACAACATTAGATAACAACCTTGTTAAATCCTTGTGGTTAACATTTCCCCTTAACAGTACTGCAAAGCTGCTAAGGTCACAGGAATTGTGTTGTTAAAACAGTAAAACGGGGAGTGATTGCTGCTAAAGGCAGTTAACCTAACAAAGTTTCTTTGGAAATATATGGAAAAAAACCTAGAATCCAAAAGAGAAGTAATCTTTTGAAGATACTTTATGGTAGATATTATGCTCTGAAGAGTTTGGCAGCCTGTGGGATCCCACACCATCTCTCATTTTTTTCCTTTTGTTAGTTTGTCAAATAAAAATCTTGCCAAGTCTCAACATTTCATCCCTGCCCTGAATTATTCTTCACTGCAACCTGTTAAATGCAATTAAAAAAAGCATTTTTTCTATGAGGCAGAAAGATTAAAACTCCCTTTTTAATCATTTGAACTGACCTACATGACATGAGGCATTTTTATATATTCCTGTTCTGCATGCTGTGTGCCAATGCTCAACTTTTCTTGATAGAAAAATAGGGAAATATATACTACAAGATAAAAGTAAAAAAAAAAATCCTAGAAAAAAACTTCACAAGAAATCCAGTGGATTGCCAAGTCAAACCTTTCCCAAGCCCCACCTCCACCTCCATCCCCAGGTATGCATGCACACTCTTTAGACTTTCATTGGGTCAGGTATATAAGTAAGTAATTAAAGTGTACAGATACACACAAACAACAATGCTTTCTTTTAGTACAGGGTTGGCAAAAGAAGTACTTAAATAACATATCAGATGTATGTAATGAATTTAAAATATACTTGGTAAAGCAGGAACTAGCCAAAGCTACTAAACAACTCCCTGAAAGACAATAGCATAACTTGGCACATAGCACATCCATTCTCCAATGCAACAATAAGAATGAAGAGAGAATAAACGAAGGACTTTCTGAAAATATTTGTCTGAATTTGTAATAAATTCTGTTCTGCATGTTTGCATTCCTATAGTGTTCTTTTTCACATGCATTGGCATGTTGTACTTTGCTGGGAAATTTTCACAAACTGAATTTCAAAATTAAGGATATGTATGAATTGAATTCAAAATGTGAAAGTTTGTCAACCTTTTACCCAGTGAGATGGGCACTTACTTGGGAGGAGAGAAGACCCCCAAATTCCTGGTGCCTGCCCACTACTCCAATTCCTAATTATCTAAGACTACTGGAAAGTGCATCACTTAAACTGAAATAATGGCATTCTAAGCAATGGCATTATGTTGGATTATGCTATGAAAACAGAGGACAGGATTTGGCGCAATGGAGTTACATTATTTATCACAAAAAATTAGTATGCCCACTCCACCATTCTTTGCAAGATGCATACATAGTGAAAAGTGTCACAAGAGAAATGTGATTTTAAGAGAGGTTTGACAGTGAAGAGTATAGGCTGGAGTCTCATAAGGCAGGGTGAGGTAGTGACAGAGAGAATGCTGAATATTGAACATATGTGGTTTTATCTTTCTGTAAGAATATACAAAATAAATACAGTTTGCTACGAAAAAACCACCAGGCATCAATTTCCTCTCTTCAAACATGGCATACACTCTTTTTTTGTTATGGTGTCTGGGTAATATCTTCCAACAAGCATTTCCTGCATAAAGTAGTACTGTAATTAAGATTACCAGAAGACAGTTTTGCAAGTAGTACTGTATGGACATATATTCCAGTCTCAATAGGAGTGAGTTCCAAGTAGGTGAAGCATCACATGAAGGAGCCTGTTCCCTGCTCTCAGTCCTGTTTTTCCATTTTTATCGAAAGACTAATACAGAATACATAAATATCATTCAGAGGTGGGAAAAGGAGCCAGAAACCAGCATTCTCTCCCTGGGTAGTACCTGGATTCTTGGGCTATAAAGTTATGCCCTCTCTTGTTTGTTTTAGTCCCAAGAATCTTTCCCTCTTGGTTGCCCAGTGGAACAATTTTAAATAGGAGGGGAATAGAGAGTACTCTCAGTTATGTCTGTCCCATAACCTGAAGATTAAGGCGCTCTGCAGGGATTTAGATGGCGTTCAAAACTTCTGAGGTTAACAGGTACTATGCTGTGGGCAGGTGTTCTAACCCACAGGCTGTTTGAAGAGTTAGAACTTTAAACCGAAGTTGAGTTGTTTTGGATGCAGTCAGATGTCTCAGGTAGACATGACTCTGTCTGGGTTCTGCGTTCTACATAAAGGCCTGTATCTTATTCTGTCAGTTGCCAGTAGAGTTGTGACCAGACGGGGGAATTTTAGCACAGGTTGAACTCCCCATTGAAAGAACGAAGAACAACATATCTCTTGGGCAACAGAAGGCCAGTCTTTGGAGATACCTAAAAGTTGAGCATTGACAAAACAGGCAGAGCCCTGGGATGCTGCAGAATGAAAGAGTACACCTCCAGAGGTGGTCTTGCTCCCCATTTAACGAACAGGAAAATTACTTCTTTGTACTGGCAAATGGAATGCCTGTGTCTGGTCATAGTAGTTCAACAAGTGGAGGGTGGACTGGAGATGTCACAGAAGAAAAGGAGAATTTGGCATTAGGCTGTTGCCTAAAATCTGTTATTGCTTTTAGCATTTTCAGTTCATCTGATTGTACAATAATAGTTTTCCATGAGAACCTACAAAGAGTTTCATTAATGGATTAGGAACATTGAAAAAAAATGTTAGGGTCCTAAGTTTTAACCAACTTCCTTCCCTGTTTCTCAGTTTTTAAGCCTTTTTTTCTCCTCAGAAGTCAACAAATCATGTTGTTTTAGAAAATACATGATTTATCTTTATACCTTACTTGTCTTGTTATTTGGCTGTGAAAAATATAATCACAGTAGTATTTCCTTCTAAGAAATCTTTTATAGACTCCTTAAGATCTTGTTTCCATTTTGTACCATAATACTGAAGGTTTGTATGAATACAGTGTTTCTATTTTTCTTTCTGTTGTGCTAGTCCTGAATACTGTAGTGAAATAGAATTAAAGGAATGGAAGAAACAGTTTTAAAAAAGGCTATGAAATTGTATTCATTTCTTTGTAATGAAAATTGACATAAAAAAGAGTGTTTCTACTCACTTTTAACAGTTATTCTAGTTATTTTCCCAGTGGGAAATATACTCATGTACATATTTTATAAAGAGGTTATTCACTTAAATGTCTCAGTTATGCACCACATGGGGCAGGAATGCTTTGCTGCTTTAAATTCTGAATTGTTCAAATGAGGACCAATGCTAATTACATAGTAATTGTTTAGGTGATGTCAACCTCCCCTTTTCTGAAGAATTTATTACTCAAGTATCATTTTCTTACATTTCCAGAAGTGAATTGGCCCTGATGCATTTCTTTTTAATCTTTCCTCCAGATGTTAAAAGAGGGTCTGTTTATGTTAATACATTTGTCCCATTTTCACATTCCTATTGACTTGAAATCCTGTCTATGGGCTAGATCTAATACTCCTTGAAGTCAACAAAAAGACTCCTATTAACTTCAATGTCATTGGGTCAAGTATTATATCTGTTTCAAATTTGTGGAGCTGAATATAATTGGAGATGAAATTTTGGCCTGATCTCTAGAGCTTTTAATTACTGTAGCTGAAACAGAAGTTTGACACACTGCTGCTCAAGTATATTGTTAGTGATTATACTGATAGCTATTTCATTAAAGAGAGGAGACTATAGACTATTATATATACATCACATGAAATTTGTAGAGTTAAGTTAGTGTTTTTAACTTTTATTTTGTATGTATTTATATACTGGTTATTTTGGTTTGGTATATGTAGTTACCAGGGAGATTTTTTATTGCAGTCTCTAAGGTTCAGATTCAATGAAAAACTTACGCAGTATTTAAACATCCTGAACCCTGAAAACCCTTGCTCAGCTATCACCTAACCCTGGAGACACCTAAACCTCAGAAGTGACACAATTTGCATACTTAAAGTTCCCTAGGCACCTGTAATTTTTACTGTACTGTATATGCAGGTATGCCTCAGTGGACACATCTACATGTTCATTAATGCACTGTAGTTACTGCATATTTCGTTTAGTACATGTTTAATAAAGTACTAACTAAATGCGCAGTAACTACAATTATTGCACAGTAGCATTGGTGCACGGTTTTTAGTGATGCTTACTGCCTAATAGTACTAGACAGTAGCGTATTAGCAAAAGTTTTGCCCGGCACACTACTGCACAGTGTTATTAAGCTACTGCACTTTAAGTTTCTCATGTAGACATGTCCAGTGTTGGGTAAGTAGTTCAACATTTACCTTAAAACCAAAGCTTATACCTGAACAGTAGAGCTGTGTGAAATGTTGACAGGTGTTTTGTTTCAAAGTTGTTTCAATGCATTTTGAGCATGAAACAGAGAAATTAAAATGAAACAAAAGGCTTCAAAACAGCTTTGAAATGAAACGAGGGAACTAGAAACATTTTGAGTTTCGAAGCCGAGCTTGCTTGCAGCTAAACAGAAACTAAGGAGAGGGAGGGGGAAGAGGGGGGAAGGACTGCTCTGATATTGACATCTAGCTCCCTGTTTGATTCCCCAGCTCTCTGATTACTTCCCCTAGCTCTTTGATCATTTCTCCAGCTCTTCCCGGAGTGGTGCGGGCCCCCGATCTGCATGCAGGGTTTCAGCAGGCTGCTGCTGCAGACTACTTGCCCCAGAATGGTCCCAGACTAGTGGCCTGTGCTGAAACCCTGAACCCGGATTGGGGGCTCATGCACCCCCGGGAAGAGCTGGAGGAAGCAGCCACTTCAGTGAGCTGGGGAATCAGAGAGCTGGGGAATCAAACCAGGAGCTGGAGGAATGTTCAGGTCCTTGAATATTCTCTCAGTTTCCTGTTGGATTCCCCAGCTCTCCAGTCTTTACCCCAGCTCTCTGATTGCTTCCCCCAGCTCTTCCCAGGGGACCCAGGACCCTGCATAATGTAGGATGACAGCAGGTTGCTGCCGCCAGCTGGTGATGGTGGTGGCTCTGGGCTATTTCCCCAGCCAGCAGCAGCAGCCTGCTGAAACTCTGTGAAGAGATCTGGGGACCCATGCCCCCTGGGAGGGCTGAAGGACTGTACTAGACTCCTCCTGGGGGGAGGGGTAGGCCCCTAGATCTGCACGCAGGATGACAGTAGGCTGCCGCTGCCAGCTAAGACTAGTGCTTGGTGCAGCCTGTGCTGAGTGCTGGGAAGACTGGTGCATGTCATCCCATGCACAGATCTGGGGGCCAGCACCAGCACTGGGTTGCTTCTGGCTCTCAGCATGGGCTACACTGGACAGACATGGGTTCTGGTGCTGGCCCCAGCCAGCAGTGGCAGCATGCTGTCATCCTGTATGCAGATCCAAGGGCTTGTACCCACCAGGTGGGTACAAGATCCGGGGGCTTGTACCTGCCAGCACAGCCCCACAGCCCTTACGGGCTGCCTGGTGGGGCCAGATCTGTGTGTGGGATGACAACAGGTTGCTGCTGCTGGCCAGTGGCAGCACTAGACTTCCTGGTGTTCAGCAGTCAGCAGCAGCAGTCTGCTTCATCCAGCACACAGATCTGGGGGCCCATTCCCCTGGGAAGACTCTGACACATCCCTGCAGCCATCCTAGGAGGTGCAGGATCCCAGATCTGCACACAGGATCACAGCAGGGTGTCTCTGCTGGTTAGTGATACAAGTTTTGCTTTGAAAAGTTTGAGGTGCAGTTTCCCAGAAACCCTGTACCTATCTCCTCGAAACTTGTCAGGCTTCATGCCCTCATATGGAGCTACCTTCCCTGCAAATTTCGTCCACATCAGACAATAAATGACAAAGTTATAGGCATTTTCATGATTCCTCATTATAGCCTATGGGCGAAACATTGAAACATGTTGAAACAAAGAAACAGTTTCAATTAAATGAAACTGTAACAGGGGCTTTACCATTACTTGGATAGCCTTGGTGGTGGGAAACCACAGGGAGCACACTACACAGGTGAAGCGACTTCGCGCCCCTAGGGAAAATCAGGGTAATTAAACCTGCCACCACCTACATAAGCCCAGCTGCTAGGGAACATACTTTGCCCTTGGGCACTGGAGGAGGAGGAGGAAATGATGAGATAGAGGAAGAGGAGGAGGCACGAGACTCCAAAGGGAGCAGGGGACCACTGATGGGAATAGTCATGATCCGCCAGTAAGGAGTGGGGGTACTGCCCCAAGGCCCGTAGACAGGACGAACAACTAAGGGAAGATCCAGGGGACCCCACAGACCTGAGTCAGAAGAGTAACACTGAGGCAGAGGACCCCAGGACAGTACATGGAGGGGAGAACCTTGCAAAGCCATTCGCCCCACCAGGCAGCCAGGGCCTGCGGTGGGTACGGAGGGATCACAGCAGAGATGCCTCTCCACTAGAGTGCTGATTGAGACAGCCAGGACACTCCCCACCCCCTGTCAATGAGGTAATTGATGGTGAGAACACTGTGCAAGTCAAAATTGACTAGAGCAGCCAGGAGACTCACCGGCTTGGGTGTTAATTAGAACAGCAGTACCACTCCCTCTGCTAATGAGGCAATTAGCAGAGAGGAAAAAACAATGTAACACTGATACCAATAAAGTTAGAACTGGGAAGTTAACCATCTTGGTGGTCTGTGGTGTGTGTTCACCCTCAGGGATAAACAGTGAATATCTTTTCTTTTCAATCAAAGTCATGGCAGGCAGGATCTGAGGGGGAACCAGGTAGGACATGGCCACCCTTCTACAGAAAGGAAATAGTGCTTCAAAATAGCAAAACGAAATACTATCCCCCAGTAATGATCCTTCCGCAGGTTCACCTACGGAAACCTTGTTACGACTTTTACTTCCTCTAGATAGTCAAGTTCAGAAACGACCTCATACCGACTTCAGGGCGCCTGCCGGCTCGAAATTTTTCTAAGTCCCCCCCGTGGCCGCCCGCCCGTAACAATGAAACAGCAGTCAAAACAAAATGGTGCGGTTTCACACAGCCCTACTGAACAGTGTGCTCTGGGTAGTGGTGGTGAATGGGACAGGAGCAGTGGTCAGCAGAGGTGTATCAAGGCATTAACAAAGGATTAACATAGAAGACGCCACTTTAATGTATGTTGAGTGGTGATTTAAAAGCTAAAATTCTGTACAAAGAAAAGGTCAGAGCCCCTTGACAGTAGCAGCTTTCCCTGAGAGTGCATTTCTGGCAAAGTTCTGTCTCCTTCTCTGCTCTCTTCACCCATCTCTTGGCTAGCAGATACTTGGCTGTCAGAGTCACTGCATGAAAAATGCAAGGTGGGAGGACTTGAGGGTGAGGAGCCTTTTAGCTACATGCTAGTGCCCTTCTTTAGGTAGCAGCCAAGGCTTGTGCCCCTACCTGTTGTTACATTACTAATAAATAAAATCCAGGTGCTCCTCTGCCTAAGACCACTGATGAATTATAACCAACAAGTGGTCCCAGGATGAAAGGACTGAGTTCCTCACAGAAAGCAGGGGGAGGTATGATGTCCTTGGTTAATACCATAGTAATTACAGAACTCAACCTGACTATGTGGAAATAAAGTGCTTAATTTCCATATCTCCCTTAGGGCTTCAAATACAGATCTCTCACAACCTAGAAGTATGCCCTAACCACCCAGGTATAAAGTATGCTTGATGGGGAGCATACTCTCCACCTCTTATGGTGAAACTTTTTTGCTCATTAGAAAAGTATTCAAGTTCATTTAGCAAGGGTGCAAAACCAAAAAGCAGATTGACTCTGTAGCCTAGTGCTTAGCAATATTGCCCTGTGGGGTCAGACCAACTCTCAAGATCTCAATATTGCATGGTTAGACAGGAGGGTGTGACACAATTGCACATATACAAACACACAAATCAATTAGGTGCATACACACACACACTACCAGCTCAGGCACATACACATCCAAACCAGCCTAGGCACATGCATACCTATCACCAATTCAAGCACATACACTATATACCCCCAAAGTTAGACCCAGATCACTAATTCTTATATCATGCACACAATGACATATATATAAATATATACACATATATACACACACACATGCACTCACCAGTTCACACACATACAACTCACCTACACATACACACAGGTAAGTTCCTAACTTGGATGGTAGAGTGTGTATGTGTGCGCTTGGGGTACCTGGGATACTTGGGGGAAGGTTAAGGTGAGAGAGAGAGTTAAAGTATAGGGAGTGAAAGTTGCCAGAACCAGGATTAGAACCAGTAGATCACAGAGAAGCTGGCTGAGGAATTGGGGCTTGGGTTTACTTAAGGTAGACTGGGGCTGGAAACTGAGGCAGACATCTGAGATATTGGGTGGGGGGGTGCAGATAAGTGGTGGCATGGAGGAGACAGCCAGGAAAGAAACTGAGGCAGAAACCTGGTTGCTCAGGGGAAAAGGAAAAGGCAGTGGGGATAAGAGAGTGACAAAGAAACAGGGGGTTCAGAGGCAGAGAGGAGCTCAGGACAGGTGTTGGAGGTGGTAGTGAGCCAGAAGCAGGAGAGGGAAAAACAACACAGAAGTTAGAGGGGCGAGGAGCAGAGACTGGAGCAGGGTCAAACCATAGTAAAGCAAAACACAACTTAGGGGTTCAAATAACAGTTTTATTACACAGACAACACACTACACAGCCCCATGAAGTTATTGGTTCACACACACAAACATACACACACACAAAAGCACTCACAATGGCAGCAGGAGAAAGAGACTCAGTGGAAGGGTTGGAGTTCAGGTAGGGAAGAGAAGCAGAGTCCAAGTCCTTGGTTGAAGTTGGGGGAGGGTGATAGCTGCCTATCCAGGCTGGAAAGGGGTCCTTGTCCAGTAGCTGTTGTCCAGAGATGGTTGCCGGCAGGGCCTCTGGGTGGGTAGGTGGTGTGGCATAGTGCTGGTCCAGATGGAGAGGGCATCCCACTGGGTCTGTCTTCATTGCCCCTTTTTATAGGGCCAGACCTTGCATGACCCTAGTGACAGGAGGCATGGCCAGGCAAGGGTCAGCCCCTGATGTACTGAGCATGTGTGCTCCATGCAGGGATGTGCAGTTTTGGGTGTCTGTAATGGTGGGGTACAGTGGTAGTGTTACTGGTTCTGCAGGGTCTTTTGTCTTTCAAATGCTGGGTTCTTGTCTCTGTTCCTGGGTGAGGTCCATGGTTCCTGGATGAATCAATGCGAGGTGGTGGCCTAGTCATTACAGGCCATTCAGTAGAGGCCTGCTACCATTGTAGCTCAATCATTCCCAATCACTCTCATTCATCCAGGAACCAATTTACATGGGAAGGGTACGTGACTCATACAATTGTGACACTGGGGATTCCTGGGCAGAGGACACAAGATGGAGACTTGACATACAAAATGGAAACTTGATATGACTTTGGTTCACTTACAAACACAGGCTTAAACCATACAATATCCACCTAAAACAATAAAAATCAATATGAGCATGATAATAATACAATATACAACAGTAAGACCCAATACAATACTTAATAATAATACGATATAAAACAGTGACTATCCAAAAACCAAAAACTTGCTACCAAAATAAAAATGTTAAAGCTTATCCTAAGTCTGAGCTTGTTTATGCTTGTCTAGGGAATAGAGAGGGAGAGAAAGAAAAGCCAGAAATAATTGGGACAGGGAAGGGAATGTATGTCTATATATCTATATCTCTCTATATATAGATATAGATAGACATATATATATATAGATATTTATATATATGTGTGTGTGTCTGTGTGTGCATGTGTTTATATTTATGTATAAAAAGGAAAAACTGGGAGTTTTGCTACAGCAATACTCCCTGGAAGGGGGAGTTCTAGGTTCTAGTTTTGCAGAACACTTTCCATTATGTAATGTCTATTTAATGTAAAATATCAAAACAGTCCTGGCAACAGGTACTGGAAACCAGGAGTCCCTGCTCCTTCCTTTCCCTCTTGCTTAACTGAATCTTGAAATATTTTTTGCAGAAGTCATTAAGTCTCCTCAGGCAGAAGAGGAAATTAAATTTAGGTCTGGGGAAGTGCTTTAACTACCAGGGTATTATACAGAAGGGGACATCACAATGACTTCCTTCTCCTGTAATGGATTTTTACAAGAGTGAGCCCTAGTCAGGTCATGGAAACAAAAGGTGTAGATGCTTCTCTTCAGGAGACGATTGCCTCCCTTCCAGTCTGTGGATTATAAACTGAGTGATGAATGACTTCACTGAATGTCTGAGTGGGGGTGGGATTCAAGACTCAGTCTGTCCTCAGTATTTCCTACTGGACAGCTTTAGGCATGTGTGCACTGAACAAGCTGACTTTAGATGGCTCCCTGCTTGGTATGCTAGATGGTGCGGCTTTTTGAGGCACTAACGCTTTCCACACTTCACTTGGGGCCTGGATTCCCCTCTGAAGACAAAGTACCTCACAGTTAGACACTGTGGTCTGTTTACATGAGGCGCTTACTGTGCAGTAGCTTAATAACACTGTGCAGTAGCATGCTATTCAAGAACAGCACTAATATACTACTGTGCAATCTTATTGGGCTACTGTGCAGTAAGCTGTGCACAAAAAAAAAACATGCACCAGCGCTACTGCATAGAAACTGTAATTACTGTGCATTTAGTTAGTACTTAATTAAGGAAGTACTAAACTAAGTGTGCAGTAACTACTGCACATTAATAAACATGTAGTCAGGCCCTATAATATTGAAATTTCAGACGCCAAAGTCCTTTCTTGTATCTAGTGCTAAATTATTTGACTCTAGTAATGGCCCCCCACAGTTTTTGGTAACCAGAACTGCCTTTTTTTTTTTTTTTTTTGGTGCATTACCCAGTTTAAACATAATTCAGTAGATTGACATAATCTATTTTTGAAAATATAATGCCTAATAGCACCTGGATATGATTTCAAAATATATTAATCATCCCAAATAATGGATCCCTTTTCAATACAGGGACAGACTAAAGCCAGCCTTTTGGATTCACATCCCTCAATGTTTCTGTTTTTTCAAAATCAGGTTTCCCCATCTCTACTTTCATTAGTTCTCAGTAAATGTTCACCTCATTTCTCTGGTTGTGCTTTGGTTTCATGTAGGCCTCCTTCTTAATACATCACTTTCTACCCTGCTATTCCACTTAAATCTATGATTGTCTTGTCTAGATGAGTTGTAGCAGCAAATAATCCTTGTCCAGGTTATTATTTATTGATTAGGACTTGCTATTTCTTCTTTACGTGGAAAAATAATCCTTTCTGGCAACTACTGCCCTTGCTCCTATTTTGTAAGTCTATTCTGTCTCCAGATGAAGAACGCTTATTTTAATAACAAATGTTTTCTAACTCCGTCTTGATTTCCCTGTACATACATGGTAGCATAAGCTATTGGTTACTAATTAAAACACTATTATTCCCTTGTGTGTGCATAGTTTTCTGTTATAACTCTTATAACTCTTTTTAATAGTATGTTTTCCTGTGGTGAACTGTTACTTGCCCTTACTTTAACACATTCCCTTTTAAACTAATCTGTCTGTCTATAAAACTAATCTAGGGATTTTGTCTTGTCAAGATAGCAATCATTTTCTCATATCAATTAGAATAAATTGCAGGAGAGTTAAGAAATGTATTAATTATGACTGCAAGCACTTCATTAGAAAATAAATAAGCTATAGCATGTAAGAATCAAAACTTCCCCTGATAAGATACTGTTTAAAACTGTGCAAAGGTCAGACCAGTGGCCTAGAAGTAGTGTTCTCTAGTGCTTTATGGGAGACCTGTTTTTGATTCTTCTGTCTTACTTTTCTGATTTGCAGGAATTGAACTTCAGTTAACCACATAACTTCAATTATAGCCTCAGAAGGAAGTTCACAATCTCATCCGCCTCATATGAAAAGATGCCAATAGCAGCATGATTCTTTCCTGGGCATCCGTACATCAGGGAAACAGGGAACTTTCAGCAGAGAGAAACAATGTGTGTACATGTGCATGAGTGAGCACTTGCAGATGCATAGAGGAGTTTAATAAAGAAAACAACCAACATCAGTTGAAGTCTTACATATTAGCTCCATGGTGGTTTCCTGCTATGCCTTCCACTAACCCTATGTCCACAGGAAAAGCATGTTTACTGTTTTCTTTTCTGATATTTAAATCTGGTTTTATTTAGTTAAACCAGCTTTACCAATTATGGAAAGATCATTTCTTTCTGCAACCAATAATGCTAAGAGTAAACAAATACCCTTGTATTTTACACTCACCCGAAAGTTATCCTAATATGAACAGGTTTTCCTCTAAAATTATCACAGTATGGAGAAGCAATTTCACATTATCTGAGACTATGAACCATTCTGAGAATTATTATCAATGCTGAGTTTTTAACATATTGTTATAAACACTGGGGAGGAGAGGTTCAGCAGCTTGTTTTGTTTTGTTTTTTGTTTTTAAGTGATTATGTTTGCAAAGGGAGTCTGGTATCTCATTGTTCTCAGACCACTTGGACAACTCATTTGCTGACATCTCTCTTTGCCATTGTTCATGTGGACATAAAATGTACACACTCACCTGAGCTCTAGCACTTTCTGAGGAAAGGAAAGGGTTGCTGTCCCTGATAGGATTTCTCTACTGATGTTGTCATGGTCATAGTGCCTTTTTTCATTTTTCTTGCCTTTACGTGGCATATATGTAGAGAAACGCTTCTTAAAATATATGATGCTTCCCACAGTCAGCTCAAAGATGAGTGTGATTTAACCTTACTTTTCAGATGTAGCCTTAATATGTTTGTTCAATGCTACAATATTAAACAATATCCCCCTATATGTTTCCAAGGTTTTGATCAGTGCTGGTATTAGCTTGTATTAGGCCCTACCAGGATCAGCCACACTCCCTGGATTCCCGCCCCCCTCCGCAGACCTTTCCTTGGCTGCCTTGCCCCGGGACAGTGGGAGAAGATGGTGGGAGAGTGGCTGGGTGTGCTAGTGGCCAAAGAAGGCAGTGGGGAGCAGACTCCTCTAGCTCAGTGATGTTACTTTAGCAGCATCTCTGCAGCAACTGCTGTATCTGTTCTCAGGGCCTAATCTTACACCCAGGCTGCCCAGCCCTCCACCAATCTGGCAGCCTCCTGCATAACATGTGACCACCTGATTGTGTCTGCTTCCACCTGCTAGCTGGTCTGCAGTTTGATTAAGCACTTAAAGGTCTGGTGAGCCAGGGCAGGCTTCTACCCAGAATCTCAGGAGGGGTGGGATAGAGAGATGCATTGGTGGGGATGGGAGTGTGAGGCTGGAAGGGGGAATGGATAGTGAAATAGGAGGTAGAGAGGCAGCGAGTGGGAGGCTGGGTGATGAAGTTAAGGAAGCCACTAAAAGATAAAATAAAGCAAGTCTTATGTTTTAATAATTTGGGATGGGATTGGGTAGCCCCAGCTCCCAAAGACACTGCCTCTGCTCAGGAGGGAAGCCACATCTTATAGGGAACCTGATCTGGACCTCTACCTTGCTCCTTCCTCCACCAGTCCAAGCCTTCTTCCCTGGACTGGTCTGTGCCCCTGCAAACCACGTGGCTAGGTCACACTCCTGGGAGTGGGAGAAGGTTTAGTGCCATTATCATTTCCTGGACATCAGAGTTCAGGGGGTGGAAAGTTTGTCCACACAGAATGGAGGGGGTGGGGGAGGAGAGGATACTGCATCTTCAGATGCTGGAGAACTGAAACATGGGTGGCTTATCTCTAGGGACTGGCTACACATTCACTGAACAGGTGCTAGGTAACACAGACCAGAGATAAATCTGATGTGGAGTAGCATAACTTTAAGCCATCTCAAGGAGGCTTAAAATTAGTTTACACATCTTAATGTATGGACAATCCAGAAGTTAATTGCTCCCTAAGCTGCCTAAAATTAATGTGTAATAAGGCCCTTAGGCATAAAAAAAGTAAGATGTGTCTATTAGTAATAGTAGCACCTAGCCTTAATGGGTACTTGTACATGTGACAAAAAATTGCGCATTTTTGCAAGTTCACACTTTACATGTATGAGGGTTTGGGGTTTTTTTGCAAATTAAATGAGTTTGCTACATTGCAAACTAAACCACAGCCCCATGTAGTTTAGTTTGCAACATAGCTACTTGTAACCTTTAATCTGACAGTTCGTCTCCCATAGGAGAGGCAGGCTGAAAGCAGAAGTGGTGCGGGGCCTGATCTTTTTTTTTTTTCCTTGTGGATCCTGCCCACCTCTCCCACAGCCAGGGCATGAGCTGCTGGTGGGCCAAGCAGCCCCTGAGCTGCAGGGGCCCCAGTCCTCCCCTCCATGGCGGCGGCGTCCACTGGGGATGCCCAGGTAAGCTGCTAGTGGGCCAGGGGCTGCCCCAGCTCAAAGGCACCTGATCCAACGCTTTCCCAAGCCTGCCCATGTTTCCAGTGGACCAGGCAGTGTCCCCATGACCTACTTTGGCCACCAGCATACCCAGCCCACCCTTTCACCACCTTTCCCGGCAGCCCATTTCTGGGTGGTCCCAGATGGCCTCACAGCAGCAGGGACAGTGCACAGGTTTCTGCTCCCTGGACAGACTTGAGAAACAGTTGGATCTGGCAGATGCTGCCTCCGATCTGGGGCACTGTCAATAGGAGGGACAAACTGTGGCCCCCCACAGCTCAGGAACTGCTGGCAGCTCACAACCCCCCCCACTCACTGGAGGCAGGTAAAAAAGAGGATTAGGTCCTTTCTGCTTTTCTTTTTTTTTCCTGGCGGAGCCTGCCTACATGAGTTACTTGTGGGCTGAGTGGCCGCTGAGCTGTGGTGGGCCATGGTCCTTCCCCTCGTGGCATCAATGCCCCTTGTGGCCACCCAGGTAGGATGCTAGTAGTTTAGATGCTGCTCCAACTTGGAGGCAGCACTCACCAGATCCAACTCTTCCCTGAGCCCATCCAGGGAGCAATACCCCCTGCACTGTCCCTATCACCTTTCTGCCACCTGGGACTACCCGAGAAGGGCTGCCTTGCCTCTGGGGCAGTGGGAGAAGATGTTGCGGGGGGGCTGACTGGGTGTGCTGGTGGCCAAAGAAGGTAGTGGGGATGGTGCACAGTGTGCTGGAAGCCCAGGTGGTCTCAGGGAAGCAGTGAATCAGGCATTTCCAAGCTGAGACAGCCCATGACCCACCAGCAGCCCACCCAGGTGGCCTTAGGGGATGCTGCCACTGAAGAGGGAAGGGCTGGGGCTCCCCACAGTTCAGGGGCTGCTCAACCCACTGGCAGCTTGAGCCCTGGCCGTGGGAGAGATGGACAGGCTTTGCAGAAAAAAAAAATCAGGACCCTTGCCCCAGCAGTGGTGGAAGCCCCAACATTGAAATAGTGGGTTTTTAAGAGTCACATTTAAAAACCCATCATTTCAGTTTAGGAGACTAAACCTCTATCATGTGTCATGAAACAATATACAAGAACAGAAGTCTATGAAATACAATTTCTGCATGGAAGTTTAAACATTTAAAATGAACATTCTACAATGTGAAGATTTTCAGAATATTCCATATAAAATTCTTAAAACAAAAAATTAGAATAAAAATAGAGTTTCAAAATGTCAACACTTGCTCCTAAATGAACATTCTTAGTTTTGACCAAATTTATTCAATAGGACAAATTTGTTATTTGTATAAACTGATGTTGGTGGAGGTGATAGAAATTAATCTGGCCTGTCAAGTGTGAAGAGTTTCTTGGTAATCTGCTCCATCCCTTTATCCTGAATCAGGAGAAAGCCATGGCATTGTGAGAAAAAGAGAAAAAGTGGCAGGTTTTGGAACAGGGAAAACCAAGATAAAACTGAGCATTTTTCTTGCATGAAAAAAAAAATCAATCAATCAATCTAGGATTTTAAATATTGCATTGCAAAAAAATAGTAGAAATAACGTGAACCATGAAAAAGCCAGAATTACCAACCATTACTTCAAAATACCTCCCACTACAAAAGAAAAGGCTGATGTAACTCAGATACCACCAGGCAGTTATAGCTGAAACTTTTAGTGACCACTGTGATAGTTTAGAGAAATTTTTGTTTGAAGCTGTAATGTTTTGGAATACATTATACAACTTTCACAATTTCATAGCAAAGGAAATATGCAAGAATCATGGATTTCCAGCCAAAATACAACAAATATCAGTGTGAATATACAGCTAATGTGAAAGGAGATCTCATGGTCAGGCTTCTTTTCGTTGGCCGTAAGTTAAAAAGCTGCTTTCAGAAAATGCTTTCAGATATTACATGAATTAATTTTATTTTTCATTCATGCACTGGATCACGGCATTCAGATAACCAGAGAATTCTTTTTGTAGGCTTAATAGAGTTCTAATGATTTGAACTCTGATAAAGCAGGATTTCTTCCTTTATTAGCTGTTGTACATTTTTTCCTATAGAAATGTTTTTCAACCTGCCTGGGTATTCAGTGATTGAATATCTGACTTCTGCAAAGAAGAGATGTAGCATTTCTTCCTATCAAGGTAACACTTGCATGTAGAATATAAATGAGGTGAAGGCTATGTCAAAAGAGTTTACACTGGCAGCTAGTACAAGAGAAACAGCATTTTGCTACTGATGTGAATACTAAGATGTAATATTGTTTTATTTTGAGTAGTAAGTACTGAAAGCAAATTCTAAGCCCTTAGCATGCCTGCCTTACTCAAGTAAAGTTTCCAGCATAACAGATGATGTTCTAAACATTGTTCATTTTTTTAAAGGCAGTAGAGTTATAACTGTCTTTATTCTGAAGCTGTTCATTATATAGTTATACCAAACTGGTATATAACTGGTTCAACTGGTGTTTCCTTAATGAATCAAACATTTAGTCAGGAACATAAAAAGTGGGTTTAGTCACAGCACTGACCTTATCATTTTCATTCATTAGATTTTAATTGGCCCAGCTTTTATCCTTGATTCATGAATTGGAGTAAATGAAACACATACAAGAAAGCATGAACTATTCTCGATATATGTATGATCTCTGATTGTATACTAGTTTTATAATTGGATACCTGCTTTGTTTGTAAAACTGTGACGAATTTGTTTTCTGTTATTTCTAGGCACCAGTGAAGTCCAGCAGCAGGAGCAGGACCTGCTCCAGGGCTCAGTTCCCCATGCCTGCTGCCAGCGGTGGAGGTCTGGCTTGAGATATCATAGTAAGCATTAGTGCGCAACTGCTGCTCAGCATACATTTTAACTTTTGGTAACGCTTACTGTGATCTGAATAAAACACATGCTGTCCCATGTGATAAGGCCCTTAGACTGAGATGTGGGATGATTCACTGCTTTTTGTTATAATTATATGTGAAACTTTTGCTAATAAAATAGCTCCATGCCTAAATTCTCGACATGTGAAAAAAGGAGGTGGATCATTCACTTCATTCACTTCCCCATGTTTCCCCTGTTAGGACTGTATACAATTAGAGAAGGAGAGGAACAGTCTCTGAAATATCCATGTGCAATTAAAGAACAATAAGCTCATAAACTTGGTTGCAGCCTAAAGATACTACTGTGATAATAAGTCATAATACTAAAACATCACTATCCCAGGGAAGTTTTGCCTACGTAAAACTGGTGGGGTGCTATGTTTCCAGAGCTTTAATGAAAATGTACAATATTCTAAAGAAAAGAAATCTGGGCACTGAAGTGGTTGTGCAGCTACACAAGAAGGAATTCTCTCTGGTATTTAGTGGAACTTTCCGGGAGATTTAAAAACAATACTTTTTCTAAGAAGACATGCTTGACATCTTATATAATTGACAACCTTTCAGTCACTGTTTTGAAAGATAAAAAAAAAAATTTAAATCTGTCCCCCATGTCATCTTTAGCTGTTTTTTCCCCCATTCGAAATATTATTGCAAAATCTCTCACCCTCTCTCTTTTTTTATTTGTTAAATATTGCCGACATAGGTGTCATAAATTGACTAAATGTCCCTGGTCTGGTCTGAACCTTGCAGCTAAGCAGTCTTGGAGATGGCTAGCACGTCTATGGAATACCACTGTGGAATCTCAAGTGCCTTGGAAACGCGTTATAGAGAGCTCCTCATGAATTATCTTGGGGACTGACTTAAGTTGTCCTGCACCTTGGAGAGGTATATAAAATTCTACCATTCTGATTCTGTAGATCTCTATACCAACTTTATTCTGTTGTAAATAACTGCATACTATTCAGGGAGATGGAGAAATAGGCTCAGGATTTAAGCCATTCTTGTCCCTAGGGCTTCTACCAACCAGATAACAAGAGAAGCTATTGGAGGGATAGCACTGAAGAAAGTTTCAGGCACAGACAGAATCACAACAGATGTGAGGGAAAAGGACTAGTCCTTGGGTGCTCCCCAGAAGCCACCACGTCTTGTGTCAAAAGGCTACCTTCTTCATTCTTACGATCTTGTATGTAGTATCAACTCATATGCATAAAAACAAGCAACCTTCTTTTTAAAGTTGTTTCATTTTAGTCAGCTAATGTACATGCACTCATATTTACATCTACAAAGGTCTTACTTCATTAATCTTTTCCTGACGTTTCCAGTTTGATATATAATATCATAGAAGGCTGGTGACATTTTCTTTTGCTTTGGAGGAGAAAGGTTGTTTTCCTGAGCTCCCAGTCACTACAGAAGCAGATGACAGTCAAATATATCTTCAGCCTGTGCCTGTAGGATCTCCTCTGAATTGTTCTTCTTTCCACATTAAAAGCATGAACCTTATGTGAATCACAGAAGGATTAGATACTCCCCCAAACATACCCTTTTGTATAAACAACAGGTAGTACAGGACCCTGGTTTGTTAAATTTAAGTGTGCACTCAGTGTTTGTCAGACTTTAACAAACGGCTTTTATTATAAAATATTTATTTAACCTTCTTATGCAAGTGCCACAGACCTAGCTGAATTCCCACATGGATGTTCATCAACTCCCTTTAACTGGGTATCACCCTGTCGGCCCTGTGCTCTTTAAGCTTCATTTGATCAAAATGACATGCAGCACTGGCTCTCTCCTCAGTCTTCTTGAATGCAGTCTCTTTCTCTTGCCTCTTAATAGAAATGAGACCTTATGTGCATCTATATGACACACTTTACTGTGAATTAGACAAATCTAATGCACAATAAAGCATCACCTTCTACATATGTGCAGCAATTACTGTGCAGTGTATTAGTCTAATGTGCCATTGTCTAGTAGTTGTAGATACAGATACTAGAAAAATGGCATTTTAATGCACTGTACACGTGTAGACATGTAGGCAACAGGGAACCACAGGGGACAGGGAGAGCTGTCCTGGCTTGGTGGGATGCTACCTGCCAGTCACATAGAGACTGGGATGGGTCCTCATCTCCACATGGCTTGGAGGCAGCTGCTCGCTCAGCCAAGACAGTTCTTTTCACACCCTGCCCCGCCTCTGGTTGAGGCCAGCCTGATCTTCCTTCGGCTGGGACAGAGCTGCCTGCCAAGCTGGGACAGCTCCCCCACACCCTTTGGAGCTTAGGTCTAAGCCCTTGGGTCCCTGTCAGCCTGAAGCTGGCACCCAGGGGAGCCTGTAGCTCTCCCTGGCTGCTGGAGGGTGGGAGGGGGTGCAGAGCAAGGCAGAAGCAGCTCTTGGACTGGGCTGCTTCTGTCAAGCTCAATTTGCTCCTGAAGGGTGCACATGTGTAGATGTGTCTGGAGGAGCACTTGAATGAGCCTGCATGTGTAGACACATCCCTTGTGTCCCAATTACCTTAGAACCCCTAGAGCCCCGCAGACACGTCAGTAACTTAAACACACCCTTTCACTCATCTACACCCTTGTGCAAACTTGGGATTTACACTTCATTTTTCCAGAGACATATGGTGCTTGAAGCAAACATGCACAACAGACTTTGATTTTTGGAATCTTTACAATCATTTGTTAGATAGCGAGCCCAAGAAACATACAGATTTAGAGAAAATAAATATCCCTGAACATTTCTTTGTTTCCATTTCCTTACCTGTCCAGAGTGCACTGAGGACTTAAGTCAGAGTCCTCTAGAATGTAAATGTTCCCCTCCTGTAGGTCATGGCTTCTTTTGCAAATCATGAAGTATGATGATTTTCACCCAGATTCATGCCTCAGCTTCAGGCCTCTTATTATTCCTATCAGTTCCTTCCTTCTTTTTCGTACTTCTGCAGTTCCTTACTTCCACACTCCTGCTCAAGCATCTTTTTCCAAAATGGCCACTCAAAATCTTTATTACAAATTCCACTTCCCTTTATTAGGTGATCCATGATCCCTTTCATCAAGTAATCAAAGTGCTCCATCAGTTTATTTATTGCTAGTTAGCACCTATCTGGGGTTCAGACTTCAAAAACCTGGTTTTCCCTAGATCTTGTCTATAAATAGAGCACCATCCTCACCTTCTCCTACTAGTTTTGTGTCTCTTGGGATTTCAGTGGACAAAGCAGGAAAGTTTACATGCAAAATGGAGTTTTTAGCCTGACATAGGTACATATAGCTGTTCCCAATATCAAATAGAATTCATAAACCAAATTTTTGTAATAACTAGGAAACAAATCCAGCTTTCCTTACTGGAACTAGTCACCTAAAGAAAAAAAAACAGGATTCACTCCTATCAGTTTCTCAGTTAAATTATTATCAGAATTGGTAAGCTGAGGGCTTAATCCTATAGGTCTTCACATATATAATGCTTATTTCTGAAAGGAAGCCAGCTGCTTACTTCTCTGAGTAATGGTTTGCAATACTTAGCCTTGATTTTTATGGATCAAGTCATGCAAATCTTATCAGTATGCAAGATAATTATTTGTACAAGTTAAAAATAATGTATTTAATTCTAAGGACTTAATATATAGTCCTTAGTGTTTAATCATAAATTAAATAATATATATAATTACCCAGTACCCAAAATAATAATACATTACCCAATATAGTACCCAGTTAATGATCAAACAAACCCTGATAACAGTGAGGGCTATATGTACAAACTCAGCAGAATATCATAGCACGTAATGCTTCTATGTTCTACCATAATAAAAATTAACATCTAATCTAATTATATTGGTATGATTTTTTTGGGGGGAGGGCGGGTTCAGAATGTGGCAAACCAGTCCACTCACTATTGGAGGCATATAATACTGTACTCTAAAGTTTATTAAAAGAAAATGGCATTACAGTTTGAAAAAAGTACAAGGACTTTCTTCTTTAGTATAATGATAAGATATTTTAGTATGTTTAAATTTTCTTTGCTGCCTACAAGCCCAGGAAACCTTTGATTATATTTACCACTGCAATTTAGATAGTGATTGCCTTCAATATTCTCCAGCTATGTCTGTTTCTGGATATGAGGGGCTCTTGATAATGTAAAGTTCTGAATCTTTATGGGTTTCAGAACTCAAATTTCATACAGATTTCAAGGTTGTCTCTTTAGAAAAGGGAGGAAGATATATTACTCTTATAAATACTGAATTTAAAAAATGTCCCTGTGGCTTTGGAGGTGCCTATACATGAGCAGGGTGGGTGCTCCAATGTGCTGCAATTACAGCACGTCAGAACAGTCTCAATTAATCGAGCCTGTTGGTGCGCGGTAATTACCGCACTCCAGCAGTCTCCAGTGTCTTGTGTATCAGCATTCCTGCACTTCAAAATGTGGCAGGGTGTTTTATCTGAAGTTCATTTAGATAAAGCACCCCACCACAATTTTGAAGCATGGGGACACTGAAACACAAGATGCCCTGGGTGCTTTAATTAGAGTGGCTCTTGGAACCTCCCTAATTAAAGTGCTCCCCACTCCCCACCCGCCTCCTGGAGCACTTGTATAAATGCCCCAGCATACCAAAATAATACTTTGTATTTTCCATCAGGAATACCCATGGTTAGATGTCAATGGCTGCATCTACATGAGACATGTTACTGCACATTAGCGTGGTTTATTGCACAGTAGGCACACACATCTACTTGTGTGTGTGCTTACTGCCCAGTAAAAATCCTTAATCCTGCTTAGTGGGATTACTTAATGCACAGTAACATGTGTGTAGACATGACACAGAAACAAGTATGCTCCTGGGTCAGCCCTACCACCAGGGAGCTGGGGGCTCTAGGCTGGGAGCCTCTGCTGCCAAAGAGCTAGGTTGCCTCACTGTCAGCCCCTGTCTCAGGCTTTAAAAGCTTGCAGACATTTTCTGCCTAGGGGCATGCAAACAGGGTGCCTGAGGGCTCTGTGTGTCCCCCTGGGCAGGCCACAGGCTAGCCTCACCAGCCTGCCTGCACCCCAGCACCTCTTCCTGCCTCTGTACTTCCACATGGCTGCCTGGACCACCCCAGGACCACCACAGGGTGATGCAGGGTGCCACAGGCTGCTCCAGCCTCTGGCCAGGCCTGTCATCTCCCAGAGCCAGCTGTAGGGAGCTTCTGACCAGCAGTGCCAGCTCCCGCAGCCTGTAGCACAGCCCTAGCAGCCTGCCCAGGGGCTGCCGGTGCCATGGGACATTGCCTCTGCTCCACAGCTGACTGTCCCATGCTGTGTCCCTGTGCTGGGCACTGGAGGCAGCTGTCCAGGCCTGGCAACTTAGGGACAGCCACTGGAGTCCAGAGAGCTGGTACAGGACCCACAATGGCCTTGTCACCATCTGCAGCCATGCCCATGCCCATGCCTTCCACCCAGGGCCATAACTAAACCAAGGATGAGACTGGCAACCTGCTGGCAATGTGGGATAAGGCAGAAGTGCAGTGCCAGTTTGAGCAGGGCAGCTGCTCCAACTTACCCATATATGACGCACTGTCAGGGTGGATGCAGAAGTGTGGGCACAACTGATGTGTGCAGCAGTGCCACATAAAAGTCAAGGCCTGTGGGCACCGTGGGTCACCATGAATGACCAGAATCATTGGTCTGGCCATGCCCACAAGAGTATGCCCTTTATACAGCAACTGACAGCCATTTTTGCACCTCAGGACCAGGCTGCAATTGTTCTGTATACAGCAGCATGGGTGGCCTGCCCAAGTCCCTGCCCCAGCCTGGCACCTCTGATAACACATCACCGGGGAGGATGCCTTGAGTTCCCAGTGACCTGGCCCAACAAGCTCCCCTCTCTAGTTTCCACCAGCATCTCAGGGAGCCCTGGCCAGCTCCTGCCTCACCAGCTCTGCAGCCCCACATCCAGCCACAAGGCACAGCCAGCCATGACACCATCGGTCTCCAGCACTGCCAGCTCCTCTCTGGCTGGAGGTCCCTTGGCCAGGTGCCTGCACAACATGCCCCACAATCCTAGAACACCAGCCAGAGCCACACGCTGTCACCAACAAGCAGGACCACATTGAGCCACCAGCCACACCAGCCCCAGCCATGTGGTAAGCCCTGCATTGTGGGGAGGGCCCTCACCACCCCAGCTCTAGCCCCACCCCTGTCCCCAGCTCCAGTCCCAGTCCTTGCCCTCCCTTTCTGCTTGGCTCAGCTGCATTCCCTGGCCCTGGGTTCTCCTCACAGCACATAGAAAGGTGGGACACAATGCAGAACTTTATTGAACAGCCCAGACCCCTGCAACTAGATGGCCATGGGCCTCACACACTGAGAAATGTGTTGATACTGACAGTGATGTCCTTCTCAGCAGCAGGGTACAAGGACATGTAGCACAGCCACAGGTAGCCCTTCATGCAGCGACAGATGTTGCAGGGCAGCTTGGGCTTGCTGTCATAGTTCATGGTCCTGTATCAGATGCATAGGTGAGCCTGGGGCACCATGAGGAACAGCAGTAGCTGGGCTTAGAGGGTCAGGCACCATGCAAACACCTCATCATGCACTTCCTGGGGCATGCACAGCAGGGGCACGCTCAGGGCACAGTGCTGGTGCAGTGGGGGGCTGGTCCCAGGACACCTTCCTGGAGAAGCCTCCAGCAGGCAGGGTGGAGATATGGGCCACTCCTTGTCCCAGTTGTCTTGAAACCCATGCTTCCTGAGCCCAGGTGCCATGAGCTGGGCAGCAACACAGCAGAGTGGTTGACTTGCAAGAGGAGACAGAGGGGAGCCAATGGGATCTGGAGCTGTGGCATTACGTGCTGCCAGGGGAGCTTGGCCTGTCTTGCCCATGGTTTCTTATCTCTGAAATATTGCAAACTCTTACAAAAAGCTTCTGTCTCACGGTTCTGCAGGTCCTGCAGCTAAATGCAGGGTCTCCACAGCCCACAGCTGGGGTGCTGCAGAGATACCAGCTATGCCAGAGGCACATGTGGACCACACTGTGCTTTTGCAGCAGTTCGTGGCAGCATCAGAGAAGCACGCAGAGGACTCATGGGCCAGGTGGGTGGAGGACGTTTTCTGTGAGGATGTGTGGGACTGGTGTGAGGTAGCATGGGACCAAGTAGACAGGGAGTTCTGGGAAGAGCTTCTGGCCCTGGAGTGCAAGAAGCTGGCCTTTCTCAGGGAGCAGAACACCATCCTGGGCTGGGCAGTAGTTATAAAGCTCAATTCTTGAATGAGTCCCTTCCTCACTTATCACATATGAAGTGTTTACCTAAGAGTCCTAAATGTGGTACAGAGTTCTTCCTGAGGTTTCTTCTTTCTGCTGAAGGTTGGGCTCGTTCCTTGAAAGCCTTCATTCCATGTATAATAGACGGTTTCCAAGCCATTGTATCTTCAGCAATCTTCTCCCAGTTATTTAACTTAATATTCGCTGTTTCATTTCTGTCTTGCAAACATCTTTGAAACAGATCAGGACAATTGTGTGTTCTCCTTCCTGTAAAGAAGTCTCCATACAACAGATCTTTGGGTATACAAACATCATCTGTTCTCCAAGCTAATATCTCCATGCTATTGAATATATATGACCAAGCTATTGAATGTATACGACCAAGCTATCAGAATTGACACTGACCAAGAAAAGAATGGATGCTTGGAATGTTGGCATGTTCCAAGACCTCAGTGTGGGCGGCTTTGTCCCACCACAACATTTCTGAAATGTAGAGAAGGCAACATAAGTGGAAGCTGTTGACACACTTTTCTTGAGAACAGCATGTGGTCCAGGATTCACTGCCATAGAAAAGGGTGTTGATGACAAAAAAAAATGACATACTTTGACTTTGGTCTTAACAGTAAGTTTGTTGTTGTTCTACACTCACTTTCTGAGCATGAAAAAGGTTTAATTATATAGATTTGTGTTGAGCATTTTCTGGGTGATACTGGGTCAGGAAAGAGTTGAAGTCACCCTTCTTGTAAAAATGGGTAGAGGTACAAATGAAGAAGGAATTTCAATCTTTATTACTTTAAACTTTTTTTTTAAAGTTTTTTTGAAGGGTTTTTTTTGTGGGAGGGAAGGGAGGAGGAAGGATGGGGGGAAGGAGGGGCATGAATTCTCTAATATTTTGGTTTTATGTCCAAAATAAAATTTTTCCATTCAGGATATACAGTTTCCTGTTTGCAATCTCAATTGGGATGAGAAGGAGCTGGTGAGTTAGAAAAACTAGCAAAAAAACAATGAAGTTTTCCATCAAAACCCATTTAGTATCAAGATAAATCTCATTATTATTGACATGCTCCTACAAAAAGTAGCTAAATCATCATGTTCTGATGGAAAGCACATTTTCTTTAAAAAATCCTATTGGGTCTTTGGATGATGTGGGATTTTTTGCTTTTCTTTTTCTCGTTGCTTTCTCCCTCTCCTTAAACCTTCTCTGAAGCATTTAGTGAATTCATGTAAAGATGGTACTAACATTCCATGATAATTACTGAGAAGATATCCCATTTTCTCACATAACACATGCCACCAAAGAAGACATGCATCATGTTTCCAAGGGCGGAGTGTAGAAGAAAAAGATTCTTCCAGAGATATGGCTCACAGTGTCACAGAGGAAGTCGTCCTGGAAACATCAAGTATCTAGGAAGTACGGTATCTCAGGGGACAATTTTAGTGAGGCAGCAGGAACTTTCTCATATGGAAGAATGACAAGGCTAGATCCCACACCCTTGCAAGGGCAGTAGCAAGATTGTTACTTTTTTATTGTAAATAGTTCTTTGTATAAATTCATGCAGATAAATAATAAAGTGTTGTTTCCAGACTACAAACTTCTTCAAGATACCACAGGCTGCATGCAGCAGCTCACTTGGTCTGAACCAAATCAATTGCTGCTTTGGACCAAGCTACAGGGCTCAGTCAATAGCTACTGCAAATTCCTTAGCTGTAGTTAACATTGTACTCACCTATTCTGCTTGCTGGACCAGAAAGAGCTGGAAGCCATTTTGGCAATCGTTAAAGCACAGCATCCATGACTATTCCTCCATGCCTCTATTCCGGCAATGAAAAATCAGCTACCCTGCTTAAGACGCACCCCAATTTTGAAGGACTGATTTCAGGAGTCTAGTATGTAAGCTAATATGGTAGTCATGTGTTATTATGGAAAGTATTTTTGTCAGTTCTGCTGGCAGTTTATTTGCAGTATTAGTAAATTCATATGGGATTTAAACTTACCTCAGTCATAACCACTTTGCTAGGAGAGAATGAGTCTAGGATCTGTAGTGAGAAGTGGGTTGAAAAAAGATGCAAAAAGTTTAAAGTAATAACTACAGATTTTGAAGCATCCTTTGTACTTCATCAATTCATGGCCTAATCTGTATCTCCTAGGGGTCTCTTTACGGAAAAAAGTTGAGATCAGTTAACATACAGATGACAGGACCTGAGCTGGTATAATTCAAGGAAGCCAATGGTGCTGCCTCTATCTGCATCAACTCTGGATCTGTCTGATAGACATTAACTAGAAACATTTTCCTTCCATTGAAAATATTATAACATTTTAAGAGTACTTTTAGTAAGGTGCTCTCTCCACTAAAGGTATTTAATGTATCCTTATTCCCTTCTAATTATTACAATAACATGCAATCAGGCTGGTAGATTATTAGACTGGTAGATTATTAGACTGACTACTATCTCCAGCTGCTTGTCTCTTGCCAAGGGGTAAGCAAAATGACTGATTTTTCTCTGGATCTTGACATAGGCCCTAGAGGTATTTACTTGATAAATGGGGTGACATTGTATCTTTAGTGTGGTAAGAGAAAAAAAATCTGTATTTCCCATAAACAGTGTGATGAAAGAGTAAGGTCACAGGAAACATTACAGCCAAATGGATTTTGGCTTTAATGATTGCTGTTGCTGGAAATTTTACTTTCAAATAGGTATACATACAAGAACACTGGCTGTACCTGTATAACTCCAACTTGCTTCTAAATATTTTTGTTAAGTAATTTACTGTAATTGTATTCATAACACAGTGTTGAAAGATGCAAGGGGTGAGAAGCTCAAAGAAAAAAAATAAAAGATTGAAGTAGATACAAATGGAGTTTACAAAAAGGATTCTCAAGTTGAATAATTTAATAGTTCTTTCACTGTACATTTTAAGGTAAATCCCCAGTAGCCTGTATTTTTTTGGTAGACACAAGGAGGAAATAAGTATTTAATGGGCTGAAAGGGAAGAAAAACTGTAATAGAGGATGCTAGAACAGAAACAATGTTATATGTAGGAGAACTTAAAATAAAGCATTCTTTTCTGTTATTTATAGTTTTAGTGTACGCAGAGTTCATTGTCATTTTTAAGAAAGCTTGCCAGATGAAAAAAATAAACATTTCTAGTCCATTTTTTAGCCTGAGTCTCAGCAATCTCTTTGTGATATTTCTTTCTTTCTTCTCCATTTTTTCTACATCTATTTTCATTAACTACTGGTCAGTTTTTATTGGTTTACTTTATTTTCAACAGTACTTCTTATTGTTAGTCTTCTGTTTCCTGCTGTTTTTGATTCACTTTTCACATTGATAAATCACATTTATTCTGGAAACATGAGACATATGCCAAGAGCTTCTACTGCACAGAGAAAGAAATCTATTTTTATAGCCTGCTATCCTTCATGGTTCCTCCTTGTATCTTTACCCAATAAGCCAAGAAAAGATGGCATTAAAATGTGGTTCATTTAGAACTGTATACCTGAATTAAAAACAGAATCTTGTGACTGAGAATATGAATCCTCCAATAAAAGATGATTGGATGCATTTTATTTTAAAATGTCAGAGGTAACATTATTACCCCTTTAAAATATTTCCCATTATCATTATTTCCATTATACAAATGAGGAAATTGAAGCACAGAGAGGGGAAGTAGTTTTCCCCAAGTGATCCAGCAGAACGGTGACAGAAGCTAGGAATAAAAGTGAAATACCTTGAGCGCTAGTCTGGTGTTCTATCCACACCGTAACCTAGCTTTAATCATGTCATATACAGGTAAATACACAGAGGGATTGTGTACGGTAATTTTGTAGTCCCTCTGAGTCAGTGTGGTTTTCATCATGGTACCAGATGGCCTCTTGAAGCATAATGAATCTGGAAGAATGAGCACCAGCCATGATTGCCATGATAGTATAAAAGATTATAGCAGATGCACCTCTTGTACTGCTCTCTAGACATAAGAAAAGACACTCAGTATGTTAATCCGTATTATAGTGGCTGAGAAATTGAAACAGTCAAAATATTTAGAGGTTATAAGAATGCTTAAAAAATTGCTAATTACATTATAGTCCGAAATAGCTGCATGCAGGTTTCTCAAAAGAAAAAAAAAAAGTCTCTTTAATTTAAGATCAACAATCAATGTATAAATCATTAAAGTTAACAAGAATTCACTTCATTACCCTTCTACTGCATTTCAACTAAATGTATCTCTTTAGGAACCTGGTGCCTCAGGCAACTTTTTGGTAGATAAGTACTCACACTAGTAGCTCCGGTCTATAAATATTAATTGCTGGAAATGCCTGGCTTAATCAGAACCAGTCTAAATGACCACTGTTGTCACCAGTAGTGTTAGTGGAAAAGAGTATTTATTTTCTAAGTTTAGTTGGCTGACATGATGTGAACAACAGACATTGCTGTTTCCTGAGTGAAATTATGTTACCTTCATTCCTAGGAGTGTTACAAGGATGCCCCTATGCTACATAATGTTTGTTTTATTTTAATTGTAAATACAATGGTTATTGCTGTTATCAGCAAAGATGATAGATCATAAATAGGGAAGTAACTGGTGAGTTTGTAGATGACTGAGGAGTTCAATCCAAGATTTGCATGTTTGAGCGTAGGTGTGACAAATAGTTTCAGGAGGAAGGAGTAGATCCTGGTGATGTTGGGTCACAACTCTTTCCACTTGTCTTGTTTATGCATGATAAATATTATGAAATATGTAAAATATGTACAATCATGGAATACTGGAAATCGGAGACTCATTTACTAGACCTGTGCGAGTCAGTAGCAATCCGATCTGGCTTCGGATCTGGCCGCTTCGGATGGCTGCGATCCAATCCGATCCGGAGCTCCGGACCAGGTTTCCGCCTTGATCCAGCCGAAGTGGCTCTGAAGCTTCGGAGCCACTCCGGCCATAAGATATAATGGGGAATCAATGAAATATCTATAACTGTTGTTTTTTGTCTGCAACTTGAGGGGCAGTTCCTCCCAAACCCCTGCACCAATCTCCTTGAAACTTGGCAGGCTTTGTGGTCTCAGTAAGAGCTACCAGCCCTGCAGTTTTCACTCTGCTATGCTATAACACTTAGATGTGACAGGAGTTTTGCCTTCAAGAATTTGGGGTGCAGTTCCCCCCCAAACATCTACACCGATCTCCCTGAAACTCAGTAAGCTTCATTCTCTATGCAGAGTCTACTAACCCTGAAAATTTAATCCAAATCAAACAAAAAACAACAAAGTTATAGGTATTTTATTGTTCCCCATTATAACCTATGGCCGGATCTCCGAGGCAGCTCCGAAGCTCTTCAGGAAGCTGAACAAGGCGGCGCTTTGACTCGGATGTGCTGCTTCGGACCCCGAGGCGTCTGAAACTTCTCCGGATCCAAAGCTCTGTCAAAGCCTTGCACAGCCCTATCATTTACACTAATGGAACAAATGATGACATGCTTTATATTACTTGTACTAGTGATTTATTTTTGTTTCTGAATTTTGGTTCTTCATCACAACATGTCTCCCATGTTCAGCCCTATAGATTTAAAGATTGCATAGCTTAAAGCAATAGTGAGTGTGGGTGTGGTAAACGCCATATTTTAGGAAAGCAAATTATTTTTAGATTAAACATGGTAAAATATCTGCACTTTGGACTGCAGACATCTTAGAAGAGCTGAATTTATTACTCCAGATGGTAACAGCAGAAATCCATTGCATTACTCATAAGCTGCAAAGTATGTTTTCATTTGTGAAGTCGTGATTTTAGCTGCTTCTTTTAATGGTTAATGGTTAAAAAAATCCTCTCTTGATTATTTTTACTGTTTGGAAAGCCATCACGCACCATATAATGCCCTGTGAAAGCACAGAAAATTCTGTGTTGCCAACTCCTATCATTTCATCTGAGTTTTACAATGTTTGGGTTTTTTTGCTATTGGCTTCCATAAAGTCACAATTACATCATAGAGTCAGCTCATGTGCAGATCTCTAATTTTGTGCAGTGCTCAGATCCCGTGGTGAGAGATGCAACATGAACATTTCAAAAAGACAGATAGAATGCCAAAATATTTAGGGCCTGGTTATACAGTAATTTTGAGCAGCTCCTGGAGCTTTAACCTCTAGGGGTGCATCCAGACAAGCAGTCATGAGGTACATGGGACTACAAACACGTTTGCAACTCCACATACTGCACCGCCTGGAGTTCTCTGCATTGCAAGAGCATACTGCACAAGTGTGAGCTGCTCCATTTTCCCCCCCACGTGCTTGGTTTTTTTTTTACCCCTCCCCCGCTCAAAGTAGTGCATGCTTGGGCGCTACTAAAAAGCAGTGCTGGGCTGCTTGGAGCTGTGCTGTGTCTGCCAGCCAGGCTCTGCCCAGCAGGATCACTTGGCTGCAGCTCCGGGAGGCCCCGAGGACCACAGGTAAGAATGCTGGGGCCAGCGCAGTGCTGGCCCCAACCTTCCCTATGCCACCCAGGGTAACTTACTGCACACCAAAGCACACGTAGCATAGGCGTTCCCCAGGGACAAGACATATACTTGTCCCCAGGGAACCAAATGTCCATGCACGTCTGGGAGAACCATAGATGTTCACACATTGACCTCTTAAATTGATGTTAAACACTCATTATGTGACTCAGTTTCAAAATTCCAGGGCAAGATTATCGTTGACCTACAGTACCCAGCTTTTGTGCCATTAAGGACTGGCCACTCTCCACAGATGTGCTGTCCAAATTAAAGTCCTCCAGTATCCCAGGATATCTCACACCCCAACCCATTGAGCACGAGTAGAAGCCTATCCTGGACCACCAGACCTCTAATGACAACTCACAGCTACAGCTCCTAGTCCTGGCCCTGCTCACAGACCTCTAGTGGCAAGTCACAGCTGTGCAGGTGGAGGATAGTCAGAGAAGGTTTCCAAATTAAGGGTGTGACTGGTCCAAACGAGCACGAACACCAGTTAACATTTGTGCAGCTCACAGCATAAAGTGTAACAAGATTCTTATATCTATGATCTTATATCTATCTTCTTATATCTATCTGTGATCAGAGACACATCCTTTTGCTTATTCAAGCCAGTTTGCATGCCTTCACTGGTTTGCAGTATCCTCCTGACTGATGAGTCATGCGTCAGTTTCTCTGCTAGCAGAACAGTGTAGCCCTCTAGCTAAAAACCCTAAAGTAAGCTCTTTCCTGTGCAGATTAAAAAGGCTAAACTTACAACATTTCTTAAGCTACTCTTAGGTTCACATTTCCTTCAACCTCAAAGACTCAGGACTGCTTGCTAGTGCTTCAGCCCTTCCTGAGCTATAACTTCTATCCAGGAGGAGCAGAACTGTGCAACTATTAGTAGCTTGTCATCTCCCAGGCATGCAGTTAAATAATTATTTCATCATCAGGGTCATCCCCAGTCTTTCCACTTCTAATGCAGGAATCAAAAGAAGCCTCTTTCTTACATCCACCATAATTTTTCCCACACAGCCAGTGCATGGTTTTCCTCACAGCCGTGAGTGCTTTCCTCACAGCATCCTACTTTTACTCCCCCCATCCAAGTTTTAAATAGCTAGCAGTTGGTCTGATAAAAGATATCACCATTATGATCCTGTAAGTTCTCATATGACCTTTAACTCTAATCAGAATTAAAGTCTATGACATGGATGATGTTTGAAAATGGTGTGGTATGACATTATATATCAAGGAAATAAATTATACACGTCTTCCACAATGTATCCCAGGCAACATGGGCCCAGAAGGGAAAACAAATGACTTTATAATAGGTGTGTGTGTGTGTTTGTTTTGCCATACAAACAAATATTATAACTTTCCTTATGGTTATTAGGAGAGGAAATATACTTTACAGCTAAGATGAGGCCATATCTGCTCCCCCCCGTACAATCTTGGAACAATGTAGATGTGGATAAAAGGAGTTTTTATGATTTGTTTGACAATGATAAGTTACAAAACTCTTTTGTTCCTGATTTTGAATAATTTCACTATTCATGATGAGATACTAACTTTGACAGCTGCATCTAATTGGTTTTTCTTTCATTTGTGAGTTTCAGCTATTACATGTGTTGTGTGCTGGTGGGTAGAATATTATATAATTAGGAAGTAGGCCTTTTCTCTGTTCATCCAACCACCATCATCATTATTATCATTAACATTATTATTATGGTTATTATTATTGAGTTTCCTTTTCTATATAGCTAGATCCATCTTCAGAGTGATACATCCATCAGTGATGGAAACGTATTATTCAAAATGTGTCTATGAAATCTAAGTCATTGCTTCATTTGATCTCATTTATATTTTATTTTAATTCTTTTTAGTCTCTTTTCCTGAACATTAATATGATAAGTTTATGCTCTGGTTCAGAAGCATGTAGTTATTTATGTATGCATGTACAATCACAGTCACCTGACCTCCCTATATATTCATGCAGTTATTGAATTTGCCTACTAGAGAACCAGATATTTTCTACCTATCTGTCTCGATCATAATGAAATGCAGTTTCTCTACTATCTGATATCCTGCACAATTTGAATATAAATACGAACTCTTCCTTGAGCTAAAGAACATAGGAATGTTTCAAATGTTCTCATATATCTGAAACCTGCTTAAATTCATTCAGATACAACATTTCCCCACATTTTCTCTGAGAATCAGCATTCCAGTGATTTCTTTAAAAATACCTTGTTTATAAAGATTTCTATTTATAAAGGTTTATCTAAGATTGGAAAAGACACTATGCATGTAACTTAGGTAATCAATCCATGCCTCAGAAATGTTCATTAATTCTAATCATCAAATAAGTATCACTTACAAACACATTACATATCACCCTTGATCAAGCTATTCCTCTTTTCTTAAAAAATTGAATGTTCATGGAAGCAAAGACCTGAAACATGACTCTCCTGCATCCCAGGAAACTGTCCTAACCACCAAGACATACGGTTAATGCTGTCCCCCTGCAACCAGCTTACTGAATGCCTAATAATTCATTAAAAAAAAAAATCAATAGATTCAACAGGAGAAATTCAGCTACATCATCCCAGAATAACCCATAATTTGGTGGTGGTTACATGATGCTAGATTACCTGAGTTCTGGGTCTTTCCTCAAATCAGACAGAATGGGATTTCTATGTATATCATCCCACCTCTCAAAAGTATGCCTATAACAGGGGGCCTTCTTGGGGCCGACTTTACTGTGGCCCGCCCACCTGTTTCTGGGCTAACCATCTGCCTTCTCACCTGCCACGTCATGTTGGTAATTAATTAATGGTGTAATTAAGCAGGAGGCTGCCCATTTCCTGACCCAATGCCAGAGGGAGCTATCTGCAGCTCCATTCCTCCCCTATATCACAGCCCAAGACTCACAGATGGGATTTTGGAAATTCCTTTTTATGCTGGGGTCTAAGCCGTTGTGGGCCTACCCCTTTTTTCTCTTTCTAGCTAGGCCTGTCAGTCAAAGAGAAAGCCCCCCCACTAATCAGGGTTTGACTCCCAGGCTCTAGCTCTCAAAAAAAAATCCCTCACTCGGGCTCCTGCCCCTCTGTGGTGCTGGGGTCTATTCACCCCTGAATACTATGCCCTCTGTCGCACTGGAGTCAGCTCACCCCCAAATTCTGTGCCCTCTCTGGCACTGGGGTCGATGTACCCCCCAAAAATGTTGCGCCCTTTCTGGCCCCAGGGGTGGTGCTCCCCAAATGCTGTGCCCTCTCGGGCACCGGGGTCCCCACACTGCAGTGGGCCCCCAATGAGGCCTCCTCCTTCCCCAGATAGCCTCACCCAAACCACCAGTTATTAAACATTAAACAAGGGAGGCAACATGCCTGCTTACTCTAGATGATCGTGAGGATGGCTCAGGGCATGGTGTAGTCTTCCAACAGAGACTGCAGCCGCAGCACCATAGTCATTGGGGGTCCACCTCCCTGCTGCTTCTCTGGCCTTTTCCACTCACCATTTCCAGGGTCCTGGCCTTCCTGTTCCTGTCACTTGACCAGCTGGCAGGGCTTAAGCCTTAACCTTTACTTGACTGGCATGGACATTTGGTTCCTCAGGGACTAGTGGTGGCACCCATGCCATGCATTCTGGTGAATGGCAAGTTACCCTGGGTGGAGTAGGGGAGACTTGAGCCAGTACTGGGCTGGCCCTAGCAGCCTTACCTGGGTTCCTGGGGGCCTCCTGGGACTGCAGCAGTGGTGACCCTGCTGTGTGGAGCTTGACTGGCAGCAGAGTGTGGTTTCAGCTTGCCAGGCTCTGGCTTTTGATGGCATGCCTCCACATGTGCTGCTCCCCCCCTCCCTTTTTTTTCCACAGATTTGACCCCTGGATACCCTGGGGTCAAAAACCCCTCTGCACTGCTCCCTTGCAGCATGGAAAACAAATGAATGTGCGGTATGTTGCACCGCAGAAGTGTCTGCTTTGCCACATACTGCATGGCTGTGCTTATTTGGACGCAGCCTATGAGCGCATGGTGAAATCTTTGAGGATTTGACTGTACTGAGCAACTTGAAGAATGGAACCTAAAATAAATATGAAGAGCCAGCAACAGGAATATTGGAGAAAGAGGAAGAATGAAATAGAGCAATAGGAAACAGAAACTCAAAAGCAATGGGAAAGAACAGCAGTGATAAAGTATCAACATCTAAAGTAACTATAAAGATTATGAGGGTGAGCCACAGCACCCTCTGAAGATTTTTTCTTATTATTGAGTTAATTTGAAAAACACAATAATGATTAATGGTTTGTATTTCTAGAGTGCTTAAAAATCAGCAAGGCTCTGCAGAAAGAAGGGAAGAAGAGGCGGCAGCAATGATTCTGAATCATAGATTTTTAAGGCAAGGAGGTGACTAACAGGCAACCGAAGAAGTATGCTTGGGTGGGTCTGTAGCTCTACCTATTTTTTTAGTTCATCTAATCTGTAACACGCTTCTACATTTAAGATTACATGAATATTAACAGTTTAAAATCTGAGTTTTTAAAGGAAACCAACCAGTGGTTTGATCTAAAAAGAGAAAAAAACAGATTTTCCAAAGAAGAAAAGACCCAAACACTTGTGAGAGACAATTACAGCAATTTTAACTGTCAGTTTAATTTTAAATGGTTAATACTAATGGTAAAGAGCAAACAAAAGTAAATATTAAGCCCTCCGGAGGGCTTTAAACTAGGCTCGTCAGGGGAAGGGGAAGATGAGGGCAGAAGAAACATCGGACTGCCAGACCAAACAGCACTCACAACTACAGCCCAGCCCAGACCAACGAGCGAAGCGAATAAACAGGTAAGAGACAGGGGCCAGGGTAATGCTGGGACTAGGGGGTCAGTACACACACCCACAGGAGGCCTCAATGCCTCTACACAAACGTTCGTCGTACGGGTAACAAGCAGGAGGAACTCACCCTCCTGCTGGCTGACACCAGTCCGGACATAGTGGGGATTACGGAAACATGGTGGGATGCAACGCATGATTGGGCGGTGAATATCAAGGGCTATCGGCTGTACAGGAGGGAAAGGATAGGAAAGAGAGGTGGGGGCGTAGCACTCTATATTAAGGAGGAATACACATCCTCGTCAATTAGCAAGGAGTCAGGGGAGGGGCACTCTGAAGTGCTTTGGGTTAGAGTACAAGGCAGTCAAGGGGAAAGGGACTTAATGGTGGGAGTTTACTACAGACCTCCCAACCAGGGAGAAGAGCTTGACCAGGAATTCTTGGGTCAGCTCACAGAGGTAGTGAAGGCTAAGGATGTGGTAGTCATGGGGGACCTGAACTTCCCAGACATCTGCTGGGAAGAACAGTCAGCCAGGTATGAACGCTCACGTAGGTTCTTGGCCAGAGTGCAGGACCTCCATCTAACCCAGGAGGTGCACAGCCCCACCAGGGGGGACGCCTTGTTGGACCTAGTGCTGGCCACGGGTGATGACCTGGTGAGGGGGCTGCGGGTGCTTGACCACCTGGGTGACAGCGATCATCGCCTGCTGGAATTCACCATCCAGCGCAAGGTGGCAAAGGCATGCAGTAAGGCAGCAGCCCTAGATTTTAGGAGGGCAGACTTCAACAAGCTAAGGAGGATAGCTGGAGAAGCCCTGAGGTCCTGGAGGGGAGGGGAGCCAGGTGTCCCAGGAGAGTGGTCGCTCCTTAAGGTGGTCGTCACACCAGATGGCAAAGCTAACATGTTTGACGATTTCTTTGCCTCCGTCTTCCTAAGTAGGGACCAGAACAGCCACCTCCCTGCTGGGCCCCCCTCGGGCCCCGGGGGAGGCACACCTGGGCCACGGGTTAGCGAGGATTTAGTTAGGGAGCTTCTGGAGGGGTTGGACGTATTCAAGTCCTCCAGTCAGGATGATTTCCACCCTAGAGTTCCAAAGGAACTGGCCGAGGTCATTGCAAGTCCCCTGGCACGGCTTTATGAGCACTCATGGTGCTCTGGTGAGGTACCGAGGACTGGAAGAGGGCCAATGCCGTTCCCATCTTCAAAAAAGGCAGGAAGGAGGACCCGGGAAACTATAGGCCGGTTAGTCTTACCTCGATCCTAGGCAAGCTGTTCGAGAAAATTATGCTGGCACACATCCAGGAGGGGCCAGCAGGGGACTGCATGCTTAGGGGTAACCAACACGGGTTCATCAGTGGCAGGTCCTGTCAGACCAACCTGGTGGCCTTTTACGATCAGATCACCAGATCACTAGATGCAGGGGTAGCAGTGGATATAGTCTTCCTGGACTTCCAGAAGGCTTTTGACACTGTCTCTCACCCCATTCTCATTAAGAAACTGGGGGGTTGTGGTGTAGACATCCACACAGTCAAATGGGTCGCCAACTGGCTGGAGGGCTGCACCCAGAGGGTGGTAGTGGATGGTTCCTTCTCAACCTGGAAGGATGTGGGCAGTGGGGTTCCGCAGGGCTCGGTCCTCAGGCCCGCACTGTTCAACATCTTCATCAGTGATTTGGACGAGGGGGTAAAAAGCACCCTGTTCAAATTTGCTGATGACACTAAGATGTGGGGGGATGTGGGCACACTGGAAGGATGCAACAGGCTACAATCAGACCTAGACAGGTTACAAGGGTGGGCAGACGAGAATAGGATGGGTTTCAACACAGACAAGTGCAAGGTGATGCACCTCGGGAGGAACAACCAGCACCATACCTACTGGTTAGGGAACTCCCCACTTGTCAGCACGGAGGCGGAAAAGGATCTTGGGGTCATCATTCACTCCAAGATGAACATGGGCCGGCAGTGTGGGGAGGCAGTCAGGAAGACCAACCGCATCTTGTCATGCATCCACAGATGCATCTCAAGCAGGTCCAAAGAGGTGATCCTCCCCCTCTATGCGGCACTGGTCAGGCCGCAGCTGGAGTATTGCGTCCAGTTCTGGGCGCCACACTTCAAGAGGGATGTCAACAGCATGGAGAGGGTCCAGAGGAGGGCCACCCACATGAACCGGGGACAACAGGGCAAGCCCTATGAGGAGAGGCTATGGGACCTGAACCTGTTCAGCCTCCAAAAGAGAAGGCTGAGGGGGGCTCTAGTGGCCTGTTATAAACTAGTCAGGGGGGATCAGCAGGCATTGAGGGAGTCACTGTTCCCCTGAGCACTGCCAGGAGTGACCAGGAATAACGGTCACAAGCTGGCAGAGGGGAGGTTTAGGTTAGGTATCAGGAGGCGCTACTTCACGGTCAGGGCAGCTAGGGTCTGGAACCAGCTTCCAAGAGAAGTGGTGCTGGCTCCTACCCTGGGGGTGTTTAAGAGGAGGTTAGATGAACATCTTGCTGGGGTCATTTGACCCCAGTATTCTTTCCTGCCCATGGCAGGGGGTCGGACTAGATGATCTGCTTAGGTCCCTTCCGACCCTAGAAACTATGAAACTGTAAAGTAGATGCATAACATGCAGCTTATGTTCTTTGAATTATGAAATAAATCAAGACAAAAGTCACAGATCCAATCTCGCAGGCTTTGGGCCATCAGAAACTGAGAATGCTGACTAGATTATAACAAATGATTAAGGGACATGTAAACTAAAATATGTTCTAGACTGTGTAGTGTGGGAACTTTAGTCATGCCTATTAAAGCAACAAATCTAAGTGCTTACAGTTGGTTGAAAGAGGTAGCTATTTTAAGCTGAACAAGTTCCCTAATGCTGGGGTGTACAGAGCAAAAGAGGTTAAACTTGAGGCTTGCTCATTATGGCAGTAGCTTCTGTGATGCTAATAAACAATGATAAACAGGAAATCATTCCTCAAACTATATAGGAATGGATAGTTTTGGGAACAAAGATAATTCAGTTATGCAGTAGGTGTTTCCAGAAGCTTGGTTTGTCTCTCCTTTAAATGAGGTTACAAGATTATATGAAGAATTAAAGATCATGTAAAGTTACTTTGTGTGAAATTAGTGCAACAATTGTACAACATAATTCTAAGGAGAATGAAACCTCCAGGTTTCAAATAGTATGTGCTTTGTGACAAGGGGGGAAAGAAGCTAGATGCCAGTCCTGTTTTAATCACTTCTAAACCAACATGACATCATATTAACAGAATAGTAATGCCCCTTTTTGTAGTGGAGATCTATGCTTATACTTTCCACTCAATTATAATCTACATTCAAGTAGTACTTTTATGTTCACTTTGCTTGCTTATATAACTCTTGGCCAGTGTAAAATTTTTTGAACAGTGTTCAGTATTGAACATATTTTCTGAGATCTGTTTTAAAACAATTCAACTGTCTCTATGCTGGCCAGCTGAACAGTTCAGTGCAAGTTTTCTTTTAACCATGTTTTAACATGAATTACAAAGATGGCTCCAAATCAGGTAAGTACCAGTGGAGCCAGAGTTGCAGTCTCAATAGGAACATTTAAACATGGAGGCATCTAAGCAGATTTTCAAGTAGAACAATAGAAGAAACAATTACCTGGTGTCAAAGACCAATTAAAAATAAATCAAGGAAAAACATTTGCCATTACCCACCCCTAAGTTTCCCACACCATGTAATATTTTAACTTCCCAAACAGTTTTTTTTTTTCTGCAAGTCTTTGGCCAAAACAAATTATCACTTTTCTTGGTAGCTTTCCACATTTATCTTCAGACTAGGAAGTATACATATGTCCCTTTCATTAAACTGCTACACACTGCTGAATAAATTTCTTGGCAGGGTGGTATACAATGACAATACCAGCATCTTATCTTTGGAAAACCAAAAATGATTTCTTTGAAATGCCAGAGTCTAAGCATGTAAGGAATGGAGAATGCAGCCAAAGTAAGAATAGAGCATGTGCCAGCAGTGTTAATAATGTGATATGCCATTCTGTCTCTTGCATATACATTTATCTGTATTTTTAATTTATATTCATATTTCTTCAGTTCTGTGCACATTACATAAAGTAATCATATATATTGTGTGGAGATCCTGGAAGCAGCAGTTGCCAAAATATCTTCTCTCCATCTGTGCTGGCAAGGACATGAAATTCATCTTTTGGATGTGCCCCTCACCTTAGCTTCTCCAAACTTTCGGCACTAGGAAGCAAGTCCTGTAAAAGACTACAAGTTAGGCACTTCAAAGCTAGACGTTTTTCTTGCATGTTCCCCAGAATAGAATCCAGAACTCTGTGTTCAGTGTTTAGACTCTCTATTTATGAAGAGGCTGAGGTGCCTCCAAGGTGTGATTTAAAAGAGCAACCATGAAAAAAACTGCCAGTTTACTGACCAAACAAAAGAACCCCACCCTCTGGAAAAAAAACCCAAAACCTGGGTGGACCAGTTGCTTACAGATCCAGAGCCTAAAATCCGCTCTGTATTATTTTTCAAATGAATATACAGAGCTCCTTCTGTCTTTCAAAACTCAGCCATTATATGGTGATTTGCTCACTTTTTATATACCGTATTTACTTTCATACCATATCTACCTTTTCCCCAAAAATCAGCTCTCTGAAATTGGTGGATTTGTCTTAAGCAGGAATCTGAGTTTTCTTTGCAGGAATAAAAGCTTGGGGGAGTAGAAGCAGGAAGATACTGCTGCTCCTCCCGCTGCTAGCCTCGGGAAGGGAGGGGGTGAAGTTTATCTTTCAGGGTTAGAGTTATATTGTTAATCCTCTCACAACCATAGCTGTAGCAGTCAGGATCTGCTGTAGTCAGCATGCAACCATGACTAGAAAAAATGTTCTATTTATTTTGCTTTCCCAAAAGAAATTGCATGTTTTATTTGGGGTGTGTAGTGTGTAAAAAAAAATAGAGTAAAAGCCTGGTGGTTCAGACACATGCAAAAAGTTCAGGCGTGTGCAAAAAGGAGACCTGTATTGTAGACCATCTTTAACCTGAAAAAGAAGATTTGGGTTTGACCCCTCCTTCCCCAAAGAGTATCCTGTAGTGATTACCGGGATCAATAAAAAATGGGGTACATGAATGAGGGCATTATTTCACATTTCACACCTCCCCAAAGAACTTTGCCTGCCCATATCCTTAGATCAATGTGGCTACAACCCAAAACACCTTATTACATATTACATTTTGCACATGCTAACTCTAAGGTACGTAAGGTGGTATTAACGTTAGTGAGTGCTATGAGCAGTCACATGTTAAGAGTTAATACCTTCTTAAATAGGCATAGCTCTTACTTAAACTGTAATATGAGCTGCCTAGCACCTGCTGGAGATAATCCTTGCCCAAAGAAGCATAACTCTGAGGTGCTCAGAGGGCACTTAGCTTATTTTTTCTACCTTAATAAGATGACACTCCCTTCTTCAGAACATTTAACATGTGGGAAAGGTGATATCTAACAACACTCTGAGAAGAACTAACCAATATGGGGAGCTGACTCATGACTTGTATATTCTTGATTGTCTAATAGCTTTAATTCAACAAGAAGCGTCATAGGGTACCAGTGCCCAGAGTTTTCATGATTAGGATACTCCCATGGGAGGTAGGTAATATGGTCTTGAATCCTTTTATACTGGGGAGGACCTGTATCATAGAATCATAGAAACATAAGGATGTAAGGGACCTCTGGAGGTCATCTAGTTCAATCCTATGCTCAAAGCAGGACCATCCCCAACTAGATCATCCCAGCCAGGGCTTTGTAAATCCAGGCCTTAAAAACCTTCGAGGATGGAGATTCTACCACCTCTCTGGGTAACCTGTTCCAGTGCTTCAGCACCCGCCTAGTGAGAAAGTTCAACTTAAACCTCCCTTACTGCAACTTGACATCATTGTTCCTTGTTCTGTTTCTGCCACCACTGAGAACAGTCTAGCTCTATCCTCTTTGGAACCCCCCTTCAGGTATTTAAAGGCTGCTATCAAATCCCACCTCAGTCTTCTCTTCTGGAGACTGAATAAACCCAGTTCTCTCAGTCTTTCCTCAGCAGTCATGTGCCCCAGCTCCCAAACCATTTTTGTTGCTCTCTGTTGGACTTGCTCCAACTTATACACATCCTTTCTATGGGGGGAGCCCAAAACTGGACACAGTACTTTAGATGTGGCCTCACCAGTGCAGAATAGAGTGGAATAATTGCTTCCCTTGATCTGCTGGCAACGCTTCTACAAATGCAGCCCAGTATGCTGTTAACCTTTCCGACAACAATGGTACACTGATGACTCGTATCCAATCTTGTTGTCCGCTGTAACCCCCAGGTCCTTTCCTGCAGAGCTTCTGCTTAGCCAGTCGGACCCCAGACTGTAGCAGTGCATGGGATTCTTCTGTTCAAAGAATCTTTGGTTCTTTCCTGTCATAGTCAACAGTTCACACACATACCATCCACACATACACATACACACAGGTGAGTTCCCAACTTGGATGGTACAGTCTGTGTATGTGTGTGCTTGGGGTACTTGGGATACATGGGGGAAGGTTAAAGTGAGAGAGAGAGAGAGAGTGTAGGGAGTGAAAGTTGTCGGAACTGGGATTAGAATCAGTAGACAAGAGAGAAGCTGGCTGAGGAACTGAGACTTGGGGTTACTTTAGGTTAACTGACATTAATTGATTAAAGGACAATGCCCAAAGCCTGCAGAACAGGGAAGTAATGCTGGAGAGAAGCTGGCACAGAGGATGGGACTGAAGCCAGAGCTATGGGGGAGCCAAAAGGTAGGTGGGGAGAAGGAAACTGGGACTGGGGCTTCAGGGGAGCTAGAGAGGGTGCGGAGGGAACTGGGAGCTGGCTTGGGGAACCAGAGATGCTGGAGAGGGACTGCCAGGGAGCTCAGGAAGCTGAGGGGGGAGGGGCTGCTGGTGCTGGGAGCTGAAGAAGGGCTGGAAAAACTGTGGGGCATCCCAGAGGAGCTGCAGAGGAGAGGGGGCGACTAGAGAGGCTTTGGGAAAAGCCAGAGAACAGAGAGAGAGGGGGCAGGAAAGGTTGGGAAAAGATGGCAGAGAGATATAGGGAACAGGGAGAGGTGGCAGGAGGCAGAAAGGAGCAGGGCCGGAATCAGCAGAAATGGTGGGAAGGCCTGCAAAAACACACGGGAAGGAGGCAGTGGACAGCAGAATCAGGGCCAAGAGGCTAAGGGTGGGAAGGGCTGAAAACTGGCAGAAGAGGGGTGATAGAAGTGAGATGAGATTGGAAAGTGAGGGTGGGACAGGGCTGGTGCCGAGAGAGAGAGAGTGAGTGGAATTTAAGATAGAGAAGGGACTGGAGTTCAGTTAAACATGATCCAAGTTGAGGTTGCAAATGACACTGGTTTTATTGAACAGGGGAGATGGTGACACAATATCTTATTGGTTCCTTTGCACCCACCCACCCACCCACAATGGCAGTAGGGGGGTAAAGAGGCTTGGTGCAGGGGCTGAAGTCCAGGAGGAGAGACAGAGAGAGTCCAAATTGTAAGAGGAATTGTGCGGGTGATATCTACCTATCCCAGGCTGAAAGTTGATCCTCAATGGCCAGTTGGGGGCTCATTCAGCTTGGTGTTGTTCAGAGGGGGTTGCTGGCAGGCCTCTGGGGTGAATAGGTGGTGTGACATGGAGTTGGTCTGGTCCAGATGGAAAGTGGCATTCCTACTGGGTCTATCTCAGTGTCCCCTTTTATAGGGGCAGACCTTCTATGACCCAATGGCAGGGGCCCTGCCCAGGCAAGGGCCAGCCCCTGGTGCACTGAGCATGTGCATTCCAAGTCAGGACATGTAGTTTCAGGTGTCTGTGATGGTGGGTTGACTGATTTCTGCAGCAATGAGAATGGTTGATGGTTCGGTCATTCAGAGGGAGCTATTTTTAGACCTACTATTTCAGACTTCTTCTCTCCCTCTCTATTCCCTATATATATATATATATATAAAAGAAGAAACACTGGGGTTATGTTACAACTTCCCTTGAAAGGGGAAGGCTGATTAGAGATGGTTGGAAATTCAAATGTGGGATGTGATGGAATTATGCCAATCATCAGATAGATGAACTAAAAGTCTGTAAAATTTAAGGTTATAGGTCCAACTGGCAAAGCTACAGAATCACATAGATAACAGGTATTTCTGTAGTTGTTTCCTTAGAAATTTCTTAACATTATTCCCCCTGAAAATAATTTTAAAAAAATCGATAAATTGAATAGTATTTAAGGTTGGAATGTAATCCATACATGCAAGTTACATCACTCATTAGGAAGGGAGGTAGAGTCTGCTTCATATTCCTATTTTTAGGTGTTTGAACCCGGTTCAAAGGTGTAGTTCTATTATTGCTCAATCATATAAAGGAGCATTCAACTATCTCTTATTGGGAGGTAGAAGGGTGATAACTTGAAGAAAGGTCTACATCTAATTGTCTGAAACAATTAATTCCTGCAAGGCAAGCCCTAGAAACAGTCAGGCTCAACTTATTATAAACTTCAAATGAAATTCAAACTATGTTTTTATTATTGAAATGATGAATAAAGTCAAAATCCAGGTAGCAGGGCAGGTACGAATGTTAGATTTCCTTTGTATATTTTGTTCAGAATAGTGCATTGACCATCTGTATGCACCCATAACTTTGATAACATTTCCATGATAATGCAATCTGGCTTCAAATTTAATTTTAGCTGAATTTTTGCCATCTCAGCATTTGGGGTAAAAAGTTCAGGCTAACTTTCTGATAGTGATCCTTCAAAGAGATGCAGCATCTAATCACTGTTTATTGGAAAGGGGGGGATTTATCCCCCTAAATTTAGGCATTCAGTTAAACAATTGTATCATTGGTACATCTCTAGTTTGCCTAGATTAACCTTTTTCGTAAAGTTGATGATGCTACATTTACATGAAAAATGTCCACTCATCAAAAAGGTGAAAAACACTGTATCCTTTAACAAAATAGCATATTGGAAGATTTTACTTGTCATAAAGTAGATTTAGGAGTAATAAGATCTGACACTTTGTAATGAAAATCCATTATGTGGTTTATTTCACAGAATATGCCAGCATTGTCATTGTCTCATTGTTCCTTTCTGCTTTCCCATTTGTCTGAATGGGCTCACCTATTTCTTTATGCTTTATTTTTAGATTACAAGTTTCTGGGGCATGTTTGCTCTAAATTTCTACAGTGCCTGGAACAAGATGATCTTAATCCATGACAGGCTTTTAGGATCTACAGTAAAATAAAAATAAGTATTATTATAATGATGACTATTTAGTGCATTTCTTAGGCACATCAGTAAAGTTCCTTATGGGAGCTTTATGCCTTCCCCTTAATTTTTTTAATCAAGTGATGATGCATAAAGTTCCAAGACATTTTAAAGTTATGTTTACAAAATAAATTAGTAAATCTATCAACATAATTTTGTATCCACCTTCCCTTCCATCAACTGTGTTATTACAGCTGAGTCTGTTTCATAGTGTTTGGCAGTAGCAAAAGAAAGGCTACAAAGAGCAAACAACATAAAAGAGATGAGATGCATGAGGAACATATACAGTAAAGGTATTTAATAAGTAACATCAAAGGCAGATCCAGAGGGGGTGTAGTAGTGCAGTTGTACCCTGATTCGATTCCTGCACCCCACAAAAGTTTAAAACTAGCATCTGAGCAGTGGCAGCAGCATTTCTATTCAGGCAGGAGTGATGGAATAATTGACTTCATGGTGCATTATATTCTACATGATTCCTTTTACATTTTTCATTCCACAGATGGTAAAAGACCCTTTCTCCTTTTTAATGGTCTTTAATGCTTTAATCAAGCTATACTGTTTTCCGCAATTCCACAGTCTGTTAGTTGCTCCTGGAATTGTTGTTCCTAATTAACAGCCTAATAGACTGTTTTTAACTATAGCTAGAGGCTCAGGTGTGGAAATAATATTCGGTGAAGAACCGATTGGATTGTTAAGATACTCAAGAAGGCTAGAGTTTGTTTCATGAATCTGAAAAAGAGATAGACATTAAATTCTAAGTACTACAGAACTAATGAAACAAAATTTAAAAAATTTTTTGGCCTAGTTGGTTGTGTTTTTATACATGACATACAATATAGAACATTAATACATATTCTAACAAAGTTTTTTCTCTTTTTCTTCAGTCTTAAACTGAATAATATGGCCTTAGGCCCCTGGCATACTAGCTTCATAGATTTCATAGACATTAGGGCTGGAAGGGACCTCGGAAGATCATCATCCGCTCGAAGGGCAGGAAGTCAGCTGGGGTCATAGGATCCCAGCAAGATAAGCATCCAATTTACTCTTGAAGGTATTCAGTGTAGGTGCTTGAACCACCTCCACTGGCAGACTGTTCCAGACCTTGAGGGCTCGGACAGTAAAGAAATTCTTCCTTATGTCCAGCCTAAAATGGTCTTGCAGGAGTTTGTGACCGTTCGACCTCGTCATCCCTTGGGGCGCTCTGGTGAACAAACATTCCCCCAGATACTGGTGGTCACCCCTGATAAACTTGTAGGTGGCCATCAGATCACCCCTGAGCCTGTGCTTTTGCAGGCTAAAGAGCCCCATGGCTCTCAGCCTGTCATTGTAAGGTCTGTTTTCCTGACCTCTGATCATGTGCGTGGCTCTCCTCTGGACTCTCTCAAGCTTCTCCACATCCTTTTTGAATTGTGGAGCCCAAAACTGGAAGCAGAACTCCAGCTGCGGCCTTACCAGGGCCAAGTACAATGGGAGAATGACATTTTGGGATTTCCTTGAAAAGCATCTCTGGATGCAAACCAGTGTTTTGGTTGCTTTACTAGCCACAGCATCATATTGCAGGCTCATGTTCATCTTGTGGTCAATGATGACCCCCAAGTCTCTTTCTTTCGTAGCGCTAGCCAGCGTAGCACTGCCAAGCCTATAAGGATGCTGCAGGTTTTTCCTCCCAAGGTGGAGAACCTTGCATTTTTCGGTGTTAAACGCCATCAGGTTCTCGTCCGCCCATTTGCTGAGCCTGTCCAGGTCAGCCTGGATCGCTCTCCTGTCTTCAAGTGTGGATGCTTTGCCCCAAAGTTTGGTGTCATTGGCAAACTTGGCCAGTCCACTTCTGACTCCAATGTCCACATCATTAATGAAGATGTTGAACAATATGGGTCCGAGGACAGAGCCTTGGGGGACATCACTGGTCACAGGACACCATGATGATTGACTTCCATCAATTACCACCCTCTGGGTCCAAACATGGAGCCAATTTCCCAGCCAGTGGATCATGATGGACCCAAGGCCACAATTGGCCTGTTTTGCCAAGAGGTGATCATGGGATACCAGATCGAAGGCTGTTTTGAAGTCAAGATATATGACATCAATCTCTTCTCCTTTGTCCAGGTGATAGGTCACCTGGTCATAAAAGGAAATGAGATTGGTCAAGCAAGACCTACCCACAACAAACCCATGCTGGCTATCCCTCAGGATGTTGGCGTTAGCCAGTCCATTAAGGATGCCTCTTTAATATACTTTTCTAAGTTCTTCCCCAGGATAGAAGGGCCTATAGTCAGGCTGATGGGCGTATAGTTTGCCAGATCCACTTTCCTCCCTTTCTTGAAGATAGGCACCACATTGGCCTTCTTCCAGTCTCTGGGCACTACACCAGAGCACCAGGAGTTCTCAAAGATCCGTGCCAGGGCCTGGGCTATGATGCTCGCCAGCTCCTTGAGTACCCTGGGGTGTAGATTGTCAGGGACAGCTGAGTTGAAGGTGTCCAGCCTCTCAAGATGTTCTTTACGAGGTCAGCACTGATGGAGGGTAGGGGATCTCCCTCATCTAGACCTCCCTGTCCCATAGTGGGCATGGGTGTCCCATGGGACTGATGAAAAACTGATGCAAAGTACCCATTTAATAGGTTGGCTTTCTCCTGTGTGTCAGTTGTCAGTTGCCCCATCTGATTTAGCAGGGGTCCAATGTTGCCCTCACTTTTCCTCCAGCTCCCCACATTTCTGAAAAAGGACTTTGTATTGTCCTTGATGCTTGAATCTAGTTGGAGTTCAGTTGCAGCCTTGGCTTTCCTGATTTGCTCCCTGCAGGACCCGGCCAGTGCAGAATATTCCTCCTTGGAGGTGAATCCCATTCTTCATACTTTGTAGGCCTTTCTTTTTATCCTCAGGAGGTCTGCTAGATCCCTGGAGAGCCAGGGGCAGTGCTGTGCCCTCTTGCTGCTTTCCCTCCAAGATGGAATAGAATAAGGTTGTGCATTGAGGATCACTCCCTTGAGGAGCAACCACTTTTCCTGAACTCCCCTCCCCGTAAGGTCATGGTCCCTTAGAGCCTCCTGAGCTTGTCAAAGTTGGCTTTTCTGAAGTCAAGGACTTCAGTGTTGCTGACTGACTTGCCAGCTTTACAGCAGATGGTGAAGGTGATCAGCTCATGGTGACTGTCATCCAGCTTCCCATCAATCACTAGGTCGCTGATTAGGTCATCCCCAGTAGCCAGTACCAGCAGTACAGCTTTTTATTTATTTTTAACGGGAAAAAATAGATGTTGTGTTATATTCAGTTATGAACTGCACCATCTACATCCCTCTTTTTTGTAGACTGCTAATGGGTGACATGATTATAAAACAGAAACTAAATAACCATTTTTTATTATGAACTTGTATCTAGGGATAGGCATTTGCTAAATTTTATAACTTGATCATTTATTTTGAATTTTCAGTTTTGAAAATGTTTACTTTTTAAAAAAATAACAAGAGAGCAGAGATATGTTCAGGCATGTCCATAGCTCATTAAATATTCAGTGAGACTCATAATTCATCATTTCTAGAAGGCACTAGGAATTTTTTAAAAATGCTTTTTGAAGGAAGAAAAAGCTTGGTTGAAATGTGTGTGTGTGTTTATGTGTGTGTGCATGTGTATAAATATTGATTTTTTAAAAAGAATATAGAATACAATATCTGTGCAGGAGGGTGGAGAAGATTCTAAGCCATTTCTGATCAGAAAGAGAGAGGGACAGCAATGCTAGAATAGCTAAGCAGTTACAGGATGCCCCATGGATGAAGAAGATCTACCTTCATGTCTTTGCTCTGTCTGACTCAGAACAAACAGAATCTCAGTTTTCTACAGTCTATGTAAGTACCATAATCACCCCATTATTGGATATTTTATTATGGATTTCTTTTAATTTCAACAGTTGGAGATGTTCAGTTGGAGATTAAGTAGTAAATAGCTATTGACAGAGGAACTTGAGCCTTAACTTCCTTCATCTCAGGGGGAGGATTCTATCCACTAGACTATTGAATATTCTGTGGCAAGCGAGTATCTCACAAATGTATATGCAAAATGGGGATTTTGTGAAAATGTTCATGAGATGGGAAGCCATATCCTGTCCACTTCAATCACCACTTTGCTGCCTCTCATTTAGGGTTTGTTGTTTTAAATTCAATGTAAAAGTATATTAACAACAATTTTAACAAATATTACGGAAGCTGCTAGTTCTAATCCCGACACCTGAAAAACATAGTATAAGTAAGTATGAACACATTACGGACAAGTAATTATTATTACCACCACAACTGTTCTCATGGAATTGTTGATGTTGCACTTGTATCGTTCCCTTGTCATTCTTTTACTTTCTGACAAGCAGTGTTCAGTGAAATGTTATCCAATGATTGCTGACAGCAGACTGACTGCTGTGACATTTGCCATATTCAGACAGAACATATTTCAACCAAATGGGCTGCAGAAGAAGGGGTTTAAAACTGTAACAGTTCCCCTAGATGAATCTCACAATTTGTGGAGAATAGTCAGAAAAGGAAGCAAGTTGTTATTTGCTGATGAGTTGAGTCCTATACTCATTGGGTGTATCTGCGCATGTGTTTTACTGTGGAGCTGACTAATTAGCTCTGCAGTAATGAGTCATTGTCTACACATGCACTCATATTTAGGCACAGTAAATTAATTAATTCTGCCATAGGATAGGATACTGTCCAGGACAAGTACTATCCTACAGTGGAGTAATTTATACCACCGCAACGCATGCTTAGATGGTGACTGGGGTGACTCTGCCTGGGGTATTAGGTTTCTACAGTGCAGGGACTGTCTGCCCGCTAGACCTGCACTGTAGCAGGTTTGTGCCCCAGCCAGCCCCTCTGTCACCTGATGCCACCACCTGGAGCCCAGGGCTGACTCCACTCTGGGCCTCCTGACAGCCCAGGGCTTCTCTGCCCCAGCTCAAATTGCTGCTATCCTGGGGAAATGTGTAAACTAATAAAATGGAAATAATATTTTGCCCGTAAAACTGAAAATGAAGAAAATCTGAGATTATTATTCATGGAAAAAAGTGAAAAAAAATATTGTCTTTATTTTTTTTTTTACTAATTCTAATAGATTATTTTGAGATCTTTAGATAGATGGCACTACAGAAATATGAGTTGTAGATAAATCATTGTTGATCATATAAGGCATATAAATCCTTGAGTTATCATTTTATCAGAAATATCTTGTGAAAATTATACCCAATAGAAGAGAACTGGTAAACTTCCATTTATTTAATATAGACAATATTTAATCCAGTATCATTGCTCCCTGATCATGAAGAAATTAAACCATACATTTGATTCTATAGATTCTTCGGAACATATTTTTACAAGAACAGTATTACCTAGACTATTCCTAGGAACTTTGTTTCAGTTAATATATGTACTTCCTGCTATTTAAAACCAAATGCATCTCCACAGTTAATGCTATGTCACAGATTATCAAATGTCTTAACTTTAGAGCCAGAATCTAGTAGAATGTTACTAGAATTTAAACATTTTCAGATAGCTTCTAAAAAGGCAAATTTGATTAGCTGTAAAAAATATCAGGAACCCCCAGTCTTCTGACTGTCAAAATATAAGGTGAGTGTTGCAGGCATATATCTGCAGGTGGAACTGAGCCTAATAATGCATTATCAATAAGCTGCAGGCAGCATTATCACTTCTGTAATGTAAAGGTTTTTTTTCTCTGATGTTGTCATTGCCTAAACTGTTTTGACTAGGTTTGCTTTCATATTCTGAGAATTCAATTTTCATGTCCCCCATCTTTCTAGGATAATATGATTCATCAAGTTTGAAATTCTATTGTCTATTTAGCTATAAACAAGTTGGTTCATTCTTACTGAGAAGCTAATTTGAATTTCTACTCTAGGTAATTTGTAACAGTTAAGTTTTGCTAATACTTTCGTCTATTCATAAGTAAAAGGAATTTATCTGATTAAATTCTGATCCTTCAATAAACCTAGATCAATGCAAAATGATAAAGAAATTACAAACAGGTCTACACTTTGCATTTTCATGGTGCAGGACTATAAACTATAAGCTCTATGTTCCATTATGTAGGCCCTTAAAAATGTATGAATTCTTACTTTATTCTTCCATTAGGGGATTGGGATTCACAACTCAGAGGTCCACCTTTTGAAACTTGTTTATTTGCTTCAGGTCTTATGAATGAAGGTCCCTTAGCCTTCACAGATAGAAGTAGACCATTTTTATTTCTGTGGCCTCGTAAGAGCCTGGTTCCAATCCACCCTAGCATTACCTTGAGTTCAGAAGTTTCAGGAACTTCCTATGATGGCAAAAACCATGACATGGCACTACTGCATAGTGTCAGCAGCTCCACATACTGCACATCTGCGCTTTTCTGGACACTGCCTGAAAGGTCTAATTCACTAGGCATGCTTTGAACAATCTGACAGACCTAGTACAAGCTGACAGATTCAGACCCCTCACAAAAATGCAACCATTACATGGAACTAACTGTGGTAGTAGTGATCTTTTCTATAATAGCTGGGTAGTTAGAACATTTCCCTAGGAAACAGGAGAAATAGGTGCAATACTTACTACCCTGTGTCTGAGAAAGGGGTTCAAACCCAAAATCTTTTGCTTCTCAGAAGTGTGCTGTAATCACTGGAGTATAAATTAGGCTGGATGAGGATACCCTTCCACCTCTCTCATTGCACTTGGATCAGTGTGTAGGAAAGACAGTGAGGGTGTGCCCTGACAAGTGTACACATGCAGGGGTGCATATTTCCTGTGGGACAAATAGCAGCAGCACATATTTGTTGTCACCAAACATGCCCCTGCATGCTCACTGCAATGCATGGCAAGTGACCCAGGCAGAGGAGCGGAGGGTGGGGACAACTGGCCCCAGCAGCCTTACCTGGAGTCCTGTGGGCCTCCCAGGACAGCAGCAGTACTAAGCTGGCCACTCAGAGACTGGCTGACAGCCAGAGCATTGCCCCTTCTGGTGGCATACACTGCTGCTGCATGTGCCATACTGCCAATTAGCAGTGTGGTGCATGCTTGTATGTGCACCACATGTGGTTTACAGCATGTCAAACTACTTTGAAGCATCACAGAACACACGCACATCCTTGTTGGGGCATGCGCCAAAAAAGAGAGAGCAAGCAAGAAAAAAGATGCATGCTAAGGATGAGTATTCACTATTTGACTTTGTGAGATACAGGATGCTGGGCTAGACAGGCCTGTGATTGGACCTGGTATGTTACTTTTTATGTTCCAGGGCCTATTACATACATATCTATATTAGACTGAAAATAGAAATTGCCTTTGTGTTTCCATAAAAATTGTTATGGCTGCACAAAGCCCAAACAAACAAATGTTAATGCCTGTTCTCATGCCATGCATTCGCAAAATTGTGGCTGTGACAATAGGCGGTAAAAAAATGTGTAATTTTTTTTTGGGCTTGTGTGGGAGAGTACGGATAGCCTGGAGTTGTCCATGCTTTCCAGTGCTCAGGCATGTGGCCCTGGGGCACACAATACTGGCCTTCTGCAGCCCCAGGAGTGTCTGTCCAGCTTCCCCACTTGTAGAGGTGTACCAGGGGAATCATTTGCCAAAAGTATTCTCTGTGCCTGCCTCTGCAAATTGGGGAACCCAAGGTTTCCCTGTTTGCAGTTGTTCCACAGGATCAGTAATTTTAATTCTAAGACAAATCCAAAAGAGCACAAGCTAAATTCTTAAACAGAGAGAGGGAATGAAAAAAGAACCCTCCTAAGTAGTATGGCTATTTTTTTTAATATTCCTAAATTGTTTATTTTTTAAATAAATATGCATTAGATTGTGACATGAAAGCATATACATGTTACAAGAAGTCTAGAGCAATTAATTGCCTGTTGAAATTAAATAAACAAGAATTTTCTCCAGCAACATCTGGAGATCATGTCAGTTAGTGCTAACTAGGGTCAGTATTATCTTTTATGACAGAATTGTTATATGCTAAATTGTTTGCAGGATGATACGTTGCTTTACTATTCATTAGGGTTTTTCTTTTTCCTTGCATTTTCTAGACTCTGCTTTTTCTTGGATCAGCAAAATATTTTAACTGCTTGAGTTTTCATATATATAAACAAGCTAATATATATAAGGTAACATATGAATAAATACACACACAAATATAGTTACCTTATTATTTAATAATAAAAATATATATAATTATTTTCATATCTTATCTCATTTTTTTCTTAAGTTAGTTTATTAAAGAACTGTAAACTACAAGATCACAAACTAGTCCAATTATATCCAGTCCTTTCGCAGAAACAGAATAAACCTTATTTTTTCAGGTGAAAGAAATGCTAATTTCAGAGAACTGTAGATGGAACATAATGAAAAAAGAACTTTTCTTTCACATTTACTTTTTATTGTAGTTCACAGCTTGAGATTTTACTATAAGAAAACTGATTTCTAAGTTGAAATGGTGATGCACTGATAGACTGTTATATAACAAATCATAAATCATATTATGTCTCATAGTCTTCAGAAGCCTTTAGGATCACAGAAATGGTTTAGATACAGTTGATACCACCCTGAAGCATGGAATGGACTAGAATGACCTATTCAGGTCCTTTCCATCCCTATTTTCTATGAGTTTATTTTGTCCTGTTTAACCAAATTCCTGGGAATCTATAGAATGGGTAGAGGTGGCATTCTGCCTACATTCTAGACCAGTGGTTTTCAAATTTATATATGTAACATTTTTACCAGGAGTTACCCCTCTAACAGGAATGATCTAGAACAGTGGTTTTCAACCTTTTTTCATTTCTGGACCCCTAAAAAAACTTCTAATGGAGGTGCAGACCCCTTCAAAAATTTGAAAACCACTGGTCTAGAATGTAGGCAAAATATTATATTATTATAACGATATTAAAACAACCCCTTGAAGCTGTGTGCATCTGGGTATAATTTAGGGTATGAAGAAATGTAATTTTTGAAGTCTTCTAAATAAAGGAGCACTCAGAGTGTTTTTAAGCAGTCAGGAATAAGGGTACAGGTATACTAACCAATGAAGTGCTTCAAAAAGGGTCATTATGCCTTAAAAATGACCTGAAAAAACAGGAACAAGGTTGAAGCAATTAACTGTGAAGTGTTTCCTTTTATATGTATGCACTCCAACAGAGGGAGTTATTTAGTTCTCTTGCATCTCATAGCGCTCTCCCACCCACACTATGGAGTCACTCTGTGACCCATGTGGAACTCCACTGCTCCAGACTTAAAAGGCCTAGCTTATCTAGGTCTTTACCTTATTGCAGCCTGGCATAAGTATACATTATGCTCTCATTTTATTGAACCCCTACTGACAAAGTCAGCTTCTACTACAGCAGAACAATGTCAAGGACTCTTTGGAGTGTGAGCAGTGACCTGCCCCCAAACTGTCAGCAACACCATCCTCTGCTTCTTCTGAGGATGACAGAAGCAATGGAACTCCTTGCCATGCTGGAAGATGAGACTGCCCGACACTCACTTTGGTAAGCCACCATAACCAGGCTGTGTATGGCTGCACAGTTCCAAAACAACACTTCACAGACACAGCCCTGACTAGTTCAAGCAGTACATGCCCATCCAAGGAGACAGGTTCAGGGTGCAGAAATGTGGGTGGAAGTCATATTTGCTTTGTAGCACTCAAGGATGGAACTCCAGTTAGAAATCAGCAACGGAGAAGTAGACTACTAACCCAGCGACCAGCATTCCCAGTTACCTTGGAAAATGAAGTGCCAACATGATGTGTATTATGACCCTCTGTTTTAAGGCTTCACATTTCTGTGATTGCAGCTCCCCAGGATGTGGGTCCTACTGTCTGGAGAAATTCTTCTCCCACCTCAGATTCTGTGACAGTTCTTGTCCAGAAAGGGAATGGTAAATTGATTCTGAAGTCTTTTCTACCCAGCTGGTCAATGTGGGGAATTCCACACCAAAGTACACCCTCACCATGTCCTCAGGCAGGTGAGCGGTCCTTGGTAGGAAAAGGCCAGAGTTTGGCCATATACCACCCCTGCTCTGGCCCAAACCTGAGTTGACAAGCCACCTGGAGTGTTTCCCATATTCAGGTTATGAAAAAAATTAAGAAACGTACACGAGGAAAACTACCTGCCCTCTTCCCTCATCACCTGGCAGACATAAATATCCTGGAATTACAGATGATGGAGAAGAAGCAATTGTAGTTGATACAGTCTAACCTGGGGGCAGGACATGGGTTGGTGATGTGGGTGCCACTGATGGTGCCAGTGCAGTTTGGAAAACCTGTGATGGAAGGTTCTTTCAATAACCTCCCGTGAGCTGCTGAAGCAGAAGAAGTGCACTACCAGTAGCCTCTGAATGGTGTAAAAGAGGAGCTGGATGTCTAATCTTGCTGTGGACTTGTCCAAGCCAAAGTGGTTGCCTGTTGACCAGAAGGTTTCAGATGTAGCCAGCTTTCAACTGGTGATAGCCACATGTTTCTCCATGGTGAGTGCTTCATGCTCATGAATCACTGCTTAAGTAAGAGGGTCCTAGCAGAGAAGATCTTCATGAAGATGACACATTTCATCCTAAACTTCTGTTGCCACTGCCTATACTCCAAGGACCTCAGAGCAATGTGCTCCCACTCACTGATCTACTTTCCTTTGATCCTATGATCAGAAGTGCAAGTACATAGTCTGTAGACAGTCCCAAAAAGGTCATTCTTCACGGGGTCTTTTATAGTGTCATCCACAGGCTGTGGTCCACAGCAGGTAGCACATCTTGAGGAGATGTCTTTTCAGTGCCTTGTCATGGTGTACTTTGTTGCCAGGTTAATGCCTGCCAGCTGGCATATGAGTTGGAAGAGGATGCCCCAGTAATCCACAGTCTTCCACCCTGAGCAGGCCAGAATGGACAAAGCCTCCCAGGACTACTCAGATAGGGACTGCAAGGTGAGGTATGCATTTCCATTACACTAGGGTGACAGTGCCACTCTTATAATTTATAAGTCTTCCCAAAGTAAAAATGACCAGGCCAGATGTAGCAGTGAGTATTCAGGAGAACCCATTGGGCAAAGGGCCAATGGACTCTCTCCTCTCATTTGGCAGTCATTGAAAGCCTCCAGAGATTAAAGCACAAAATTATGCTGGGATCCCTGCTCTATAGCTTCTTAACTACACAGTTTGGCCATAGGATGGGTGCCATTTCAAAGCAGCTCAGCTGAGAGGAGACTGTAGGTTTACACAACATTGAAGCACTCCAAATTTGAAGTGCTTTGTATTAGAACAGGATTTCAAATGCTTTAAAAGAACTGTCTGTCCATACTGGTAGGGTACTGATAAAACTAGCTGAGATACAGAAACTCCTATGTAGGCTTATCTGGAAAACTTTGTATTCAATTTTCCATTTCTTTTTTCTCCACCTATTCCCTAACACATACCTACCTGTACAACTAGCCACCCGTCCGTCCTTCCTCCTACATCCCTCTCCACTTAATCACACCTCTCTCTCCCCCTCTGACTCTATATTCTATCTGTACGTGCCATTGTAAAGGGAAGTAATAGTCATCTTTGGTCTTCTCTCATTTTAGTTGCATCAAGCCTATCTTAGTGGCAGCTAATGTATTCTTCACCATTTGTAGCATAAGCACTTATATAATTGAAGTTTATGTAACATAAGTAATATCTTGTTTCTACACATTTTCCATCTTAAAAGGGTTTGGCACATCTTAAAAAGGTTTGGCTGACAACTAATTTTTTTTCCATAAACATGAATGACCTAAATAGTGTGTTTTGACTGAAATTCGTTCCATTACCATTGGAAACCAAGGAAATAATCTTTATTTGTGTGTAGTTTGCATCACCTAGGCATTTTAGTATCAGGAAGGAAAAGCTGTTTCAACATAATCCAAGTCACCTGATGGTTTCCTTTAACCTTTTTCAATATCCTGCTGTGCTGATTAGTCTTTCCTGTTTTCCTGTGTCCATTCTCAGGAGATGGCTGAAAGGGCACCCTTTGCATCTTCATATGTCAAAATAATGAAAATCTGTTTTCATTACCCAAAGACAGAACTGCTATTGCAAAAGGTCTTTTAACTTTTAATGATATATGTCAAAGCAAAAAGATATATACTGTGATCACTTATGATGAAGGTTTGACACCAATGACTTGGTAGTTTTAAAAGCATCCTTAAAAACAGTCATCAAAAACAAAATAAAACAAACCAAAAAAACCTATTTCTAAGATGCCTTATGAATGAGAAATAAAAAAGTACAAATTCAGGCATGATATTTGATTACACTGACCACATAGTATATACACATTTTGTCAAAATTTTAAAAAAAGTCATAGATCCAGTATATTTTTTTTCTGTCTGTAATAATCTGACTACAACATTTAAAAAGAAATATGTTTTGTCAAATTTAAGAACAGGAGACTTGTTCTGCAAATCTTGACAATTATAGTATCAGAGTTAGAACAAAATTCATAGGTTAGTGTAAAATTGTCCTGAACTAAAACTATGTACCCCAATATCTCCATATATTGTGTGCTCAAATTCTGGAGCCAAACATCGTTTTGGATTTTGTGCTTGAATCATCTGCACTTGAAGTATAAGCACTAATTAGCTATCACAAAGTCTGAACTTTTATTTGCAGAAGATTGTTTATTCCATTGATAGCCCTAGAAACACAGTAAGAATGAACATCAATAGGAATATTTATAATATGATTAACACAGACATTTGCTTTTAAAAAAATACATTATAAAATAGCTCTTTTGCAAAAAGTGTTAAAATTAAAGGATGCTTAATGAGTCCTGAAAATGTTCACATATTCTCAAAAGCCATCAGTGCTTACAAACACTATTACTTCTATAAAGCCTGATACAAAGCCTCAACTGAAGCCAGTAGAAATCATTCCATTAACTTCAGTAGGCTTTGCCTCAGGTCCATAATGCTGTTAAGGTCAATGAAGCATCTCTTGGATTAATTTTGACTGTAAAAGTTTAATTGCCTATACCTGCCTTTTTTAAAGTAAAGCTGGTCAAATACATTTCTTTGAACCTACAAGTCTAGATATATTGATTTTTCCCAACTGATTTGTGAACCAGTCCTGTTCAGTGTGAATGCATTCAGTGTTTTTAAATACTGGCTAAATAACTTGGATAAATACATTTTCAGATTGTAGGGTTTGTGTGAACTATTTTCAGACTATTAGCTTTGGCTATTCACCATTCATTATTGGTTTTGCTATTGGCTTTGTCTTATTGTTCCTGTCCCTGATTGGATGGATGAATATTTTAACAGGAAAAATAATGAACATCAAGCAGTAAATGAAAAGTAGAAGAAATATTGGATTACTTCTGGACTAAAGTCACCAAACTTTCAATGATTATAATTAGTTTTGCATATAGCAACAACCGTCTGAATAATCAATAGTAATGAATAATGGGAATATTCAAGCTTTTTATTTAGGGTATGATTTATCGAAAATATAGGACATGCTGTATTTTGCTGTATGGTGCGCTATGGTGACATAGTGATCACGCGGGTCTACATGTGATTAGCAGCTATGTCACCATAGCAGTGCATTCTCCCAGTATAGTGAGCTGCTGCGGCAATGTAGCAGCTAAATCTAAATGTGTGCCACATGCATAGCGCAGTAACCACTCATACTGTGCTGTGTTTTAGTACTTCCACCCAGCAGGATACAGTTTTAGGTCATGCCCAGGACCAAGAGCTTTCTGCTCCTACCTGCTAGATGTCCCATGAAGCTCAGCCAGGTGATATTTCTGCCTGGGCTGGCAGCAGCAAACTGCAGCCTTTATATGCCTAGTGTTCAAAATGGCTGCCCTCATTAGGCAGCTGGCTGCTGCCTGTTTTTTGCCCTTTAAATGGCAGGCGCCCAAAGGTACACTTCCAAAATGTCAAATATGAAGAATTATTTTAGTCAAAAGAATAAAATATTTTCATTTACTATATTTACTCATATCCAAGATGAGGTTTTGGTCCTATTAAAATAAGGAAGAAAGCCCCGCATCTTGAATTCAAGTATGTGTGTGTATATGTGCACACATGCACAGGGAGGAGGGGGTGCCAGAACTTGCTGTGGCTCAAACTCTACCTCCAACTAGGGGTCAGAGTTGGAGTTCAAGCTACAGCTGCAGGTTCAGCACCCCTCCCCCAACACCTCTGCCCCACTTCTGCAGCCTCCACACCCTCCCCACCACCTTACCCTCCTAAGTGGGGCAGGAAACAGGGGAGGAGGAGATCAGTAGGGCTGGGGGGTGCCAAATGCTGGGGGTGAAGTACCTGGGAGTTCAAGCACAGTGAAGTTTCAGACATGGGGGCACAGATGCTCAGGCCAGGTGGCAAGGGGGGCAAGTGTGAGGGGTTCAACAACAGGGGGCAAGGTGTGGAGGGAAGCAAGGAGCAAGAGTTAGGCCACTTAACTTCCCTTCCTCCTTCTCCCACAGCTGCTTGCCTCTCTGTAGCGGGGGGGGGGCAACAAATTTAAGATAATCCTTCAATAATTAGATTGTATACATGAAAGATAACAAAAATGTTATAAAGGTTTCATGTATAAAACTTCATTGGGGGGCTGCCTTACATTCAAACTTGTTTTGAATTAGGATAAATGCAGAAGGAAAGAAAAGGGTGGGGGGAGAATGACAAGCCACTGAAAAATATATATAATCCCAATCTTTTTTCCTCAGTTTTTAGCAAAGCTACTGGTAAAAAAAAATATCATTTTGGATTGATGCATTTTTTTCTTTTTAATTTTTTGGTTCAGTCAGCAAACTGAAAATATCCATTACTTGCACAGCTCCAGTTGTGATTGAATTCATGTTGCATGTAGAAGTTAGGGCAAATGAACTGCTAGGTGCAGTTTTGCTTTCAGTTAAATGCATGCACCTACTGTATTTGTCCTTTAATTTTTTGCATCGCTTAAAATACTGAAGACCAATATCCTGATTAGCTACATTGGTCATAGACAACTGAAGTCAATTTCCAGCCCTACCATTGCATCCATGCATCCAGACTTTGCCTTTCACAAGGTTCTCTCAAGTGAGCAGGAAATGTGATGTTATAACTCCTGGGTTATTCATTGAGCAAATAATAAAATATTTGTGTGGCTCCTAACTACCATTATAAAAGCAAAGTTGCTGAAGAAAATGTACTTCAGTGACCTGCATGTCCCAGGAAAAATTGAAATAGACAGAATACACTGGAGGATGAGGACAGTCCAGCTGAATAAATGTTATCCTTCACAATCAAGACTTCAAAACGTAGGTGATCTTCCAAAAAATGATTTTGTGCCAAAACACTTAGGAAATAACAGTGAAAAGCTAAATAAATGCCATCTCATAGTACCAAGGGAAACTTCAAACCTTGATTGCACAGCTCGTTTTTCTGTGTATTGGTCCATACGTCATTGCCTTATATTCACCATGAGCATTATGAACTCAGCCAATCCATTCTGATGAATGGACATGTACAGAAGAAATTCACTATCTATAGGTGTCATCATATGATTCATCTATGTCATCTCACCCAGCATCTCAATACCATTTTATTTCCTGTCAACTATTTTGTTATATTTGCTCCTAGGTAAACTGTGATGCATGGGTGTCAGAACTCCTTTTTTCCTCCTTTTGTAGTTTAGTGCTTCAGTTACTTATATCTCTGTAATTCATGGCTGCAGAAGAAATGATATTTTTGGAGGTGAGTCATCTATGCAAGGCAAAGATACCACGGCAGATAGAAATCAAGATTTATTTCCATAGCTCCCATTAATGAAAATGATCATCTTCATGAAAGTGAAATTCATGAAAAGGTGATTAGCAGCACTTCAGTATTACTGACCTTCGCTGCTGAGCGGCTTTTGACACATAATAAACAAAATAAATATCCTTACTTGTTCAAATTGCTAAAACAGTTTCTAAACTTTTGAATATAATAGTGCATGCCTACAGGTGTTCCTACCAAGCTTTTGCCTCTCCAGAAATACTTTCTTATACACCAGTGGTTTTCAAACTGTGGGGCATGCCTCTCTGGGGTGGGGGGGTGGGGGGAAGGCATGAAGTTTGCAAGAAGCTGGGGCAGGGGGATGCAAGGACAGGGAACCCCAGGCAGGCTCTGCCAGCAAGCTGCTGTGCCTCCAGGAGCCTGGTGCTATGGGTGCATATGCTAGAGCCTCAGCAGGGCCAAGGCAGGAAGCACTAGAGTCGTGGCAGATGGAGCCCGTCCTGCCAAACCAAGCTGAGCCATGTCAGCCACTGGGATGAGGGATGCTCTGTCCCTGGCTATGCTGCTCCTCTGGGCTGAGGGGAATGGGGGAACAGAGGGGGACATGAACAAAACTGGAACTCAAAGGGGGGGCTCATCTCAAAAAGTTTGAAAATCACTGTTGTACAGTATCTTGTTTTGTATATTCAAACTGAATGGTTGATTTTGTGTAAATGCAATGGGTAAACCAATGTATTTATATACACAAAATCTCAAATGTGAAGTTACGCATGCTCCTCTGCAATTCTGAGTAAGGCTTTCATGAATTCACACAAATATATATAAATACATGAACTTTAAAAGGAACATCTGTGGTTCATTAACAGTGGGAACATCTATGCATCACCCTATGGTGACAAAGCGACACATTACAGTGATGTAGTGATCATGAAGGCCTATATGTGATCACCAGCTATGTTGCGATAGTGGCACCCTCCCCTGGTATAGCATACCACTACAGTAACATAGAGGTGAAATCTAAATGTTCACCGCATGCACAGCACAGTAACTGCCCATACTGCACCATGCTTTAGTACTTCTAAAAGTAAGGATCTTTTATGAGTACGTTTTTAAGGCCAGTATAACTCATTTTCAAATAAACAACCTATACTAACTGGGAAAAATATTAATATAAGGTAGAGAGGGAAAGGTGACAGTGTTAGGGCATTAGACCAGCATGTTAGAATCTAGAACTCTTAGTCATCCTATTTCTGTTTCTGTTACAAATCTGATCATTAAAACTGGATAAATTACCATTTCTGTACCAGTTTATCCACCTATAAAATTAACATAATAATATCTACCTCACAAAATAATGGAAGGCTGAATTAACATTTGTAAAGTCCCTTTTGGATAGAAGGTTATATTTAAATACAAAACATTATTTTATGGCAACAATAGTAATAAATTGTAATGTCAAAGTGACCAAGTGGTTGTAACTCAAGATAACTTTCAAAGACGACAAATAAAATAAACAATTGCCAATCAGGAAATCAAGGAAACTCAGTAACAATATAGTTGTAAAACAGATATTTGATCTTCTGTGACTATATAATGTTCAGCCACTTTGCATATTCCACTAACTATATTCAGTGTTTGTTCTGTTATTAATTAGAACTTTCTCCAAAAGGGTAATGAGGATATGATCCAAAAGATTAAATTAACTTTCTGTAAACTAGAAAGGAAATTAAGGAAAACTAATTGTTTTAACCAAAGCAGTGTCCTATTTTATGAAAGCAAGTTTGGGTTACAATACTTGAGCATCAGTTCAGATTGTTATTAGAAACTGTGACTCAAGAAGAGCAGAAAGAAACATGACTCAACAAATGATAAATTGCCTATCCATCTTCCTACTGCAAGTCTTTATTACTGTTAATATTTACATTTACCTGGAGTGTAAATGGCCTAAACTAATACTCATTGTGGTCAGTAGAAAGACTCATAGGTTAGGGACAGAAGTTATACATAAGCCGGTTTAAATCATCAAAAACTGATTTAAACCTGCAACACAACAGAAGCTCAGTGCACATAACCCAATTTCAAAATGGCTGAAACTGGTTTGAGATAAACCTGGTTAAATGTAGTATCAGACTTAATTGATTTGAGTCAAACCAGTTTATGAAACTTCTGTCCCAGATCCCTTCCTGGTTCAAGCTAAATCAGCATTCCCCCACATCCCAGTGTAGACTGTGTGTTTACTTCCTCTTTCTGCTGTCCCCAAGGTCTCTAGGATTTGTGGTCCAGACCTACAGCAGCAGGACTCTGAGGGTTGCTCATCACTTCCTCTTCCTGCTTCCAGATGCCTCTGGGATTTGTAGTACATGATCACAGAGAGCAATACTCTGCAGTGTTGTTCCCTTCTGTTCAATACATGCTTGCTTCAGAAAAAGGACTATTTTTGTTTACGCTTTTATGAATTCAGTGCCACTATCTTTCCCCAACTACTCCCTCCTTAACCTGGTAGGTGCTGGTCCCTTCTCCCCACCCCGCCCACCAAGGAAAATCCCCCAGCTAGCTCTGAGCTGGGGCTTAGCCACACCTCCTCTGCTGGAGCAAGCGGGGAGGGGGGAAGCTATGGAGCTGGCAGGCTGGGAGGTGTGGTCTAGTGCCCCTGGCTTCTGGTTTGAGCTACTGAAAGCATGTGCTTGCATTTCCTGAATCAAAAGTGAATGCCAGTTTGCTTGCTTGCTAGTTCAATCTCTGAAACTTAAATTAACCTGCAAAGACTGAACTTACTCAGTCTTAGACTTTTGGACTGTCTGTACTTAGCCATATGGACTGTAATGCATATTGGGCCGAGCTTTAACTGTGAACCTTCTTAATGTACACAAGAGAAAACTTAATTGTTCAGCAGCATGAAAGCCAGATTCAAGTAACTTTTCCCAACCCCTCCACACCCTATTAAAGGGCATGCCACAGTTGAAGCCCCAGCAGTAATAGAAGTACACAGACTACTTTCTTCTCACTTATTGGGGGTGTGAAATATCTAAAACAAGGTAAAGTGAGGAGAAAGTGACACCACCAGACAAAGGATTGGCCAAAACCAAGGCAATGGTTAATGAATTAAATAATTTTTCATGAATGAAAAAGTAATGAGTATGATGCTTCCATTGATCCAGGAGCAATGGAATGAAGTCTAAATAAAGGGTCCTGGTGCTTCCCCTATAGCACTGAGTCTGCACACAATTTCTGATGAAATATTACGCCTCAAAGGCACAGAGAATACCTTACCTTAAATCAGGTTCTTTTCTATGGAACAAATTCTGCATCTTTACTATGCTTTTTTACTCAGTCCTTACTCAAAATCTTATTGATGTCAACACCAACTTACCTGCATAAAGATTCAAGGAAAACATTATTAAGGGCTCAGAACTCAACTTTCTGGTGTGCTTTCCTGTCATTGAAAATTTTAGGAAGAGCTTGTTTGACTAGAGATTGACAACATTCAATACTGAGATCTGTCTCTACACTAAGATACTTTGTGCTAAATAAACCTCAGCTGCTCTCAGACCTAGTCAGACAATGAGAATTGTGTATGTATCACTAGTCTTTGTTTGAAAAGAGATTGGATTGGTTTTATCCTGTAAAATGTCTATGCTTTAGGGATGTCATGATGAGCCAAGTGTGAGTGAAAATGCAGGCAGAAAAGCATGTTCCACATAGATTGAAACATGTCTTACCTGTTAATTTCCTTTCTACTAGCAGCAGCTACAAAAAGTGTATGATGCTTAGGCTGTTCTCATCTTTGCACTTCTGGAGGGAAAGCAATATTGCAGTACTGCATACTGATTCACTTTTTATGATCATTTGCCAATGGAGTTATTCCAAAACTATGTTGAAGATCTTTGAACATAACTAGTTACCACGGGGCTGAACCACATTGGTAAACTATGTGATTTAAACAGAGTTTAGGCACTTTCATTGTTCCTATCTAAGCTCTACTGCAATCCAGATAGGAAGAAGAGTAGTGGCCCAAACCCTGCCTCTCATCACACAGGGGCCTGATCTTTTAGGCCCATACAAAGCATCTTACTACCACGTTATAAATCAGTCTGGATGGGGACATCTTCCAGCCCTTCAGGTATTGTTGATGCTTACACTGAACACTCACTGGATAAAAAATAGAAATAATTTTGACAGCAAAAACCAAGGCATAGTCTCCTCCATCCTAGCTGAGTGTTCTAATCACAAGGCTAGAGTCAGAGTCCTACTTCTTATCTCTCCTTTTTGGCCCTTGACTTGCAAAGTGATTCAGCTTAAATTGGAGAACTGAAACAAGGTACCCACCCCCAGACTATTTTATAGCATTTTTACTAGAGTATTTTCCCAGAAGGTGGAAGATGTAGATTTTAGTACCTTCAGGAAGCAGGTCTTAAACCCAGATATCCTGTTACCTGGGCAAGTGAACAGGCTATTATACAAAATATAGGCACCATTTCTGCACTACCTATTCTCACACTAGGACTCCAGGCTATGGATCCTGACTGTTGAGGGAGAGTTGGTTTCTTTCAGTGTAGCCTTGAGTCAGGCACTTCAGCTACAGATAGATGAGAGAAAGTTCACATACCCCTGGACTCAGCATTTTCTAAGCGTCTCCCAACTTAGCACCAGAGCTCTGAATTCTCCACTGGAAGCAGTTAACTCATCTACTTTTTAAAACCTGTTGAAGGCTAAACTGAAAGTACAAAGAAGCCTATCTGGATTTTGTGCTGTAACTTCTATGCCCATCTGACTTTGTACAGTAGACTATCTGGATCACAAGTTATACATATAAGAATATAAATAGTTCCACTTACTACTGAAGCCATACCAGGAATAACAGAATTCCAGGAGATGCTGTTATAGGAAAGGATATTATTGGGTAAGAAATGTTTCCTTTCTGCCTACCACCATCTTGCACATTAAAGGCAGAATCTGTGCTCACTTTATAATGATTCCCAATTTCACATTGAAAATTTCTTTATTTAAAGCAGGGATAAAGGTTATAGCCATGTTGGTCTAGAAGCTAAAGCAGTCAGACCTCTTGGTAGAGGTGATATTTTTATTAGACCAAGTAGATGCAAAAAAATGTCTTTACTTGAAAGCTTTTAGGATCATGCACCCTTTCTCAGGGAAAGGAGAATGCAAAGATTCACAGATTCATAGATTCTAGGGTCGGAAGGGAACTCAGTGGGCCATCTAGTCTGGCTCCCTGCCCGTGGCAGGCAAGAAAAGGGTGACCAAACCTGGGGTCATGTGAACCCAGCCAGGGGCCTGTCCAGTCTCCTCTTGAAGACCCTCAAGGATGGGGCGATCACCACCTCCCTTGGAAGCCCATTCCAGATCCTGGCAACCTTGACCTTGCCTTTTCGAAGGTAAAAATGAAACTTCATATTGCTCAAGAGAACTGAAAGATGTTATAAGTTCCCCTGGGTGGAAAAGTTCATTTTATGTAAATTAGGCTCACATAAAAGTTGGAGCAGTCTATCTACATCAAAGGTGTATGATGGCAAGCAGGATGTTGAATTTTACTTCTTTCTTGGTAAGATGTTTTATATTGCACAGGAGAGTTGGTCGATGAAATATTTCTCCTGACTAAGGCAGTTCTGTTATATAGAGGTTGCTCTGCAAGTGTGCAAATTCAGCTTGAACAAAAGGCTGGAGTAGGGGTGTTAGCCTCCAGGACTCAGGGTGTTGAATTTTGCTTCTTTTTTGGTAAAAATTATTAAGTTTTCATTGCAAAATGGTTAATTATGATATCTTCCATGTTTCAGGGATACTGATTATAGCTGTGTTGGTCTAGAGGCAAAAGCAGTCAGAACTCTTGGTAGAGGTGATACCTTTTATGAGGCCAATTAAATAGTTGCAAACATGAACATGTGCGGTGCCACATACTGCACAGCTGTGTTTGTATGGACATGGCCTCTCTGACCAGATGGGTTTAACCGGTGAGGTCTGTCTGGAAGTCTCAATCACTTTGAGGGAAATTTACTTTCACTTGTCTATTTGTCAACTGGAGATAACCAGTGTCTGGATGGTGAATAGGACTTTGACAATTTGGGGAGTTTATAAAGTGGTTTTGGACCACCTTATCACACTATCAAATACACATTCCAGGAAAGGAGGAGGATAAAGGAGACTAACTTGATGCTTTAGAAACACTGTGAAACAGAAGTTGCCAAAATAAAAGGCGGTAGCAAGGCAAGCCCCCACTAACTGCTGCAATGGAGGTAAGTGTGCTGGTGGGCAGGCAGAGAAGGTAGTATGGCTAGCATAGCACAGTCTGTCAAACTAAGACGCTCTAGAATAAAGTTGAGATTATTTCCCCCAAGAAATAGTAAATTTTCCCCAGTTGGCGTTATATACACAATTTCTATGGCCTTTTAAAATATTTATACACATTTTAACCTTTTACTGAGGGTTACACTGCCTCTTTAACTTGACTTTTGGCAAAGCCAGCCAAAATATTCTTACCCATTTTAGTTATAATATGCATTATGAATAATACTGACTAGAAAATAATTATGCCACATTTAGAATGAAGGGATTTTACCCCATGGTCATATTGGTATGCATGGGCGACTGGTGCCACCTTAGTCAGTCACGTTGACCAGGGTGGGGTGGTGGGGGTCCCCTGTGGCTGATCCCACCAATCTTGCTGGCTGGGGTGGGGCATCCCCCTCACTGCTGATCCTGCAACGGCTGATCACTGCAGCCGGTTCCAGGAGTGGCTGCAGCGATCAGATGGTGCTTGCAGGGGGGGCACTGGCACTCCTGCCTGCCCCCCTCACTCATCACCTAAGTAGTGAGTGTGACCGGAGTGCACCAGCACTCTCAGGGGGTGCACATGCATCCCCCATGCACCACCTACAGGTTGCCACTGTTGGTATGGACTTTGGAGGGGGTGTCTGGAGTGGTTGGTGATGCCCCCTTCCTTTGATCTCATTTTAATAAACCTTGCAGTGGTGGGACATTGATACCTTCCTCCCTCCCCACCACGTGGCAGTTTAGGATGCTTTTGGTGCCCTTGGGCAATATGCCTGGTCATTGTGGATCAGGGCTAATTATGTAGTTTTAGGAACAGGATAGACAAGCACTTGTATGGGATGATTTGGATAGTGATGATCCTGTCTTGAGGAGGGGGTTGGACTAGATGACTCCTGAAAGTCCCTTTCATTCTTACTATTTTATAATTACCTGGTACATGTTCTATATTACAAATAATTCAGATAGTAATAATTATTACTACCTACCCTTTCCATTTACTACATTTTAATGATCATTCAAATTTTTCACTGTATCCTATATTCAAACAGTGGCAATAAAGGAACAAAAAACAGCTCTTACATCAAGAAGAAGTATTCTAGAGGTGTGTTTGTAATCAAGCACAAGTGTAAGATCAAACCCTGGAGGTTGAGGTAGGAGGGCAGTTTTCTGAAAAATCTTAGAAGAAAAGAAGAAAATTGTCAAAGAAAGGCAGTTGTGACTTGAGTATATTAAAGTGTGCTCAAGCTACACAAAAAGTCCCTTTTTTTTCCCCTTTGGGCTGATAGTCTGTTTAAAATGATGTATGCAGAAGAAGTTAACTTGTCAACATGTCATTTAGAGATCTGGACTTTCCACAAGTAAAACCAACTTGAAATGTGCCTTGTACTGCATGATGTGGGAACTTGAAGATACTGATTGACATAACATTTTATTTTGTCTTGATGTGTTTTGACATCAAGTCAATTACCTCTGGCTAAGTAATGTTTTACTTATGTCATGTTATTCTATTTCTGATTTAAAATATTGTGGGCCAAATCTTGTGAACTGTTGAGCACTTGCGTTTTCTTTTATTTCATGAAATATTAAAAATCAATGCTTAGCGCCTTAGAGATTTTAGCCTAAATATTAATAAAGAATGTATAAAAAGACATGGACTGACTGCTCCCAATTTGCAAAAACATTCTAACAGTAGGATATAATAAGGTACACTCAGCCAGCATGATAGTTCAATTCACAATAACTTATTGAAGTCAGGCATTTAGGTAAAATTTTCCAGAAGAAAAAAGAGACACATTGCTTTATGATGCTGGCTGGGAGTTGTCACAATGGAATGATTAAGAAATGGTTCCTAGGTAAGGTATATTTTTTAAATATACTATGATATAAAGTTTTATAACAAGTTTATGAGTGTGTACGTTCCTGTGATTAAGGACTCTGACTGTACAACATTAAATTCCTGAAACATGCATGCACCAACATGAGCGATCTGTGATCACCTTTGGGTCAATGAAAGTTATGTCCTTAAATTTCTTTTGTTGTTTCTTATTGATACTCTTGTTCTCATTCATACCTTATTAAAGTAACCTGAGGTTTAAAGTAGTATCAAATGGCAACTCTTAAAAGTTAACTTAATATGCTCTACAGAAACATCAGGAAAAATATTTTACCTGATCTTTTCCAGTTTCCTAATAATCACACTCGGTAAGTGGAGTTTTCCTCTTCTAACACTACTGTACACAAGAGGAAAAAAATCCAACTTCTTGTTGGTTTCTCAGGGTTAAAGTCCCATTTCAAGACCATGAATTAAGAGAAAGCACATTGAAAACCTTTTTTTGCTGTCATGTAGAACTAGGCTGACCACAAGGAAATCTGGGACATCTGGGGCACTCTCCCTCCGCCCCCATCTTCCCCCTCCCTCCCAAATCAGCGGGAGTGGGGAGGCATAGTAGGCTGGGGTGTGGGGGCAGCAGTGCTTGCCCGCCTGGCATGCCATGCCACTCTGTCTCCCTGCTGTACTACCCCTGCATTTCTAGAATGCTCATTTTAATTCTCACCAGGACTGGTCTCCAGAATCTGGGACTGTCCCCGCTAAACCAGGACATATTGTCTTTTCCCTCCTAGCACCTGAAAGGGTGCAGGGTAAAATGACTGAAGTTACAAAATATAAAGGCAGAAGGCTGGAGCACCCTTAAAAGTGACATTTTTTTTATTTTGAAAGGAGAGCCTGTTTTAAAAATATCTCAGAGGGAATCTTAATTGGCTAGTGTTTTGACACATTCCCTATTTATAAGTGAGAAGAGATTCATCAGTGAGAAAGACATATCTGTGAATGGGATAGGGAGGGTGAAAAGCGGTGTGTAAAAGAACAATTGCAGGTGAACACAGGGGAGTATGGGGTTTATCATTTAAACAGTAATCACAGAGGAAAGAAGTGTATTTCATATCAATCCCTCTTATTCTGATCACTCACTCTTTTTGCTTACCCATTTTCCCTGTGTGGATTGTGTCTTTACGTGTTAAGATTACTGGGGTATGTTTTGCTTTATTCTGTCTGCTTTTAGACACCTACTACATTTCTGGGTGGCAGGTAAAGGAACAAATAAATAAAATAAAGTAAAACATACTGAGAAAAACTCATTCTTAATATAAGTTCATTGAGGTCAGCAGCAATGACTAAGATCAAAAAACCAACCTGAGAAAAATATGAGTTTGTGGGCCGCTCTAGATGTTATATCTATTCTGCAATTATCTGGTTAATTGCACAAAAAAAATTACGCTGGCTACACATGTAAATTAAGTATGGTACCTTAAAGAGGTCCAACCAGCTATGAAATTATTGCTAAAATATGTGTAATAACTTTATAGATGGTTTCTAGCCAGCCTTAATTTGTACTTATAGGCATTTCCCTGTAGCTGGGAGACAGCATTTGCTGCAATCTCCCAGCTGTGAGGTACCCCACGTACCCTTGGGGCTGGGAGATCATAGCTGTACCTCATTGCTGCTGGGGCTGAGAGTCCCACACCTGAGGGGATCCCTAGCCCCAGCAGTGCCAGGCAGCTGTGGATACTGGGTCTCAGCTTCAGGAGCCTATTCCTTGCCAGTGCAAAGGAGTTTGGGATCAGGCTCCCACTGCACCAGCAATAAGGTGCAATAGGAGCTAATATGTGATCCCACAATTATGCCTCCTGCCATTCATGTGTGGCATGGCAGAGAGTGCAATTTTATGGAATGAACATTAGATGTTATCACACCTTTACCTGCACATGTAGATAGGGCCTGTGTGTAACCAAACCCTTTGTTTTCTCAAAACAAACAGAGTCTTGCTTTATATCAACGCTCATAAAAACAAAAATTTTCTTGGACAAATATTCTTAAACATGACAATATAACACATAAGGATGAATCAAATAAGAAATTTACATGGGAACAAAATACCGGGTAGATGATAGAAATCTAATCATAACAATTATTTGTATTTTATCTTAAGATTTACTGAAAACTGCTGTTTTGGTCACCTGAAAATTATATAAATACATGTGAATTAAATATAAACTTGATGAAAAAATTAACCTGGAAAAAAACTGTAGAACAGACAGATGATTCCAAATGTTGCCAGAAGATGAAGAGATCTACATGTTGGTTGAGTGCTGAGCCACTGACCTGTTAGATGGAAGAAGGGCACATCCTCTTCCTCTGCCTTTTTGCGAATTTTATCTTTCCTTTCCTTTGCTTTTCTTACAAGGGTCCAGTACAAAATGTTTTCAGATCACAGAATCATAGGAACATAGGGCTGGAAGGGCTTCATAAGGTTATCTACTCCAGCCCCCTGCTCAAAGCAGAATCACCCCTGACTAAACCATCGCAGTCTAGTGTCTGCCTAACCTGCTTTTGAAAGTTTCCAAGGATGAAATTTTACAACTTCTCTAGGTGGCCTGTTTGAAAGCCTGCAAACGCCACTTCTCTAGGTGACCTGTTCGAAAGCCTGCAAGCATCAGTTCACTGATGGCACCAAATCTTAGGGAAGAGTGTCCACACTTGAGGATAGGCTGGTGATCCAGGCCGACCTCAATAGGCTTGCAAGGTGGGCAGATGAAAACTTGATAGCATTCAATACAGAGAAATACAAGGTGCTCCACCTTGGGAATAAAAACCCACATCACAGTTGTAGGTTTGGCAATGTGACACTTGCAGGTTTGGCAGTGCTACACTCACTATCACCATGACTGAAAGAGACCTGGGGGTCATGATTGACCACAAGATGCACATGAGCCACCAATGCAATACTGCAGCTGGCAAAGTGAATAAAACTATGGTTTGCATCTACTGATGCATCTCGAACAAGACTCAAGATGTCATCCTCTCACTGCACTTGGCATTGATGAGGCTGCACCTGGAGTACTGCATCCAGTTCTGAGCTCCACAATTTAGGAAGGATGTGGAGAAGCTTGAAAGAGTCCAAAGGAGAGCCACGTGCATGATCAGTGGGCAGGAGAGCAGGTGTTATGAAGAGAGGCTGTGAGCTATGGGACTCTTCAGCCTGGAGATGCACAGGCTCAGGAGTGACATGGTGGCAGCCTATAAGTACATAAGGGGTGTGCATCAGGATCTGGAGGAACACCTGGTCACCAGAGCACCCCAGGGGATGACAAGTTCCAACAGTCACAAACTCCTGCAAGACCATTTTATACTATACATAAGGAAAAACTTCTTTACTGTCTGAGCCCCCAAGGCCTGGAACAGAGTCCTCCCAGAGGTGGTACAAGCACCTATTCTGGACATTTTCAAGAAACATTTGGACACTTATCTTGCTGGGATCCATTGACCCTAGCTGACTTCCTGGCCCTTGGGCAGGGGCTGGACCTGATGATTTTACGATGTCCCCTCAAGGCCTAATGTTTATGAAATCTATGAAATCTATAAAACCTTCAAAGTTAAAAAAGTCCTCCTAATCTTCAACCTAAATTTCCCCTGCTGCAGGTTGAATCCATTGCTCCCAATCTTGTCCCCTACAGCCACAGAGAAAAGCCCATCTACATCCTTTCTATAATCACCCTTCAAGTATTTGAAAACTGTTATCAAATCCTTGCTCAGGCTTCTGTTCTCCATGCTAAATAACCCTAGTTCTTTCAGCCTTTCCTCATAAATCATGTCTGAAAGGCTTTTACTCATTTTCTTGCTCTGTGATGGACTCTTTTCAAAGTGTCTATATTCTTCTTGAAGTATGGGGCCCAAAACTTGACACAGTATTCCAGGTGAGGCCTCATCACCACTGAATAGAGCAAAAGAATCAGTTCCCTTGATCTGCAAGTAACACTCCCATTAATACAACCCAGGATGCTGTTGTCTTTTTTAGCAACAAGAACACATTGTTGGCTTACATTCAGCTTATGGTCCACTGTAAGCCCCAGGTCCTTCTCTGCAGTACCTCATTCACTTGTATAAATATGTATTAAATAAATGCACAGAACCTACTGCGCAGTAGTGTCTCAGAGACACAGCCGCTGAATACGATGATCCGACCAGTTTTGCATCCACCTTACTAGACTTTCATCTAGTCTGTATTTCCTTAGCTTGCTAATGAAAAAGTTGTGAGAGACAGTATCAAAAGCCTTTGTAAAGTCAAAGTATGGCATGCCCAGTGCTCTGCCCTCATCCACAGAGCCTGCCACTTTATCATACAAGGAAATCAGATTAGTTTGGCATGACTTCTTGGTGAATCGATACTGATTGTTCTAAAGTCCGCTTTTCCAAAGTTCAGTGTCTTTAGTCTTCCTTCTCCCCCTAAGAATCTTAAACTCTATCCTTTCATGGTCACTACCGCCCAAATTACCTTCACATTGTCAACCAATTCCACCCTGTTTGTGAGCAGTAAGTTCAGAAAAGCTTCCCCCCTCATTGACCTTTCCACCATTGAACTAAAAAAGCTAACTAAAAAAGCTAACTCCAATACACTCCAAGAATTTGCTACAACCTAGACCCCTATTCTGTCTGTGCACCACTGTGTTTTCTGCCCAGAAGATGTCTTGATAATGAAAGTCCCCAATGAAAACCAAGTCCTGCAATTTGGAAGCTTCCATCACTTGTTTAAAGAAGGCCTTGTCCATCTCCTTCTCTTAGTTTGGAGGCCTGTGGTAGATGCTCACCTGACATGTACATAGTCTTTATATATGTACGTATGTATGTATGTAACACCTTCTTCTTTTCCCCCTTGCCTAATTTTGAGAAAATTGTCCAGGAGCACATCTGAGGGGGACCAGCAGGGGAGCTTATGCTTAGGGGCAGCCAACATATGTTCTTTAGGGGCAGGTCCTGTGAGACCAACCTGGTTACCTTCTACAACTATGTCACAAAATCCTTAGATGCAGGTGTCATGATGGACATAGTCTTTCTGGAATTTAGTAAGGCCTTCAAAACTGTCTCTCACCCCATTGTCATTAAAAAATTAGGTGACTGTGGCATCGATGCCTACACAGTCAGATGGGTCACAAATTGGCTAGAGGGCTGCACCCAGAGAGTGGTGGCGAGTGGGTCATTTTCGACCTGGAGGGATGTGGGCAGTGGAGTTCCCCAGGTCTTAGTTCTCAGGCCCGCACAGTTCAACATCATCAGCGAATTGGACGAGGGGGTAAAAAGCATCTTGTTCAAATTCACAGATGACATTAAGATATGGGGAGAGGTGGGCATGATAGAAGGGAGGGACAGGCTACAACTAGAACTGGACAGGTTACAGGGGTGGGCAGATGAGAATAGAATGGCATTCAATACTAACAAGTACCAGGTACTACACCTAGGGAGAAAGAACCAGCAGCATACCTATAGGCTGGGAAACTCCCTTCTTGTCAGCACAGAGGCAGAAAAGGATCTTGGAGTCATTATTGATTCCAAGATGAACATGGGCCCCCCAATGTGAGTACCTGGTCAGTAAGGCTAACTGCACCTTATCATGCATCCACAGATGCATCACAAGCAGGTGCAAGGAGGTGATCCTCCCCCTCTATGCGACATTGGTCAGGCTGCAGTTGGAGTACAGCATCCAGTTCTGGGCGCCGCACTTCAGGAGGAATGTGGACCTCACTGAGAGTGTCCAGAGGAGGGCCACTCACATGGTCAGGGGTCAGCAGGGCAGTTCCTACAAGGAAAGGGTAAGGGACCTGAACTTGTTCAGCCTCCACAAGAGAAGGCTTAGAGGGGATCTGGTGGCCATCTATAAACTTACTAGGGGGGACCAGTGGGGAACGGGAGAGTCCCTGTTCCCTGAGCACTACTGGGAGTAACTAGGAATAACAGCCACAAGTTGACTGAGAGTAGGTTCAGCTAGGCATCAGGAAGCACTACTTCACAGTCAGGGCAGCTAGGATCTGGAAACAACTTCCAAGGGAAGTGGTGCTCGCTCCTACCCTGGGGCTAGATAATCACCTAGCCGGTGTCATTTGACCCCAGCAGTCTTTCCTGCCCATGGAAGGGGGTCGGACTTGATGATATGCTCAGGTCCCTTCCGACCCTACCAACTATGAAACAATCTTTCCTAAACAAGCTATACCCATCTCTGACCATACTCCAGTCATATGAACTATCCCACCATGTTTTCATAATCCCAGTTTCAACATAATTCTGTGAATATACTAGGACCTCCAATTCTTTCTGTTTGTTCCTCAAACTTGTCTCGCTGAGAACATTGCTAAGGCTTATTGCTTCCCCTTACTAAGTTTTTATCCAGGTTTCTAGGCCATTCACTTACTTCTGGGCTTTTGTCTCCATGCCCTAGTGAACATACTATAAAGCCCTCCTCACTATGTTAGCAAGCCTATACATGGAGACACTCTTCCCTCTCTTCATCAGATGTATCCCTTTTCTTCCCAGGAGTCCATCTTCCTGGACTATCACCCTATGGTCAGAGAAGCCAAAGCTCTGCTGGTGATACCATCTATGCAACCATAAGTTCAATCTCTAGGATGCATCAGTATCTCAACAGGCCTTTACCTGTGGCTGGAAGGTTCTACAAGAGCACCACCTTGGTCCTGTCCCCTTCACTCCTGCACCTAAAGTCACATAGCCACTTTTGAACTGGTCAAGTTTTCCTCTCTCAAATTCATTAGTACACACATGGATAAGCAACATGGGAGAGTAGTCAGAGGATCAGATGAGTCTTGGCAATCTTTCTGTAACATATCAGATGTGGGCTCCTAGAAAGCAGCAGACCTCCCAAGCTAAAAAGTCAGCTTGGCAGATGGATGCCTCCATGCTCTGCAGGAGGGAGTTGCCAACCACCACCCCTTGATCTTTTATTTATTTATTTTTTGGGTAACAATGGTTTCTATCCTCTCACCCCTAGGGGTACATGACTTAGCTTCCCCTGCCGCTGGACTGGACTTCTCATCCAGTGCCCATGCTGTATACCTGTTCTCCAGCTGGACAGCTGCAGGGTCCAGAAGAAGAATGCTGTCTGTTTCCAGAGGTGACTATCTGCCATCTTTCAGAGAACGTGTGTTTTCCAGTGCTTTCTCTGGCTGTCCCTCATCCATGATGATGGAGTTCTCTTTGTGTATCAAGTCAATGAAGGCCTTCTGCTCATGGATGTTTCAGTCCCTATCTACCTCCTCCCATAACTCCCTTACCCAATTCCTGAGAGACACCACCAGGGGTCTAGGACATAAAACAAAAATATGGTTATGATAATCATAAATGCTATGTTAGAGAAAAGACACAAGAAAATAATGTAACATAAGAAAACAGAGATGGCTTGAGAGGCACCATTTTCCTACTTTTGAAGTAAGATATTTGAGTTATTTTCCAAACAATTTAGATTCAGTGTCAATCATTACAAGGTTTGGTTTAGTTTGGTTTGGTTTGGTTTGGTTTCTTTCCTGTATGTTTGCAGGAGATAAAACTTCCTCCAGTGAAGCCCTCCAAACATGACTGTACCACAATATGGAAAATATTTTGAGATTTTTATTATTATCCTATTATGGAGTTTCTTAAACTGTGTAAATTCAAAACTTCAAACTTTATTACAAATGTAGCTTCTATTCACCCTTCTTCAACAATGACTTTCAATATATTTCAGGCTTCATCCTGTATAAGCTTTTTTTTTGGTCATTCTTTTAAAAGACAAATGCATGTAATGGTAAAGATAGTAAACCATAATTGTACATGAAGTATAACAAAGCGGCAAGATACACTATCTTCATACCACAGCTAGCTTTGTACAGAAATTCTCCAAATTAAAATTCTAGTGGAAAGCTATATTAATAAAAAAGCAAGGTCCAAGAAGGCAGAATCCTTTAGTTTTTTTCTTGAAGAAAGTGTTCATGTTACTACCTGATAAAACAGACCTTAAAAGAGAACATTCAGGTATTTCTGTGATGCATATCCTACCATATGCTAGTTGACAATTCAAGAAGGATGAGCATTTAACACCTGATCAGAATGAGTTATTTCAGAGCAGCTCAGCTGGAACAGACGTTAGAATGTGCTATTAGTGGTGCAATTAATTGTTCTCTCACTCTGGAAGGGGAATAAAGAAAACTTACTGGTTTATTATTAACAACAGGGTTTTTCTCAGTACTATTTAGATAATTTAGCTTGAACGGCTATAGGATTAGGTGAGATAAAACAGAAAACTAAAGTAGGATTGCTGGAACATTCTGGTCTTTGTTACAATATTTTCAAACCTTTTTAAAACTTACATGATAACTAGAAATTGATTGTGTTGATTTTTCAAAGGAGTTTCATTTTGGAAATACAACTTTTCTGTTTCATAGCTGGGAAAACAGAGCACTTGTATTATTGCAAGAAGAGAGCAAATTTTGTTTAATTGCAGGTACATCTACATGAGATATTTTACTGTGCAGTAGACCAATCTACTGTGCAGTAAAGCATCACAGTCTACACATGCATGGCATTTACTGTGCAATAAACTAGTCTACTGTGCAGTTTGGTTGTACATGTTAATACAGTTACTAGATTAACTGCACAGTAGTTACTGTACAATAGCACTCATGTAGATGCTGACTGAGACCAAATTTGCTCCCAGACAGCCGCACCAGCAATGAACCACAGGGGAAGGGGGAGTTTTCTTTTCCCAGTCCTGATACTGCTCAGCTCCTGGCTCCCTCCAGAAACTGGGAGCTGATCAGTGTGAGGACAGGGTTGTTCTCTTCCCCCTACTTCCCAAGCAGTACTGAGACTGGGGAGCTTTCTGCTTCAGAGCTCAGCTGGGGCTACCAGCAGCTGTCCCAGAAGAAGGACAGCTCCCGGCTAGCCCCATGCTAGGCACAGAAGTCCTGCTGGGCAGGGAAGATCACTGGCAGCTGTGTGTCCCGACACGCACATCAGGCCAGGAGAGTTCTGCTGGCTGCAGCGTCAGCTGTCTCCCATCCCTGTGCACTTAAAACCTCTCCCAGTGTGCATGGGGCCAGGGACAGCTGCCTTTGCAACCAGCAGAGGTCTCCTGGCCCCATGCACATAGGGAACAGCCTTTATGCCCCTTTCCAACCTCCAGGCTAGCATCCCTGGGGAGCCTGGAGCACCCTCTGGCAGCTGTAGGGGGGCAGAGCAGAGCCGAACAGGAGCAGCCCTGTTTGCTTCTACCAGGGTGTACATGTACACATGCTCCCAGGGAAGGCTTACTGCACAGTATTTTACTTCATAGTAAGCCTATTTCTCATTAATAGTACATGTAGATGCACCCTGTGTGTTCAACAACAGTTTTGTTCAAACCTGCCTTTGACAATTTGGATTTCAAAGTTTTTCTTGTTTTAGCAAAATATAGAATAAGCACCATGATTAAAAACAGTTAATGTATTTTCTCTTGACTATTATAAAAAACAGCTTGAACTTATACATCAGAAAAGAATTTAAATCCCTGAAAAAAGAAATATAAAGCAGTACTATATGGCTTATATCTATCATTTCATTGTTATACATTTTCCAAGACTCGGTTATATTTAAACTATATTGTCCAAATGACTTCAATTTTAGTTAGCTCCAAAATACTTAGAATATTTAAACATTACTTATTTTAAAATTCGTACTAACCATTTTTCCATGTTACATTTTTAATTTTGGGTTATAACTTCCGGGTAATGTTTTTGAACAAACCTAATCAACATTTTATTGGCTAATTCACTTGTTTCTGTGAGTCAAGTACAAATAAGCGGTGTCTGCATTTTTCTGCTTTTGATGATATTTTCATACACAATATTAACTCATCAATTCTATTTTTAACCCCAAAACCAGCTAAGTTTGAGTGATTGATTAATTAGGTATCATTCCTCCAATACAAAGTCCCATGCATTCTCACTGTTTAGCAAAGACTTTACTTGAACTACTTCCACACTCCTTTCCTACTTCTAAAATATACCTATACCAATTTCTAAAAAACTGTGATAGTAGTTCTGAAAGATAGTATTTTGTCAAATCAGGGATCAAAGAGCACCAGTGACAAAGTTTGAAGAGTGAGCTGGTAGCAAATTATGTCCTATAATAGTTCTATATTCAGCTCCCAAATAATTTGGAATATGTTATGTTCACCCACAATCTACCATAATTTTGGTTTTACTCCCAATAAAGTCAGATTTTCAGTTGGCATATGTATAATCTTGACTCAATGCTATTTGCATATCCTATTTTTTCCAGTGTGTATGAGGTAGAGCACCTGCAGAGAAAAACATTTTTAAGAAGGAATAAGACAATTTTAAACAAATTTACAGACTATATAAAAATGTAGGCTTTCAATACTTGAATGAGTTTTAAAAAGTATGAGTCTTAGAACAAAATGATTGATATCTACAGAAATGAATTTTAGCAAGAGATGATAAATGCTTCCTGACTCTGAGATCTAGCCATTTCTTTTCAACTTTGTCTAAGTTGCATCACACGTATCCTTGTATATACCAATGCCCCTCCATATCACTGCATTTCATTTCATTGCATAGCTCCCCACCCCAGCCCCAGCCCCAGCCTCTTGAGAGCTTCAGCCAGGAGTTGCAGCATGGGGCTGCCTGTTTTTTGCCGGCACCAGGAACTGTAGGTGGGGGAAGGAAGCCCCCCTGCCACACAGATCTGGCCCTGCCCCCCTGGATTGCTGGGTCAGGTCTCAAGGGGGGGCAAGCCAAGTCTGTATGGCAGACCGGCTCCTCTCCCCCATCCCCAGGTCTTGGCACAGTGAAATGCTGGGGGAGGCAATGTCTTTCTTCTCTTCTCCTGCAGCTTCTTTCTTCCCTTCTCCCCCAGCCACTGCTGACAATTGCCAATGGGGGGTGGCAGGGAGGGCAGGGGTCTGGGGAGAGGCCACTTCAGCAGCCTCCTGGAAGCTGTGTGAGTGTACCCCCAAGTTTTCGGCCTCAGTCAGTGTGGTTAAGCTCTGAGCCCCACCTCCCCCATTGAACAGCGAATGTCTCTTCAGTTCATTCCCACTCTAACCTTTAAGTAAAGTGCGATAGTTACAGTTCTTCCACCAGGGGCTTTTTGAACATCTTTAGCCCTAATGTCCTAATGATTAAAGTACTCATCCAGAAAAGGAGACACCTGATGGCTAGGTTTACCTTGCTAAGGGGGTTCAAATCCACATCTCTCAATTCCAAGAGTACCTTAGGTATGAGGTTTGTGGAATAGCATGGGTGCATGATTCTGCAAGGGACATAAGGAAGAAATTAAAACAACAAGAGGGAGCTTGACTCTGTGGCCTAATGGTTGTGGCATTCAGCTGGAAATGGGTGGATATGGGAAGTGGAAAATACATTCTTGAACCTTCTCAGGCTTAAGACACTCAGAAACCCAAGCCTTCCCCTTCCTCATGAGAGCTCTAGTCACTAGGTTATTAGGTGAAAGATGGGCACCCCCACACCTACCCACCACTTTTGAGTGCAACTGACTGATATTTTTTTTACTGTCAGCTTTTGTTAAGAGTGCTCACAATATAGCTAATAGATCAAGTCTCTCTGGGGAGTAAGGCAAAATATAGGCACTATCCCTGTGCCCTCACAGGCTATTTGCTCTTTATCCTGAACTCAAGGCTGACAATGCTCAGAACATGCCTGACAGATTGGACCTCTCCAGGGAAATACGCGGAGTTTAAATCCTACTAAACAGCTGGATTTTCAGAGTTGAGGAGGGAGACAGGCATCTACCTGCTCCAGGTAGGAGGCTACAGAATTACAGAAGCTCATGTTTAGGTTAGGTAGTTAGTGATCCAAAAAGTCTGAAATATAAATGAGGAATCAATGTATATGCCTAAGGCGTTTGTGCTTCTTGTAGTGGAGCTAATCTGGATCTCTTTCAATGACTTAACAGTTACATTCAACTCAAATCCTGATTGGGTGCCTAGTTCACCAACATGTATTTTGCTAGGTCTAGACCAGTTTTCCTAAGGCACGAGGTATTAGTGTCCTTTTGCTCATTGTTGTTCGCAGTGTTCAGGCTACTTGGGACTGTGTGCTGGGACTATTGCCTGCAAGGGGCCTCCTGGAGCCTGGGTGTGATGCAGCAAGAGTAGCTTTAATTCATGATCAGTGGCAAAAAGCTTAGAGAGGTTTTTTGTCACTTGGACAGTACACTAGCTGGTCTGTTTAGCAGTCAGCCCAACTCAATAAAATTGCCTGAGACAAGGTAGCAGGGCCCTACATTAATTATGGTCCCCTTGGTTGCTACAAAGATATGTCTTGTGGCACCTATGGTTATACCTCAAATACTGAAGTTTTTATGCTACCACTTATCTATCTTTCTGCCAAGGTATCCATTTCTACTTGCCTCTTTGCCAAGTTCATACCTAGTACCTTTAGTTCTTCCCTTACGTCAACACCTGACCTCATTCATTTTACTCTGCTCCTACTGCTCCCTTCTCATACCAGCCTCTGTATTTATGAGTACGTTCCCATTTTCCTATGTCTCTTATCACGTCATTTGGAAGTCACTTAGGCCTGTTTTCCTGAACTCCTTTTGGAGCCTTAAATTAACCACAGCTTAGCATACCTGGAAGTTCTACAGGACCAAAAAGAACAGCATAAACATATACATTGATCTTCCTATAAAGTTACACATTTAGAATTCAGGGATAGAGAATCAATGAATAATAGTAATAATAACAAAATATTAGGTAATTCCTTATGATTTTCAGCGGGTAGGCTATGTGCATGGATTGACCGATAAATTTCATGGGTGCATAAAAAAGGCAGAGTCAATATAGAAAATTCAAAGCGCTCTAAATAAACAACTATTACTCCCAGTAGAACACGAGAGCTATTGCACTTAACACAAAATAATCACCAGACAAGCAGACTAGTTTCCAGTCTTTTATTGTTGAGGCTAATGAAATATTTCCATCCAACAAGACTGAGCCAAAACCAGCTCTGATTTATGTGGTGAATCTCCTTTGCCATTAGGCCCTTGTTTTGATTCCCACATACAGTCTTATTTTGTTCTGTGGAAATGTCATGTAAAATGCCTACAATAAAAGCAGGTTCTTTTGTCAGAGGACTGTGCTGGTGAAGGGTAAATACTGGAGGGAAACTCATTTCTCGAAGTCTGTGATTCATTCTGTAGTTTCAATAAATCTTTTGGGGAGTACAATGTGATTTTCACTCACTCTGTTATTCTGGACTCTCTTTTCTCTTCCGGAGTAATGCATATCATTCTTAAAACTCCTTCCCAAGCAAAACATTCAGCCCCTTTGACCCACTGCACAGATACTTTATTCCAATCTGACCTTGATCTTGGTCTTCAATAACCATTTTTTAGTGAGCAGGGCTCAGATTGGGCTGTTGTAGTGTATAAAGAAAAATGATAAACAACATGCTTTTGTTTCTTTCAGTGAGTAATTCTCATTAGGTATGAGGGCCATGGTTCAACAAAGCACCTGAGCATGTGAGTAATCCCTTCTGTATTTAGTGAAGCTTTAGCTGGAAGTAAGTGTTCAAATCCGCTTCATGTCTCTAAGATTTAAGTACAGTCTCCAAGTCAAGTACATGCTTATGTGCTTTGCTAAATGGGATGAGATTACTAATCTGCTTAAATCATGATCACGCTTAAGTGATTTGGTGAACTAGGTCCTAAAAGCATATCATAATTCCAGTGTTGGCCTTGTGGAGATGTACTATAACAGCTTTAAATGAATACGCTAATATTTTCCTAGAAAAGGCACATTTAGGACAACACCAACAAAAACTAGGTAGCAGAACTAAAAGATGATTGGATACCAAGAAAACATATTTGAAGATGGTTGGTAAAAGGTTGTTGAATCAACATTTGCCAAATATTCTTCAACAACCTAGAGAGCTGGATGAATATAAACATATATGCAAATAATGCACATTACATCTGAAAATATCCACTTTTCTAAGATAAATTATTTTCAGATAATAAAATTCAACAAGATTTAGTTGAACACAAAATGGATAACACCACATACCATACCATTATAACGGCTGTCTGAAGAATAAGACATCTGAATTTTAATGGCTGGTGTCATTAAAAAATGTATAAATATGTAATAAACTTGTAAAAAAGACTTCATTCTCTTTAGCATTCCGTATTGCAATTGCTAGTCTGTTCTCTGTCTCCTATACAGCTTACTGCCATGGTAAAGCAAGCAGACAGAATATGTTCAGTATAGGAAATCATAGAACACTGAAACAGTCGAAGTAGAGGAGGCGAACAGCAAGCTATTATCTGCCAAAGAACAGGTGAGGTGAGCCATTAACATTCTGATGCAGCACTTCTCTCTCAAATTGTCATGAAAACATGAAAATGAACAACAGAAACCTATTGTCATGATAATTAGTAAAATGAAAATGGGAAATCATACAAATGTAAGTGACTTGTATTATAATTTTAAGATTAAATTATAATTTGTAATCTTATTGTCCTCACTGAACAAGGAACAAAAAACCCTAGAGAGAGGGAAGAAAAAACATTCCACTGCTATATTTTTAATGCTTGGGTGAATTGGCAAGGAGCAGAGAAACTCTTTATTACCTCAATTTGGCACCAAGAAATTGCATTTACCAAGCTTGTGGTTAATGCTAAATGCTGCTGTGAAATGGTGTGTAACTAAATTAATGAACAATTAGAAGGACTGCCCTTGGTAGAGTTGCAGTAGCCTTAATCATTAAGCAGTAATAATACTGGAGATAATATTTCAAGTCCAGAAAGTTACAGTGTTTGAAGATTAAATATTACTTCTGAAAAGACTGCCTGTGGAATCTTGAGACATAGCATCAGTCTCAAAGACAAAAATATTCTGAGGTTACCTGATGTTCATGGCAGAGTCTCACATCCAAGACTTTGAGGGTATATTTGCATTGCTTGCAATGCTCAGTTTTTCACAGTTCAATTCTATACAGGCAGTCCTTACCTTACAATGTTTTGAGTTACAGTGTTTCGCACTTACAACGTTTTGCACTTCCAGCGTTTATAAACTGATACCCTGTTTCAACTTTCTGACATCAGTTTTGACTTTACAATGCTTGATCCAATGCCACACCATGCCAGTGAACAAGTTCTCTGAGTCACCCATCTCCCTGGAGAACATCTGTCCAAACCTCCTTGGACATTTTCTTTAAGAAAGCAGGAAAACTTCAGCCAAGACTCCTGAAAACACTCCAGCCAAGAACTCTTCAAAAAGTCCAGCAAAGTCACCTCAAACAAGTCCTTCCAAATCAACATGACTGCTATTTACAACATAAACACATTCATGTAGCTATATTACTCATCTGTAATTGATTGAGTACAAAATTCTGGGTGATTTTTGGTGAAAATAGGGTGTCAGGCCTTGGTTCAAGAACCAACCCCCCATTTATAACATTGTTTCCTATGGGAAAATAGGTTTTGAGTTACAATGTTTTGACTTAAGATGTAATTTTCAGGAACCAATTGTGTCATAAGTCCAAGGACTGCCTGTATCGCATGTTATGACTGCCTTGTAATGCATCTTTTCCAATTCACCTCCTTTTATGGGCAACTATAATCAATATTTCATTCAGTCATGTGGAGGTGCCTCTCTTTAAACCAGGATTTGATGATAGAGTGCTTATAGTACTCACTGGGCGCATCTCCATGAGATGCTACTGCATAGTAGCAACAAGCTACTTTGGAGTAGTTTGTTACTACTATGCAGTAGCATCAGCAGGCACTAACCATGATGCCATGCTACTGTGCAGGTACTGTGCAGTAGCGGGTGGGGGAATGGTGGTGGGAACATGATGGTGGTAAGTGGGAGCTGCCACAGACACTGCTGACGCTGTCAGCTGTGTGGGGTAGAGGGCGAAAAGTGGCAAGCTGACCAGGGACTGGTGACCACCTGCAGACACCAATGATGGTGTCAGCGTTGGCAGCAGGGCGGTGAGTGGCTACTGCCTGCAGGCACCGCCAACAGTGTCAGTGGTGCCTTTTTGTAGGGGGTGCACTGCTATGCTCAGGGGGTGCACGTGCACCTGCATGTGCCCCCTACGCATCACTCTTGATCCTGGGATAGAACTGAGCAGTAATGCACGTACTAAAGCAGATTTATTTTTGCACTTTCCTTTGAGATGACATTTTGCCATCTTGAACAGTGAATCCTCTGCTGCTATGGGTCAAATTCTTGACAGGATTAGGGATTTGAATCTATACTTTTCAAATCCCAAAGTGATTTACACATATTTGCATCCAGTTTTGGCCCATTTCTAACATGAGAGTCGTAAGAATCATAGAAAAAAATTGATAATAATAGTAATATATCCAAACTAATTAAAAAAGTTGGTGTGTGTGTACATGTATACATATATATAAATTTAGAATGATCTATACTGGAAATCAGTTGTGGTAACAGTGGGGTGGGCTACATGATAAGTTGTAAAGCTTGAGATAAAGACGCTTGAAATGAAAATACCAAGTCAACTAAGAACTAGCAAGCACTAAAATATTACCATGATCCCAAAGACTGTGTGAGCTAAAATAACAACAGTTATGTAAATCAAGCAAACCTTTGCCACTCTAGCTTTAAAGTTACAAAAGCATGAGCTGGCTGTTTATGCTCTATTTTGCCAAGTCTCCACTCATCTTTTGTGGTTCTTTGTTTACAAACTCCTATTGTAGCTAAATGACATTCAGAGATTCATACTGCAGTCTACAAGATCTCATCTCAGATAAAAACACACTGACAGAAAAAGTAAGCTCAAGTAACCACTTACACAAACAATGTAACCCTTGTCACAATTAAGCTTTTTAAACCAGTGTAAGAGCTCCACACAGCAGATCTGGTAGCTCATTCCTCTGGGGTTGCAGCTGATTGTCACCTGACTAATTGAAATTCCACTGCATTGCTGGCTGCTGTTCGGCTACAGTAGAGCCTGCCATCATGCATTTCTACCAGTCTAACAGATACTGTATAGGTCAGTCCAAATGTGAGTGAAATAAGTTACTATAAGACACATCCCAATAATACCTGAAGGGTTTAATGCTCTGAAGTCACGAAGGATATCAATCTTTTTTTCATCAGGGACTGCCAGTTTCGTACAGTATTGTATGTCTCCTGTTTGACTCAGAGGTTCAGCTGTCATTGTGTTGCTTTTTTCTTAGTAGGAAATGGTTTATCTTGCATATCCAAAGATGAATACTTCCAGCGGTAATGTTTTATTTAAAAGGACCCTGCATTTTTATTTATAAATATCACAGTTGAAACATTCACAATACAGAAGAAAGTAAAATCTTTAAACGTATTTTGAAAAATGAGTCTCTAACATAGGCTAAGAATTTATGTAGCATTTGTTTTGATTTGGAATATTTTTCTTTTTAATGTAGCCTCCACATTGTCTTTTATTATTCTGTAACAAAAAAAGAAATATATTTTATCTCTTTTTAAGCTTTTGTTCACTTCTACTGGTTAAATTAAGAAATCCACTTAATATTAATTTTCAGTACTATACAAACATTAACTCTTCATATTATTGGTAGGAGATTACAAATGTTATTTATTATAGTGCAAAGAAGAAAACAGGGAAAGGTAAGATTATGGCCAGATTCTACCATACCTTTTGACATCAGGTAGTTTTCATAATGCAAAAAAAGATTGAGAAAAAATAAATAAATGGGGCTGTATAATTGTTTCTTGCTGATTCTCATGGGCCTGTTTTTTAGAAAAATCAGAATTTTAACTGAAAAAATACAAATATTTTCTCAACACTTTTATGGAAATCACTTTTTAAACATTACTGAAAACCATATTTTTTTTACAGAAAGTTGATTTTTAGTCCATGAAAAAACTCAAGGATGTAAACCATAATTTTGCTTAAATACTAATATAAATAATAAAACCAAAACTTTTTACAGTATTTTTTGCAAAAAAAAACCCCTTTCCCCATAAAATCAAGTCTTTCAAAGAAAAATTGTTTATGCCTGACATGCTTTACCTGAAGCAAACAGTGACACTCACAAAGTGAACTACTGCTTGACCTAACACACTGTGACTTACTCAAACCATTCAAGACAGTAACAATGACTCAAACCTAGAGGAATATTCTCCTCGCTGGCAATTCTGTATCTAATTCAGCACACCTTGCCGTCTGTCTGTCTATCTACCTGAAGTTCTAGTAGCTCTTTATTACCATCATTTTAATTACTCAGGCCTAGATATCCAAAGGAATATAAATGCTTTAAGTTGGACTTAAGAAGAATTTAGCAACTAACTTCTAAAAGTCTGATCTTCCTAAACCTATAAATGTTTAAGGTGTTGGCAGTAAAGTTCTGCTTCCTTGAATATTGGCTGAAAAGTGTTTTGATCAAGTTAGGGCTGAGCAGTGTAGGGCCTATATCATGTGTCAACCCCATTTAGATCTAAAACATTTGTACTCTTCTGCCTACTGGTCCAGTGCTCTGTTCCTATCAGAATGAAAGATTCATTGGGGCACAGATTATGAGAGTACGTGATTCTGCAGCCTCATAAAGGCATTCACCTATGAAAAAGGAGCAACCTTGCTTCTAGCGCTTCTTCAGGGACATGTTATATATTTTATACTACCATAAAAGCCCGTCAGAAATGACGAGCAAAAATAGGCTATTTGTTAAAGGGTACCAAATATCTGTTATCCACTGTGCCGTTTTCAACTTGAGCTGTTCTGCCTGGTCTTCTTCTATACAATGGGTATCCATCAACATTTCCAAGTGTCTCCTCTCTAAACTCCTTCAGATATTTCTTTAGACATTGATGATTTTCCAAATGCACAGTATATTTGGATTCAATCCTCCCCATGGTTTGTGAATCACATCTCGTTACAATGATCTTTGCTCAACAAGCAATGCACTGTTGCATGATTGAATGTTTGTTTTAAAGTTCTGGTAATGCTTGTTGTTCCAGTTCCTCATCAAATCCCACAAAGTCTCTGCAAACAGTCTTCTTGGAGGCACAATCACTTTACCCTCATGACAACAACTCCGAAATTGGCCATTGACGGTCTTTCAGTTTGGAAGTTTAAAGAGTTACAAAATTGGCACACCACGTTCATCAGTCCACAGCTATGTTCCTCAATCTCATCTTCAGTGCATCTATTGCTGTTTACTCTTTCAGCCTGTCTTTTTCATTTTGTCTTACTTTTGCCATTCTTTCTGCACTCATTTGTTGTTTATTCTCTGCTTCACCCATGGTCTCTATAAACCCTTTACCTTTCCATTGTATCTCTTCTGTGATGTTCTCTTCACCCATCTGTTTTGTTTTGTCTTACTCTTGCCATTTTTTCTGCATTCAGGTGCTGTCTAGTCTCTGCTTCATGTTGGTAAGGGTGTTATGGGTTAAAGTTAAAGTAAGGGTGTTAAGGGCCAGTTTTTGCTCAGACACTGAGAGTACACCATAACTAATTGAAACCAATCACTAAAAGTCCAGAAAAGTGAGCGCAAATATGATTTTTTGAGTGTGACAGACAGAATGACAAAGACACAGATGAAGTAAATTATTATAGAGGACAATGATAGCTTGATGCAAGGAAGTGTAGGGAACTGAATCTGGTCTCCCACATTCTGCACAACTGCTTTAACCACTTGGCTAGTGTATAAGTCTAAGGAATATCTTCCTTTTTCTGACCATGCTTTGAAAGAAATAAGTGGCCCCTCTTCCCACCACTTGTACTGAGTGTGTATTCTATTTTTGCTTCAGGAGCGTGTGTGTGTGTGTGTGTGTGTGTGTGTGTGTGTGTGTTGTGGGTGAGGGAAAAGGGTTTTTTCCCCTCTGCTTTTGTTTTTTTTAAGCAAAGCATTAAAACTCACAACTTCAGTATAGGGGCTCTATTCTGAATGGAAGTAGGTGCCCCTCTGCAGCCTAGAGTTAGGCAACTAACTCCCATCCCATTCTAGGCTTATTATTCATGCTGTTCATTGGCATTTCCTATTAGTTATCTTATACAGCTTCTACCTGAGCTGGCTGGCTGTTATGATTCTCATTCCCTGTGATACCTAATACATCACTGCATTATGCAGTGAACCTAGGTGAGTAATCTAGGGCTATAGATTCAGCTCAGGGGACCAGGTGTCTAAAGGTTTGGTATTCCAATGTTCAACATTGCAACATCTAGTCTATTGGAGGTTCTAGCCCCATATAACTTGTAGGGCCATGTCATCATTGGAGATTTTTTTGAATTTCAGCATGTAAATACAGCATATAAATGACTGATACCATCTTATTCTGAAATTGGTATTTTGAGCCAAATAGCTTTCTTTTCTTGACTAAATGAGAGAGAGAGAAGATGTATTAAATTCCACTAAATTTGAGGCCTGGTTAAGGATCCATGTTCACTATCAGATACCTGAAACTGTTTCCTGTCACTGTCTGACTCTGCCCTCTCTAAATCACTGGAAATGTGGAATAGTATGGGTTCAGAGTAAGCAACAGAATAGTATCATGCACAAAAAGCCTAAGATGAAAAGAGACAGGCTAAGAAGGGCTATGGAGTACTGATTAAATGGCTTTTTGAAGCATTCTGAAAAGAATCTGGATTCTGAACGCAATTCTCATAAGTCCCAAACTACTGCCTTAACCATAAGACCAATCCTCCAACTTTAAAAGCTATGGCATGATGCTCTCCATATACCTGAAAAAAAGATACTGGGGGCTACATGATTAGTACATTACATTTCAGTCATATTAGATACCATTATGGCAAATATAGAAGGATATGATTAAGAATAGAATTAATACTAAGAAAAAGAATTAATTACAACCTGAAATGGTGTACCAGCATTTACTGAAACTGGCCTGATCCAAAGCCTATTTTATCAGTGAACACATTCATAGATTTCAAATGGCTTGAGCATATTGAATATTTTCATATGAAAACAATAATGCATTCTATAAACTGTAAGAAATGATGGAGAAATTCAAAGACCTTTGGAAGTTCCTCCTTGAATACAATATTCAGGGATTTAATAGTATAATCCATATATATCAATAGGAACTGAATAGAAAAAGTATATTCTTACTCACATGAAATGAAGTTCTTTGATAAGATATGTTTCCTCCTGGCTTTTTAAACTAATAAAAAATAGCTTGTGATATAAAAATCATTAACACAGTGAAAGTTCATAATCATAAAGACATTTACAAGGATAAATATCATTCAATAAGACATTGCTTCTATGGTATGGATATTAAGATGATATGCATTGTTATTAAGTAAAAAAAAAATCAATAAAAATTATAATAAAGCCTGAAACCACTAACCTGATAGAACTCAGCTTTTGGAATATATGAGTATATAGCATTATGAAATACATGCACCAGATTTGCTACCTTAGTGTGTTCATGCATGATCTCAATGAAAAACACTTTAACATCTGTCAAATGCAGCCTTCATTTGCTTTCTGAGAAACAGTGAAATTCTTTAAAGTAATATTTTGATAGATAAGTCACAACTACTTCTGTGAAATGTGTAGCTATCCAATTAAAATGGCACAAAATTTCCAATATGAATGAAATCATTACTTCCCTATATCAGAAAATGAACTCGTGTTAAGTAGATAAAAAGTTTCTGACAGAGAGAAGCTGACTGGCCATAATGAACAGTCAGCTTATACACTATGTTTCTCAGAAAACTCCCAAATTAGGGAGAATTTAAACTGATGAATTATGAAGCAATATTTTTTAACAAAAATTTCTGGAAAAAAATACCTATTGCCTTCCAATTACAAAACTTAAATAAGTGCCATTGCATACTATTCAGTAGATAAAAAAGATGCATGAAGATTCAAAGTTTTAAAGAGATTTTTTTATCATGGATAATAAAATATATGATTCAAGCCCCATACAACAAATGTCCATCACCCACAGAGAAGTAGGTTTGCTCCAGTCGCAAACAAAATCAGGTGAGTCAGAAGATTTATAAAGGATGAATCAACCACAATCTATCACCATTTAGTCCATGAAATGTCCAAATGAAAGGAGCCACCTCCATGGCAATTTTGTGTGGGTGGGAATGAAATAGATAACCAATTATAACAAGTTGTTTCCATCCTTGAATCATAAAATGTCTTTATTTCTATTAGGTTATTTGACAGAATTTGTATCTTCCATAAATTACATTTGGGTAATAACAAGAATGCTGCTTAAGAATATTTTAAAATAAACAAATCCAATAATTGATACTTAATGCAACATATAAAAATGGAATCATATAGACAACTGAATTATAAATGCCAAGCAGTCTGTATAATTCATAGATGTGGGCAAATTCAGTCAAGCACAGAATTCAAGGTGGGGCAGAGGTAACACTCTCTTAGGATGTGTGTATACACCACATGGGTTTAATTCGGTTTAGTTCTCCTTAAATTGAAACAGTAGGTTTTTAAAAACACCCCTTCAATCTAGGGAGAACTAAACCTATTTAAACCCCCATGATGTGTACACAAGGGTGGGAGCCAGATCCTTACCTGCCTCTTTGGTGGGGGGAGGGAGTGTGCTACCAGAGGGCCGAGCAGTCCCCGAGCTGCATGGGGAGGGGGGGCAGGTGGCACCTGCCCACTGGCACCTGACCCAAGTGGTCCTGGGGGGTGCTGCAGCTGTGGAGGGAAGCACAGACCCCGCCTCCCTGCAGCCATGGAGGGAAACACTGGGCCCCTGCACAGCCCAGGCAGGCAGGCAGGCACTGGGGAGAAAAAAAAAAGATCAGGTTCAGCGCTTTTTTTTTTCCAGTGTAGCCTGCCCACTGGGTCCCACAGCCCCTGAGCTGTATGGGGCCCACTAAGCCCTGAGCATGTTGGCTTCCAGCACCTGGTGCATTGTTGCACTTTTTTAGGTAGCAAACTAAAACACCTTGGAAGTGTTTTATCTTGCTACATACCAAAGTCATTTAAAGCGGAATACGCTGCCGAGCATGCAAATAGCAACACCATTAAATCAAGGCAAAAGGGCATTTAAGCTACTGTAAAGGCCAATATTGTGGCATGTACAAAGGCCCTTAGTGACAATCACTGTTTTCATCCTTAGACTTGTGCTGATTAAACTAGCTGACTTTGATGGATGATCCTGCTCCCAATAGATGGATGCCCATTAGTCACCTGATCTTTGACCTATGTGGCCTCCCCATATTTTCCACATAACTTTCCCTATCCTTGACCCTATCCATATATCATATTATTGTTGACAGTCATCAGACCTACTGGGATTCACTTCCAGAACCTTCAAATGAGCAATATCTTTATTGGGTTATTTTGTGTACTTTTAAATTCCTATTTAAAGCTGCTGAAGAACATAAAGTTGCAAATATTTTTTCTTGAGATGCGTAGTGCTTTCCCACATCTATACTCCTGACATGTGCTTAATTCCCAAATGGAGAGCATTATTTGATTGCTCACAAATATACAGTTGTATGAGAGCCAGTGATGTTTATTAAATAAACTTTACACACTTTGTTAGCAATGGCCAGGATCATGTATCATGAACACTGAAAAATATGCTGTTTTCCACAAGTTAAATATGCTGTTTAACAAGTTAAATTAGAATTCTGAGGAACCAAATTAGTTTTCATTCAAAAAAAAATTATTTTGACTTTTTTGTCCATGTTAAAGTTAAATAAAAACTTCATAAGACTGCCAGGATATGGATTGTTTCCCGATCAGATTTAACTACAGAAATACTGTAGTATTTGAGTCTGTCTATTTCCCTACTTTAATGCTATCACCTCAGTGTGGTCAAAAGTGTTCTCTCCTTCCCAAAAAAACACATTCTTCTGTAACCTTATCCTCATTATTCAGATAACTTTGCCTGACCAGCTTTTTAAAATTTCATTTGTTTCCCACATTCAAATTAATCTTAACAGGCAAATTCAACACACAATCATCTGAGTTGTAATCTTTGCTACATAATATATATAATGTCAACATTTAGGCCCTGTATACCTGATACCAAATTATACTGATGCCTGATTAAACCTCTTTGAAGCTAAGAGAGGCTTGTTTGTAGTAGAGAATGAGGATAGTGGAAGGGAAGAGCTAGGTGACAGGCACAATATAATGAATGTTTCATCGATTGTTATGCTTATAGCTAGGTAAGGGAAGAAATACTAACCTGCCAAAGTAAAGTGGTGAGTCAAAAAAAAAAACCTAATGAGTCTTCCTCCCACCTTCCTCCCATTTTCTCAGAATCTGGAACTCTAACCAGCTTAGCTGCTGAAGACAAACTTGAAGTTCAAACTCTATTGCTTGATAAGACCATATGTTCAACTTTAAAGTATGACACACAAAAGAAGACCACTGACCCTCCCCTCCCAGATGGCGGCATACTATTTTCTTGGCTCTGCCATAGTATTTGCTCTGGGAGAAAGGCCAGATGGCAGAGCAGAAGGCAGAGATCCATGGGTACAGCAGGTCAGTGCTTGCAAATTTTGACCAGTTCAGCCCCTCCTCTCCTGGCCCTGAACACTAACAGAAATGCTTTTTTGACGTTCCGTTGCTTGGACTCTAGTTAATTGCCTGTCAGATTTAATCCGAATTTTTAAAAAGCCACAGAGGGAAGTTATAGCTGTTCTTGGCATTGCAAAATTATAGTACTTTTACAGTCACAGTTTTCCCTGACCTGAGGAAGGAATATGCTACCTGGAACAGTTGTTCCCTGCACTCATCAATCTCTTTGCCATGCCACTCCAGCTACAATATTGCAAGTAACTTGACTTTGTGTAGCTGAGCGATACTTAATCGGAAAGCTGTCTTGCAGCCATATTTACACGCAACTCACCCCCCTTCCCTTTTGGTGATTTATTTTGCCTCCTCTTTACCCTGCCCACAAAAGGGATTCTGAAACCCTGATAGGTTATCTCAAATAATTATTCACTTATAGGCATTTCTATAATCTGAATATTGATCAGCCATCTATCAGAACCATGAACACACACAAGCCATGGCCCTCTTTACAGTCTTCCAAAAACTGTTTATAATCAGGGTCCTTTACTAGAAAAAAAACCAAACCCATGCCTTATTCTGAATAAGAAAACATCAGCTACCAATAAATTTGTTGCTCAGAATAATGTAATTCACTACCAGCTCACTCCGAATATCACAGAGATTCTTTACACCCAGATAATAACTTCAATGCATTCTTTATTATAATGTCAAAAAAACAAAGCAATTTTTACAATCTTACAATTATAAGGGGATCAGAACAAAAATTCTTGTATGCATGTCAAAGAGAAGCAATGTTTTGTACATTTTTTGCAGATAGCTTTAAAATATAAACTAGCAGATGAATCAATCTTGTGATCCTTATCATTGCATGTTCATCTGTATCACTGCATGTTAAAACTTAAAATGCATTTGGATCTTCTGAAATACATGAAGATGTCATAAAGTGCATATCACATCGTATATCCAGTGCTTAACACATGAATGTACTACTCAGGGATAGATGTGGGGGGAGGGGTCCTTTGCAAAAATCTTGTTGGTCTAATAAAAGATATCATTCCTGTCACTCCTGTCCACAAGCCATGATGGCTTTTTCCTCTAGACTAATATGGCTACAACCTGGATACCTGATTCTAGTATTCAGGAACTCTCTGATCATGCACCAATACAAACCTCTGTATTGCAGTTAAAATCATACACTGGTTTGGGGTCTATTAGAGAGCCTCAACCAATCATAGAAGTTAGCAGTAGTTACACTAGGATCAGGCTTGGCCTTAAGTTTTAGAGGATTGGCTACCCACAGGAATTTCCGTTCTTCCCTGTTTCATTCTACCCAGGTTTATGCAGGTATTGTAGGATGACTGAAAAATGATTATTAATAAACCATTTCAGAGTTCGCTTATTACACTGTGGAACTGCCAACTTGAGGATGCCAATTTCCTTTTTCTTCTCCTTGAATTTTCCTCTTGCCTCCTTTCTCTCTGCATGTTTATTAAGATGTATCATTTCTATCAAATTAATTTTTTCAACAAAGCTTTTAAATCAGTAGTTTATTTTTCTCTCCAAGACAATATATTTTGCTAGGTTCCTGTGTCTCATCAAAATAATATATACATTTTGGCTCCACTTAGTTTTAAGCCATGATTTTTTCTTTAGCTTACTTTCTTCTCATCTACTTTCCCTCACTCTCCATGCAGTATTGTGCTCCAAGTTAATTAGCACTATCTGTAAAGTTAATTTACACAGTACCACTTTCCCATGGGATGTAAGTTACATAGTGATAGTATTACCCTACTTGATTACATTCTTCTTTTTATAATGCTTCATTGTAAGGATTTTTTTGTCCAGATGATACACCAGCAGGGGTCTGTACTAGTCATATCTCCATAAGCCAAAGAGAACAATAGGGTAAAATAGCCCCAGTTCAGAAAATTCACATATGATGACATCAAATTCAAATCCTACTGATTAGAATTAGGATCTTTCAATATGGGCATTTAGTGGACACTTAGCTGTACAAAAATTCAAAGGTTTTACTGTTTGTTTAGAGGATTTTTTTTTCTCCTTGAACATAGAATAAAATGGACAGTCTGTTCCAAAGTTGTAAGAGACCAGTGTAATATAACTTCCTAAATCTCTTTCTCTATTAAAAGTTAAAAAGAACAAATTTCCTACCTCAAAGGAATTCAGCTGCAAATAAAAGATGTATGTTAACATCTCAACTTGAACCAAGATAACTCCCAAGCATTATGAGATACAGAACTCATATACCCCTCACATCACAAATTGTTTTCCTTTCTTGTCCTTCCTTATTTTGTTAATTAGAACCATTTTGCCCACAGTGAAATGGATACATTATTCATCTACTCCTCAGTAAGCAAGCATCCTCAGTAACAGAGAAACATCTCTTTAATGTGAATGTAAGTGAGCAAAAAGGTTGGTTGAAATAATCCAAAGATCTAATTTTCAAATTAATTTCCATATTTCAAAATTATTTTCTGAATGTTTTCAGCTAACTGTACTTATAGATTAATCACAAACAACTTGTGTTCAGTATTATACAATTTGAGCTATGTTAATGGTAGCCAAGTAATATAGATTGCTTTTTTTTTATATAGATGGCTGAAATGTCAGCTGCAGTTACTGCATCTCTGTAAACAGTTTAATAAGCTTTCCTAATAAAAGCCAGTTTAGTTAGCCACTTTTTTACTCAGCATCTGGTACATGAAATGCACTATTCTGCCATCAGTGGTGAAATTGATTAGCAGTGTGGGCCACATACCATTTGTAAAAAGTGTGTGCTTAAGGTTACAATTCTGTGAAGTCTAACACATAATTTTAACTAATATGAGCATTCCCAGTGAATCAGAAGAAATTACTAAGGTAAGCAAAGTCAGGCACAAATGTAAGACACCAAGATGTGAGGCTTCCATTTTAACATGCCACAATAAATAAAGATTATAAACAGACATAGAAATGGAGTGGGAATAACAGGAATAAGACACTAGTGAAAATAAGAATGTGCAGTTATTCAGGTTGATAAATCAGGTAGAAATGTTGATAGTCCTATTTAATTGTTAATTTATGTTCATGCACTTGTCAATGTGACTGTATTTAAACATTCAAATGAATATCCTCAGTACATTCTGTGCAATATGCAGCCATCTATTCTCCTTATGTAATATGAAAGCTAAATTCTTCATAATAATCCTCTAATAAGAATATTTGAACTTTGGAGAATCATTTGAACAAGAGCATAGTAATAGGCACCATGCATGTAGGAACTGGAAAGTTCTAGGTGACTTTTTGCCATGTGCATAAGACCGGTGAAATACTGTACATAGTTTCAACCACCTGTCATGATCCATCATCTTAATCTTCTTCTATCAGGTTCACAAAAAATCTTACAGGAAAAAGAAAATGTTTTTATGACAGATCACCAACTAATATTTTTATCTTATGTTCCTAAGATTGTGTTAAACCAGCTCTGCATTCTTTCCAGCTAGCTGTGTAGGAAACTCAAGAAGTTATATGAACATTACTTATGATTTAGAACCTGGTAAATTCTACTATTTTTTTCTTTCTAGGTCAAAGGCCATTATTTCTGTATTGTTAAACCAAGTAATAGGTGAAACTCTTCTTGGACAAAATTTTTGAATGGCACCATACTATTCTGTCTCATTAAAAAAAAAAAATTAGGGCTATCAATTAGTTGTGATCAATAATGCCCCTCTCCCGTTGCTGCTATGTGCCTGTCTGTGCCGCTGCGGAAAGAGTTGCCCCCCACTGTTACCCAGCTACACACACACACACACACACACACACACACACATACACACACGCACACAGACACATGCATGCACACACCAGCCAGGCAGCACCCTGGGAGCAGACTCAGCAGTTGTATTCAGGTAAGTGTATGTGGGGACAGAGGTCAGAAAGCCAGGTCTTGGGGACAGTCTAGGGTTTGTGTAGGTGTGTTTACATCCAAAAATATTTATAATAAATTGGGATTCTATTATTGCTTAACTGCACAATTAAAATTCTGATTAATCACAACTATTTTTTATTCTCACAATTAATTATGATCAATTTTTTTAATCGTTCAACAGCCCTAAAAAAACACATATGATGGTATTGATATTGAGTGTTAGGAAGCCTCAGAGTTAATCAAAATGTTTTAAAAAGCAGTAAGAAGCCACAAGTACTGAATATCTCTATCATTTCACTATCTCTATACAGGTTTCATTTCACCATATCATTTCACTATCTCTATACAGGTTCTATTAGTGCAGGGTTAGGCAAAATATGGCCCATGGGCCAAATCCAGCCTGCCAACAGATTCAATCTGGCCTGTGTGTGGCTGGCAACTCTGGCCACCATGTGATGCCAGGCAGGCAGGCAGGATTGCTTCTGCCCAGCATCATCAGCCATTGACATGGCAGCATCAGCTGTAGACCTGTGTGGGATTTCAGCTGTGGATACTGCTGGAAGGTCCAGGAGCCCCAGTGCCAAATCTGTCGGTAATGTCCACACTGATGCCACCCAGCACACTGGAAGCTGCTGCTGGAGCCCTGACCCAGAACCTGCTGGTAGCATCAGCTGTGGACCCAAGCAGGAGCTGCTGCTGCACTGGGTGGGCATCAGCTGTGACACCAACAGCAGGTTCTACATTGGGCGTTTGGACCCACAGTTGCGCCCACAAGCTGATGCTGCCACCCACCCACCTGTCTACTGTGGCAGAAGTTTCCACTTGGGTTCACAGCTGAGCTTCAGATTTCCTGGCAAATTAGAGCTCTCGTGAGGATCTGGAGAGAAGAGAAGAGAAGAGAAGAGAAGAGAAGAGAAGAATGGAAGTGGCCCTTGACTCATTGAGTGGCCCTCCAGCTGAAATAATCTTCAATCCCTGTACTAGTAAGAATAGGATCTGCAGGGTTACTTAACACTGAATTTTCCCAATGAATCCTAGTTGCCAAATCATTGCACCAAAGTAGACTTGTATTAATAAACCTTCAAAACTCGGTGTTCAGGGGCCCTGTGCAGTTTTCCATTGGTTTCATTTGATTTAATATTGCATTACAGTCTGCAGGTCAATAAAGTTTTCCAAAAGCTTCACAAAAGATAGGTTTATGTTGTCTGAATGTTCCATATTAATATATACACGTGTATGATGTATATATTATATAACATAATATAAAATTTACATAGTAATACACCCATATTTTGGCCATATACTGACATTGTCACACACTTCAGCTTTGAAAAATATGACCAGTAACACTAAGAACAAAAAAGTTTAATAACAATTCAAACCTTGAATTTATTGACAACATATGGCTCTACCTCTTTAGGATTAAAGCATTTCCTTACAAACTAATGCACAGTTTTCTGAAAGAATTAGAACTGGATAAACATTGCAATCAAATTTCTGTGACTATATGCACAGATACAAATATAATTGATTTGTCTTAATTTGCTTGGGCTATGTCAAATAGATTAAAGATGCATACAATCTTACCAACCTGCAGCCCAGTGTGGTTAAAGCACACCCATTTCTAAAAGTAGCATCACATCTGGCTGTACTAAACTCCTCACCCCAAATAACTACATCCCTATTTACATGTCATCCAAACTTTGGAATTAGCCTTTGGAACAGGTTCAGGGAAATACACTATAAATGCGCTGCCACCAAACACCCCTTTAACTTTGTGGATGTCCATGAACTTTTTAATAGACCCCATTGGCAATTTTCTATCAGCAAATAATCATAAAAAATGTAGTTTCTGAAAAATCAAAATTTTCCAAGGAAAGAAAAAACTGAAAACAGACAAAAGTAAGTCATGAACTTGTTGAATACTGTCATTTGGAATAAACCTTCTTATAAACAGATAATAGATAAAATTGTTGGGAAATAAGGGACTAGATCAGTGAATCTTAATGTGTGCTGTGAAATCTATTTAAGGTGCCATGAAAAAATAGGTGTGCAAGATTTTCAAGATAAACACAGATATTTCAAATAGGAAACCATGCTGTCAAAAATATTCTGACCTATTGTGATCTGTTTGAATTCCTTGAAGCAGAAAAACTGTTCTATTATTTTTCCAGTTTTCAGCTAAGAGCTAAAATTTTCCAAGGGTGTCTTGCAGAGACGTTCCTCATCGGGGGGAGGGGAGCTGAATGAGGGCAACCGCCCTGGGCCCCGTGCTTTGGGGGGGCCCTGAGGACAGCGCCTTTGGCATGTGCTGAGGGTGCCACCACTCTGCGCAGCTGCCGTGCGCCACCAGTTTCACGCTCCGGCTGCTCACCAACCCTACTCGCCCGACCCTGCACAGGCCCCGCACAGATTGATATGACCCACACCTCACACCCTCCTAGGGTTGGCTCTTGTGCCTTGAGTCTAAAAAAGATTTAGAGCCATTGGACTAGATCTTTAGTGCTTGTTGCACAGGAAGCTTAAATCCATTATTTCCTAACTTTTGAATCCTTGCTATTGCAGTCTTAATTGTTTTATATTAATGTAGCTCCATTGTTTATGATACACATATATACTTGTATTTTAGAGTTAGGCACTTGAGCAGATAAGCTTTTATAACTGCTAAATGGAGCAGGTTAAGTGGTAATGTACACTCATCATGAATTAAAGTTGTGGCCATTTGTAGAATGCATACCCATTGCGAGCTTTCTTAAACAGCTTTCTCATTTGCTATTTCCATTCTGACATTAATATTGCTTTGCTTCTACAGAGACACATGCTCATGTACTAAAATAATTATTCTTTAGCAGTTCAGTTTTCTGTGTCTTAAGTCAGGGGTTGACAAACTTTTGCCACTTTAGTCTGACTAAGTCACAGGATAGCATGGTTCTGTTGACTCTTCTTACTTTCACATTTTGATATTTTTCATTCTAACAACAACTGAATAGTTTCAACATAGTTTAGCAGGACTGGTTTAGAGCAATATATTACAAATTAGGTGATAAATCTATGCCTTTTCTCTTGTTTGTTTGGGTTATTTTGTTTTCAAGACAACACAAGGGTCCTTCTACTGAGCACAGAATGAAGGGTCTGAATGAAAACTCTCTTAAATAAATAAATAAATAAATATTACTAATTGAGGAATCTCTGGAGAGCTAAACAGAAAGAGACCTTTGGATTTTCCCAGGATTAATATTCTTCCCAGGCCTTTAAAGGGCAAAGCAACTTTGGCTCCTAAGAGCAGCTAAGAGTTACATCAGAAAAACAAAGAACAACCATTAAAGAAATAAAATGCAATGTTAAAGGGAGAACAAATTGATCTCATACTCAAATTCTAGAAATGTAGTCGTCAGAATTACAAATGTTAACATAATTATTGGAAAGTAGGATTTGAGCTACCTTACTAATTACCTATTCCAAGTTCAACTTTTAATGGTAACCACTCTGCAGTAACAGCAGTTATTTGGTATATGGATAGGTAGTTACTCACAGCTGCAATATCTTCTGAAACAGCAGCATGCTGTGCTCACAGTGAACAGAGATACATATAAAAAGGTAATACAAATAGCAGGGCTCAAGTCTGATATAACACATACTGTTTTACAGTAAATCCATTTCCTTCAACTTACTTGCTTTGGTGTTAGCAAGGTCAGAATTAAACCCATGGCTATGGACTTTGGAGCAGGCTTGAAAATAAATGTACTGTACCCTTTCCTAAGAAGGAAGCAAATATTTGCCTGGTTCTAACACACTATTACTAGAGGCTGGTAGTATTTTTTTTCTTCTCAGTTCCAAGGCGTACTTATTCTACAATTCTTGCTAAGAAAAATATGGTATTCCAAGCTGCCTAAAATGAGGTTGTAAAATTGTTTTATTCAATTATTCCCAGTTGAGTGTTGTGGTGAGTTTCAGAACCCTAAAGAAACATGCCTTTATTTGACAGCACCTCCTTCTCACAGCAAAAAATGCATCACAAATTTGGTGGCTACTCCCTGCCATTCCATTTTTAAATTTACCAGGCAGCAAGTCAGTCAAATGGTTTTTCCCTGCTGCCTGAGAGAAACAGATGACACCATGAGCACATCACACTTGATGTCCTTGGGCATATTTTGTTGACTTTAAATCGTATCCAGCTCTTCATGACAGAAAATCATTCCTATTTCAGAACTTTAACACCCAGAGTAACACAGGATAGGTAGCCCAATACTAGTTCATTAAATACAGAGTTAGAAACACTTCAAAATATGTCCTTGGCCAAAGTCTCAATTGCATTTAATAAGGTCAGAGAATTCATTTTATAATAATGAACAATTCCTCTGCTTATTCTACCAGAACAAAGAATTCTGAATGATCAGAGCTAGGCATGGACTGAACAACAGTTCAGAGAGTGTAAAACAACAGGTGGGCACAGCATTGTGTATTTAGGGATATTAGAAGTCATAAAGGTGGCTAATATTCTTAACTATGATTATTTATTTAACACTAAAATGACACCAAGTAATGAGCTGTAGCCAGGTACACAGACAGCTACCAGGGTGAGTTGTGTGGCGGGCCAGTAGGGGGCGCTCCTGCATTGAGCTGCCCACCTCCCTGCGCCCAACCACCTTCCAGACTCCCAATGCCTCCCTAGGGGCACCTTATGCTTGGCCGACCCCTCTCCTAGAGCACACTCGCTAGTCTGGGGGTAACGTTGCTGCCACCACCTCGAGAAGGGACTGTCTGTGCCCTGTGTCCTCAGGGAAACACAGGCCTAATAGTCCGACAGGTACTCGACCCAGTACAGGCACTTGGGACACTTCCCCAAGTCAAGGGGGCAAAAAGTAAAGTCTCCCTTAGTCTGCAGACCTAAGGGGTCTCTTAGGCATAATTTAGACCCACCCCTCAATAAGTCTCCTACGCCAGTCAAAAAGGAGAACTTTATTGATTACAGGGGGTAGGGTAAACTAGGGTACAGGATTGAGCAATATCCTAGAAATCCTAAAGAGCAAACAGTGTGGCTGAGGTAGCCTTTTGATTACGCATCTGTGTTACTGCCAGCTAGATATCTAATCCGATTGACCAGCTTACTCACAAGCATCTTCCAGAGTTCTCCAGTTTCCCTTCTGGAGTCTTGGGGTGAGAGAGAGAGCTAGGTCCAGATGGTAAGGCTTCTCTGTCTCCCCTGCTTTGCTGCTGCTTCACATCACGGCCGAAGAGAGCGAGCCTCCACCCCCCCCACAACCTATATAGCCCCTGTGACCTCATTCACCTGGGCCACTGGAGGTCAGCCCCAGTTGGCTGTCAGCCAACCAATTTGAAATACATCACCTGTTACCGGGCAGATTCCAGCTCCCCAGGTAGATGCCCCTCACCCAGGTAGCTGATACCAGTCACGTAGGCAGAGGGAGCAGGTTTCCCCCCTCCCTCAGGAATGCAGCCAGCTCAGGTTACCTAAAGAGACAGGCTGAGGTGTGAATCCTCTGTGCTGGCCCATCTAATTACATAGTCACAGGGCAGAGATTTTGGGGAGAAACCAAGGTGACTTTCTGCCACAAGTTGAACATGGGATCTTTAATACTACAGCCTTTTTCAACAAAGTGCATAAACCCATGCTTCAGTGTGTTACTGAATCAGAGCCTGAAATTTTTTTCCAGCTGGAGTTAAAAAATTCTGTGATGCATGGATTCTAGAAAGCTGTAGCTATAATATATTGTGAGACCAGCCATGAAAGACATGGGGTTAGCCCAAAAAAGATACTTAACTGCCCATAAGTTTGGCACTGTTCTAGAGCTATATACTTAAACTTCCTATTTAGTGTATGGAGGTGCGTCTACGTATGCCACCCACAGGGCAGTTGTTACAGCACCGTCATTTACTGCTTGCTTTAGGAAGTACTAAACGATGGTGCAGTAACAGCTGTTACTGTGCCATCCTGGCAGTGAACAGTTATTTTTAGCAGCTATGTCACACGGGTTAGCAGACACAGTACTGTAGTGTCAGAATCATGGTTTGTGCCTACCAACATAGTGATGAGCTATGTCAATACAGTGATGTAGCATCACATGTAGACATACCCAGGGAGTATTATCAGGACTGTCTTAGAGCAGCCCCCACAAACACTTGTTAGAAAAAGCATGTGTTTGTGGCTACTTGGCCACTTTTCAGGGCTCAGGGAGTTGAGTCAGGGCTATAGGCAGGCATTTCCATCCAGAGTCCCCTCCTTCAAGTAGACATACACTGCTGGTGGTAGTGTTGTTGTTGTTGCCTCCCAATTTTGATATAATTGCCCAATGGTTAGTAACCTTGCTGAAAAATTGGGAAACCTGTATTAAATTCCCTTTTCTTCCTAAGATGGTTTCAGTATTTCTCTGCAATGTGGGTGTTGAGAGTTTGAATGACATTATTTAGGGGGAACAAATGGAGTACCCCTCCCCTCTCCTGGTAATAATCTGACACTAAGAAAGAAAGAAAGCTAGGGGGAAAAAAAAAACATTTAGGGGCCTAGAAAGAGCAAGCAAAAAGGAGTCTGATTCTATATGGAATTAGTTTGGATTCTGAGATGGGTAAAAGCAGTTCTGGATTGAAGTCTGCAACCAATTGTCTGTTTAGCATAAAATAATTAAACAATGATGGGAGAGTGTCAGAATCCAGAATGCTCTTCTCCTAGGCAGATGCCCCAAACACTAGGTTACAAAGTCAAGTTCCCCATTTATTTCACTTTTTCTTGCCCTATGAATCCCTGCATTCTTTTATTCACAGTAGCTGAGTTTCAAAAGAAGGGTTGGGAAGCCTCTCTTTCCCCACCTAAAACAGTTATTAGCTGGCAGTTAGGACTATGAGTGGATCTAGGACAGGGGTGGGCAAAATGTGGCCCGGGAGCCAGATGCAGCCCACCAGGCCATTCTATCCAGCCTGCGGGGCCCCCCAAAAATTTAGAAATTAATATTAATCTGCACCGGGCTGCCTGTCATGCGGCCCTTGATGGCTTTGCGAAACTCAGTGAGCAGCCCTCTGCCCAAAATAATTGCCCACCCCTAATCTAGGATTTAGTACAGGCATGCTGTAGCACATCACTACTTAGACTATGGTTGGGGATGAGGGTGAGGTGTGTTTGGAGTCCCCAGATCAGTGGGGAACACTTGGGGGGTAGGTAATAGAGCAGGCTCAGAAAGGCAGGGACATGTCATCAGGCAGAGGGGTGGGTGCAGAGAGAGCATCTGCGTGGGATGCTGAGCTCAGCTGGGGACAGCAGTGGTGGGAGGGTCCTTCTTTCTTGTGTTTGCTTTCCTGCTCTGTGTGTCCTGCTGTCTGGGAGCAGGTGCTAGAAAGAGGAACTGCCCCCTGCTGTCACCGCTGTCTCCAGTCAACCCCAAACAACTGATGCAGCTGCTCTGCGTAGTCACACACTGGATCGAACCATGAATGGTTCACCCATGCCTGTCACATCCAGGGTAAGTGGGTTCCTCTTGTAGCACCTACCCCTAGGTAGCAGGGATCAAAGTGGAGGAGCAACAGAGAGCGTGTGGAAGAGGAAATCTGCCCACTGCTGCCACTGTCTCCTGCTGGACCTGGCACCCTGTGAAGCCACTCCCTGTGGCTGCAGTGGGGCAGGAGCATGCCTGGGTCCGCAGCAACAGCAGATAGGTCCCTCCTTCCTGTGCCTGCTCCCTGCTCAGCCCTCTGGTTTCCCCACCCACCTGGGGGCTCAAGCTATAGAGAAAAGCTGCATGGAGTGCTGGGCTCCATTGGAGACAGTAGCAGCAGAAGAGGTGCAGTATGCACACAACCCCGCCCCCCACCCTCCTGGTTCCATCCCTGGTGAGGACTCCTGGGTTTGAATTACCTTTGAGGAGAACATATGCTCTAGTCTCCTGTTTCTTGGCTTACAACTACTTGATTACTGCTTATATAAACATTGCCACTTTTACTACCACCTTTTTCTGAGATCCTCATACACCACCTTCTTGGGGAGCCACACTGAAACCTGCCCCCAGCAGTCACACCTATATTTTGTGTGGTACCCAGGCTCATTGACATATGCAGGTCATGCTCAGAGCATGCCTTCCAGATCTGACCCCTCAGAAGATGCTGTCACCACGTCATTGAAGTTAGATCTTAAGCAGAGAAAAGCAAGAGCTAGACATCTAAATGCTCTAACTGTGCCAGTTCTGCAGATGTGCAGAAGCTGAACTCTACATGTCTATGGAACTTTCAAGTGAAATAGAGAACTGCTTATTGAAATTTAAATTCTTCACATTTTGAGTGTTGAGAAAGGTTCTTTTGACTCACAGGAAGATTTTAGATACCTAAGTCCTATTTTGGATTACCGAGTCTTTTTGTTGTTTTTGGATTGGTTCCAATGTCATATCCGCTTGCAGTACATTACTTAGCCACTAGATGGCTCTATCTGTGTATAGCTCCAGAACTGGGAGGTCCCTAATAAAGGAGACAAAGCTGGAGCTCAGGGTACGTAGAAGCCTGCTTGCCTGCCTGCAGCTTGCAGCTGTTTAATAAATGCCTACTATTTACAAATGTCTATTATTCCGTATACTAAGACACTGTTAACATTCATGTGATCAAGCTTTAATACTATGAATGCTCTCAAATAGAACATTTTAAGCACTCAGGCTCAAAGACTAATGAGCAGTGAATTTTCAATTTGCTTTCTATGATAAGAATTTTTCTCATCCCATTATGGAACAGAAACAATACCATGTGACATAGCTTGAATAACAAGTCACAGAGCAATCAGAACTTGGGAATTTTGCTAGGTAACTACTTGACAAAATGTCAAGGAAAAAATCTGTTTCTAGACATACCATAAATAGAGAGAAAACAGAGAAAATAATAAAGTTAATTATGAGATATGAATAATTATCTCAGCTCTAATTCAAGCCAGCCATCCTGAAAAAAATCTCCCTGGACTCAAACTTGGCAAAATATTTATGCATTTTAATTAAGTTTTCTTAATAAGCAAAGCATTTAACTTTATACATAAGTCCCATTTAAGTCAATGGTACATAACCATAAGCATGTAGTTAATTTTAGGCACCTATGCTATTTTTAGTAGAAATGATTTCCTGAATTGGGGATTAAAGGAGCAGAATGGATAAAAATATACATGAGATTATCTAAGAGATACCAAACTGTCAGGGCTTCCAGAGAGCCAAAGTTAGTCTACATTGCAAGATAAGCTACTTGGTGCAGTGGAGACAAGTGGATATGGGGGAGGAAATTCTGTTCAAATATATAGGAGCATAAATAACCTATACATAAGGATCTACTGAAATTGAAGAGGCAGGAGGCCAATTTCAATGGCAGGTCATGGGGCTGGAAGCGATTTTCTTGGGCATCCCCCAATGACATACCCCCCTGTGGCTCTGATAGGCCAAAGGGTTCAAGTAGCCCTGATCCTCACCGCTGATTGGTTGAGAGGGCTCTCTGTCATGTGGCCTTACCCTTTGCCACTGTTTGGCCAAGAGGGCTGATCATCGTGTAGCCTTTTCCTTCACTGCTGATTGTCCACATGGCAGGCAGCCCTCTCTGCAATTAGGGGCAAGCAGTGGGGGCAGCTGCCACCTTGGCTGCTCCCATTCATGCCAATGGGTCCCCCCTCCCTGGGCTGTGTGTCTCAGCCACAGTGGCCATGAAGACCACTGGCTCCTACTAGGGCACCAGCATTTTATTTTTACTCATTTTTTCATGGATTTCACAGTGTAGCAGGGCACTAGGGTGCTTGCTACTGGCATTGGTGATGCTGACTTAGCTGTCAGTCATCAGGGCAACACAGCTGGGGATTGCCGAGGCAACTGAGTGGGTCAGCTGACCGAAAGGGGGCAGGGCCTGGCCTTTATAAACAGTCAGGCCAAGGCCAGAGTCAGTTCCCCTCTGACAGGCTGAGCAGCAGGAGTTCTGCTGCTGACCAGAGCAAGGTAGAGCTGCCTGAGCGCTTGAGCATCCGCGTGTTGATGAGATGGAGAGGCCTCTATCACGGAGGCTTGATGGAGGGCCAGGGTGGCGCGGAATATTATAGCCGGTAGGCTGATTTTGTGTTACAGCCGGTGAGCTCATGGCTTTATGTTTGTTGTTGTGATGTTTGTATAACACCGGAGGACTGGGTGAGGCTATAAGGGGATGGTGGAGGCCTCATTAGGAGCTCCCCAGTAATGTGGGGTGTTCCTGGCACTGCAGAGGGTGCAGTGTTTTGGGGTGTCCTAACCCCGGCCCCAGGGGAGCAGTATTGGAGAGGGCCCAGCTGGGCAAGACCCAGAGAAGGGTCTGGGGCCAGGTAAGGCTTAGGCCACCTGAGCCCCAATTGAGAGAAACCCTGAGAGGGCACAGTATTTGGGTGCCAGAGGGAAGGCACGGCAGTGTGGCGCCGGGGTGGTGCTGCGTTTGGGGTGTGTTGACCCCAGTCCTGTGGGGGCGATAACTGGAGAAGCCTGAGCAGGGCATAAGACCTGTGAGGAGGGTCAAGGGTGCCAGGCACGGCTACACGCCACCTGAGCCCCAACTGCGGGAAGCACGGGCGACGAAATCCCAGTGGGGGTAATCAGAGTGTGGGAAGTGTGAGACAGAGTCCACAGTGTGGGCGAGCGCAAGAGGCGCAAGCATAGGCCTCGGAGTATACAAAGCCAGGGGGAACACGGAGAGACAAGGCCCATTGAGAAGCCCGAGTACAGGCGAGCATGCGGGTAGGAGCCCGGTGAGGGCAGACACGCAGGTAAGAGCCTGGAGAGGGCGAGGTACATAGGGAAGTCCCAGAGGCAAGCCTGGTGAAGGCAAGCGCACGGGTAAGAGCCTGGAGAGGGCAAGCCACTGAGGGGAGTCCCAGAGAGAGGCCCCAGGAGAGGGCGCATACAGAGAGAGGCCCCAAGAGGGGAGCAAGCCCATTGAGGAGCCCGGTGAGGGCGAGGGGCGCATACAGAGAGAAGCCCCAGGAGAGGGCGCGTACGAGAGTGAACGGATTGAGCTCAGTGAAAGTGAACATTAGGGCGGCGGTCTTTGGCAGGACCTCTAGGGAAAGTATATAGGCAAGACAACGTCCGGAAGAACTGCGAGGCTTGGGCATGCTACAGGGGAGGTAGGAGGCACGCATAGCCCATAAGGCTGGGGTGCACCGGGTCACTCCTTACAGGACAGGGGCCAGTACAAACTTAGCACCGTGTCCAAGAGTACAAGGCAGCCTCCCTTAACATAACTTAACAGCAAGACGTGGCGGGCGAGATTGAAGGTGCTAAACAAGTGGCTTGGCACGGTAGGGGCACTAGAGAGATCACAGTCGCTCCTAGGTCCCACGCCGTGACACACAGACATTGCCTGATTTTGCAGACAATGGACAATTCTGTGATTTTCTGCAAAATCCACTAGACTGAAAATTAAGTACGCCCTTACCTATAAACACTTTATTATCTTTGCAGGAGAGAACCTTTATTGCTGAAAAGTATCACCTAGTACTTCACATCATAGACTTTGTATAGATTATATAGTACTAGTGAATCAGCCTTGGTTTTTTCTGTTTAAAATATTTTTGCTGCAAAGGATGTGTTATCTTAAAAAATCATCTTTTTTTGTTTGTTTTCATAAAGAAGGGAAAATAAAAATCTTGCTCCAGTAGAAAACAACTTCAGGAACTTCCAGTTCTTATCATTTTAGTAATTTGAACCCATTAATTCCCTAAAATCTACCAGAAAAAGATAGCAGAAAAAATTGGTCTGTGCTGTGGTGCCCTTGCGATAATATTGCAATGACGACTTAAATATTTCATGTCTGTTTTCATGGTGAGCACTGTACAAAGAAATCCATTAATGTCAACATGATTCTGTTTTGATCTGATCAAAGATGGAATCTCACTTTTCAGCTATTGTTTTCATTTCTTCTGGACAAATATAAAAAACACATTCATTCCTGTGATGAATCACACCTATTAGGTGCATACATCTTTCTATAGCAGACACTATTTCCAAGAAATGTTATAACGTTGTTTTTGTTTACATCTAATTGTTCTGCTCTTTCCAACAGTTCTGATAAAGACAAAAAGACCATATCAGATATTCAGTAGGGTGAAACAAGTCGATATCAAATAAGCACCCTCCAGACCTTCTCTCCTATTGGAAATGGAGCCAAGCCAAACCCAAGCTCTGAACAATCTCTAGCATGAAGTGTTCAGAATCCAGTTCCAGATTTGGGTTTTGCAATATCAGCTCATTTCTATCCAAAGTTCAAACCACAAACAAATCCCCAAACGGCTTTTGCATCAGCTTAACTTTTCTTACACATACATCCATGTTTTGAGGTAAATATGTCTATTTACAAACTTCCACAGTTGCCTCTAATTGGCCAAGGGTGAAAGAAGTTAAAAAAGCCATTAACCCTCCCACCTTTGCATAACCACCAATCTGCAACAAAGTGAAGGGAAACACTAAAAGTAAGATACACACATTAAACTTTAGAGACCCTTCTTGAAATTCAATAGTCATCTTTTAGTTTTTGCACTTTGACTGCATAGTGATGGACACAGAAATATCTAGCTGAAGGGAAAGTCATTATGTGAGGATGGTGAAATATGTGGGAACAATTTTCAATTGCTATACTAAGCATCTGAATTCTAGAATGTATACTACCTTGAAAACAGATCATGACCTTTTTAGTTTCTTCTGTCTCTGGCATTCCCTACCAATTAATTGAGCATATATAAATTTTATATATAACATTAGGTGACAACAATACATGAAATACAGATCGGATAGGATGGGACTCCAAATGTTCCATTAGAGGTTTAAGGTGCATGACTCATGTTTGTTTCCAGAGAAAATCCTTTAACAAGATTGAATTATGCATATTCCCTTCTGCTCCCCGCTTCCTCCCCCCTCTCCATGTAGAGAAGAAAGAGGGAGAGCAGTCTCATAATGTTAACATAAGGAAAGAAAAGTTTTAGCAAAAATTAACTTAAGGTATCAGGGATAATTACCATTGAATAAGTCAATATCAATAAAACAGTCCAAAAATAAAGACTGGCACTGTTATGTTTTTAGTTGTTTTCTCTTTGCTTTTTTTACATGTGATTTTCCCCAGGGATACAAAACTTTCCACTATTACTACTTCATGTTCTCTGTAGAATGAATGTTTCCTTCCAGCTCTAAAACACTTATACCTTGGCCAGCCAAAAGACCTCCCTATAGTCCCCTTTTAGAAGTCATTCAAAGTAATAAGAACTTCCAAGAAAAATAAAATAGATAGAGTGCCTGCAAGATGCCTAAGAGCAATTTTGATTCCATAATGATTTGTATATCCAACCTTCTGAAGTCTTTTTCCACAGTGTATATCAAAGTACTCCACACACAAAAACAAACAGGGCTTTTCTACCTGTGCATTAATGCATCATAATTCCAGCACATTAAGTTTAGTACCTATTATAACAAGTAGTAACTTAATGTGCTGCAATTGGTGTTACTGCGCAGTAGCACCAATACAGCCCTTTTTTTTTACGATAATGCAGTAGATTAATTCTACTATGCATTAGCACCTTTTTTTTCCTGCTACTGTGCAGTAGAATTAGTCTACTGTGCTTGTTGCATCTCATGTAGACGTGCCAACAGAGTCAGTATTCTCCATTCTATATAGCAGCCTAGGGTTTCAAAAGTGACCAGTAATTTTGGGAATCCAACTGGAAAATGTCTTTGATGTTCTGTTTTTTAGAATTTGCTGAGCATCCATAGAAATACGTATCAAATTTCTTAGCCTTAGAGATTAGGTCAATTATAATAAATACAACCAGTAGCATAACTAGGGCAGGGTGACTGGGACAGTAACCCAGGGCATTGACTTTGGGGAGTGGGGGAAGAGGGTATGAAAAAAAAACAGTTGCCACCAGAGCTGCTTGATTGCACTGGTAGCACAGAACAGCTGAAAGTGTCTGCTGCCTCCATGCATCATGCTGACCAGGCAGGGTCACCAACTGGCTGTAAATTTATGGACAGTACATAAAAAAACAAGGCTAAAAAATCCTGTTTGTTAAATCCATAAAAATATTGAGCTGTCTATATAAAAAAAAAATAAAAATACTTAAGCAACCAGGAGCTTGGTCGAAATCCTTGGTCAGAAAGAAGCTGGAGGCAAAGTGTCAAAAGACAGACAGAGAAGAACAGCATCACCTGATGTGTGAGATGGAGTGTAGCATCCTCTCAGGGCTTTGAAGTCCAAGAAAGCCTCTGAGCCTGTTGCCCCCTTTCTATCCCAACTATGTGCTTCTTCTGTGTCCTGTCCACTACCTGTAACACTGCAGAATTGCAGGGGGCAGACTGTGGTCTTTCTTTGGGTGTCTGTGCTGGGATGGAAGGGCAGGACAGGTGAGGGTAAGGCTGGAGGGTAGACTGGAGACAGAAGCATGGTGTTCAGTGTGGTTGGGGGCATCAGGTATAGGAGTGAGCAGAGAACCCCAAGGTAGGGGCAGAATGGTATAAAACCATTGCTGTAGGCAAGCAGGGCTGCTGACCCAATATATATATATATCTTTTTTTCTGATAATCTACAAACTTTTTACTGACAACCAAAGTTTTTTCACTATGGCTAAACCTCTACATTTGAACACAGCCTTTGTCTAGGGTGTGAAGAAAAGCGATATTAATTTTTAAGTCACAGCCTTATATAGGCCAAACTAAGTGGAACGTTTTTATATAGAGCACAGAAAAGTTTAAAATTTTAAATTAGTCTTCTGGAGAATAGTAGTTTGCTTTGACATCTCAGGAGATATGATCCAAATAAAGGTCCCGACATATGGTAAAGTTGTAGGAACTGCTAAAGCTGTGGCTGATGAAACTGAAAAACATTGGGAAAGATCCATACAGGAGACAAGGGAATCATCAGTATACACCTGAGGCACTATATTTACCTTTTCTTCCATCTGGACCCTTAATATCAGGTGCTTTCCCCTATTAAGAGACAAAATTATCAGCATAGCATTCATGAATTCCCAGATTTCTCTGACATGATGCAACTGCTTTGCAGCACCCCTGTAGCACAAATTGGATTTGTATAACTGGCCTGAGAAGGATCACCCCAAGGTAATGGTAATTCCATAATGCCAGAACAGAAGAAGGAACAGGCAGGAATGGCTAAAGAAAAGCATCATTCTTGAGATGTTTCTGTGGAAGTCCAATCTCTGGTGACAGTTATGCTTCCTTATTTGCAGCTGCTGTTAATACTACTTCAAATGACAGTAACCAGAGACCACCCAAGAATAACTAGTAATTTCATGATTATGAAACCCCACACATTTTGGACCAGGCATTCAAACCTGGATCTTCTATATTCCAAATTTCAAGCAACTACTATAGCCAGAAAGTTATAGTGTCATTCTCTCAGAATATTTTAATTATTAATGTAAAGTGGAACACTTCTGAGAGAAAGAGAGAGAAAAGAAGACGCTGATTCTATATCTCAGTGACTGGGGCACTAATTCAGACAGAGAAAGTATTTGAACATGGATTCTCTTTGGGGTTTTCTCTTTTTTCCAATGGGGGTCAGGGGGAGAGAAACATTCCACTGAAATTTTTTAGATGAACCCTAGTCCCAGCTCTCTCTAAAGCAGTGTTCTCAGCCATGGTGCTGTGAGAGTGCTTTGAGATTCCTTTAAGGGTGTCACAGGGTGCTGTATAATATTAACACTGTAAGGTAGATGCAAACACTTATATATGATTCACAGGATAAACTCTGACATTTCAAATAGGAATCTATGGTGTCAAAAATATTTCTGACTTGTTGCATTTTTTCCAATCTCTTTGCAAGAGAAAAATTGCTCTATTATTTGTATGTAGTCAAAAAATGAGTGACAGCTAAAAGCTGACATTTTCCAAGGGGTGTCTTGAATCTAAAAAGATTGAGAACCATGAGTCTTTTCAGCAAAACTGACAAAAATGTATTGACATTATATACAGTACTGATGACAATTAATTAGCACACATTCCAGGCTATTAAGGAATGCTTCTGCAAAATCATAAAATCATAGAAAAATAGGTTTGGAAGGGACCTCAGGAGATCATCTAGTCCAACCCCTTGCTCAAAGCAGGACCACCCCCAACTAGATCATCCCAGCCAAGTTTTGCCAGGTCTTAAAAAGGATAGAGATTCCACAACCTCTCTGGGTAACCTGTTCTAGTATTTCACTACCTTTCTGGTCAGAAACATTTTCCTAATATCTAAACTAAACTTCCCTTACTGCAATTTGACACCATTACTCTTGTTCTGTCACCTGCCATGACTGAGAACAGTCTAGCTCCATCCTCAGGTAATTGAAGGCTGCTTTTCAATCCCCTTTCAATCCCCTTTCTTCTCTAAACTACATAAGCCCAGTTCCCTCACCATCTGCTCATAAGTAATGTGCCCCAGCCCCTGAACCATTTTCTTTGCTCTCCCCTGGACACTCCAATTTGTCCATGTCCTTTCTGCAGTAGGGGCCCCAAAACTAGACACAGTACTCCAGATGTGGCCTTATCAGTGCCAAATACAGGGGAATAAACACTTTCCCAACTCTGCTGGCAACACTCCTACCAATGCAGCCCAGTATGCTGTAAGCCTTCTTGGCAACAAAAGCGCACTGTTGGCTCATATTCAGCTTATTGTCCACTGTAACCCCCAGATCCTTTTCTGCAGAGCTGCTGCTTAGCCAGTCAGTCCCCAGCCTGTACTGGTGCATTGGATTGTTCTGTCGTAAGTGGAGGACTTTGCACTTGTCCTTATTGATCTTCATGAAATTTCTTTTGGTCCAACCCTCCAACTTGGAGGTTAGATGAACACCTTGCTGGGGTCGTTTGTCCCCAGTAATCTTTCCTGCCATGGCAGGGGGGTCGGACTAGATGATCTACTCAGGTTGACCCTAGAAACTATGAAACTTGTTGAGGTCTCCTAAATTCTAGCCCTATGCTTCAACCTATATACTATGCCTCCCAGCTTGTGTCATCTGGAAACTTGCTGAAGGTACACTGCATCCCATCTTCCGGGCCATTAATGAAGATATTGAACAAAACTAACCCCATGTCCTGGAGCACTTCACTTGATATCAGTTGCCAACTATACATTGAAACATTGTCTACTACTTACTGAGCCTGATGAACCAGCCAGTTTTCCATCCAATTTACAGACCATGCATCCAACCTGTACTTCCTTAGCTTGCTTATGAGAAAGTTGTGGGAGACCATAAGAAAATCCTTGAGAAAGTCAAGGTAGAGCACATTCATTGGTCTCCTTACATTTATAGACCCAGTCATCTCATCATAGAAGGTAATCAGTTTGGTCAGGTATGACGTGTTCATGGTGAATCCATGCTGACTCTTCCTAATCACCTTGTTTTCCCCTAAGTCCTTAGAAATGGATTCCTTGAGTACCTACTTCATTGTTTTTCAAGGGACTGATGTGTGGCTCACTGGTCTGTAGTCTCTAGATCCTCTTTATTTCCTTTCTTAAAGATAGGCACTATGTTTGCCTTTTTCAAATCATCCAGGGCCTCTCCTCATTGCCGCGAGTGTTCAAAGCTATGGCTAGCATCTCTACAATCGTGTTGGCCAATTCCCTCCATAATCTTGAGTTTATCTCCTATGGCCTCATGAATTTGTACATATCCAGCTTTTCTAAATAGACCCTAACCTGTTCTTTTGCCACTGTTGGCAAATCCTATATTCTATCTTTATTTTGTATATAGGATAGTCAATTCCTAGATAGGAAAATTAGAACTTTAATATTCCTGAGATCATGGATATTTACTAACTATACAAAGACTGAATCAATGAAAGGGATGTAAGACCTTTCTTAATTTTTCTTTTTTTTTTCTATTAGAACCAAACTCTTATTTTTCTATGCCCATGCATATCTTTTGTTAAAGCTTTATCACCATCTGCAAAGTGAAACAAGATAGCTGATGTAAAGATGCCAATGCATATAGAATGACAGACATAAAAGAGTACAGGCATGGGAAAGTTGTCAATTTTTACATAGTGGGGTGCTTTATCCTAATTAACTTTAATTACAATAAACAACTGGCACTCTCAAACATCAAACTTCCTGTTTAACTCCTGTGACAGGACCAGTATCAGCTGGAAATGAATTAATTTTAGACCACTGTCTACATTCACATGTTCTGCAGTGCAGTAAGTTTTAAAAGAAAGAAAGTAAACGAGAAGAACAGCTTATACATTCCTTCCCTTCCCCCCTTGTACCTACATTAGATCTATTATTTCTTACTGCAGTTTGAAATGTGCTCAGTCCTAATTTGTAAGCTACATAAGAAACCCAAGAAAGTTCAACTCAAAACCTAGGAATCTTGTAAACGAACTGTGTAATGTTCTTGTTAAATATTTTCAGAAAGCTGTTCAGGATTTCAAAAAAAAAAAAAGAACAAAACATCTTTCCCAAACTTTAAGCTACACCCAGGTCATTTTGGAACAGGTTTAGAACAAGCTTAGGGAATCACCACCTATTCAGTGCAGATCTGATAAACATAGCTTCTAGTTATATATGACACTCATTAATGGGTTTCTGTGCCTTGATTTAAGTTCCTGAAGCCTCAAGGAACTTTTTATGGGCCTCTAAAAATGCAGGTGGAAAACCTGCATTTTTACCTATACCTATACCTATACCTAAATAGATAATCATACAATTAAGTAACTTTATACAAGTCACAGTGCATCAGAACTCCTTGAATAAGATCAGATTCAAGGTCACAGCCAGCTTAGCCCTTTCTAATCATAAAATAGTGCCACAGTCCACACAGCTAGGCATAACAGATACTAATAAGTTTCTCTCTAAAAACTAAACAGCATGTACAACCCAGACATATGAGGAGCTTTAAATTGGCATTTCAGCAACAAATCCTGATTAGACTTTGAAATACAGACACCCCCCCCCAAAAACAAACAAACAAGAAATCATAAAGCATGGAATTTGTTTCTAAAATGAAATCCAACTAAATAAGTATTAAACTGAATACAATCTGTCAGAGAAGCAAATAACACTTCAGAATTTCTCAGACAGGAGGAAAGAGAAGAAATTGAAGGAAACACAGCTAGAAAAGACAACAAGCATAATGATTCTATTATGCCTTATCAGCATCAGAGGCTTTACATCCACCATACTGTAACTTGAATATTAAATTTTAAAATGTTCAGCAGAATTGTCTCTTCTTTTTCTTCTGTTGTACTTGATGTAACACAGAGCTGTCTACTTATGCCTATCTATGGGTTTGAATTTTAATACCTTATGCTAGCAAATACCAAAATTAATATCCATCTATTATACAGGAGCACTCTGAATCAATTCACATTGACATCATCCCGAGAAATGATAGGTTTCACAGGGTTTATGACCAGAGGGGACCATTAGATCATTTTGTTTGACCTCTTTTAGCTCACAGGCCATTAAGTTTCACCCAATTTCCCTTGTATAAAGACTGAAGATTTTAGTTAGACTAAAATCTTGTGCCACAGACAGAGAACAAGAGACATCAGGATGTCACCAAATGCCCAGGGATCCTTCAACAGCAAGGAACAGATTAGGTGAAATATGTCCCGCTGATCCATTAAGGAAAGGATGCTCCTTGCTGAAGAGGAAGATGAGATCCCTCAGTATTCTTGCCAGCTTGCCTTTGGAAAAAATCCCATACTAACCTTGAACTTGAGGATGACAGCAGGGCCTACCAACTGTGTATCTGAGAAAGAAGTCATATATTGTACTTATACTGCGATAAGGACACTTAAAATACATACCTCTGCATTTTAAAGCCTGTTAATTCATGCTAAATGTCCCCTGAGTGTCTGAAAATTATGCCACTTCAGGTGCAGGTTACTGCAGGCTGTGTTACCTACCTTGTGTTAGGGTAACTTCAGTCATCCCCATGGAAATTAACTTAGCAATTTATAGTCCTTCAGTATCTCAGTATTTACTGTGTCCAGGCCCAGCCCCATCCTGTACAGCCGTACCCAAAGCAGGGATAGACCCCCAATGTCCTGACTCCTAGCCATGCACCTGGTCACCAGCCCCAGTGGCTGGTCAAAAATGTGCAGGTGAGAAACAGTACTAACCCTTAATGTGTGGCTGGTCACAGCACATTCTAACTTTAACACTGCTTAACATCCCACAGACTTAGTATGGTCCAAGCCTAATGTGTAACTTCACCCTGAGAAACAGCATTTTTTGTGCCAGCTCAGAAAGCATTGGTTTCTCTCATGCACCATCATGCCTCCAGGTATGGCCAATTTAGTCAAGTGTGTATGGGGGTTGGGTGAAGAATTTTGTTTCTGAATTCTGCCAGTGAAGGTCTGAAGAATGAGATTTAATTATAGTCATTGCCTTAAGGAAGAATTGCAAGGCTTAAGCGCACTCTAAGGGCAACACCTGTCTCTAGGACCCATAAAGGAAAAGATGGTACATAGATTCACAGATTCCATAGCCAAAAGGGATTACCATACCCATCCAACCTGATTGCATGCTCTCTTCATTAAGGTGTCATAAATTTTCTTCCAGACTCTGGATTAAAGTGCATTTTAAAGCAGAAACTGAGATGCTAACCTACAGAATGTGCCTTCAGGAAATCAATATCTGATGCTGCAATGCTCTTGGAGAGGCATACACAGTGCGCATGCTTAAAAAAATATATTGGTTTAACAGCAAAAATTCTTGTACTGGAAATCCATATTTAAACATGGATATGCTCTCTCCAATAGTTCAAACTGGACAACATTTCTTAAGTGTCACCATGTCACACATATTTTACAAGTATGATTGTACTGTTACTAGTGCTTCCAGTACTGGAATAAAAAAAAAATTCACTCAAGTGTTAGAATGGCCACTATGAAGTATGATATTCATCCCTCAGTTTGTAGCACTATTACCTATCAGCAGTATAGAAATGCTAAAGACCAATGCCCTTCTGCACTCTTAAGAACGCTACCCAGTCCCTGAACCAAAAATCATGCATTTTAAATCTGAAACAAGATACAACAGTGTGTGGACTAGGATACAGGAAGAAAATAGAGAAGGAAAAGAGTATGAAGTTAAAGATAACAGAACTGTATTTAACACAGGCTAAGTATTGCTCATTGGTTACAAATATAAAACACAGCTGTCCACACATTTGCCATATAGTTACATATTAGTTAGAATTTTAATATTCTGTTTACGGTAAGAACTAAAATTAATTCATGGATTGTATGCATATTCACAGGATGCATGCCAAGGGATATAATACCAGAATTGAAGCTTTGGAATGTCTTGTTTCTCTGAATACTTCTTTCTGTCTTCATTTATGCCATACATAAAGTTAATCTTATTGTTTGAGAATTACAAGTTCTGATACTGAAAATAGATTTTTTTGTGTGTGGAGATTTTGCTGTTTTAAGTATCTTGAAATAAATTTTCACTTGGTGTGGTAGGAACTGTTTGTCCTTCTGTACAAATTAGGTGCAGGATTGCAGATCTGCACCTATTTTCAAAAAAACTTAATAAATATAATTTTAGAAATTTCAAAAGGACAAATTAAGTTAACTTTCATACCTTAAAATGCATCCATCTCATTATAAGTCAACAGATGGTCAGTATTCACAAACAGTATGTGCTAAAATGATGTTGTTAGTTGTACTACAATAGCACCCACAGGCCCCAGCTGGAATTGGGTTGTCATGCAATTTCGCAATCAGATAAACCTACAAGGCAAAAGACTCTTTTTTCTCCACAGAGTTTTCAAACTGGCATGCAACTATTTTCTTTGAAGTGCTGCTATCAGTTCAAACAATGATTTTCCTTGTTGAAATAATATAGTAGATTGCAGCTCCAGAAAGTAAGTACAGTTAGGTGTTTTCACAATAATATTTGTAGAGTAGCACACAGGTCACACGCTATTTCTCTAAATTACTGTTGAAGCAAAAAGAGCCATTACTAGTTACACTTTTTGATAGTGGAAATTGAGTTGCCCATCATATCAGTTTCAGGTCATTTAGTAGTCCTCATTATAGTAATCTATCACTTTCTGCAAGCAGCAACTTGTTTAAGAGAAAAGTTTCAGAATATTTTCATGTAATCCAAAAAATCACAACCCCCTCCTCCTGCTCCCCCCCAAAAAACAACCAACCAACCCCTCCCCCCCACACACATTCCTTGGATTTTAGAATAAATTTCACTAGCTGGTATCAAGAGCTACGTACAGTTTAAGATATATGTTGTGTTAGGGTCAGCTTTATTGTGCAGTTGGTAAAAAAGATGAGCCAAGATTGCCGTCGTTCCTAGATCCATTTTTACAATTAGCTTTAGACTAGGCCTTATTTTATGTGATATAACTTATTATCTACAAGAAAAATGAGAACTCTTTTAGAGGGGGGTGTGATATACAGGCATACGCAAATATTCAGCGTACAGGGCTTTTGTGTTGTTTGGTTGCACCGCTCGCTCACCAGCCTCAGACTAATTGCTTCCATTCCCTTGAATCCTCAAACACCTAATAAAGGCATCTCCATAAAACAACATAACACAAGGTCTGGAGGTGCTGTTTTGACCTCTTATATATGTTTTCTTTAAAGACCTTAGCCTAAATCAGTGATTTTCACCAGGGTGCCCTGAGCTGCTGTAGGATCTTTTGAAGGATGCCAGGAATTGTGAGGAGATAAGCAGATGTGATGAGAAGTGCAGGTTCAGGCTCCTCCCTGCCTGGCTGTTGCCCTGCCCCCCACTTCAAGGAGGAGAGCACTGTAATAAATTGTTTTTTGAAATTAGGTAACCTGATTGGGAACCTCACATCTAAAAACGCTGAGAACCTCTGGCCAAAACAGACTCAGCTGTGTCTGATTCTATCCTACCTACGAGTGTACCTCCTTAAACTGAGTCCGGAGAATCCCAGTTCACTGTCTTACTGGAGTGCTCTGGAAAATCAAGCAATTTGGACCCCAGACTTAAGAATGGCTCCTCTGCCTACACAACTCATGCAGAGCCAGTCAAAATATTCCAAAGATATAAGCGATGCACTCAGGTAGTAGCACTTCCAAAGCCAAGGAAAGATCCAGCTAACCCAAAATGCTTCAGACCTATCTCTCTGTTATACAAACTGTATGAATGATTAATACTGAACCAGCTTGCCCCATATGTGGATAAACACCTAATCCCTAAGCAGGGTGGCTTTCACCCTGTAAAATCAACAATGAGCCAGCTGTTCAATATAACTCAGTATACAGAGGATGGTTCTGAAAGAGGCGAATCACCAGAGCTGTGTTCATGGACCTAACAATCACCTATGATACAATTAACCACCCTGCACATGACTCCTGCACAAGACCCTGGAAATGACAAAAGATCTACATCTCACACAGCTGATACAAAACCTGTTTGGCAGACATTTTTTGTCAAGCTGGATGGGAAGTGAAGCAGATGGAGGCAACAGATCAATAGCCTGTATAAGCTCACCAACTCAAAATGGAGAGCTAGCCCCCCACCGTCTCAACACTGCTGTGGCTCTCAGCTTCTCCTCTGCTGAGCATGCATGCCTTGTATGGGAGAGACTCATACATGCTGGGTGCCTTGACCCTATTCTGAATGATGACAGCCAGTGCATCACAAGATGTTGAAGCCTACCAGCCTAAACAGTGTGTGCCTGCTGGCTGCCATCGCTCTACCTGACAGCAGAAGAGCAGTGGCCAGCAGGACAGAAGATGTGAGATGCCTTCTGTATGACCATCCTACGGCCCACCAGTGCTTGAAGTCACGCAGGAGCTTCCTCACCAGAACCTCACCTCACAATGCCACACGCAACGAGACACAACTACAGATGTGGAATGAAAGGCTGAAGAAAATAAATGGACATTTCAGTAGCCATGTCCGTACTACCAGGGGCTGATGAATCATAGCAAAAGTGATGAATTCTCAACCACCTATGTACCAGAGTACTAGGAACTAATGAAGAAGTGGGGCTATACCATTAGTTCAACCACCTGTGACAGCAGCACAGAGCCTCAGACTATGCAACACCTGCTGCAATGTCCACGGCTTGAAGGCACATGTACAATGAAAGTTCTCCGAAAGTGCAGTAAATGAGCATAAGCATGTGTAACAAAATGGTCAAATGTGGTATAGAGACCTGAGAAGAAGAAAACGATCTTACTCAGTCCAGAAATAGCAGGTGTATGTTGAATGTGGGGGTTCCTTTCAGAAAGGATCTTCATGCCTGAATGCCTCATGAAGCATTTTTCAATAGGGAGGGAGTTCAATGAAATCACTGCTCCCTGTAATTTCCATTCAAACTGTAACTAATTTTACTACATTATTTATGCCCAATCACTTGATATATCAACAAAACTTTCAGTTACCTGAGCATCCCTTGTGAAAAATAATTACCTACATTTACTGCAGTTCTATCAGAAATGCAAATCCATATTAACCAGTCTTATTTCAATTTGCTGAACTCAATTTGAAGGTTATGGATTTGTATTTAGAAGACCTATTTACTCCTTCTGTTAGGTATTATTAGTATTTAATTGGGTGAGAGTCAATTGTTGTATAGGGGTTTCATATAAAATAAATAAATAAACTACCCTGAGTCCCCACTTATAAGTTTGCTTCTGGTTCTAGATCATCATTAATAGTAACATTAAGAGATCTTTTGGTTGTTTTATTGTTGGATTAGCACACCAACATGGAGCCCTCAGAATACATGACAGCCACAAACTCAGTTAAGCAACCGAGTAATGTTTACAAAAATATCTTACCTCCTACTCCACTACAATCAGTTTTGTCCCTGAAAAAACACCTTCTTTTTCATTTTTTATGAGAGGATCATCTCTGACACAAGAGATCTCACACCATTCTGGAGCAATATAACTTTATGAGAACACACGGATTTTGGTTAACTTAATAATACATCCAAATTGCATCTTGGTTATACAGACTGAAACAGCAATCACACTGTAAATACATGGGCTCACTAGTAGGTAGCCAATCCTTGTGGCCTCCAGCAGAAACCAAATCTAAGCCTGATGCTAGTCAAATTCCCATTTTTGGTAGTTACTAAGACACCCCTTATCTGTGGACTTGCTTCATCTTGCTGACAATGTCCCTCTTCCCTGTAGCTGCTTTCTGCTGCCAGCTAGCTCAGCTGTCATCGTCCAGCTCTCACGCCAACTCACTTCCTACACTGTCAACTCTTACTAGACTCAGTGGGGTGCAGGATATCTAGTAGAGCTTCTCACGCTACAGCCAAAAGGAAGAGACTTCAGAAAGAAACCTCTTTTCTGCAACATGGTGCTCCCAAAGTATTCTTCTGTTCTTAGAAATGTTACACAGTTGTTTTTGAGCTGGCTAACCAAGCTAGGTTCACTCTTTTCACATTGAGGTTGTGGGGAGGGAGTGTACTTTCCCAAGGACATTTCCACATAGGTTTACATTTATCCTCACATCCTCACCTGCAAACAGCAAATTCATCACAGTTGGTTAAGTAAGAAACACGGGAAAACTCCATAATGTGAAGCCTTGGGCTTGTTATGGAACTGTTGCTGTGTCTTGAGATTGTGATGTGAGGGCAAATACAGCAACATTCAGTTCTTTCCATACGTGAAAAAGATATTTATATGAAAGGATGTCTGGGCCTATGAAGAAATGTATTGAATTCAGGTGGTTGTGGAGCAAGCAAACAGAAAGAAATTTTGTAGCACGAGTGGAGGGACTTGTAGAGAGTGAGGTTGCTTGTATAACAGGGAGAGAAACTTGTTCCAGGAGTAGAAGCCTATATGAGGAAGGTACCAAGACAGGGTTAAGAAGAAACATGATGGAGAGATTCTCTATACCAGTGGTGGCCAACCTTTCTCAGACACATGCCACAAATTGAGCCCACCCTTTCCCTGAGTGCTGCTCTGAGCCTCATCTGATCTGCCATGTGCCAAACACAGCATGCCTGTGCCAGTTCAGATAATGTATAGAAGCTGTACTCTACCTCCACCTGTCCAACAAAATATTCCCATTTTGGAGGGGAATTCCTTTATGCTGTAAGTGGGCTGTGTCCTGTATCCATGGAATTGCTTCCCAACCTAGGTTGGTGTGCTGGAAAAGAAAGGGATGTCACAGGAGCTGGGAACAGTTGATCTCCATCATGTCTAACTTTCACAAGTGTAGGGGTCAGAGTCAGCAACCATTACCAACTATCTGATGCTTTTTTTTCTGTTGCTTCCCCTCTGTTGCTTCCCCACTCAAGGGTAGGGGTAGGATTCAGGGTGACTTAGACAAATTGGAGGATTGGGACAAATGGAATCTCATGAGGTTCAGAAAGGAAAAGTGCAAAGTCCTGCACTTAGGATGGAAGAATCCCATCCCACTACAGGCTGGGGGCTGATTGGCTAAGCAGCAGCTCTGCAGAAAAGGACTTGGAGGTTACAGTGGACAATAAACTGAACATGAAACAACAGTGTGCCCTTGTTGCCAATAAGGCTAATGGCATCCTGGGCTGCATTGGTAGTTATGTTGCTAGCAGCTCAGGGGAAGTGATTTTTCCCCTTTATTGAGTCCTGGCAAAGCCACATCAGGAGTATACTGCATTCAGGCCCACCCCCGTACAGAAAGGATGTGGACAAATTGGAGAGGGTCTAGCAGAGGGCAACACAAATGGTTCAGGGGCTGGGAGACATGACTTATGAGGACAGACTGAGGGAAATGGTTTATTTAATCTAGAGAGGAGGACACTGATGGGATTTATAGCTGTCTTCAACTGCCTGAAAGGTGGGGAGGGGTTCAAAAGAGAATGGAGCTAGACTGTCAGTGGTGGCAGATGACAGAACAAGGAGCAACAGTCTCAAGTTGCACCAAGGGAAGTTTAGGTTAGATATTAAGAAATGCTTTCTTAGTAGGAGGGTGGTGAAGCACTGGAATAGATTACCCAGAGAAGTTGTGGAATCTCCATCCTCAAAGGTTTTTAAGACTTGGCTGGATGAAGCGTTGGCTGGGATGATCTGGTTGGGGATATAAGACCTGAGGATTCAGCAAGATGTATAGTTGCCAGGGGACACAGTAAAAGTTGGGTTGTAGTAGGAAACAAAGAGAGCACATAAGGGAAAAGAGGAATGGCATGCAGTTAAAAGAAAAAGGACAGCAGGAAAAAAAGAAAGGCTGAGTATTTATGAATAAAGGCAGTAGTTATGTTTAGTTAGTAATTTGTCAGAGAACAAGGCAGTTATTAATTCCTATCTCTAATTTCTCTGGTAAAACTGATCCTGAACTGGCTAGGAAAAATCCAATCAGGATTTGTACCTTCAAGAGAAAGGAGAATTTGAGTGAGCAGCTTTTCACTCCAATAGAGAAACTGCAGTAAATCTCATTATTGTTCCTTTGGACTGAATGTTTAGCCAATATTTGATGCACTGAAGTATTATTTCTATTACAATGAGAAACCAGTGATACAAGTCAGATATATTGTTTGATGTAATCTTGTTTATTTACAACAAACAGTGTGTATGTATAGTCTGGTTCCCATGAACACACTGGAAGGAAACAGTACTAAGCAGTTCTCTTTTTCAGAAATCCTTTCTGCTACTCCAGAAAAATTGAACAAGCTCTGTCTCTGATCTAAACTGGAGAGTTTGTAGCAGGGAACTGGAAGTCCCATATCCCTTTGGGGAAATGCATGTGGTGGGGTTGCCTCAGAGCCATGACCCTGGATCCCTGATGCTGATGCAGTTGACATAGTGAAGCAATCCTGAAAAATGGGCATCCTGCCATTTTTAGAAGTCCAGAGGCAGTATTCGTGTCAGGGACACCTCAAATTATGGACCTTGGAAACTTGTGTTACATTTTAGGCTTATAACCATCTAAAAATCTAGGCTAGGGTAAAAGGATACATTAAAATATATTTTTTTTCATTAGCTTGATTGTGTCCCCATACCAAGTTCTTTTCCACAGTTCTCTGCTTAATTTTTACTCTTCATTCATTTCCGATTTGGATTGTTACTCTGGTGTTTTTTCCCCCATACAGTCTGCCCTAAATGAATGTAATGCATAAAACTGAAAGAAGTTCAAGAGGGTTTGAGGTTAGAACAAAATTCCCTCATCCCTTGCGATGTCCCACATCCACTTTTGTCCTTCTTTCTTTGAAATGGACACTGTTCTCTCAATAGCAAAGTGCCTTTCTGTAAGAAAAAGAACAAAGAAAAAAACCCAAAAATTTTGCTTTCAACAATATGGGCTTTTTATCACTTTTTCTCTTAAATTTATTCTAGAGTCTGAATGTAGCTTGAAATCCATGACTTGTGTTAGCAGCATTACAGCAATTCTTTATTTTCAAACTGATTAAAGATAGATTGAACAGGTCTTTGGTAATTCAAACATCACTAAACTTGATCTGCCTATAAATTATGTGAACACTCACAGTCCTCTGTGTTGTTTCACTGTGTTTTTATTTCACTGGAGAAGGAAAGCTAGTTATTACATTACAGCAAATTAATAACAGCTGTCTGCAGCTACTGCTATGTGTATTTCAAGGTTTTGTTTTTCAGCAGGGAACTATTTGCCTTGTCATGTCAGTGCAAGAGACTGTATATGTACAAGAAAGCATCCTAATTAGAAACATAATCACAGCACTGATCCTGCCATGGCTTACATATATGAGACACCTTGCGAAAGGTGAGCAGAAAGTGAGGCGTCTCACAACTTAAATAATCTTTCAGTTATTAAGTACAGTATACATAAAAGTCTAAGTACAATATAGTATTCTTTTTCATAAAGCTAGAGAAATAACTTTTCATATACATACAATTCCTTGTACCTCAACTAGAGGGAGAACCCTGAAAAGTGAATCTTTGTATAATAGAAAAAGACATTTTAGTAGGACAACCATGTTTTTATTTGAAAGAAAGAAATTGTACCCATAAGTAACAACTAAATATACCCAATATAAATTGAGATACTAGCTTGTCAAAATTTGTCCAAATCTCAGTATTTATATATTAGGATCATAGAAACATAGAGCTAAAAGGGACCTTACAAAGTCATCTAGTGCAGACCCTGATCATCCCTGACTAAACCATTCCAGGCAAGTATCTGTCTAAACTGCTTTTGAAAACTTCCAATTTAATATGGTTTATTCTTATGTAATATGATTTTATTTTCAGTTTTTGCACCACATGTTTGATTAATTAGGTAAACAATATCAAAGGAAAAGAAACAGAAGATAAATTCAAAAGATACAGTTTGTCAAAATTTTCAAAAAATCCCAGGTAATTTATGTAAGAAGATACTAATATAAAAGCTACAGGGGTGTTGGTTGTAGCCGTGTTGGTCTAATGACATAGGCAGATTCTTTGGGTGAATCTCATACCTTTATTAGACCAACTTAAATAGTTGGAAAACAATTATTAAGCAAGTTTTGGGGTTCAAAAGCCCAAAGGCTAAGGAAGTTTCAGCAGTTGGTGTGTGCTCTTCTTGGATGGAATGAAAAGTGAAGAAGCCAGAGGCTGGGCTGGCATACAAGACACGTAGTCAGTGAAGTTGTAGATTGAGGAGTCAATGGGTGAGAGACAGGCTGGGTGGGAGGGTAGAGAGAGAAGGGGGATGAATAGTGGAGAGACACCTGTGGAGTCAGATGTCAGGCAAGTTATAATGTGTCATAAATCCAATGTCTATATTTAATCCATGATTTTTAGTATCCAGGAGGCTGATGAAGTGGAGTTCATAGGCTTGTCTCTGACAGGTGTTTTGTAAGTTTCCTGTGAGGATCAGGACTGAGAGATTGGAGAGAGAGTGGTTTTCTTGTGAGAAATGTGCCCCCACAGGTAATTGGGTATTCCTGTCTTTGATAGATTTCCAGTGTGCGTTCATTCTGGTGCGCAGTTGTTGTTTGGTCTCTCCTACGTATTTTCCATCAAGGCATTTGGTGCATTGGATGAGATATAGTACATTTCTGGACATCCAGCTGTAAGATCTGGGATTGCTGATGGCTGTGTTGTGGGGTGTTGTCATTGTGGGGGTGGTGGAGATGTTTGGCAGGTTTTGCATTTCTTGTCATGGCATGGTTTGGATCCATTTGGTGTTTTCTGGGCTTCAGGAAGTTTGCTTCTGGTGATGAGGTTAGGGAGGTTTAGTGCTTGTTTGAAGGCTAGGATAGGTGGCTCTGGGAAGATCTCTTTAAAAATAGGATCTCTTCCTAGTATGGGTTGCAACAGTTTGAGGATTTTCTGTACGGGTTCTAGGGAGAGGTAATACGTCATAACCAGCGGTGTGCAATTTGTGGGGGGGGTTCTTCTGTGCTGCAGCAGTTCTTCACATGGTATCTGGGTGGCTCTTTCAAACGTGCAATCTATCTCTCTGGAGGAGTGTGCTTGTTGGGTGAAAGCCTTTTTAAATTGGCAAGGTGGCAATCCCGAGTGTTCTCTTCAGTGCAAATTTGGTGGTATCTGAGGGCTTGGCTGTATATCACAACTTTTTTGTTGTGTTTAGGGTGATTGCTTGTTCTGTGTAGATATCTATGTTGGTCTGTGGTTTTCTTATATAACATGGGCTGTATTTTATCATTCTGGATACTGATCATCGCGTCTAAAAAGGAGATGTTGGTGCTGGAGCATTCTAGAGAAAGTTGGATGGAGGGATGGTGGTTGTTGAATTTCTGATGGAACTCAATCAGGGATTGTAGGTTTTCAGTCCAAATGATGAAGATGTCATCAATATAGCTTAAGTAGAGCAAGGGTTTGATGGTTCACCTCAAGAACTGCACCTCATCACCAGAAGCAAACTTCCTCAGGCCCCAAACACACCAAATGGATCCAGACCATGCCATGACAAGAAATGAAAAACCTGCCAACACATCTCCACCACCCCCACAATGACTACACCCCACAACCTCCTGGATACTAAAAATCATGGACTAAATATAGACATTGGATTTATGATACATTATAACCTGCCTGACATCGGACTCTGCAGGTATCTACTATTCATCCCCCTTCTCTCTTTTCCCACCCCCACAGCCTGTCTCTCACTCATTAACTCCTCAATCTACATTGTCACTGACTACCTGTCTTGCATGCAGACCAGCCCAGCCTCTGGCTTCTTTACTTTTCATTCCATCCAGGAAGAGCAAACACCAACTGCTGAAACTTCCTTAGCCTGATGAAAGGTTTTTGAACCTGAAAGCTTGCTTAATAATTGTTTTCCAACCATTTAAATTGGTCTAATAAAAGGTATCAGATTCACCCAAAGAACCTTGTCTGCCTCTGATATAAAGCTAAACATTTCAATGTAAACCTCAGAAGCACTCATGTGTTTGCATGAAATATTTACATTTTGCAAACACACACTCTTACAAAACTCACTACTAATATTCTGAAGTGAGAAAACTGAATAGAATGGGTTAGATATTATGGTAGAGCCCTTTTAAGAAAGCAGGTCATTACATTAAGTCCTGAATACTTAAGGAAACACAGTCCTGCCTCGCATCTGAAAGTCTTGTCTATATTTGTAAGTCCTTAGCACTACAGCTTTGCTGGTATAGGTAGATCAGCAGAGCTTCATAATGAAGATGAAGCAGATGAAGAGCTTCTTTTTGCATATATAGCTATTCTTCATCCCTGAACTAAGCTGAAGGAAATCTTTCACATCTAGCTAACACAGCTAGGATGAAATAACTGTCACCTAGAACAAACCTAAGTGGAAGCTAAAGTCCTATAAACATTTTATCCTAACTACGTTTGTTGAACACTTGAAAAAATTGACGCTGAATTTTTGGTTGTTTTTTTAAAAAGAAATCTGGTCTCAAATCTACAGAATAAGTGCCAGTTTTATCACCCACCAGAAGATCAGTTTTCCCTAAATATTCAGTATGTAGACTATATATTAAAAAATAGATACCCTTTCTCATAAAAGGTGAAGCTAGTGAGCAGGGCCACAAATATATTTATATCCAATAAGATGATTTTTTAATCAGAATAAGGTAATTCCTTTGTTATATTAAAAGGGCTATTCCTGAAAAAAGAAGGCCTCCAACCTCCTTCAGAGTTAACTTCATAATATCTATTCAGTTTTACTTAATACTTTCAGGTAAAAGAAGAGGGTTAAACATCAGCAATCCCTATTGCAACAACAACAAAATACCTGTGAAGAGAACTGGATTTATATCCTCTTTTTACATAGTTTTCTTGGAAGTGAGAGGAGTGGATATGGCAGGCAATTATTAGCTCCTATGACAACAATAACCCCTCTCTGTGAGGGATTTAAATGTCCCTTTCACTCAGCCTGCCTGGAACAAGTAGCAGAGTGATGGTTAGCTCCTACAGTAGCCTACACATATGTGCTTTAATAGAGCCATATAAAACATAGGAATGGGTAAAAATAGACTATACTGAGGCTGTTGATTTTATAGAGGAGATAAGTCAGTAACAAAATAATGAATGGTAGAAAAGTTAATTGGGCCCTTATTGTTCATTTTTTCTAATGCAAGGATGAAGGGATATCCAATGAAACTCAAAAACACCATGTAATCAAGAAAGACTTACTCATGTATTGAACTCATTGTCCAAAGTATTACTGAGACTGAGAGCTTAGTAAACCTCAAAATTATCCATCATATGGTTAATGGCAATAATTATAATTTTTACTAGTAGTATTTATAACCAACTTTCTTTTTGGAAGGATGTAAACCAGCTGTGTGAGTAAGCTGAGCACCAAGTGTGGCAGAAGGCCACCTGTGTTTCTCCCCAAAAACTCTGCTCTGTGACAATTTGGTTAAGATGGGCCCTGCAGAGGGTACACACCTTACCTCTTTAGGTAACCTGAGCTGGATACATTCCTGAGGGAGGGAATTCCTGCTCCCTCTGCCTATGTGACTGGCATCACATACCCGGGTGAGGGGCTTGGACTCCCTGGAGAGCTAGGAACTACCAGTCTGCCCAGCAACTAGTGATGTATTTCAAATTGGTTGGCTGACAGCCAACAGGTGCTGGCCTCCAATGAGGTCATAATGTCTATATAAGTTAAGGACTGCCCAGGAGAAGGGGGCAGCAGCCATGAGGAAGACTCAGAGAGAGAGAAGAGCTTAACCATCTGAAACTTGCTCTTTCTCTCAAAACTCATGATCAAGGAACTGCCTGCCTCCAGAGGAAATCTCCACCTGCCTCTGGATGATACTTGTGAGTAAGCTACCGGAGATCTAACTAGTTATATAGCTTGCAGTAACTCAGATCCATGATCAAAGGCTACCCAGCCATGGGATTTTGCTCTATGGGATTTCTCTGATATTGCTGTACCCTGTACCCTATTGCAACCCTACCCCTTGTAACCAATAAAGTTCTCCTTTGTACCTAGCGTGGGGGACTTACTGGGTGTGGGTATAGATTATGTCTTGGGGTCCCCTTGGTTCAGCTCACCAAGGGAGACCACTACTTGGGGATGATTTTCTCAGTCAGAAGCACAAGTGCTTGAAGTAAGTCAAGTACCCTTGAGGGCTACTAGGCCTGTGTTTCCCAGGGTGTACAGAGCCAAAATAAAGCCCAGCCATGGTTGGTGGCAGTTTTTTACCCTGGCTAATGGGTGTGCTCCAGGAAGGGGGATGGACAGATATGAGGCACCCCCAGGGAGGCACTCAGAGCCTGGAAGGTGGTCGGGCATAGTGAGATGGGTGGCTCAATGCAGGGATATCCCCTACTGGCCCACCACAGCAAGTGCTATCTTTTCACTAGCTATTCAATTGCTGTGAATCACAACTGCTTGCCTTATTCCTCTGAAGTAATAGTGGCAACTCTCAAAGATTGGGCAATGCATTTAACTGACCAAAGACTGGTTCAAGTATGGCAATTCCTATATACGCAAAACAATTTCCTCTCTTTGAAGAATCTCATTGAATACATCTTTTTTCACACTGAAAACCTATGAATCATTTTTTGTCTGAAGAATGCTCTGATTGAAATTAACATGGAAAGTAGAAAATTAAAAATTGTAGGTCTGTACAGATAGTGCTTCACTATTCAAAGACCAGACATAGGAAACTAGAGATCTGAAGGTATTATTTGCTTCAAAAATCCTGTAGAAACTTTTTATTCCTGGAAGCAGTCAATTTAAACTGGTCTCCCTTGGACTGCCTCCTCACATAACCCTAAAATAGCAGAGGATAATGATGTAATTCTAAGTTGCCAGTGAGTAGAGGTCAATATATCTGTGTGGCCTGATCTCCAGCTTTTTTCGCCTTTTATCCTCTTTTCCTTTTTGTTACTGCAAGAGATGCAACAAGCTGACACACTGGTAGTCATATATCAAACTGATGCTTCAATCTCTGCAGCATGTTCACTGAGTATTTATAGCCTTTTCAAAGCTCAATCCAAAAGTGTTACACTCTCCAAGAATGGTGTCCTGCATCCTGAGTTAAGGTCTAAACTTTAACTAGTTTTGAGCGCAACTCCCCAGCTGAAAGGAACAGCTTTATATCAATGGCCCTTACACAAAAAATATGATTTTGTTAGGCCACTTTATTAAATGTATATGTTAATAATCTTACAAAAAAGTTAAAAAAAAAAAAGGGAATATGTAACTCTGTATATTTAAACACCTTTCAAAACATAAGGGCCTTATCTGGCATTGGTGAAAAATCAGCCTGACTCCATTAATTTCAGTGAGTGAAATTCTGCAAAATTGAGTGTCTGGGGGAAATCCTTGCCCAGTGAAATCAAATAAATCCCCCTCCTACTGACTTCAACAGGGCTGATGTTTTATCCATGATCCCTGAATTCCCATGCTGGTGACCTTAGTTTTACTAGGTATTCATGAACACCAAAACTTGCATGATTTTGCTTCCTCTATTTTTACGTGATTGTCATTGTATACAATGAAATAACCCAATTTTCTTTTTGTTAGCCCCCTGCTATATGTCATATATATTATGCAGTTAATTGGTTAATCACGCAATAAATTTAAACTGGCTACACGTGCACAGTAAGAACAGTCTCAAGTGCAAAGTAATTATTGCACAATTAATTGGTTCATCACTCAATACATTTAGACCAGCCACAAATATGAAGTAATTACAATACAATAAAAATGACTATCCAGGTATAAAAAGAGCCACCCAGCTATGAAGTTAGTGCTTGAAAATGTGTTGATTTCTATTCATCTTTAATTTGAATATGTAGCAGGGCCCTTAAACCAGTATCTGGTTAATATACAGTGGGCATTAGTGTGGAGTTGTCTTTTTTTTTTTTTTTATAGGCTACTTATATAACCACAAGTTAACTGGTGAAATGTAGAAAGCCGTGATAATAACATGTGATACCTGGATACAGCAAAATAATGAACATCTGTCTTACTGTCAGATGTCCCATTACAAATGAAACTGAGACACATCAATACCGCTGCATTTTGCTTACTTTTTCTGCTTAAATATTTTTTTTTAATAACTGAAAGGAACTTCTCATATAATTTGGCTGCAATGTACAGCAAATATAACCTATAGTTTCGATTACTAGACTATAAATAACACAGATAAATTATTATGGGAATGTAACCCTTCTGCACTGGTCAAGAGCAACAAGGGCCAGGTTCAATTTTGGGGTCAAATGAAGTTTGCCTTACATTGAGCCTTCACCCAGACCACCTGGGAAACACTACATAAATTACTAGGGTGTCCTGCATAAACAAAACCCCCTCCTTGCAAGCAGTGTAAATACAGAGAACAAATTTGTTACAGGAAAGAAAGGCAAAGAAAGCACTAAATATCATTTAAAACACTACCAACTACAAGGCACAGTTCACAGATTGCACCCTCCTACAGAGGCATCTCCCATACCCAGGCAGTCTGGGACTCGGGGCTCACCCAAAAGGCAGTTCCAGGGGCTTGCCCCTTTATACATGCCCTTCAGCAATGGTCTGGAGAAGGGGGCTTCACTGGAGAGTCCTTTGAGTTACTTCTTGGGTTCACTGGGCCTCGGGAAACTGCTGGAGACCGTAGGTCTCTCGTTGCTCCCTGCAATGCTGTATGGCTATCTTCACTTCCACGTGGTAGGTTTGAGGGATTAACTGTGGGTCCAGGCAGCATGCCACATTGGGCCTAGGCCCAATCCCAGCTCTTCTGGGAAGAAAATGCAAAAGAAAACTTCAGAAGAGAGGCCTACCTCACTTCGCAAAAATTGGCTAGGCTTATACTGCACTGAGGCCTGAACACATAGCTAGGAGTTAGACACAAAGCTAGGCTGAAACATCATAGCTGTACAAAGAGCAGCAAAATAGGCCCCGGCCACTGGCTGAGGCCTGGACATCCGGTTTCAGCTACACCCTGTGCTGAGATCATACAACTGCAAGATAGAGGGGACGAGGCCCCTATAGCCAGCAACTGCCAGGACCTGTTCCTGGGCAGCTGGGTCCAGTAACTCACACCCCCAGGGTGTTAACTCACTTAATAAAAAAGAAAAAGAAGAAAAGAAAGAGGAAGGAAATAGGAGTCTCTGACTCCAAAACAGAATTTATCTTCCTCTACTTGGGGCTTTCCTTTTAAGTAGTGTTTGCTTGCCTCTCTAGTGAAGAGGGGGAGAGACACTCCCACCCCCTGGGGAGCAGTTTTTCTGGGTCCCAATGTAGCTGTGCAGATCTCAGCAGGCAGATGAATAAGAGCCCTCACACACCTTAGTGAGCTGTTCTTAGATACTTGGTATGACATCACTCTGCCTTGTCCAGTTAGGGAGCACCACACTGCAGTCTTTCTACCAATCAATCTGCCTAAAGCATTCTCTACTTCCTCTGGCAAATATTTACCGATTTTCCTTAGATACAGGCACCAGCTTGCCATGTGCTGTGCACGTGGCCAGAACAACAGAAGCCATTTTGCCCATATCAAAACACACACAAAAACCAATACACGACCCAGTGTGTGTGTGGGCATTTCAGGAATAAACTTCAGGACTTCAAAAAAACTTTTATTAAAAACAAAGATTTAGTGAAAAAAAAGAAAATGTGTATGCTCCCCACCCTCTTTTAATCGTCTTACCTCTCTTTGATACTCATGTACTACAGTGAGGATTTTCAAACATCTTGGTGATCAAAAGATCTAACAAATGCTGGTGGAGGCAGCATAAATTATATAGGAGGAAATAATTATGATTGCTCCAAAACAATCTACTTGTTACTATTGTACTATTTGTTTCCAAGCTCATCTCAAAACTTACAGCAGATGTGGAGTAATTTTTAAAGGGAATACACACACACACACACACACACACACACACACACACACACACACTGTAGTGAATTGTGCGGTAAACAGGATATCAAAAAGACACCCTTGAGACATATTTGACAGTTCTTCTATTACTGAAGCACCATTATAATAAAGAGATTGACAAATTAGGATAATATTTGACCCTATTCCTCCATTTCTGGCAAAAGTATTCAATAGCTCATTAAATTGTGACAAAGCTATAGCAGCAACCAAGTAGTATTCTGGTAGAACTCTGCATGTTAACTCCTAACCATACTACTAGAAGTTTCCAGACTCTCAAAACATCAGCCTGGTGGGCCTATGGAAAGCTATGATCCCATGGAAAGCTATGACTTGGTTCCCAAGTCTTCTAGTTCAGCAAGGGTTTACAAACTCCTGGTTCCTCTTCAGGTTCCCTGGTGTGCTGATGGGGAGCTGAAAGCCTAAAACTCCAGCCGCAAGATTCTTGGAAGCCTGTGATTCCAGCATCTCTGGCCCTGGAGAAGCCTTTCAGTTGGAGTGCCTGAGACAGGGACTGCCTGGATTCCCGTACCTTTGACAGTCTTTCAAAAAGATTTTCCTAACTCAAAGGCTTCATTCTCTTTTCATGAGAATTTTAAAATTTGTGGGGTTTAGTTACATAGAAGTTTGAAATATTGAAATCTTTTCTGACATAGAATTACATTTTTACACACAGTTTTAGTTACAATGAAAATACACAGTGCTTGTTTCTCAAGCTTCTATTCTCTGAATTATGATTCCTTCACATACGTATCTCGAAATGACATCTTGGAATATGGGACTAGAAAAAAGAACCACTTACTGAGTCGATAGGCTGCCACTACCATTCATCACTAAACACTCCATTTCATTTCCAGCTAGTGCAATAGGTGTAAAAACTTTTAAAGCAGTGTTTAGTCTCATCTTGTATAGCTCTATCATTTCCCAGTATCTCTGCAATTCATTTTTCAAGGGAGCATTACAATAAATGTGTCTACCTTGTTCAATCTGTGGAAAGTGAACATGTCATCAAACCAAATAATAAAGAACCCAATATTGCATCCATTGAAGTCAATTGAAGTGTTGTTACTGACTTTAGTGAAACCAGGAGTAAGCTCATAGTCTACATATTATACCAGAACAAGAAGAAAGATTCTAGATACCATACTCTTATAAGAGGATAGAGTTCAAAAGATTTCAGGAAGCCATTGCTAAAAACAAGCAACACCAACAAAACTCCATAGTTTTTTAGAGTGAAAAATCTTACCCAGCAAAACAAGCATATATGCAAAACACAAGAATGGATGCAAGAGAAAGAACAACAGAGGAAACAGTATTTTTAAAGTATGCTGGGAAAACATGGGGTGTGTGTATGTACACATGGCAATAAATATATAGTAATATTATACTATTGTTTCCTGGCACTATCAATGCCTTATTTATCAACTTTGGAACCTCAGACATTTAGTTCAATTAAGCAAACTGAATATTTCTGAACTGATTTCAATAATTCTTCTGTAAACTGCCAGTTGGCTTAGAAGATGAAGCTAAATAGGTGTATTTAAGATGTGGGTTCAGCATTCGTGAATATTTGAAACCACGGATGCCAAACGTGTGAACAGTGAGGGTTTCCTATATAGAACAAAGACCATCAGGAGACATTGGGAGTCAGCTCCAGGAGAGTGACAGTTTACTGGACTGCTTATACAACTCCCCTTCTCTGGTACATCAGCTTAACCCCTTTCTGAAGTAAATACCAGATGACTTTTGTCTTTCAGTGACTCTTCAAGAAAGCATTATATGGAATTAAACCTTCTACCTATTGTATGTAGAACAAGTAGGTGTTAGTGGTTCCCATTCTCTTCAAAGACAAAGTATCATACAAATTTAGTAGGCAAAGATGTAAGCCACACTCTGGCATTATAAAGGCCTTATGACACATTAATTTTAGGTGGCTTCTGGAGCTCTTATCGCCTGGATTTTCTACACATTAACATCTGAAACAAGTTTTAAGCACACTTTAGGTGGCTTAAAGTTGTGCCACTCCAGGGCAACTTTATCTCTGATTCATGTTAAACACCTTGTGTTCTATTAGTGTGTGGCTACTCTACACAGCTGAGCCATCCAAGTTGCAATCTTCCAGCATCCCAGGATGCAGTGTCCTCTTCCCTACCCTCCTGTTCTGTATGGACAAGTTTTCCATCCCCTGAACTCTGCTACTACTCAGGGGGTGGTTCTGACACCAAACCAATTCCCCCTTACACTCCCAGGGGTGTGACTTTTCTACCCCCAGGGCCACAACCCCATACAAACAGCCTGCAGAGTACATGCCAGGTAGTCAAGTCACAGGGCACAGATGCGTCCAAGAGTTGGGTCTAGGGTAGTTGGGGTGGATGAGGTAGGGGGCCAGATCAGGTCCTCATGAGCAGGGGCTTCCTTCACAGGGCAGGGACAGTAGCTCCCCTAAACAGTTCTTTCCCTCACCCTCTGCCTGCCAGAAAACAGGAGGCTGGTGCTGCCTCTGGGACCAGTGCTGGGCAGAGCCCACACCCAGCACCAGAAAAATCAGTACTGTTGCTGGCCCCAGCCAGCACCACCAGCCTCCTGTCATCCAGCAGGCAGATCGGGGGCTCATCCACACCCCCAGCAGGAGTTCAGCACAGCCTCCTCCTCCCTCCTGGGGGTGCAGGTGAGCCCCCGATCTGCCTGCTGGATGACAGGAGGCTGGTACTGCTGGCTGGGACTGTCATTGGGCGCAGGCCATGCCTGGAAGATCAGTCCTGCCGCTGGCCCCAGCCAACAGCACCAGCCTCCTGTCATCCAGCAGGTAGATAGGGGGATAGTCTGCACCCCGGGGAGGGCTGACCCTCAATTTGCCTGCCAGGAACCTGGTGCTGCTGGCTGGAGCCAGTGGCAGCATTGATCTTCCCAGCACTGCGTGTGGAATAGCCAATGGGTGAAACATCAAAACAGTGAAACAGTTTTGACAAAATGAAGTGGAACAGTGCTTTCAAAATGAAACAAAATTCAAAACATAATACTGTTCCATTGAAACATCAAAGTGGAAGTTGAAGCAGAATGGTGCTGTTTTGCCCAGCCCTAGTTTTTAGCCTTAAGATGTGACTTTTCCAAAACTGAGCTAGCATTAACACCAATCAACATTTTGAGCAGCTCAAAGTGCAACATGTAACAAGACCTTAAATGGTATTTGGTGTATTATGAATAACTTAAATTAAGTATTAGGCATAGGGTTACCATATGCCCAGGTTTTCCCAGCCATGCCCTCTTTTTTGTATCCCTGTGCTGCATCCGAGTGGATTTTAAAATAAGAGTAAATGTCTGGGTTTTCTGCTCTCCTGGGAAGGCTGCTTTGGGCTAGAAGCAGTGGGCAAAGTGATTGGCTGTCAGGGGTCCCAAGCTCCCTGTACAGGTTCCAGCAACCCAGCTAGAAAGAGAGAGAGAGAGAGTGAACAGATGTGTGCACAATGTGGCAGCTGCTTGAGCATCAGGGTGGGGAGGCATCTACAGGTCAGGAGTGAGGGGCACCAGCAGGGCTGGGATGTAGAGCAGGGGGCTGCAGGTTGGGAATGAGGGCCACCAGCAGGACTGGGAGGGTCACAGGGGGCTGTGTGTTGGGAGTGAGGGGCACTGGCAGAGCTGGCAAGGGGGCAGGGAGCTGCGGATCAGGAGTGAGAGGGACGGGGATTGGGATGGGAGACCGTGGGTTGGGTGTGCAGGGCACTGGCAGCACTGGGGGACTGTGGGTTGGGAGTGAGGGGCACCAGCAAGAGGTGGCGGGCAGGGTACTGCTGTTTGGGAGTGAAGGGCAGCAGCAGGGTGTGTGGGGAGGTATGGCTAGCCAGGGAGGGGCAACAGAAAGGGAAGGGGCACGGCACTGGCATGTCACTTCCCCCCCATCATACTGCCCTGTTCCCCCAACAGGTGTCCCTGCCCCGCCCCCCAACAGGTGTCATCCTTTTTGGACCTGGAAATATGGTAACTCTCTGTGACCCTCAGATACACATTCTCACATTGTTGCCATTACATATTTTAAACTACAAGGTCCTACATAGCATTTGCTCTTCTATAGTACACACACGTTTCTGCCTGATGTTCATTAAGAGATTATTTTGGTATTTGTAATATATATGTGTCCAATGTGTATCTTGATTCTTAAAACTTTAACAGAAAGGCACAATCTCAATTATTTTCCCAAACATGTCAAAGTCTGATCAGGAAACAGACTGGGGAACTTCACAGCCAGCAGCACTTAACCCTGGAGCTAAGAGCTGACTGACCCTCAGCTAGTGATGACCAGAAATCTGTTTTAAATGTGTTGCAAGTATTGGGATGCTACCTACACAAATCTGCATCAGATTCTCTGTTTTCAGGGCTGTGTTTCACTCAGAACTATAAACCTTCTTTCTACCTTTTATTCCACTTCCTCAACCCTCAGAGGGGCAATATACATGGGACTACAAAGTTGCTTATCCCTAATTATGCCTATGTAGCTACTGAAGTACTAAAGCATGTTGCAGTATGGGTGGTTATTGCACCATGCGGCATGGCACAGTTAGATTTCACCGCTACGTCATTATACTGGTGAGCTATACATGGAGAGCACACTGCTATAGCAACGTAGCTGCTGATCACATGTAGACCCATGTGATTGCTACCTTGCTGTAGCAAACTATGATGATGTAACATGTTGTTATATCCCTGGAAGGTGGTGTGTAGACATGCCCATAGTTTTCTTCAGCGCTTAATGTCATAAGGATTGATTGTTGTATACAGTGGACATAATAAAACATAATTATTTTTAAAAGATGTGAACAAGAACTGTAGTCTACGGGTGCCTATACATGAGCAGGAAGGCTGCTCTGATGCACTGGAATTCCAGTGCATCTGGGCAGACTTGATTAATCAAGTCTGCTGGTATGTGGCAATAACCGTGCTCCAGCAGTCTCCTGCATCTTGTGTATTAGCATCTCCATACTTTAAAATGTTGGCAGAGGCACTTTATCAAACCCTTGTTCAAGGAACTTTAGTTCAAGTGCACCCACCAGCCTTTTGAAGCCTGAGGATGCTGATACATGAGATGCTCTGGCCACTTTAATTAGAGAGGCTCTTGGATTTAACTACAGATGCTTTAATTAGAGATGCTCCCCCCAACTCTTGGAGCATGTGTATAAATGTTCTTTTTGAATGATGGCAAGGTTTGCTCTTTCCTAAATATTCTTGGGCCTTCTTAGGTCCTTGTCTGAGTTGCAAACGAACAAAAAAAAAAAAAATCACTGACTGTATGGCTACATCCATACCAAAGGAGGAAAAGATCTTATTTCCCCTTAAAAGAGAGAGAACGTTTCTTAACTGCAAAATTACAGTTTTTAACATTCTCTTGAGCCAAGTTTCTGAGCTGATTTTGTGAATTCTAGAAAATGTTACCCTTTGCCAAAAACATACCAAAGAGAGGACAGTGGGATTTTTAAAACAACCAGCAATTATGAGGAGATTCCAAATGAACCTCTGAGTCATCGGTGGGAGTGTGAATTGCAGTTGACTCAGCCAGGAATGCAGACACTGATGTATGGATTAAAGAGATTTAGGAGGAAAGAATTCCACCAAATGCAGTGAGTGGAGCAGTAAATTTACAATGTCTCAAGAACACCAAAATGATGGCATTAGAATGATAGTGATGGCTTGTATTGTATATTTTAGTAGCACTTGTAGACAAGAAGTAAGATTAAGGTCCTATTGTACACACTTATAGTGAGACAGCTGCTACCATGAAAAGCTAATGTTATAAGTGAATGACAGACAAAGGGGCCAGGGCTGAGAAAGAAAGACAGAAATGTTGTGTTTTCCAGCAGGCTAATGGCAGAGCCAGAATTTGAAAGGAGTTATCCTGACTATTGCTCCATTGTCCATCATCCCGCTGTGATGTTCAAAATACAATTAATGCTACAAACATGCACTTTTGTTCATATTTCACCATAGTTTGCCTGATAGAAATCTTTAGGTTTTCAATCTAAAAAAAAAGCCATTATTTCTCTTTATAGCGCATTCCCTCAGCAGAATTGAGGATTTCTCTCATACATAGAAAACGATCTCAGATGTATGTACACCAATGTACACCAATGTAAATTTCTCAATTTGAAATTTGTAGAAATCTATAAAAATTTGTACATTTGAATTTCTGATTTGGTGAAGCTAAACATCAAAGAAACGGGTACCTACAGTCACCGGATGTCAGTTTACATACACTGAATAGTTGGCTTGCTTTTTTTCTTCTCATTTTTATAAGAAGGGTACTTGTGTGTGCATCCACCAAAGACTTTTTCAAAGAAATATGTAGTACCCTCAAAATGCATCCAAGCTTCAGTACAATTTATAAGATGTAAACAGTCACATAGAATCTTAGGAACCAAGGAATTCTCCAATGTATCTACATTCCAATAAGTACACAAGAACTGATTCGTTTGAATGCAACATGTCTGTTATAAAGGATAGAAAAATGGCCTGCCATTATTATTTCTAAACCAATAAACACTGGATAAGTCAAAGTTGTGGCTCAGTTTGTAAATTTGCAGGACAACTGTGTAAGATTGGTGTAACCATAGTTAAATTGCTAACGTTTTTGTTATTAGATCATGGAAGATTTGCTTAGTTATGAGCACTGTTTGTGCCTGCGACTTTAAGACCCAAGCCAAACAGCCAGCAGGTGCCTGATTACAGCAGCCATTTTAGATTCAGGGCTGACTATATGAACAGCATTTTTGCTGCTGGCAGAGCAGGCAGCAAAATTACCTGGCTGTGAGGCTTTATGTATCATCCTGGAGGTAAGGGAAGAGCTGTAGGCATTGGCTTGGAGGCTCCTGGTCCTGGGTGTGACCTAAAACTGCACTCTGCCAGGAGTGGGTTGCCTGGTGGGGCTCTCAGTGGTGCAGGAGTCCCTAGGAGCTGCCAAGCCAGTTACTACCCTGGTGAAAGGTGGGTCAGAGCATCTTAATGCCAGCCTCCTCAACCAAGTGGGTCACCCGCTAGTAGGGCTAGAAGGTGGACCCAGGAGTGAGAGTGGGGCTAGAGACTCTGACCTGATCAAGAGAGTACCGTTGACTGATCCAGGCTGGGGCTGGAACCAGAATGGTCAAAAGGGCCAGGGGCTCACAGCAAGGGATACCCAGAGCTTGGATGGCCTGAGGTTCCCAACTGGCCTTGGAGGTAGGGCCAGGTTGTGGCCAAAGGTCCCAGGGGAAGGGACCATACCTGAGAGGGGGAAAATAGTTTCAGGGAGCTAATTAGCTTGAATGAAGGCAAGGTAGGCCGCTGGAATGGAGGGATCTAAGAGGGTCCTGATTGGAGGAGCCTGGGGCCCAGTGTGGGGCCAGTGATTGTAAGAACTATGGATGCCATCTGCAAGGCATGGGCTGTGGTATAGGGGAGGTACAGAGCCACAGGTAGCACCTCTTGGCATTGGGGCAAGAAAATGGGCAGCTTCCCACTTAAATAACAACTTAATTAAATGTCATCAAGGCGTGGTGGGAAAGAAGGCGGGTGGTTGGTCCAGAAACAGGTGGGTGGGCCACAGGCAAATCAACCCTGAGAAGGCCCTGTTACAGTGCCCATTGCCTGAGAAGCGCTCTCAGTGGGGCTGTCAGGCTCAACTTGTGTGGAATGTATTGAGCCAGATACTGAATGGTTGTGAGGAGCCTCTGAAGGCCCGTTTTTGTCTGGTGGAGGGGGCGTCGTTCTACTTTGTCATTAGCTAGTTTGACACCATCTTCTGAGAAGATACGGCCCAGGCACCTAATGATGTTGACTAAAAACTGTATTTTTTCCCTATTAAATGTTATTCCTTTCAGACGTGCTTTCTCCAGGACTTGTTTCAGGATAGTATCATGCTCCTCTTTGGTAGCTGCCACGAGCATGTCATCCATGATTATGTGAAGTCCTGGAATGTCACATGAGCACTCATGACTCTTCTGCTGGAATACTTCACTAGCTGACTTAATACCAAAGGGAAGGTGATTGAAGTGGTACCGTCTCCTGGGGTGTTAAAAGTACACAGCTCTGCTGATTCTTGTCCAGTTTGACTTGCCAGTAGCCATTCTTTTCATCAAGAATGGTGAAAAGCTTTTAACCTGACAAGCCCTTCTGCATATCCTCTACTGTGGGGATCAAAAACTGCTGCCTCAACAATGCCTTGTTGAGGTCTCATGGGTCTACACAAAGTTGTAGTGAACCATCCTTCTTCTGTCTGATCACAAGCCTATTGACCCAGGATGTGGCGTCACTTTCAAAATGATTCTCATATCTTCCAGTGTTTCCAGGGTGGTCTTCAATTTGCTTAGGGTTGCAAAGGGAATTTTTCAACACCCGTGCACAACTGGTGGTACCACTGGGTCAACATAGATGTAGTGAGTACCTGGAAGTTGGCCCAAGCCTTTAAAAATATTAGGATATAGTTTGAGAAGTTCTGCCTTGGTTGTAGGTGTTGTCAGGGCCATTTCATGGACTCTTCTGATAAGGTCTAAAGTGCTGCATGCCACCATACCACGTATTGGTGCGTCACTGTTGTCTGTTATATAAAAAGTTAAATCAGGTTCATTAGCACCAGATTTGCAGTATGCAATTATTGCATCTTGTGGTTTGATGTGTGCACGGCCAAATGCAACTAATGTAACATGAGCTGGAGTCTTGCGTACTATGCCTTGTAAAGCCTTTGCTACATCTGCTGAGATAATGTTTGTCAACTGGAAAGTTGGCAATCATGACTGTGCTGTACCAGGCATTCTGGTTATCAAAGGCCTGTGAATGCTGCCTGGCATACATTGTGCTGATATATAGGGTGCTGACTCCCTTTGACATGCACATTTTTGAAAAGTGGTTTACACCAGAGCATTTGTAACAAGTTTCTCCAAAAGCTGGGCAGGAGCAAGGCTTGTGTGTGCTTCCATACCTTCTGCAAGTTCTGCCTTTGTTAGCTTGATTGCCGTCCTGTGCAGCAAATTTCACTGATGGCTTGCTTTGGTTTTGTGAAGTACTCTGGCAGTTCTGCTGTTGCTCAATTGCATTCAAGCTTACTTCTGCAGACTTAACAGGAGCCTGAGCACTTGTGAGAGCCTTTGCCCTGCAGATGTGCCAGGGTGAGGGAGGGATTTTCCAGAAGCTTTTCTCTGAGTTTTGCTGAAGACAATTTTGTCCCTCAACATAACATCCACAGCAGATCCGAACTCACAATACTGTGGTCTGCTTCTGAGCCCTGTAACAAAATCACCCATGCCTGTAGCCTCATTGTATCTAAGTTGCCAAAACTGATACCTTTCAAAAACTGGGCTTTTTCTGGGTTCACAGGAGTTCTTGAATACTGCAAACACCTATGTAAGGGTTTGGTTATTGGAGTCTGCAAACACCCCTTTCATGTTGTTGTAAATTTCTAGGGCCTTATCCCCAAAGCAGTAAAACATGATTGCAATTTTATAATCCTCTGCCTCTTGCTCAGCCTTTATGGCTGCAAGGTATAATCAAACCTTCTGTTCTCATCTCCTCCAATTCTCCCCAAGATTTCCAGTGAAGGAGAATGAAAGTTTGAAATGCTCCATTTTTTTGTCTTTTTGGAATGAAAACTATAACCCCCTTACTCAGGTGCTGGTGCCTCCATGAAGAGACGGGTCACTTCTTACACCATATAATGTTTACCGTATGCCATTGGGTTCCTGGGATGGGGCACTCACTCAGACCTCCATGCCTTTGGGGTTCTGTCCTCAGGTCAGCATTCAGCGGAGACTGATGAGGTGGTAAACAGTTTTATCTTTATTAGGAACAAGATTCAGCAACTCACACACTCTTAGCTTGCAGGGAGAACAAGGACAAGCCACCACCAACAAAACCACACCCACAGGGCATCGGGGTAGAGACTGGGTTCTCTCACTTCTGGCTCCTTAAAGGTACATTACATATACCACATATTGTTCAGTGTTGGTGTTACCTTGGAATTGAAGCAGTCACACCCTTAGTCTAGAAACCTTCTCTGACTGCCCCCCAACCTGCACAGCTGTGACTTGCCACTAGAGGCCTGGTGAGCAGAGACAGGATTAGGAGCTGTATGTGTGAGTTTTCACTAGGGGGCTAGTGAGTCAGGACAAGCTCTACAGTCAGGGATAATGTGGGACTTCAACTTGGGTGACACATCTACAGGAAGTAGCTACACATTAATGGAACAGGATCGGGTAGTGCGGATAGGATCCTGCCCTGGAGTGGCGTAAATTTGAGCCAAATAATGAATGCTTAAAACCACTTTATGCTGTTAATATGCAGACAATCCAGGAATTAATAGTTCCAGGAGCTGCCCAAAATAACATAAAACAAGGCCTTCAGATTAGTGTTACCATATGTCCAGGCTTTCCTGGACATGTTCTCTTTTTGGATCCTCTGATCCCCATCTGGGCAGTTTTTTGAAATCTCAACCAATGTCCAAGGGCATCAGCAGCAGCAGGGCCAATGCCCTTGCTTGTGGGGCCAGGCCAGTTGGGAGAAGCTGCTGAGGGGAGCATGGCCAGGTCACCTTCTGTGATGCTGGAGCCCCAGCCCCGGGTGAGGGGTGCACAGTCCTTTCCTCTTCCCTCCTGCATGCATCAGGGATGGATTCACTCTGCCACTGCCACATGACTCAGAGCCACCACGCTCTGGCCTGGTCGGGACGGAAGCAGCTGGAGCCACCCTCAGGCAGGGCTAGGGGGAGCATAGAGGTGAAGTTCAGGAGTGAGGAGCACCAGTAGACTGGTGCCTCCCAAGACTGGGGGAGCACCACGGCAGTGAGTGGGGACTACCTGCAGCCACCAGCATTTGTGTTGGTGGCAGTGAGCACTGTCTATGTCAGTGGCAAGGGGGTGTGTGGTGAGCAGTGACCACCCGCAGAAGCCAGTGGCAGCTTCAACGGCAGCCAATCTCAAGGTGAGCGTGTGCCCCCCCCATGCCACCCCTACGCGACGCTTATGCCAGTAGGGATGGGGGACTGCAGCTCAGGAGTGAGGGGCACCAGAATGGCCAGGTTGGCAAGGAACTGTGGGTCAGAGTGAGGGGCACCGGGAGGTTCAGGGGGCTGCAGGTTGGGAGTGAGGGGCATTGGCAAGGCCAGAGGGCATTGGGTTGGGAGTGAGGTGCCCCACCCCCCGACACATGTCCTCTTCTTTGGAACTGGAAATATGGTAACCCAACATTTATAGGTAAAGGAAGTTGTATCTCTGGCCCTTAGAGAGGCCCTCAGCAATTATATTCTGCATGACAAAAACAAAATTTAGATTGGGTCCCACAATTCAAAATCGGGTAGAATGGTTTCATTTTGCTGTGATTTTATGTATAAAGAACATCTACTATGAAATATTAATAAAAACAAATTAACTCGGGTACTACAACAGCCTTGTGTTCTATTAGTATTTTTGTTCATTTACTAGTTTGTTGTGTTAACTTATTAGCAATGGGTTCCTTAACAGCAACATTATATTTTGCTATTTACTATTCATATCTATGAGGTTCCCTAGTTTTTGTCACAGTTTAGAAGCAATCATACAAAATTAAATTGTGATTTTTCTGTTAAAGTAATATAAGCTATCCAATTTGCTGTCCAGTGTAAAATAAGTGCATTTAGGGCATGCTTTTCAAAACCAGAAAAGAGGTTTCAATGCTCAGCTTCCATTAATTTATAAAAGTAATCAAACATTTACTTCACTTAGTTGGCTTTGAAAATTTCATTCTTCAAGTTTTTTATATTACATCCTTTATTCATCATTTGTACAGTATGTCTGAAGCAAACACCTACTGTATTTCTTCAGCCTTTTAAGGCAAAATTATAAAACAGATTTATATCTGTAGGCATATTTAGTGCCCAAGAGATCTCAATCAAATCTTCCTACGTTGCTTGAATAATACTTGAGCTCAAGTGATAGAAAGCATCAGAGATCATTCACAGGCCACTTAGTCCAGATTTATTCTCATTTCTTTGTTGCCAGCATCTCCTGGGTCTACTGTAAAAGAAAGAAAAGAAAAAAGTGTAATAGATTTCCCATCTATCTTTTCTTTCTCACATTCACCATACATATGCCTCAAATACATTTCTTTAGCTGTTATTCTCATTCCGTGGGAGGCTTCCGTGAATTTCCCTTTTAAATTCATGCTGAGCACTAGAATCATGTCAAGCTTATTCTGGGACTCCAGATATCCGTCTGGATGCAACATGAGTCATTTTCCTCAGTGACAAAGCAGGTGACTGCCTCTAGGGAGACTATAAGAGAAAACTCGGTAATCACACAATGTCTGAGTTGCACTCATGCTGCTGACTCAACAGCTGGCATTACCCCGTAGAGGCTGCTGTGGGAGTTAAAACATAAATGGAGAATCAAATATCTGAATAGCAGAATAAAATGCAAATTCAACAGAATATTTCATAGGAGAGTAATTTCAGTGTCAGAAATGGCAGCATGCTCTAAAACTGTAACAGCAACCTTATAGCCCGTATGCTCCACTCCAATTTATATACACTCCCCACCTTTAACTACAGCTGAACTCTCAGACCAAAGATCTTCATCTCTATAAATGAAACCGGTTTCATAGTAAAGAGTGATTTTTTTTCATCAAGGGACAAGATAGTTCAACTTCTCCTGTGACACCAGGAGTGCATGTTTTGTTTAATGCTTTGCATATGGCTCTTATGAAGTCAATGAGCTCATTACAAGTATCTCTCATGCTGCCTGCGAGTAGAAAGTTTGTGGAAGGCACTGATCACAGACATGTTCCCTATGCTGCTTGACACATGTAAACATGAAGGGGAGACCAGTGAATAAATGGATACACATCACTAAAAAACTTCCCTGACTCAGAAAACAGTGAGAAAAGAGGTTTATAGAAGTAGGGGAAGAGATCAGAAAGGCCACTATCTAGTCGCTGTAAATAGCCAGAACAGTAAGAAAGCAAAGGAGAGAGAGAAAAAAAAAAACATACAGTCAAATATTCATAGATAGTCACAAAATAATCACAGCATGATGCCTCGATATTGCTTTGCAATATTTTCACTAGGATGTTGCATCCATACATGAGTACATTGGGTCATATCAGGATGACATGCCACAATTACTGTGTAGTTCTGTGTGACTATATCCATTGACTTTCTCATCGCTTCAGCTCTTAAATGCTGAATATTACTTGGTTAGATAGTCAAAGCACTCTGTGACTATTACTGGGCCCTAACACCTTGCACTTAGGTGTGCAAGGTGATTTTTAGTTTTTATAGAAAGACCTAGATGTCAAATGAATCTCCATTAAGCATGAAAAAAGAAATTAATTCATGTTGCATTGTGTAGATATAGTGATACATCATGATCTAAGTGAACTAAAAAATAGTGAGTACAGAAGTGAAATTCTAGATTAATTATTTTAATTGCATTCATTCATAAGAGAAACTGATTTTGGTAACTTCTAACATAATGCATTCCCTTGCATTAGCTTTTCATGTAACATTTGACAGAAAGAAAATAGAAGGCACAGGAAGTGAAATTCAGAAGGGACCAAAATTGCCCATGGGAACATTTTAGATCTTGTATAGATAAAAACAACTACATGTGCATCTATGTGCCTTTTTAATGCACATTAAATTTAGTACCTCCAATGTGACATACTAAAATAATGTGCATTAGGCTGTGCAGTAGCACATTTGCGTGCTTTTTTAGTGATGCTTAACGTGCAGTAGAGTATTTTATTGTGCATTAGGGTAATATCATAATTTTTTATGTGACGCTTTAATCCACAGTAAAATAGTCTACTGCTTATTAAAGTGCATGCCTACTGAGATTCATATACTGAAATAACGAAGAATAATATAGAAAATGAAGCAGATCTGAATGATCAAAGACAGCAGATCTACACTTTAAACATAATGAGAATAGCATAATAATCATTCATTTGACTTAGGGTTGTTTTTTTTCTCTTTTGATCACAGAATCATAGAAAAGGCCAGAAGGTGGTCATCTAGTCCACTATATGCTCAGGACAGAATACTGTCTAATACATCCCAGACAGAATATTTGTTTAACCCCCGCTTAAATGGTGAGGATGAAAAGACTAAATAGTGATTCCAAAGCAGCAGCAGTCTTGCAGAAAGTGCCCCCTGCTGTTCCTGTAAGGCATGTGGAAATATAACATCTTTCACATTTTTTTATAGACATTTTTCGTGTTCTGAGCGGAATCAAGTCCAAATCCATTAGTCCATCCAGAACCATACGTGGCCCTACAACCAGCAAATATTCTCCATATGGTCACACCCTGCCTAGATATGTCTCTTTTTAGGCTGCTAGCTGTGAAGAAAAAATTATGTAGCTCCAGAAATCCTCTCCCAATTTACCTACCATTAGCAGTTTTGCATAGAGAGAAAGACAAGGAAGGTAATTCTCTTGACTCTTGGCAAATATTTTCAAGGAAAGAATTAATTTCTCCTACTGCCCTTCTATCCTAAACACGAGGAGACAAAAATTAGATGACAGTGAGCTTAATATAAACCTAGGTGTTATAAATCCCAAGAAATCAAGGCCAGGGTTTAAAATAAAAATTGCTAGCTTCCTAAATCAAATTTTAGGCAGCTGAGTAGGTGAGTTAAATTTCCAGATTAATGATACCCAGAAATAGTTTTTCTGAAGTCAATAGAAGTCTTCACGGGAAGTGGGAACTCAAGGATCAGACTGGAAGGGGTCCATTTACTGAGGTTCTTATAATAGAGAAAGAAATCCTTAAGCGATGAGGTGAAATGTATGTGGGTGGCAGAACAAATTATAAGCTGGATACAAATGAAAGGATTTTATATAGGATAGGGTGTTCATTTAGGAAATGGCAACTCTCTCATGTGAATTAGGTTATCTATCACACTGAATTTTGAATTCTGCATGTGTAGTGAATGAATAAACTTGCTACAAACAGTTCACTGCTTGGCTGAAATTTGTTCATATAACTTATTGTTTGAACACTTTTAAATAACAACCATTTTTCAATTGATGCAATTAGCTTGCAGGCAACTTATGCACAAAAAAAGAGTGAAATAAAAACTTTATTCTCAGAATAAACTGCTCAGAATGAAAAATTCAGCCAGTTCTAGTCTTCATTCAATACATGCACATGTATCCTATTACCATTAATGAGAGTGATATACACATGTGGCAGGAAGAATTTGAGTCTTATGATTGTTTAAGACTTTTTTTGTTGTCTTCAGATATTTAGAAGATGTTAATGGGTATGCATAATTATAAAGGTAATTTGCCTGTCAGTAGTAAATATGATTGTAGAACAATCCTCTTATATCATGTTGTATTAAGATGATAATAGAAACATAGCAAATCCAGCCTCATGATCTGCTGAAGTTTGCTTTCAATACCTTCCGAACTGACAAGATATATATTTGTCAGTCAAATTGCTGTTATTGTATTTCACTTTCTTATATCATTAGAGTTCTGTTTGGAAACTGGGATTTCTCTTTGGTTTATGAAACACAAGCTGGGACAAATCATTATCAAATTTCCTCTAAAGTGATTTTGAACATATTCCCCTGTGATCCACAATTGAATCTGTTTGGGATTTTTTTAAATAACCTTCCATATTTTATGAACAACTATGACTATTTCATACAAGAATTAACAGAAGCCCTGTTAGACATAGGGCAGATATATACAAACAGTAGAACTGTAAATTAGCTTGTCAAGGCTCATAAATCATCTGCAGTCTGAAGAGTGAAGATCATGAACACTGTTTTGGATTTAAGATTTGTGCTACTAAATGTATATGGTTCTTTCTAAATAGACAAGTTTTTGACATGGTATTCATTGCTCTGATATATTAGTATGATTGTAAGACCTTGGGGCAAACAGAATTTCTGGGTGTCACTCTGTGAGAATAGACAGGTATAGTCATTTACCTGACAAAAGTGTGAATTCATGGCCTAATGTCTAAAGACCATGACCAGGACACAAGAAAATTGGGTTATATTTCCAGCTTTGCTACTGACTCTTGGGAGCACTTAGTCTTGTACACTGGGAAAGACAATACTTCCAATGTGTGGCTGATTTAATTTATGCCCCAAAGAAACCATTCTGACAGAGATCACCAGAATATGAGGACAAGTTGGTCATTTATTTGGAAAAAATCCTTTCACCATAGACCAGGAAGATAACAGTAGACCAGGAACAATAAGATGCGAGTGCAAATGTTCATTCCATTTGTGTATTCCATATTTCCTAGCATTGGAGAATAAGAGCCAGATTATATAGGATCTCCAGGCATCTAAAGGACGTAGGTGAAATTTAAATTCTAAATAACTATCTAAGATGGCAACAACACATATTAAGCTATTTAGCATATCCATTTTAGACTGCAATTTTCTCTAGGTTCCTCTACATAAAGTTCCTGAATTTAAAGTTCTGAGTCTGCTCAGGAAATTTTCAGCTTGAATTTAAATTCTGGTGCTGGGGAAGTCCCTAATTCCTCTGAAACACCCAGTCCCTTAGGCATGTTCAGAACATGCCTAAGTCACACCGATAGCTTTCAGTCTAATTAAAAACAGCTTGAAGTGGTGACCACTTTACATTGTACTCTGGGAGTTAAAGCACTTGCACAGAAAGTGAAGTGAGAGATCTGGGTTGTAACCCACCCCCCACCCCCGACTGAAAGGATTCAAAACTTCTTCCCACAAAATTTATTCAACCACCGATCGATAACCTGAGTGTGTTCACCTTTGAAAAAAGGGGGCGGAGGCACTGCCAATCTCTCAAAATAAAAGATACCTTAAGATTTATTTTAGTGACAAGATTAGAAAGGGTTCTGGGAACTCATACTAGTCTGTTAGTCAAATGTTTGCCCTTGTAGATGAGCACCATCTGTCCTATGTAAAGGAATGCTATTCCCCACTTCATGGCTGAGCACCATCTTCTGCAGGTAAGTACACATCTTCTTAATTGTTATGCTCTTACTCAACTTACTATTACTATGAATACTATAATTAATAGAATTTAAGATGACTCTGAATTTAAATCACCCCCCCATAATTAGATTCTATACATGGAAAATGTATACGTTTGCTATAATTTTCCATGTACAGTGTCTAAGAGCTGGAGGGTCATCTTTATTTCACACACCTCCACCACTGCAGGGCAGGAAGCAGCCAGGGTGCAGGTGGTGTGGGGAGGTCAAGTAGCTTACCTTCTGCTTGTACTTGCCCCCTGCCACGTTCATCCCCTGCCTACCCCCCCCCACCCCCAGCCATGGGCCATCCTTTCCCCTCTGCTCACTCCCCTGGCCCTTCCCCATTCCCTGCTTTCCTCTTCCTCTCCTCCAACTCTCTACTTCCCTCTCCCCCAATTTCTTTTGCAGCTTCTACTCCCTACTTTCCCCCTTAATGTTGCTCTGTGTGGGCAGGCTCCAACCCTGGTTTAGCCTGGGCCATGGAGCATGGCCCCTGGCACCAGCCCCTGTAACAGCTAAGTGGGCTGTTTGCCACTACTAGGGGCCAGGCTGAGGCTGGGCTCAGTGTCCCAGGCTGCAGCATGCATGAAGCCTGTCAGGATAGAGCAAAGGTAAAGGCGTGGGCGGGGAGGGAAAACAAAGGCTGCATGGGTGGGCAGATGTGGGGAAGAGGCTGCAGGGAGGAGATGCCACGGTGGAAGGGCAGGGAGTGGGGAGGGGCAGGCAGCAGCTGTGGCTGGAGCTGTAGCTCCAGCCCATATCTGGGTAGGGGATAAGGCCCAATCTGCAGCAGCTGTCTACCACCCTCCATATATGTGATTCTAAGATGGGGGGCTTTCCCTCCCATGTTAAATGGTGGAAAAGTCTAATTTTAGAATCATGTAAATACGTATTATCATTATTGTTACTATTATTATTTTGATTCAGATTTATATCCCACCCTATCCAGAAAGGATTACAATAAATGACAAACAACCATCATATAAGAAATAACAGTAAACTCTCCAAACAATTGGGAAGGAAGAGACCTAGCATTCAATTACCTCTACTATGCTTTTCCCTTGTTTTTATATATTAACTGTCTAATGGAGAATGTTTAAACAGCCCTTATTCCTGGCACATATTTATTTAATGATGTGATGGGATCTGAACCCACAATCTAAACAACCATACATCCTTCCATGCCAGACACGCATGGCAGGATGCGCAGTTTTGGGAGTGGGGTTCAGATCTCAGTTGTTCCATTACTGCTTTTGAGTACAGGAAGAACCTGAGATCATGATCTTCGGCTTCCCCTGCACCAGCAAGTTGAAAGCAGTCTGCTGTGAAGTGGTGCAGTCCCAGAGATGGTGCTGACAGTGACCTGAATCTCTGAGACCCTGGTGCAGTCTCAAGGCTAGGATTGACAGTCAGCTGATCTTCAGTCAAAGCCCTTGGATCACACTGGGGCCATTCCAGAGCCTCCTGCCCAGAGGTATCCCACCTGCACACGTGGGGATGATAAGCAAAGTACATTCTTGTGGTGACCCTGCAGCCTAGCTTAGCTTATGGGCTCCGCTCGATTCAACATCCCCAAAACAGAAAGCTGTCAGTCTGTGGGCATGTGGGGGGCTGTCACTCAAGCCCTGCCATGCACTTGGCATCAGGCTGCATGGTAAGTCTTCTTGCCATAGGTTCAATTTAAGGTGAAGTGGAAAAGAGCCACACAGTTATTACACATATTTTTGTGGAATATTTTGTGTGTGATTTCCCATTTTCTCATTCCATTAATTTCCTGGACATGTGGCAAGTTGAATCATGTCTTAAGTCTAACATTAAGCCTCAGACGCATCCCTGTCCTTAGTGTTTCCTATTATCTAGCTCTAGGTATCCCAACTTTCTCTGAACTGCCTTTTGCAGACTCCCAAGTCTCTCCAGCTATGTCTACATAAGATTTTACACACTGTGCAGTGGTGGGAATCATGATGCGTTGCTACTGCACAGCAGTCACGAGCTACTGTGCAGTCAGTGTCACAAAAAAGGCTTTCCTCAACACGACTGCACAGTAACTCCAGCTACTGCACAGTCATTTAGTACTTGGTTATACAAGCTCAAAAAGTCTGCGCAGTAACAACTGTGCAGTCAATGTCTCATGTAGATGTGGCCTGTGTTGACTGCATTCTAGGCACAAAAAGCTTGTCAAGTTGGATGGCCTTCATAAGGCAATGTGCATAGGTTTCAGGCATTACCTATAAATTTAAGCAACTATATGAACAAGCAAACTCTGACCCTAGGGCCTTATATAAATATCTTACTACAACAACCTTTATGTCTGAGTTTTTAGTCACACAAATGTAAATCTGAATCAACAACACCGAGGTAAGTAGAATTAGTTATGCTCATGTAAAAATGGCTCAAGTGTCAAACAAATGAAGTTCTATGTTTTTAAATATCCTTCATTCTGTTTCAGAGTACCACACATAACACACACATTCACACACATTGCAAACATGTTTGGGTACAGCAATATTAGCATTTTATAAAAATAACAATGGCAGGCATTTATTGTTATCTACCTGTCTATCCACTGTGATTCAGCAAATGACTCTATAATCTGATTCTTTCCTCATATTCACTATTTTCACAGCAGTGTGCAATCAATATTATATGGTTATTGCATAGTGTCACTACCATTCATAAATTACTTTCAGTAACCATACGATTATATAAATTCATAATGCTATATATGATTCTAGATTAAATTAAACTATTGTATAAAGCCATGTCAGGTCTTGTGTTTGTTTTTTCTCCTCATCTTGCTTCATATTTCCTGTGTGTAATGTGCTGTTTATACGTAGTTTGCATATCACTGCAATATGATTCTTATCAGCTTGGCAAAAAATATAATAATAAAGACTTGAAAAGTCTTTCTAAGATTTATGTTGATTAAAAAATATTTGTCCTAAGAAGAAAATGCCTTGTTAACATTTGTACTGCAACAGTGCATCAAACTTGCACTGATTTTCTAGATGAATTCTCTGCATGATCGAAACACAGTATGTACGTGCTAATAAAGCTATAAAAACTGAATAAACACATTCTAAATGCAAGTATAATAGTTTCCAACTCCCAACATAGAGACTTATTTATTGGGACATGCAATACAAATCACTTAATAAAAGCAAAACAAATCATGTTTATTGGTGGCTTTTGCAGTGGTCCTGCCAGCCTCAGTATTACAGGTTCAGAAACCTGGCTAGCAATGGGGATAGGAACCTGGATGTCTAGGTATGTCTGTATCAGATCTTGCTTGATATATTGAGGAAAAAAAGAGCTGTCCCTGTCAGCCATATCTTCATAGAAGGAATTGTCATTTCCATCTCCTAAGAGACCATGTCTATCATTCAAATCAGAGATAAAATATGGGCATGTGTTCACAGCTCATGTCAAAATCCTGCCCAACTCTTCTTTGTTTGGATGATTATCAGGAGCATTGCTAGAGACCTGCTTTTTTTTATCTTTAATCCTCTCCATTTTTTATCTTTATGTTACTGCATGGCATCCCTCCTGTAACTCTACCGAACCATCACCATGACAATACAGTCAAGCATGTTTAGTGCCTAGGCACCTGAACTTCTGCATCTTTGCCTTTCCTCAGAGAGCCAGACTTCAGCAAGGGCCAACTGAAAGCACAATAACTAGCCATGGGTTGAGGCTAGCTAGAAAAATATATTGTTGCTTTTGCTTGGTATGTTGGCACTGTGTTTGCACATAGAGGAAGAACCTGGCTGTATACCTTTAGTCACCACGATTCCCGAGCAGGAGATGCAACACAAGTAAACAGAAGGAATGGTTGGCGCAGTACACCTCAGAGCATGGAAGCAATAATACAAGCATTAACACAATATAACCTAATTACTCCTAACCCAGCAATGATAAAACATCCAGAGCAGTTCACAAGTTACACTGCTGTGAAGAGTCTTTTTTTTTTCCAGTGAGACCGGGTTTAAACCAGCGTAAATTCCTGTGTAGGCAAATCTTAAAGCATATGAAAAAAATGCTACCAAAGCTATTATGGATGCACAAGGTATTGGGTACCACAAGACTGATTAAAAGGAAGCAATTACATGAGAACAGATAAAAAGAAAAATACAGCAACAAAAGAGTGGTGTAAAATATTCCCTTGAATGAGTAAGATGGCAGTTAATAAGTATGAAAGCATTAATTAAGTGGCCCTTTAAAAGAGTTTATTATAATTTTGGTTCGATAAGAAAACAAAAACATTTTTCAAAGTGATTAAGCTAAGGTGTTAAATACCTCACACTTCTCCTGTTTAAGATAGAAAATAAATTTGCATCTTTGATTTACAGTAAAGGTATCAAGCTGATCTGGTCCCATGGGCCCAATGAGTGGCCTAGGGACAGTCTAAGAGCCAAATTGGGCCCAAAGATTGGCTCCAATGGGTCAGATCCAGCATGCAGGGCCAGTCCAGCATGAAGCACTTGCCCAAACTTTCCCTGTGTGATGTGTGCAGCACATATGCTGGCTCCTGCTTTCCCTTTCTCTCCCTTCCCCTCCCCCCCGCCACAAGACTACCCGTAAAAGTGTTTTGTGTACCACTGACACACTGTAGGCAACTATTTACCCATAAATTCCTAAAAATGACCAATTCAAACCTTCACACACAACCACAACATACAGCTATGATATACTGCCCTACAGTCATAAATTACTTAAATCTTCTGTAGAATTACATGGGGAAAATCAGGGACTATAGGAGTGTAAGTTATACCCTGGTAAATGTTGTTTGTCCACAGTTTATCCCAGGATAGCTGTTTTCATAAGACAAATGGTCTATTACCTGTTCTCTCACCAAACAGTGACAAAGCACTGCCTGCAGCTACCTTTGCATATCTCTAGGTCTGTGCTCTGCATATGTTAAGCTAATACACATAAGTGAACAAGGGTGTAAATATATCCAGGCTCTCAGTGTGAATAAATGATCCAATGTTTCCACCATATTTTTATACTACAGGACGACTCAAACAACTTAGAATTAAGTCAGATGTCTTTAGCACAGAGGTGGGCAAAATGCAGCCCATGGGCCAGATGCGACCCACCAAGCCCTTATATCCAGCCTGTGGAGCCCCTAAAGAATTAGAAAATTAGTATTTATCTGCCTATGGCTCCTTGTCATGCAGTCCTTGATGGCTTACCAAAACTCAGTAAGTGGCTATCTGCCAGAAATAATTGCAAGCCCCTGCTTTAGCAAACTAAACTCCCAGCCCTAAAACTGAGTGCGTGGGTAGAGTCATGTAACCAAAAGTGTCTAGTTACACACTCAAGACCTAATGTCAAATGAATAAGTAAAATATATATTTTTAATTGAAACTACACATAGTTTAATATAAGCGGACTATAATTACCTGGATTGCCATTTGCCTGAGGTGCCAGGATGAAGGCTGTTACTCTTGAGCAGAATCTTAGTGTTGGAAGGGGAAAGGAAAGGGAAAAGGAAAAGTAAAGAAGAAATAAAGGGCTATTTTTTATTCTCAGGCCAAGTTTGATATTTACAGGTGTAGACCAAGTTGGGATTCTTTCCTGTTTATTCAGAGTAAAGAATATCATACAGAAAATCACCATTTTTGTGCAGCACTCAGATTTCCTATACAATTTCCCTTTTAAGAAATGAATTGGTTCAATCCTTCCAGCACACCCCACAGGTTCCCCAAGCTGCAGAAGACTCCCAAGTAGAGCTGAACGGCCAAGACAGCCCTGGTTGGCTGGCAGGGACATCATAGTTGCCCACCTGGAGTCTTTCCACTCCCCTCCAACACACACACACATGCAGACACACACACATACAACCCAGGCACCTGGGACACAACTGGGCCATTGACCTTCATACAGTCAGTGAAGATGATGACCACTTCTTGTGCAATTCCCTGCTCCCTGGGGTGATGGAGAATGGGTGCTACAATCCGGGGGTCCTTGATTTCATCATTGGCGATATCAGTGCCCCACTAGTTCACACTGGGGGCCTGACCCAGCCCCTCCTGCCCTGGCTCATGAAGCTCTATTCGAGGCAGCTAGATTGCTGGAAGGAGCACTTTAACTATGGACTGGTCCTAGCATCATGAGCACATGGCGCAGGAATGAGGAAGAGTGAGAGCCCCCTGCTGATGTTTGTAGTTTCAGCAATGCACTGTGGCAGGCTGTTCAGATCTGCAAAGACCTGGCCAACTGCCTCCCCACATGCATGGACCTCCCCAAATGAGCAGAGCTAGAGGACTTCAAGTGCCCATCCCCTGGCACTGGGCCATGAGTCTCCTGCCACAGGCTTTTCTGTTGCTGTGTTATGGGCACTGTTGCCCACAACCCAGGCTGCCTGGGCACTGTCCCCCTTCCCCTTCCCCTCTCCAGCAGCACACACTGGGGCCTGGGAGAATATGGCAAGGGGAAGAGATGTGCCTAATTTTAATAAAGTGTTGTAGCTGCTGAACTATTAGTGTTTATTAGACAAAGAGTGTGCAATGTTGCCTGCTTCAGAACTTGGGACCTTCTTCTCAGTTAACAGTGAGAGAGTGAGGAAGGACCCTGGATACACCAGGCTGTTGTGACATTGAAGGGGGAAAAGGGGTGGTCAGCTGCAGGACTCAACTTAACAAAAACATGAAACCTCAAGGCAGCAAGGGGAATGCTGCCCTTCAGTTTATTTAAGTGTTGCAGTGTTATTTAAGTGTTAAGTGCTGCCAAAATTTTGTGTGTGAGATAAAAAATCATGGAACATTGCCCACTCAAGAACTAAGACCAGAGCCCAGGTGATTTCTGTTCCCCACAGTAGGATGTGGGCCCACAGTGTCTTGGCACAGTAGGCTGTTAGGGCTCTGTTTCTTTGGGGCCCTTCTTCTAGGTTGGTGACCACCAGTGGCCAAGCATAGCAAGTTGGCCCTGGAAGGCAGGCTGAATAAATGCCAGCCCTAGCGACTGAGTAAATGAGTAAATGCCAGCCCTGGGATGCGTTGAAATCTGATACCACATCCATCCAGTATCTGCCATTTTTACAGTGCCCCATTGGCCCTAACAGTTTGTTCAGTTATGGTTGTAGAGCGCTTTCTGTGTGCCTACCACGCAGTAAGTGTAAGTTCTATACCTGGCCTCCATGACTTCACTAAGCTAACTACCAGAAGTAATAGATGCACAGAAGCCCCTTGCATTAACCTGACTGAGGGCCTAGTTCACAGTTCTGTGTTGTCTTAATAATTCAAAGTAAAAGAGGATACTGCTTATGGGGTCCCACTACAAATGTTCTTTCTGGGAGCCTAGTAGGGAAGTCAGGAAACAGGAAACTCAGGTTTGAAGCCTGCTTCTCCAAGGGTGTTTTGAGCCACATCTGCCATTTAGCTGCATTTTGGAACTAATTTAATGAATCCCTCTTCTCTTCCTGAAGTGTAGTCCAGAATAATGGCATTAGTTCAGATTTATATTAATTTGAGTGATAAAATGTATAGACAGTCTTGGAATCATCAAACACAGTCCAGACCTCCTTCTGTTACCACATAAGTGTCAGTGTCTACCTCCTTGGCCCACAAAGCTAAACAGTTCTATTTGGTCCATTCATTTTTACCTCTTAGCTATATAGTTATCCACCTTCTGCTAGGAAAAATGTAGGTTAGGCTTAAAGTTGCTTTAAGTCTAAACTACCTTTTATCTTTTTGGTCTGGCACTCTGCTAGATTTGTGTGTTGTTAAAGTTTAGCTTTGCCCATTAAATGATCTTAATATGGGAGTGTCTGCATGTTAAGACAGAAAAACATGAGCAAAGTGCCCTGAGCATCTCAAAGTTATCCTTCTTTGAGTAAGGTTTCTCTTCAGCAGGTGTTAAGCATTTCATGTTACAGCTCAACTCAGAGCTATGGATGGTAGAAAGGGTATTAAAGTGTGACTGCTCATAGTATGTTCTAACTTTAATACCACCTAACATTCCTTAGAGTTAGCACGTTAGGCCTGTGCGAAGTAGCTGGTATTTGCTTCAGATTCAGATTTGGCCGATTATGGGGACAGTGATTCGATTTGGTGGTTCGAATCTCTGTCCCAAATCAATTCAGGCAAATCTCATTCAGAGATTCAGCCACCGCCGAATCAGTTGACTCTCTGAATCAGCCCCATCCTCTGCCTACTCTCAATGGCTGTCCCGTCCACCCTCCCAGCTCCCGGCTCTTTAAAAAAAAGCAAAAAAAAAGCTCATATTCACCAGCTGCTGCCAGGCAGGGAAGGTGATTGCCTTTGCCCCCCATTCCCCTCCACTGCATGGGGGGCTCTGCCATAAGCCCCCGACCCCTGCCCACTCTCCCAGCCTCCCCTATGGCTGCCCCGGCCCCCCCAGGTCCTGGCCCTTTAAAAAAAACCCAAAACCCCCTGATCTCACAGGCTCCTGCCAGGCTATAGTGATCCCTGTTCCCCCCCACCCGTTGCATGGGGGGCTCTGTCATGAGCCCCCAGAAACCCCAAGGCCGCTGCAGCAGGCAGTGAGTTGGATTTTTTTTGTTTTTTTTTTTAAGGGCTGGGAGCTGGATTGGGCAGGGCAGCCATGGGGGTAGTGGGAGAACAGGTGGGGGATGGGGCTTGTGGCAGAGCCCCTCACACAATGTAGGGCAGTGGGGGGGCTGTGGGGATTGCCCCCCCCGGCTGGCAGCAACTGGTGAATGGAGGCTTTATTTTAAAGAGCTAGGAGCTGGGGCAGGCAAGGCAGCCATGCAGAGGGCTAGGAGAGTGGCCAGAGGTTGGGGGGCACTCAGGGGGGCTGGGGGCCTGGCAGGGGTCCCCCCCATGGTCCCCTCCTCCAGCCTCCCCTCCCCCAGCCCATACTTACCAGCTTAGAGTTGCTGGGTAATTCTCCCCCAGGGAAGGGTCCCAAGTGTCACGGTGGGACCGAACGAACAGGCCGGGTCTAGCGGTGGTGGAGTTCTGAGCAACACGGAAGCTGAGTTCTTTCAACAGAATGGATTTATTAACTTACGCTTGGAAGAGCGCAGGTACGGAGTCTTCAATTACAGTATTAACTCACAACAGGGGAACCTGTTGTCTCACGGGGTTCACCGACAGGACAAGCCTGTCGGATAAGTCCCAGGGATGGTCAACAGTTTATAACGGAGGAACAACTGACAACACAGAACCGTAACTCGCTGGTGTCTGCTGAGAGCTGAATGGTTGCGTGGTCGAGATGGTTGCCGAGGTCCAGAACCAGGTAAGTAGTCGAAACCATAGTCAGAGTCCAAGGGGTGATCCGAGGTCGTAGTTAGAGATCGATGCCAGGTAGGTCGTAAGCCGATAGATCAATATAATAGAACACGAGGCGAAGGAGAAGACCGAAAAGCCTAAGGGCCTAACTGCAAGACAGTCCCTGAACAGATCAGGCTCTGTCTCCAGTTCCGCGGGTCTCTCTCTGAGGGAGGGGTCGTCAGACCTTTTATAGTAACTCTCATGACCAATTAGGTTGCTAGGAAGACCGAACTTTCTAGAAAGATTACCTCATATCTCTCATATGCTGGGCATGCGTAGCAACAAGCTCTCTGTTACAACTGAGCCTGCGCTTCTCTGAAAGTAGGTCACACTTGACTGACAGGCCTTCAGGTCATGAAAAGGGTGCCTGCAAGGCCCGTCGCCATGGCGCATGCTTTTATCAGCTTACAGAATTCTCCACTCCTGTGTTGGCAGCACACATGTTTTTTCCAAGACAAGAGTCTGGGTCCAGCTCCCTGCTGCAACACTGGAGGACTGCCCAAATTGCAGAAGCTGTCCGAATCTTTTCTTAATCAATTCAGAGAGCTTTGGATTGATTCAGACCTTTTAACTGGTTTCCTGATTCGATTTGTTTTCAGAAATTCGGCCACCGAATCAGGACAAATATCTTCTGAATCGAATCAGCACCCAAAGCTTTGCACAGCCATATAGCACATGTAATTGTGTAACAACACTCTTGAATTCAAACTCCCTTTGTTTACAGCTGAGAACAATGGGCATTTTTACATGTGCTCTGGGTGTGGTGATGGGGGCGCAACTTTAATTAGAGTGGCTCTGAGACCCACTCCAATTAAAGCTCCCAGAGCATCTCGTGTATCAGCATCCCTATATTTCAAAATGATGATGGAGGTACTTTATCTAAAGCTCATTGAATAAGTTTCAGTTAAAGTGCTCCTACTGCCATTTTGAAGCATGGGGATGCTGATACATGACATGAGGAGGCTGGCTTGTGTGCAGTAATTACCACAGTCCAGCAGAGTTGATTAATCGAGTTTGTTCCAATGCGCTGTAATTGTAGCACATCAGAGCAACCTCTGGGCTTGTGTACAGGCACTCCATGTGTCCCATATTTTGGGCAAGTTTCATAATTCATTTATGGCTATTTATGGAGGCAGAAGAGGATTTTTCTTATAGTGAAATTGTCTCTGCATCTGTCTGTTCGGTAGACACATGGTTCAGACAGATGGCTCCCCACTCGGGTCCTGTAATCCACAAAGCTGTCTGCTTTTCATGTTAGCAGGATCAAGTGGAAATCAGATTCGATAGAGAGGTTTTCTAGCACAGGTTAAAACTCTGTGGGCACATCTACACCTGCACTTTCATGTGTATTATCCTATTTTAATGTGTATCACCAAAAAAACCCATGCACTTTTGCCAATGTGCATTAAAATAGGGTAATGCACATTTTTCTAGTACCTCACAATGGAGGTACTAGATTTAATATGCATTATCTAAAGCTCATTAACAAATGTGTAGCTGTGCCCTGTAGAAGGAAGAGCTGTATGCCTCCTGGATATGTCTGTAGAAGCACCTAAATGCTACATATTGAAGAGAGGAAGAGAGCACTACAATCCTGAAGGATTCTTTTTTTTAGGTATACTAAGCTCCCCACTGAAAGAAAAAAAGAGCTATGCATCTCCTCAGGCAAAATAAGATCATCATCCCATGCCTGGATTCATTTAGCTTGGAACAAATGAAAGCTAAGTTGAAGCCAAATAGGATCTGGCCCCAAAAGTCTACTTACTCTTTACCCATTGGGAATAAGCAGGCACCTGATTTTTCAGAAAAGGAATAAAAGCTCAGCATATAACCAAGCACAAACAAGTAACAATAGTCAAAAACACCTCACTCCAGTGCTTCTTCCTCCAGGATATTGTTTTTAAGATTTCCACTTAGGTTGATTTTATTTTTGAATAATCTTTTCTAGCATTTTTTATGCCCGAGGAAAAGATTACTGTCCTCTCTAGAATAAGAACATTTCATTTTCATGCATGACCTGGAGTTTGATTGCAAACAAGATGGAAGCAAAAAGTCGTCATCAATAAAATATTGTTGTATATTATATTCAGAGATATTTCTCTTTTGATGGATGACTAGCCAGGTCACAGAATATCAGTAGGGTGCTTGTTTTCCTTTGGATTTTTGATTTTCTTTGAGCTACAGAAAGGATTTTCTCTTTATCTTAATGCATTGATAAAAATAAAACCTATGGTGCTTCTATGAAAACATTCCTTGTATGTAAAATCCTATGGTTCATTTACCACATGTGTCAGATCCTTTTCATGTCTGTGTAGGACAGATATTTTATGTTTTATGAGATCCACAAATTGCAAACTGTCTTTTCTGGTAACCCAAGGATTCTAAAATTTGTTCCTCTTCCATTATGCTCCAGCTATTCTGTCTGTCTTGTGGCCTTCGGACCTTATTTATCTTGAAATCATTTTAATTCCTCTGCACCTCATCACATTCTTTGTTTCCTCAATTTACTTATATATAAGTCTCAAGGTCCTTCAACCTAAAATTCACTGTGGCAAAGGAACTGTTTCCCAATTCTTATAAAAAGTTTGAAATATATATTGTACTATTCTGCTTGTTACATTTTGTCTATTGAACTTACAAGAAAGATAGTGGGGGATTAGAACCATCTTCCTGCTCACTTTTTTTTTCTAATTTACTGCTGCTAGAGGCATCAATAAGTGACAACTTCTACCCTCATCCCCTACAGGAAAGAACTTTAATTCATACGTGGATATCTAAATTCCCTATTCCTCCTTTTGCTGCTCCTGGGTTGGTGCAATGCAGGTAGCATTCCTTGCCTACAGTTAGAATCTAGCCCTTCACTTTAGAGAAAGCTGTAACTAGTTTTAATATTCCATCAACTACCCAGCTTCTAATATACTGAAACTTTTAAGGTCAGATCTTAATTTTCCCTGGAAGCAGAGAATGTACTAAATTTGTTAATACAAGGGATATCACTATTGCATATGTGCATATAATCTCTTATGAAAAAGGAATAACACATTCCACTGTATCACAACTATCAGTTGTTGGAAAAGGAAAATCCCAGAGTTCTGCATAAGAAATTCATTAAGAAATTTAAAGGGGAAAGTTTTCCAACAGAAAACCATTCTCCAATGGTTTTGTGCTAATAGCTATTGGCTCACTGAACCTCTTCCAGTTGGCTTTTTGGCTTTAGGTCTCTCCCACATCCCATTTTCTGTCCCAAGCCTTGTTGTTTTGCTTCAGGTCCTCCACCAGTCTTCTAAAAATCAGATGGTACATAGATCACATGCTGTCTTGAACGATTTTCTAACATTTAAATAAAAATGTTTAGGATTACAGATATCTTTCAGTATTCAGTCAACCAAAATGAGACATAACATGAAGACTCCACCCTAAGCCCAATCTATGTTCTTGTAAAACGAACACTCAAACAAAATGTACAGCAGATGTGAATGCAAATGGAAATTCTAGGATGGGACTGGAGAACAGCTTTCGTAGCTCAGAAACTGGTGATGAAATGCAGTTTTGCCATTTTGCCATCTCTTCGACATTTAGTGGCACCAGGCATGAGTAGATGAGACAGGGGCCCTAAATTGAAGTGGCGGGTTTTTAAAAACACCACTACAATTTAAGGCTGATTAAAACCCTTTGTCATACACACACACTGCTGACTTACCTACCTCTCTGGTGGTGGGGAAGGGAGGGCAAGCTGCTGGCAGGTGAAGCAGTCCCTGGGCAGCGGGGGATGAGGAGGCTGGTGTTTTCCTCTGTGGCAGGCCCCCTAGGCAGCACCTGCCCACAGGCACCCTGCTCGGGTAGTCCTGGGGGGGCATTGCAGCCATGGAGGGAAGCACCGGGACCCCACACAGTTTAGGCAGGCAGGCTCGGGGTGGGGGGGCGGATAATCAGGCTCGCTGCTCTTCTTGGATGGCGCCTGCTTTCCCGGGCTGCTGCCAGGCTGCCTGCAGGGCTTCCTGAAGAGCTATTGAGACTGATGCTTCACTCCATGGTTGTAGAGGCAGCAAAATAAAACTCCTGGAAGGCTTGCTGGCAAGGCCCTAAGGGACCACAACTTGAAGGGGAGGGGAGTTCAGGATGAGTGGTTGCTTCTCAAGGAAGTGACCCTGAAAGCACAAGCAATGTCCATTCCATCTTGGAGGAAAGGTATTAAAAGGTCACAGCAACCCCCTTGGCTCTGCAAGGAACTTGTAGACTTCCTGCATCCAAAAAGAAAGACCTATAAAGGATGGAAGACTGGAATCCCATCTCCATCTATGACCAGGTCATACTGCCCTTGGTTACATGGGTTAGTCATAGAGGTTCTGACACACTATCCATACAAACACACAGAAAACACCATGCACATTATCACACACAGACCTACATACACACAAAACAACCATTCTATGCATATGGACAGACACCAGATATAGTTACCAGCACCTGGACAAAGGAGAGGAGATTGACATTGTAGCATTGGTTAAACGTTTTTCTTAGTATAGTTGATCTAGCACGAATGTAATAATTTGATTCCTGTCTTTTAAAAGGTAGCTGCTTGACTATATTCTATGATGCTTCCAGCTTGACACAAGTGAATGAACTTTGTATGCCCTGGGCATGAGAGAGATATGGGCAAGGGGTGAGTGAAGAGTCAGTGGGAGTTTGCATGAGAAAAGGAGAGAGGATGTAATTGTTTATGTAAGCAATAAGGCACCATAGGTGTAAACCACCAGCCAGCAACTAACTAATAAATGGCTGAAGAATCCCTTTGAACCTTGAGGACACAAAGGAGATAACCAAAGCAGAAATGCTGCCATGTGGGCAACAAGAAAACTTCAAGGCTGAGACCCATCTTTTACAACTGTAGTGATCTCGATGTGAGATAATGAAAGACAGATGCGGAGCAGCTGCTAGAAACACAGACTAAGCATGGAAAAACCCCAAGAAGTAAAACAGAGACTGAAAACCATATATAAGGGGAACACAAACGATGCCAAGTTGTGTGAGAAATTTTCTGTCTTCTTTCCAGAGCACAGGCGCGCCTGCTTCTCACCTCACTCCAGCTCACCACCATCATCAGCTCCAACATCTCAGCTACTCAGTGAACATGGGGTCAGCCACCCCATGTTAACATTGAGCAACTATTGCTGGTAACTATATCTGGTGTCTGTCCATATGCATAGAATGGTTGTTTTGTGTGTATGTAGGTCTGTGTGTGATAATGTGCATGGTGTTTTCTGTGTGTTTGTATGGATAGTGTGTCAGAACCTCTATGACTAACCCATGTAACCAAGAAATGTGGCATTCTGCCTTATCCCCCCTTTATAAAGTCTCACTTGTGATTTGAGCAATTGGCAATTTGTGTAACAATATCATATATCTTGACTTTAAAAAAAGCTTTTGATCTGGTGTCCCATGATCTTGTCATGGAAAAAATTGGCCAACTGCGGCCTTGGCTACATCACAGTCCAGTGGCTGAGGAATTGGCTCTGAGGTTGGACCCAGAGAGTGGAAATCAATGGAAGAAAATTATCGTGGTGCCGTGACCAGTGGAGTCCCACACGGCTCTGTCCTTGGGCCTATACTCTTTAATATCTTTATTAATGTTGTAGACATTGGTGTCAGAAGCGGACTGGCCAAGTTTGCTGATGACTTCAAACTTTGGAGTAAAGCATCCACATCTGAGGATAGGTTGATGATCCAGGCTGACCTCAACAGGTTCAGAAAATGGGCGATGAAAATCTGATGACACTCAACACCAAAAAATGCAAGGTTCTCTACCTTGGGAAAAAACCCCCACAGAATGCTTATAGACTTGGCAGTGCTATGCACCATGGCTGAAAGGGACATGACTGACCACAAGAATGAAAATGAGCCACCAATGTGATGTCTCAGTTGGTAAAGCAAGCCAAACTCTCAAGCAAATCCCAAGATGTCATCCTCCTGCTGCACTTGGCCTTGGTGAGGCTGCAACTGGAGTACTGCATCCAATTTTGGGCTCCACAATTTAAAAAGGATGTAGAAAAGCTTAAGAGAGTCCAGAGGAGAGCCATGTGCATGATCAGAGGGCAGGAGAACAGGCCTTATGATGAGAGGCTGAGAGCCATGGGACTTTTCAGCCTGGAAAAGCGCAGGCTCAGGAGGGTTCAAGGGGGGTGTGCATCAGGATCTGGGGTAATGCCTGTTCACCAGAGCACCCCAAGGGATGACAAGGTCGAACAGTCCTCCAAGTCAATTTTAGTCTGGACATAAGGAAAAACGTATTTATTGTCTGAGCCCCCACGGCCTGGAATAGACTGCCTCCAGAGATGGTGCAAGCACCTACTCTGGACTCTTTTAAGAAACATTGGGATGCCTATTTTGCTGGGATCCTTTGACCCTAACTGACTTCCTGCCCCTGGGGCAGGGGGCTGAACTTGATGATCTTCCAAGGTCGCTTCCAGCCCTAATATCTATGAAATCTATGAGTTTTAGTTTGCTGTGCCCCAAGTTATTTAACGTGCATTATGCCACCAAATTTCCTACAGTGGCTGGAATTAATGTGCAATACACCACTGAGATGTGCAAACACCAACACCATTAAAGTGGTGCAAAAGCATTTAGCCCACTTTAAAATGTCGTGCACACATGTCCCTCATTTTGTCTACACATGGCCATTGGCAGCTGAACTGGTGGAATATGGGAAAGACATTTTTTTGCGAAGATTAATTTAAATTCAGAACAGTTGTTCAGTTAGAGCTTGCTTTTACTACTTGTGAGCATTCAGGCAAATGATATTTTATTGGCAGAAATGTTTGGGGAATAGCTGTTCTTGTATTCACATGTGCACAAATGCATGTAAGCACGAAGAAAAGTACTCACTAGTCATTATTTCCCATTGTAAAGGTTTCAGTCATCCAATGAGGGAGCAGATATAATACCATATGACCTACATGACTAATTGAACAGTATGGAAGAAATAGAAGTAAACAGTTCATGAACAATCCATTGACTGAAAATTGTGTGCAATTAATATTGGCAAATACTTGCACATCATTAATATATTCACAAAAATGGTTTGCTAGCTAGCTTCTCAGCTACTACAAATCAAAATTTCTTAGGGTGATATCTTTCATTGGACCAACTATGTAACTGTAATAAAGTTAGACAAGCTTTTGTAAGAAGTAAGGCATCTTCCTCAGTTCTTTGATTATAGGAAGCTAGGCACAGTGAGTGAAGCACAGCATAGACATGTCCCCACAAACACGCGTGTGCAGGTTATGGAGCTTCAAGCTGCATGTGGTTCATGTGTACTGGTGTGCCTCTAATTTGTAGCACGGTGAGGTTTTTTTGACACAAGGAGATTCCAGTGTCAAAAAAAACTATGTAAAAAAGCATCATGGTGCATGCGGTAGAAGCATGAGCTACAGGAAACCAGAGCCTGGTCAGACTTCAAATGGCCAGGTTAGTACTGCTGCTACCCCAGAAGGCCCCCAGGTCCCCAGATAAAGCTGCTGGCCCCAGCCTCCCCTACCCCACCTGGATCTACTTGCCATGCACTGGAGTGTACATATAGGGGCATGCCCAAAGACAAATAGCAGCGATACTATATGTGCTGCTGTTTGTCCCACAGGAAATGCAGGCTCCTGCATGTGCATGCTCATGGGGATGCCCTCAATACAGGCAGGGGCAGAGAGAAATTGTCAGGTGTAGCAGACACACAATTTCTCCCAGCTCCTCCCCTATGCTGTGCTTTACTTGCTGTGCCTACCTTTCTATACTCAGAGACCTGAGAAAAACTGGCTTATATCTGAAAGCTTGTCTGTTTATCCCAACTATATAGTTGGTCCAATAAATGATATCCTAAGAAATTCTTGCCTCTCACATAATTTCTGGATTTTCATAGCTACAACATCACTCCTACAGTACAGCAAATCAGAATAGTAGCATAGGCAGAAAGGACAATGGTATATTGTGTCACAGAGACTAAACAGTTGTCTGATCTTTGACAAAATAGCCAAGCTTATTGCTAGAACATGTTCTCTCAGCCCATTGGAGAAGCTTCCATTCCTACTGCACTCATAATCTCTGTTACTTTTATTTATCACTAATGTGTGAGTACAGTAATAATTGATGTGCATAAAAAGAAAAACTACCCAAGCAGAAAGCAGAGACCTTTTTGAGAAGTGGAAGGCAAAGAAATCTTTGTCAAAACTCTAACAGTCCACAGAAAGCTGTAAACTAAAGCCTGGTTTTTAACTGCACAAGACCAGGCTTTTCACATAACCTAGTGAGGATACCATAATTTGAAAACAAATAAAATTACAGAAACAATGCTGACTATTTAACAAATAACGAGATAACACACCAGACAAGCATAACTCAATGCCTAGTGCCCTTCACTGGGCCATACGTGGTCAATACCAACAGAAGTGAAAGCACAAACCTCACTAGCAGAAAATGATCATGTGAAAGACCCCATGACACTTTACCTTTCAGCTCTATATACTTGTGGAAGTCAGAAAAATCTTACTAATTCAGAAAGCCTTAATCTCACCACCATCTACATACTTGTCCAGAGGATGAAAACCTGGCAAAGGGAGAAGAAGAAAATATCTCCAAATATTAACTTCAGGGGAAAGCTAGAATATGGTGAGGATAAAATAGTATCAATGGCAAAGCCAAGACTAAAGATTTTTAAAATGCCAAGTACAGAGCCCTAATTGGAGCCTCATGGCACTGCTGTAATATGAATAAAAATAAAAATAAAAATAATCCTAATGACATAATATACGTTGCTCAATGGTGACTAAGGGATGCTGTACATCACCATATGGTGCACTACGGCGATGTAGCAATCACATGGGTTGACACGTGATCAGCAGCTGCATTGTAGTGGCGTGTTCTCCCGAAGCAGCGTGCCACTATATCAACATAGCAGCAAAATCTAACCATACACTGCATGGTATGGCACTGTAGCAAATTTGCTATATGGTGCTGTGTAGATGCAGTGACAGATTTCAAAACCTTTGACACATTCAGGTACCAAAATACATTGTATATCTCCTGGGATAAAGTCATTAAAAGAGGAAATTAAGATTACAGCCCAGTGGCTGCAAGGAGAATTGGTAATGTTAATCTTTCCCCATTACATTATTGCTATAACAGTGTATTCACGGGGACTGTGGGGCAATTTTTACTTTTCATATAATCTTTTTCAAGATAACAAAATACTATATCAGAATGCAAAGAAGGCACTGCATATAGCGATATACTATACAACTTTTTCTTTTGATTGTCTATATTTTATTTTAAGTACAAATAACATGTCAAGCTAGCTGTTGCTGCTGCTGGAAACTAAATCCACTGACTGAGAACTTTTCAGATATGCAGATGGCAGTTTTCATGCTGATCTTGTACGCTATTAACTTGTTTAATTTATTAATTATTTACTGACAGCATTTACATTATTTTCTTCGTATTTTCATACTGGATTTTATCCAAAATGTGCATTCATGTAAAAAATATATTCTCCCATTTTGTGTCACTTCACACACCCATGTTATCAGACCTGCAGACTTTAACCCTGAAAAGCAGTAGATAGAACTTACCTGTGATCTACCTACATACTTACTAGTTATCCAGAACTCAGGATCTTTGTTAACTCATTAAAAAAATACCCTTAAGGTTCCAAGGATCTGTATGCAGTGTACTAATTTAAGGGGCTAATCCTTCAGATTGTATATGTAGATGAGTGTCATTGACTTCAACTATTCCATCATTGCTAATATCAATACTGGCATAAATAATAATATTCATGAAGTGTTTATAGAATATCTTCCTCAGATAGTAAATCCAACAGTATTCTACACGGTAACATAAGGAAGTTTGAGTAAATCACTGACTGGAGCATACCAGTGCATTGTTTTTGGTAATGAGTGACTTCATTAGCTTGAAGACTAATTTATTTTAATAAATAAATATTCAGATGTGTACTGGAACACCTACAAAATCACCACATATTTTGAGGTTTTACCCAAAGCAAAAACTTTCACAGTGAAATTCCAGGGACCTCCTGAACCTCATTTAGGAATGATGATTTCTAAAGTGCTCTTTTTCAAAGGAAATTTTTCATAGTCCTTTATTCTCCTTGAATTGTTTCCAGTAGTTTTTCAAAAGTATAAGTGATTGTAAATCAGCTTGTCATTTTGTCAACGACACAAGATGAAATAGAATCTGTAGCTCACTGATTCTTTGCTGTGTTAGCTCTGAAGTGCTAACAGGAGTAAAAAGGATTAATAGATCACTTTTGTCACTAAGTCAGCAGATATTTATGCCCAAGGGACTGGAGACTCAATAAAAACATTGCTGGTTCCTGGTCTGGCATCTTCTGGTTGTATGGTCTGAAATGTAACTGAATTTCTGAATATGTTTGATACTGATTTAATTCCAGGAGCAGGCAAAATGTAAGCCAAGTTGAGCCTCCCTAAATGTTTTAATTAGAATTTTCGCTTTAATAAAACTATATTGCTCTGGTTCAGTCTTTTACTTAATCTTGGATAAGAATAATGTGAAACATTTTACTCTAAACACTCAAATTTGACCTTTGGATTGGTGAATCTGCCTACAGGAGTGACGTATGGTTTTGTAGAACATTTCAGTCCACGCATGTCATTAGAAGATTTTTGTAAACATACTGTTTTATCTGGATATTCATTGTTTAAATGAAATGTGCTCGGATCCCTGATTGTTGATATAGCAACGATTGTCTGATGATTATTTGCATTTCATCTATGTGTCTGTTGTCTCTTTCAGGAGCAGCTTACCTTTTCATTATATATGAATACAACACAGTGCTTTTTTCCTTGAGAATTCACCAATATGAACTCATGTGAACTTATGCAAAAAACCCACAATTCTGGTAAATACATCTTGCTTTCCTTTGTAATGTTGTGATTAAATTCAGCCATGAAAAAACTAGGTTAGTTACAAATAAAGGCCCCGATTCTTCCATTATTTAACAAATGAGCAACACCACCAAACTTGCTTTGTAGTTCAAATGGAATTTATTTTCCTGAAAATTTATTTGCCTGAATCCATGTCATCAATTCATATTCTAGCATATGTGATGGGAAAGGTTTTTGGCTCAGTGTGCTGGCATGTAGTAAAGATTGAAGTATTCTAAATAAGTGAATAAGACACTTCATCCCATCCAGGATGCCTGATGCTTGGTTTATTCTCAAGTTGCTTCAAGTAATGATGCTTCTTTTTCTTTCTTTCTTGAGACTGCCTCATAAATGAGCTTTCATAGAATAGACAATGGAGAAAACTCCCTTTGAGTCATTTGATCAATCCTATCAAATGGATTGAAAATGTTTTCCCCTGAGGAACAAATAATGTTTCAGGAGAAAGCAAATAATGTTTCATTTCTACAGAAAAGTGGAAATCACCCTCCTATATAAGATAATATTTTAAATTATTTGGAACTGTAAAAGAAGAAAACTATAGGCCAGGACCCAGGAAACTATAGGCCAGTTAGTCTTACCTCGATCCTGGGTAAGCTGTTTGAGAGAATTATCCTGGCGCATGTCCACAAGGGGCCAGCAGGGGAGATTATGCTTAGGGGCAACCAACACGGGTTCATTAGAGGCAGGTCATGTCTTGTCAGACCAACCTGGTGGCCTTCTGTGACAAGGTCACAAAATCCTTAGACACAGGGGTAGCAGTGGGCATAGTCTTTCTCGCCTTTAGGAAGGACTTTGACACTGTCTCTCACTAAAAAACTGTTCTCATTAAAAAACTGGGGGACTGTGGCGTTGACACCTACATAGTCAAATGGGTCACTGACTGGCTGGAGGACTGCACCCAGAAAGTGGTGGTGGACAGGTCTTATTTGACCCTGAGGGATGTGGGCAGCGGGGTTCCCCAGGGCTCGGTCCTCGGGCCTGCACTGTTCAACATCTTCATCAGTGACTTGGACGAGGGGGTAAAAAGCACCATGTTCAAATTTGCAGACGACCCTAAGATGTGCGGGGAAGTGGGCACGCTAGAAGTGAGGAATAGGCTGCAATTGGACCTAGACAGGTTACCAGGGTGGGTGGATGAGAACAGGATGGGTTTCACCGCTGATAAGTGCAAGGTGATGTACCTGGGGAGAAAGACATACCTACAGGCTGGGGAACTCCCTTCTCATTAGTGCAGAGGCAGAAAAGGATCTTGGAGTCATTATTGATGGCACAATGAATATGGGCTGACAGTGTGGGGACGTAGTCAGGAAGGCCAACCATATCTAGTCAGGCATCCACAGATGCATCTCAAGCAGGTCCAAGGAGATTATCCTCCTCCTCTATGCGACAATGGTCAGGCCGCAGCTGGAGTACTGCATCCAGTTCTAGGCGCTGCACTTCAGGAGGGATGTGCACAGCATCGAGAGTGTCCAGAGGAGGGCCACTTGCATGATCAGGGGACAGCAGGGCAGGCCCTATGAGGAGAGGCTAAGGGACCTGAACCTGTTCAACCTCCACCAGAGAAGGCAGATGGGGGTATCTATTCATAGATTCATAGATTCATAGATGCTAGGGTCGGAAGGGACCTCAATAGATCATCGAGTCCGACCCCCTGCATAAGCAGGAAAGAGTGCTGGGCCTACATTACCCCAGCTAGATACACATCCAACCTTCTCTTGAATACCCCCAGGGTAGGGGAGAGCACCACCTCCCTTGGGAGCCCGTTCCAGAGCTTGGCCACTCGAACTGTGAAGAAGTGCCTCCTAATATCTAATCTAAATCTGCTCTCCTCCAGCTTGTGGCCATTATTTCTTGTAACCCCCGGGGGCGCCTTGGTGAATAAATACTCACCAATTCCCTTCTGTGCCCCCCTGACGAACTTATAGGCAGCCACCAGGTCGCCTCTCAACCTTCTCTTGCGGAGGCTGAAAAGGTCCAGTTTCTCTAATCTCTCCTCATAGGGCTTGGCCTGCAGGCCCTTAACCATACGAGTGGCCCTTCTCTGGACCCTCTCCAGGTTATCCGCATCTTTCTTGAAGTGCGGCGCCCAGAATTGCATGCAGTACTCCAGCTGCGGTCTGACCAGCGCCCGATAGAGGGGAAGTATCACCTCCTTGGACTTATTTGTCATGCATCTGCTGATGCACGATAAAGTGCCATTGGCTTTTCTGATGGTTTCATCACACTGCCGACTCATGTTCATCTTGGAGTCTACTAGGACTCCAAGATCCCTTTCCACTTCCGTGCCACCCAGCAGGTCATTTCCTAGGCTGTAGGTGTGCTGGACATTTTTCCTCCCTAGATGCAGCACTTTGCATTTCTCCTTGTTGAACTGCATTCTGTTGTTTCCTGCCCACTTGTCTAACCTGTCCAGGTCTGCTTGCAGCTGTTCCCTGCCCTCCGGCGTGTCCACTTCGCCCCATAGCTTAGTGTCATCTGCAAACTTGGACAGAGTACATTTCACCCCCTCGTCCAAGTCGCTGATGAAGACATTAAAGAGTATCGGTCCAAGCACCGAGCCCTGCGGGACCCCACTGCCCACACTCTTCCAGGTCGAAACCGACCCATCCACCACAACTCTCTGGGTGCGACCCTCCAGCCAATTCTCCACCCACCGGACTGTGCAGTCATCCAAGTCACAGCCCCTTAACTTGTTCACCAGTATGGGGTGGGATACCGTGTCAAAGGCCTTCCTGAAGTCCAAGTATACGACATCCACCCCTCCTCCTGCGTCGAGGCGTTTTGTGACCTGGTCATAAAAAGAGACTAGATTGGTCAGGCACGATCTACCTGCCACGAACCCGTGCTGGTTTCCCCTCAGCATAATATTGGCCATTTACAAACTAGTTAGAGGGGACCAGCAGGCACTGGGGCTGTCTCTGTTCCCCCAAGCACTACCAGGAGTGACCAGGAATAATGGTCACAAGCTGGCAGAGGGTAGATTCAGACTAGACATCAGGAGGCGCTACTTCATTGTCAGGGCAGCTAGGATCTGAAACCAACTTCCAAGAGAAGTGGTGTTCATTCCTACCTGGGGGTGTTTAAGAGGAGGCTAGACGAATATGAATATGACCAGAAAAAAAATCAAGGGCTATTTACACTGACATTCATTTGATGGAGAATTTTTTCCAGTTTTCTTGCCATTCAGTATTTCCTTTCAGTTATTTCTGTTAACAAAAGTCCAGTTTATTCATGCCAATAATTTTGCCTGAAAAAATTAAATAAGCAGTTTACAGAGAATAATGAAATAGTTTGACCTGATCCTTGCTGAACTTCAGGGCCTACAAACTTGAACTGCAGCCAACAAACAACTTGAATTCATCCTCTGACCTGTATTTATCTATCCGTATTTAACCTCTGCTTTGACCTGTATTTATCTATCTGTTCTGTGTGTATCTATCAAGCTAAATAGATAGATACATTTTCTGGATCCATGTAGTATAACATGATATAGGTAAATGATAAACATGAATGGCTGTAACTTCTAAATATTGTGACTTTAAAAAGTGCTCTATTCACTGATGGAGAAATGAGCAGTGATTAATTCCATGCGTTATCCAGAGTTACAGAGCACATCAGTAATAGAGATTTGAAATGAATCTAGGTCTTCTGGGCCTCAGTCTATGTCCTGTACAGATGCCTTGTACAGATAAAGATGTATGATACTTGTGCACATCCTTTTTTGGAGTGTTGCTATGAAAATATTTTCTCCTCATCTTCCTGTACTAGCCATTATTGAATAATCCTTGTGTTGTGCATAAGTAACTGCATCCCTGGTAATAATAAAAAGGCACAGCTCCCTTAATTTTCTACAAACATATTTCTGGTCACCTGTAGGAAAATGAAAACAAATAAAAATACTGCTGTGCTCCATGCTAAAGTTTTCATCAAAAAGTGCTGATCTTTGTCTATATATTATGCTTCCTTTCATGAAGTCATTACCTACAATACTTGGGATTTATTACCTTTGGAATAATATTTTTCCATCATACAAGTATCTAAAAAGTACCTGCTGTACACTTCAGTCAGTGAGAGAGATACAGAATCATGTTTTTGTAATACCTTTATGTAACGAGATGTAAGGTTACAGTGGTTATTTAGATTAACCTTTTAACAGTGGTGAGCTTCTGCTCATAACGTGGTCAACATTGTGGGCTACTGATTCCTGCTTCCTTACTCAGTCCTGCCTGGTATGCCACCAACAGAGGCAGTATAGGGGTCATGTCCCAGCAGTCCTGTTCCCCTCATTAGCCTTATGCTCCTTCCTCTGCCCCCTGTCCCCCATGATACAGATGTTGCTTCTGTGGGAGGAGGTGCCAGCCACCTAGTTGGATTCTGGATAGGGATGTGCAAAGCTTCGGTCGCCGAGTCAATTGAGAGAAGACTTGGCCCAATTCAGAGGCTGAATCACCAAATCTGAATCAAATTGGGAGACCAAAAAAAAAAAAATCTCTGAATTGATTCAGAAAAGATTCAGAAAAAGATTTGGAGATTCAGAGACTCAGAAGGCAGTCTTTCAGGGGAACAGACCTGAGAAGATGGAGGGGTAGTAGGAGGGAAAAAACTGACATCTGTAGCTGGCCAGTGACTGTGACCTTTCCCCGAGTCCCTTTCCAATCACAGTGTCTGGGGAAGGGACATAGAAACAGCACATAAGCCTCTGTCTGCAACCTTTCTGTGCCTTTTGTGAGCTGTTGTTGCCTGAGCACCAGAAAGGCCCCCTGTTACAGGCTACCATCCCTGTTGGTTTCATCCCGCTGTGCCTTAATACACATGCACAAATTCACTTCACAAGTTTTGCTTGTCAGCACCTTGAGGTGCATTTTCCCTGAAACCCCTGCATCTATCTCCTTGAAACTTGGCAAACTTCATGCCCTCAGAAGGGGCTACCATCCCTGCTGTATTCATCCAAATCTGCTTTAACACAAATGCTTGACATGAGTTGTGCTTTCAGTAGTTTGAGGTGCAATTTCCCAGAAACCCCTGTACTTACCTCCTTGAAACTTGGCAGATGCCATGCCCTCAGAAGGGGCTACCATCCCTGATGCTTCCATCTAATTCTGGAAAAAAATATAACAAAGTTATAGGTATTTCAGTGATTCCCCATTATAGTCTATGGCCAAATCTCTCCGAATTAGTGCCAAATGTTCTGAAGCCGATTCAGTCGAATCAAGCTGGGACAGTGATCTAAATCTCCAAATCAAATCACTATCCTCTGAATCAGCCCAATGAAAATTCAAGTTGAATACTTCCCTATTCGCACAGACCTAGTTCAGCGATCCTCCGGCAGCTGCCTTTACTAAACCCCACAACCAAGTGCTGATAAATCCCATTACCAGCAATCACCATGAGTAAATTCAACAGTGAAAAAGGCAGCAGCTACAAAAGTGGGGTTACATTGACTCTCTGGCTGCTGGTTACACTTAGCATCTCCCACTGCAGCTGTGACATCTCCCACAATATGGGTGGTGAAGCTGATGAGAGGACCAAAGCTACTGGGATGCAACCTTCATGAGCCTCCAGCTGCCCCACTGGGCCAGATCCAATTTCTTTGTTAGTCAGATATAGCCCATGGGCTGTAGACTACTAAACCTTGATTTAAATCAGGGGAGGCCAACCTTTGCCACAGATGACACAAGTAGCACGCACAGCTTCTATGTGTGGCACATGGTTGCACAGGGAGGGGACAGCAACATGGTGGCAAGTAGGGTAGGAAGAAGAAAGCAAAGCAACAAATCAGGCCGAGGAAGGGGATTAGAGTGAGACCTAGGGAGGTTGTGGGGCTAATTTGTGGTAGCCTTCCAAAAAGGTTGGCCCCCCACTAAAGATCATAGGATGCACAATACTACAAAATAATTGCAGGCATAAGCTACCTGAAATTGATTTATTTTATTGTATTAAACTTAAAATACTATATCTCAGGAAAAATATCTATGATACTGTTGGTGAAGAAAGGTTGTTTTTGATGCCAACTTTTATTGTGGTGCTTTATAAAATAATATCCTCCCCATTGCATAGTCTGAATATCTCATCTTTTTTTCATTGAAGATGTTTTCCTTTCATTTATTTAACAGCTCAGGTGATACAGCATTCTTAGATACTAGATAAAGTATGCCAGATAAAGTATACTAAATAAAGCCTTGGCTGGGATGATATAGTCGGGGATGTTCTGCTTTAAGTAGATGACCTCCTGATGTCCCTTCCGAACCTAATTTTCTATGATTCTGTGATACGGCCTGCTAAATTACAACTGTGTTATTTGATATAGCCTATTAAAGATTAATAGCAGATGTGCCTTCTCTTCTTCAGCTACAGTTCATTCGTTAAATCATGCCAAACAAAAATGTGTTTTTAAGTAAAGGTAACATTCCATTTCCCATACATTTCCCATTCAGTGAGGATTCTTGAACAAAAGGGGTATTAATTATTCACGTGGCCCTGATGTGAAACTACTTTCTCTACATCACAGAGATGAACTAGTTTATGATTTACAATGCCAAGCTCCTTGAGAGTGAGCTTTCATCTCTTGACTGTTTATTTTTCAGTCACTTCCACAAGTTCAGCCATCAGATAACATTTTGAGTCATGGACATAATCCATTGTCTCAGACCCAGACAGAAATGGTAAGTTCAGACGCTTGTTTTTAAAAGGCAAATTTCTGAGCTTTTAGGTATTGATCCAAACCTTGGATCACTTTTTAAAGTGTAGTGATACAAAGGCACCTAATTCATCACACTCTTGGTAATCCTATATTCAGCTAAAACTTTGATTCTCGCTAATTAAGGATACACTAACTAGCTGACCCAATCTAGAATCTACTAAGATGCAATGGAGGCTGGCACAGTTTCAGACTTCTCTAATGTAAGGGAAATGACATATTAATCTTTTACTCCATCACACTATTTAAGCGATCTGTATTATTTTAAGCAGAAAACAGTGGTTTTTTTTGCATCGCACATTCTTTTTTGGCAGTCTTGTCTTTCATAGAGAACACTGCACCCAGGTATCACAGGAGCATATGCCAAGATTGAAGTACATCAAAACAAGGTAACTTCACTTGTTCTATTTGACTACAGTGAGTATTTTCATTTCTGCCCCTTTCTATATTTGTTTTATTGTTACTTGGATATTTTTTTCCCCATAAAATTAATTTGGGAAGAAAAAGATACGTTCTGGGATGACTTATCAGTGGTATGGTATTGGTTGGCATTCTGAGGCCATTCATCAAAGTATCTGGTAAATGCCTGGGATACTTATGAATGTCTAATCAACCCACTTTTTGCCTCTCTTAGCACTGCCCTCTCCCACGTCTCTTTCTCTGAAACCCCTTCTTTCTGAATATTCATGCATGGCATCTGATGAAGTAACCTGTTATCTATAAAAGTTCATGCTTCTTTGAACCATTTAGTCTCTAACATGCCACTGCCTTCTGCATGATGGGGTCTGTAGATACTGATAATATATTTCATGATATATTATTATATTTGCATTGTGATACCACACAGAAGTTCCTTTAGGTTGTGTAATACACACAGACATATAATAAAAAGTTGGCCACTGCCCCAAAGAATTTATAATTCAAGTATAAGGAAAGAGAGAAAAGAAGTATAACAGCTGGGGGCAGGAAGAGCAAGGTGATGGGGAGATTAGTGTAATAAGCAGAGATCACAACACACCTGCTAGTTGGTAGAGTATTAGTTCAAACAAATTACCTCTAGAGCTGATGAAATGGGATGGATGGGGTTGTTGCGTTCAAAGTTTGAAACATATTAAGTTCCATATCAGGTTTTTCTGAATCCAAAGAAGGTTTTTCTGGTAGGTTGGGAAAGCTCTGCCCACTGGACTCATGGAAGCCTGCTGGCAGGTTTTTCCTAGGTTCTCAGGCCCTGAAATGACCAGGTCTGTGTCTTCAGGGCAGTCTTCCTGTCCATCAGTTTTGGATCAAGGATGCTGGGGACTCCATGTCCCTGCAGTTTGCTGATTGAACTATAGGGTATGTTGCGCTGAGATACATTTATCAAGCAGAGTGTCCTATGTCTGGATACCCTAACAGTCTAGAGATCCAGGAGATTGAAAGCACTGGGACTGAAAACATCACTGAAGAATGGGTTTGGCTTCATCGTGCATCAGGGAACCTCAAAGCCATGACAACCACAACTGGAACAATGATCTCAAAGTTTCCAGGGCCCTGACTACGGAGCTGGGATTCAGAGGATGGAAGCTTTGGAACGGCCTCCGGGGTCTGGGGCAGTCTATGTTGTGGTGCTCTCCTAGAGCTGCCCATGCTGGGAGCTTTTCTGCTGCTCAGTGAAACTGACATTCTAACAATGTCAATTTCACTGCTGCTATTAGTGAACTGAGAAGAATGTCAATTTTACTGAGCTTCAGGGAAACCTTCAAAAAATATTTGTTTTTGTCTGGTTTGGACTGAAATCAAAGTTTGAAAAAAAAGAGACAATATTTCCCCACAAACTGGAAACCCTGCTTTCCCAGGCTACTCTGCTCACAGCTTCCTGAGGGAGTGTATGAATTACATGCTTTACTGAAAGGTTTTAATTTGTTTTCATCCCATTGTGAACATATCAAGTACAATGGATCAATTTAATGAGCAGGTCTGCCCCTCAATTTTGTACTTATGCTTTTGAATGGCACTGAGATGTCAGAGAGTATGGGAAGAGAAGGTAAAATTTAGCTTGTTTGGGGGCAGCACAAGACATCAGAGAAAACAGACACCTCAAAGATAGAAACATTGATAGCACTCCACCTTCAAAAGGGACAGCAGCCTGCAGGGTAGCTCCTCTTTCCATTCCATTCCCTAGTTGGCAGAGAAGAATTGGTATGGGGGACAGAATATATTATGCCTCCTTCAAAGGCTGACAGATTTCTCTATCTTAGCTCTAACTCCTCAAAGTCTCCAGGATCATTTTGGCTGAGTCAGTCACAAACCTCCAGGGTTTTGCATTACAGCATTGCCCAAATGACCTCCAACACCATTTGAACAATGACTTAAGGCTACCATTCTGTCCTTAGAGAAGTCACAGGGGGCTCCTACAGACATGCAGTGAGGCTGCTCTGATGTCCTATGAATCCAGTGTGTTGGAGAAGACTTGATTAATTAAGTCTGCTGGGTTGTGGAAATTAACCTGCTGCAGCACCCTCCAGTGTCACATGTATCAGCATCCCTGCACTGAAAAATGGCACTAAAGCTTGTTTGATGAGCATTAGTTCCAAGTACCCTGCTGCCATTTTTCAAGGTGGGGACACTGATACATGTGATGCTCAGATGCTTTTATTTAGCACAGGTTGCTAATTAAAGCACACCCTCCCTCTCCTCTCCTTCCACCCCGCCTCTCAGAGCACATCTACAAACACCCAGGGTTTTCTATTTACAGTCTCTGTGTTTTCCTTTGTGAATAACACAATGATTCAAAATTATGCTGTAAAGTTAAAAAACAAAGTACTGTCATAGTTACTGATGGGCAAAATTGAAGAAAGGATAAAGAAAAAGACTAATAAAAAGTTTCCTGATATGACCAACCTTCCTCCTGCCTCCCCGTCTTTGCTGGTACTAAAACAATTATATCTGCTGGATAGCAGGAAACAAGAGTTGTGACTATTTAGTATCCAGTAATTGAAAAAGTACCTGAAAAATAGTCTGTGTGTGATTGAACCGAGCAATATCTTATCAGCAGTCAGTACTTCTGCCATGGTATGAAGCGGAAAATACAGGAAATTAAACAGGAGAAAAGCCAGAAGAAGATTACTAAAAAAGAAAAAAAAAGTCATTTCTTAATTGCAGTGTGTAGTTTCAACTTCCAGTGAAACTAACAGAATGTGTGCTGCAGAAACAGAAGCAATAATATGTAATAAATGCAAATGAACATGTATCTTACAGTGTAGGTACTTTTTATATTAACAAGCAGTCATGATGCTGAGGGATTTCTCATTGTTGATCTGCTTGTGTTGTTCCCTTGTCCTCCACTACTTCAGTGTAAATTAGATTGACAAGCACATATAATCTTTTCATCTTTTATTTCTCTTTAAGAAAATTATGCACTTGTCAGTTGCCGAAATATTAGGCTTTTTCACTCATTTACCACAGTGGCACCAGCAGTGATAACATAGCCCATATTTTCATTCCACAATCTAAACAAGCATATGTTGTGCATACAAATAGATTTCTGGTCAGAATACAAAAACCTGAAGCACATTTGGGATAATGAGTAACTTGGAAAAGGCCAGATTCTGGAATCCAAATACTGAGAGGTGTTTACATGAGTAGTCAATATCTGAACTCTTTGACTCTGACTCTGCAAATGGCACAAGATACAACTCCATGCACACTCTGGGGCTTGATTCCTGGGGTGGCCCTCATCTGATGTCAGTTGGCTCGGATCCCACTAAGATTCAAGCCTTGAGGAGGCCATGGTCAGCTGATTTTCAACAGGATTGGTACTACCTTGAGACTCAAACCCTGGCTATCCTGATCAACTGATTGCCTGGCAGGGGCTGCCCTGGGGTTGTCCCAATCCTGTTGATGATCAACTGGTTATGAGCTGGCTCCAGGAACCACAAAGAGGCTCAACGCAGGCCCTTTGGTCCCCAAAGCCAGCTGACAATCAGCTGGGCACTCACATTGCCAGTGCAGGATCCTGGGCTCCTCCTACATAGTCATTATGGCACAATTGGGATCTTATCATTGGTCCCGAAACTGTGCCTTGTGCCATGCATATGTGTGACATGGCAGGAGCTGCTATTGTTGAGATTGTAGATGAGATCCCTCTATCAGGGGCCTTAGTGCAATTTCAAACTGTATATGTACAAGTTTCTGGAATATTTCAGAAGGTAAAATCACTAAAGAATAAATGACTTGATATCATCAGTAATAAAACCTAGAGATGCAATAGTTGCAACAGAATTAAACTGGCAACTCATATATACCCTGCAATGCACACATGCACACATACATTTATACGTATATATCCATGTGCCCTTACTGTTTCTGAAGATGTAGATATCCTGTGTTTTTGTGATAGGGGTGTGGTATGCAAGTAATGTGAATGCTTCGTGTTCTCTCTCATTATGTCAGACTGGGTCTAGATTCAGTGCTGGCTATCAGTGTAAATAGGCATACCAATGAAAAGAAATAAGGGAAGACTGCTTAGGCCTGGTACAGATATTACACTTTGACTTGTCTAAGTGATTAAAAATTGATCTAAACCCATAATAGTACAGAAATTCAGTACACATAGATCTAAAAATAGTAGAACCAAGCCTAAGCTGAACCTGTTTGATGAGCACTCAAACCAGATCGATCTAGGTTAGGCCAGTGAATTGAACTTCTGTACCCATTCCCATATTGATTCTAGCCAGATTATTAATCTCCAGCATCCCAGCCTCCTTTGTAGCCCCTTACTAGCCCTCTCTTCCAGGGAGGTGTGCTAACACTCATCCCAGGCTTGGCGGCTCCAGCCAAGCACATAGTAGGACCCACCCCCAAGCTCTCCCAGAGCTGAGCCAACACAGCCCACTCCTCAGTCCCACCTCCTGCTTCCAGCCATCTGTCAGCTTCAGGCAGGCAGTAGAGGGTGAAGGTAAGCATCTGTCCCCCCTGCACAAGTCCCAGGAGCTGGGCACCAGAGTCCCCAGGCTGTGCCCCTGCACCTTTTTATGAAGCACCCCATGATGTACACACAGACCTGACACTAAGCCCAGGAGAATGGTGTAGGTGTAGAAACAGAGGTCAGAGAGAAGGGAAGAAATCCATGTATGATATTTCCTGGATTACTACCCTTTGAACTACTGCCAGGAGTCCTCATGCACATTCCCACTATGCATGTTTCTGTACTGGGGGACATGGGGCAGAGGAAAGGAAACTCTCTTTCCCGCTATACATCCATAAAGAGCTATCACAACCAAGCCATTAACTTATCTTACACTCCTGCGTAAAAGAACACCAAAATCCTTTTAATGATATTTAAACAGATGTCAAAATAAGCACTCAGTTTCAACACATCCAACCCCAAATTAAGTAATTTCTATATGTCATTTTACATGGAACACTACCTAACAAATTATTAGCAACATTGTGCAGGTGATCATAAAATGTTATCACAATGCAGCATTCATTTTTCTTTGAATAGGACCTTAAGTGTTTACTATATAAAGCTTCTATCTTAGAACAGAAAAAGCGGCAGTTTTCCAAATTCATGAAGGTAAGAGCCATCACAACAGTTCTAATGCACTCACTAAGGCAACCTGAAATACAATGGCAAATGGCTGTAAATAAAATTAACAAAGCATGTATTATGTTCAAAAAGTGTTAACATTTATATAGAGCACACAGCGCATATAGTTCAGGAACTGAAAGAATTGCACAGAATGAATAATAATGCCCTGACATACAGTAATTACTGAATATATATATTCTCTAGTATATAATGTTAACAAGTAGAGAAAACTGTAGTAGTGAAATCTTTAAAGGCTAATAGATTTTACAGGATTGCTTTTACAATGAAAAGTATAGCGCTGGCAAGGAAAATACAGAAATAATTACCATTCTGAAGAATGTGCATACACATAAATAGCAAACTATTGTCTATTTCTGCCATTAAATAAAAAATACCAGTCATTTCCATATAGAAACATGGAATTGATGTTCTTTTGCCATCTGTATACCAATATCCTCTTTACAATAATGTTTTTATTTTCTCAGAAACAATCAACAAGGCAGTACATGCTACTGCTGTATGAACAAGCTCATAGCTTGGGGGTAATAAGCATGGTGGAAAGGTCACATTAACATATTATACAAGTGCCTTTGGTGTTCATTTTGCCATTAAGGCAGGACAAACAAAAGCAACAGAATCAATGGAAATACTGTTTGTGGTACAATAAAATAGTGAAGAGAACTAAATATAAGTGGGACTTTATACTGTAAACAAAACTTGGGAACGCTTTGAACTTGTGTTTGAGTAGAGTTTGATGAATGCAGGCATAAGAATAAAAATGTCACAGCCCATCCTCTCATGGCTTCAGGTGAGGGTTTGTTTTTGCTTCCCTTGGACCAATAGATATGTTTGCATAGTGTCTCCAAGAAAAGTAATGGACTTAAATGGTGTTTCAGAGTTCTAAAAACACCTTGCTTCTGGTCAAAAGCCTGGCAAAATAAGACCGTGTTTTCTCACACTTTAGTGGTGCCATGGTAGAAGTGGTTGACTTAAAGGAAAAATAGTAATCTACACAAATAATTGGGTACCTTAAATATTAAAATAATAGCCAGAAATAGTCAGATATGCTCACTCATACTGCCAGAAGAAAACTATTACCACGACTTGTCTGCCAATCACAACTAACCCAGCTAGAGAACATACATCTCGCTGTCATTACAGCAAGATTCCAAAGAGATTAAAAAATATCATAGTTTCATAGTTTCTAGGGTCGGAAGGGACCTAAGTAGATCATCTAGTCTGACCCCCTGCCATGGCAGGAAGAGTACTGGGGTCAAATGACCCCAACAAGGTGTAAATCTAGCCTCTGCTTAAAGACCCCCAGGGTAGGAGCCAGCACCACTTCTTTTGGAAGTTGGTTCCAGACCCTAGCTGCCCTGACAGGAAGTAGCGCCTCCTGATATCTAGCCTAAATCTACCCTCTGCCAGCTTGTGACCATTATTCCTTGTCACTCCTGGTAGTGCTCAGGGGAACAGTGACTCCCCCAGTGCCTGCTGGTCCCCCCTGACTAGTTTGTAACAGGCCACAAGATCCCCCCCCAGCCTTCTCTTTTGGAGGCTGAACAGGTTCATGTCCCGTAGCCTCTCCTCATATGGTCTGCCCTGCTGCCCCCTGATCATGTGAGTGGCCCTCCTATGGATCCTCTCCATGTTGTCCACATCCCTCTTGAAGTGCAGCGCCCAGAACTGGATGCAGTACTCCAGCTGCGGCCTGACCAGTGCTGCTTCTTGGACCTGATTGAGATGCATCTGTGGATGCATGACAAGGTACAGTTGGCCTTCCTGACTGCATCCCCACACTGCCGGCCTATGTTCATCTTGGAGTCAATGATGACTCCAAGATCCTTTTCTGCCTCTGTACTGACAAGAAGGGAGTTCCCCAACCTGTAGATATGGTGCCGGTTGTTCTTCCCCAGGTGCATCATTTTCCACTTGTCGGTGTTGAATCCCATCCTATTCTCGTCCGCCCACCCTTGTAACCTGTCTAGGTCTGATTGCAGTCTATTCCTCCCTTCTAGCATGCCCACATCCCCCCACATCTTATTGTCATCAGCAAATTTGAACAGGGTGCTTTTAGCCCTTCGTCCAAGTCACTGATGAAGATGTTGAAAAGTGCGGGCCCGAGGACCGAGCCCTGCGGAACCCACTGCCCACGTCCTTCCAGGTTGAGAAGGACCCATCCACTACCACCCTCTGGGTGCGGCCCTCCAGCCAGTTGGCGACTCAATTGACTGTGTGGATGTTGACACCACAGTCCCCCAGTTTCTTAATGAGAACAAGGTGTGGAAGACTATGTCCACTGCTACCCCTGCATCTAATGATTTGATCAAACAGATTCAAAACAACACAAAAAATTGTAAACGTCTGTCTTCTTGTGGATATGCTCTTATTTAAAGAGTACAATTAATTTGTCTAAAAAATTGCCAGATAGGCTCCCAGTTGTACTCCAGAATGACTGCTCCCTTTTTTGTCCTCACACTTCACCTTAGTTCATAGTTGAGCTGTGATAGATTAAATAGATGGCTTTAGTGGTAATCATATTACACACATTTGCTATGTAGTAGAAAAGAGATATGCAGGTCACAATCTGTTGGAGAGGGACAAGAATTTTTTTTAAGCTTCCCTGATTGTATTCACGAAGGCCACATGCACACGTTTGCGGGACCCGATCTATGAACACACTGTGGTTTAATTAAGTGGTTTAATTGTAGATCAGATCCCTGCTGGTGAAGATATTCACCAGTAGTGGGAACCATGCAAGAAACACAATCTAAATAAATTGTGGCAGGGTGGGGGGTTGGATCGGGGTGGGAGGAAATACCAGATCTGCAGGGAAGGCTGATGGATCCAGAGGTGGCTTGGTTGGTATTTCATAGATTTCATAGACATTAGGGCTGGAAGGGACCTCGGGAGATCATCGAGTCCAGCCCCCTGCCCAAAGGGCAGGAAGTCAGCTGGGCTCATAGGATCCCAGCAAGATAAGCATCCAATTTACTCTTGAAGGTGTTCAATGTAGGCGCTTGAACCACCTCTGCTGGCAGACTATTCCAGACCTTGGGGGCTCGGACAGTAAAGAAATTCTTCCTTATGTCCAGCCTGAAACGGTCTTGCAGGAGTTTGTTACCGTTCGACCTCGTCATCCCATGGGGCGCTCTGGTGAACAGATGTTCCCCCAGATCCTGGTGGTCACCCCTGATAAACTTATAGGTGGCCATCAGATCACCCCTGAGCCTGCGCTTTTCCAGGCTAAAGAGTCCCATGGCTCTCAGCCTGTCATCGTAAATCTGTTTTCCTGACCTCTGATCATGCGCGTGGCTCTCCTCTGGACTCTCTCAAGCTTCTCCACATCCTTTTTGAATTGTGGAGCCCAAAACTGGACGCAGTACTCCAGCTGCGGCCTCACTAAGGCCGAGTACAAGGGGAGAATGATGACCTGGGATTTGCTTGAGAAGCATCTATGGATGCACGCCAGCATTTTGGTCACTTTACTAGCCGCAACATCGCATTGGAGGCTCATGTTCATCTTGTGGTCAATGATGACCCCCAAGTCTTTTTCTTCTGTAGTGCTAACCAACGTAGCACGGCCGAGCCTATAAGGGTGCTGCCGGTTTTTCCTCCCAAGGTGGAGAACCTTGCATTTTTCGGTGTTAAACACCATGAGGTTCTCGTCTGCCCATTTGCTGAGCTTGTCCAGGTCAGCCTGGATCACCCACCTATCTTCTGGCGTGGATACTTTGCCCCAAAGTTTGGTGTCATCGGCGAACTTGGCCAGTCCACTCCTGACTCCAATGTCCACATTGTTAATGAAGATGTTGAACAGTATGGGTCCCAGGACAGAGCCCACTGGTCACAGGGCACCACAATGAGTGACTGCCATCAATCACAACCCTCTGGGTCTGACCACGAAGCCAATTTCCCAGCCAGCGGATCGTGGTGGAGCCAAAGCCACAAATGGCCAGTTTGGCCAAGAGGTGATCATGGGATACCAGATGAAAAGCTTTTTTGAAGTCAAGATATATGACATCAATCTCTTCTCCCTTGTCCAGGTGATAGGTCACCTGGTCATAGAAGGAAATGAGATTGGTCAAACAAGACCTACCCGCAACAAACCCATGCTGGCTGTCCCTTAGAATGTTAGCCTGGGCCAGTCCCTCAAGGATGGCCTCCTTAATAAACTTTTCTAAGATCTTCCCCAGGATAGAAGTCAGGCTAACGGGCCTGTAGTTAGCCGGATCCACTCTCCTCCCTTTCTTGAAGATCGGCACCACATTGGCCTTCTTCCAGTCTTCGGGCACTACACCAGAGCGCCAGGAGTTTTCAAAGATCTGTGCCAGGGGCTGGGCTATGACGCTCGCCAGCTCCTTGAGTACCCTGGGGTGCAGGTTGTCAGGGCCAGCTGACTTGAAGGTATCCAGCTTCTCAAGGTGTTCCTTCACGAGGTCAGCATTGATGGAGGGTAGGGGATTCCCCTCACCCAGATTTCCCTGTCCCATAGCAGGCATGGGTATCCCATGTGACTGATGAAAGACTGACGCAAAGTACCTATTTAATAGGTTGGCTTTTTCCTGGGCGTCAGTTGTCAGTTGCCCCATCTGGTTTAGCAGGGGTCCAACATTGCCCTTGCTTTTCCTCCAGCTCCCCAAATATCTGAAAAAGGACTTTTTGTTGTCCTTGATGCCTGAAGCTAGTTGGAGTTCAGTTGCAGCCTTGGCTTTCCTGGTTTGGTCCCTGCAGGACCGGACCAGCGCGGAGTAATCCTCCTTGGAGGTGAATCCCGTCCTCCATCCTTTGTAGGCTTTCCTTTTTAGCCACAGTAGGTCCGCTAGGTCTCTGGAGAGCCAGGGGGGCTGCTGTGCCTTCTTGCTGCCTTTCCTCCATGTTGGAATAGATTTAGCTTGTGCACTGAGGATCGCTTCCTTGAGAAGCAACCACTCTTCTTGAACTCCCATCTCCCTGGGGTCATGGTCCCTGAGGACCTGACCGACTGCCTCTTGAGCTTGTCAAAGTCTGCTTTTCTGAAGTCAAGGACTTTTGTGTTGCTGACTGACTTGCCAGCTTTACGGTGGATGTTGAAGGTGATCAGCTCGTGGTCGCTGTCACCCAACTTCCCATCAATCACTAGGTCGCCGATGAGGTCGTCCCCCGTAGCCAGTACCAGGTCAAGCAGCGCTTTGCCTCTCGTTGGCCCATAGACTTCTTGAGTCAGGTAGAGGTCATCCACGCACGAGAGAAAGCTTTGTGCCCGCTCAGATTTAGCTGAGTGATCTTCCCACAAGATGTCCAGGTAATTGAAGTCACCCATGACAACCAAGGTCCTGGAGCAAGCGGCCTCAGTCAGTTCCTGCGCGAACTCCTGGTCAAGCTTGGGACTTTGAGTGGGAGGTCTGTAGTAGACTCCCACTGTTGTGTCCCCTGTGCCGAATTCCCCATGAATTTTTACCCAGAGGGTCTCTAGCTGTCCATGCCGGTCGCCAACATCAGCTTGCAGGGACATGTAGCTTTCCTTCACATAGAGAGCTACACCCCCGCCCCTTTTGTCAACATGATCCCTCCTGTACAGTGTATAGCCCTCTATACCCGTGCTCCAGTGATGGGTGGAGTCCCACCAGGTCTCCGTTATCCCAATGACATCATATTTCTTTGCACTGAGCAGGAGGACGAGCTCGTCCTGCTTGTTGCCCAGGCTCCTGGCATTAGTGTACAGGCAGGCAAGTGTGCCCTTGGGGGCTCTTGCCTTGCCCACAGATTGTGCCAGGGCTGGGGCAGGGGTGGGCTCCCTTAAGTGCCCCTTTAAGTGCCTTGGTCCGCTGGCTTTGCAAGGGCCGTTCAGCGGGCCAGCAGGGGCAGTAGTCCCCCCATCCCCCAGCGGGCTTAGTTTAAAGCCCAGTGGAGCAGGTCAGCCAGCCTGGCTGAGAAGAGCCTCCTCCCCAGGGGAGAGAGGTGGAGGCCATCTCTTCCCAGCAGCTCGCTGCCTCTCTCGCCAAAGAGCGGGCTGTGGTCATGGAAGCCAAAGCCTTCCCGATAACACCAGCGCCACAGTCTTTGGTTCACCGCATGGATCCTCCTCTCCCTCCTCAGCCCATATCCCGAGACTGGGAGGATCGACGAAAACACCACCTGAGCTCCCAGACCCCTAAGCCCCTCTCCCAACTCCCTGTAGTGCCTCATGACCTGGCTGGGGGTGCTCCGAGCCATGTCATTGGTGCCCACATGAATCAGGAGCATGGGGTAGTGGTCTGTAGGCTGAAGGAGCTGCAGGATCCTCTCCAGAATGTCTCGGATGCGGGCCCCCGGGAAGCAGCAGACTTCCCGGGCTAAGGGGTCGGGGCGGCAGATTGCCCCCTCAGTGCCCCGCAGGATGGAGTCTCCCACAACAAACACCTTATGCTTTGTCTTGGGGAGAGCGGGGCCAGTAGCTGCGGTCGATCCTGGGTTGCCTGCGGGAGCTGGCAACTGCGTGGGCTCTGCTGGGGCTGCAAGAGGTGCGAACCTGTTGCTAAGCTCCGGCGGGGCAGGGGCCTTGGTGCGGCGGGCCTTGGGGCCCTTGACCACCTTGGTCCATGCCCCTGACTGGGCAGAGCGGGAGGTCCCAGAGTCCTCCTTAGTCGTGGAGGGAAACGCAGCTCTCCCCTGTGGCTCCCGGGGGAGAAGGGCCTGGCAGTAGGAGTCTATCTCCTGCTCGCAGTCCCTGATGGCACGCAGTCTCTGGTCTGTGGCCTGTAGCTCCTCCAGCTGGTGCGCCAGAGACCCCAGTAGGGAGCAGACCCCGCAAGGGGAGGTGGCCATGCTCCCGGGCCCCAGAGCCTGAAAAAGGGACAGGCAGCCCCCGCAGCCAAGAGCCAGGGGCTCCATCTGCATGGAGCCTGGAACCATGGGCTCCATCTGGATGGCCGTCTCTGAGGTGCCCAGTGGAGGGGCCGCAGAGCCCGAGGGGACCCTCGGGGTGCAGCACGTGCCCATCCATGTCATGCCTCTGGTAGGCTGGCTACGGCTGGGGCTGACTACTCTGTGGTGTCGCAGGCAGTGTCTCATGCCCTCCCACGCCCTCCCCTGTGCGAACTCTGCACTAACTCAAGCGCCTGTTTATGCAGCCTGTTTGTGCAGCTCCGGTGGCGGCGCTCCCTCGGGGGCTGGGCCAAGTAGGGGCCTGGGCGGGGGCTTGACCCGGCCCGGCACCAGGCAGCGGCCTCCTCCCAGCAAGCGAGGAGTTAACCCCTTCCCACCACGAGCCCGCTTACCTCCGGCTGTGCTGGGGGTCGGCAGGGGGCTCGGCGGGTGCTGAGAGGGTGTCTGGGGGGCTTCGGGGGAGTGGGGGCACAGTGGGCTTCACTCGCACGTCTCTCACCGCTCCAGAGCCTACCTGAGTGTGTTTTGTTTTTTGTTTTTTTAACCCCCTGTTTGGTGGGCCCTTTTAAACTACGTGCATGCGCAGTGGGTCTGCCGTCGGGGAACGCTGGCTTCTCAGGCCAGGGGGGCCCTGCCCGGGATTTGGGGGGCCCTGCCCTACAGGAGGGGGACTGGTGAGTACCCCCTCCTTCACTCCTCTCTCCCTGGGGGGGTGGGCCAAGTAGGGGTCTGGGCGGGGGCTTGACCCGGCCCGGCACCAGGCAGCGGCCTCCTCCGAGCAAGCAAGGAGTTAACCCCTTCCCACCATTAGCCCGCTTACCTCCGGCTGTGTTGGGGGTCGGCAGGGGGCTCGGCAGCTGATGAGGGGGTGTCTGGGGGGCTTCGGGGGAGTGGGGGTGCAGCGGGCTTCACCCGCACATCTCTCACTGCTCCAGAGCCTACCTGGTATGCAGAGGGAACTGTCTGTTAGGGGGAAAGTTCAGAAGTCTAAAGATAACCCACTGTGGGGAAGAAGGGGAGAGAAGAATGCAGCCCCAGGGCTGCGGTGAGCAGCTGGACTTTCTCAGTCCTAGGGCTGCACTCCAAACACATACACAGGTTTGGTAGGCCAAGTGCACATGTTCCCAGGACCCACTCTACAATCATACTGCTTATTTGAAGCTGGACATGGTCGCTAGTGCAGAGTCAAGATGGGAACACAATCTAAGTTAGGATGGGGAGGGGAGTTGGTGGGTCTGTGGGACAGGGGAGATGGGGAAGTGCTAAAATAGCCCAGTTAGGATTGAGGAGTGCTGTGGCTGGGGTGGGGCAAGTGGCTATGCATGTTCAGTATACCCATTGAGTATATCAGGCTAACTTCTGCCTGATCTAAGCTTAATTCATGCCTCAGGTGAATTAAGTTGTAGATTTAATAGATTTCCTAGACATTAGGGCTGGAAGGGACCTTGAAGATCATCAAGTCCAGCCCCCTGCGCCGGGGGCAGAAAGTGAGCTAGGGTCAAAGGATCCCAGCAAGATAAGCATCCAAGCATTTATTGAATGAGTCCAGAATAGATGCCTGCACCACTTCTGGAGGGAGTCTATTCCAGGACTTGGGGGCTCGGACAGTAAAGAAATTTTTTCTTATGTCTAACCTAAAATGGTCTTGGAGGAGTTTATGAATAATTGAGCCTTGTTTTTCCCTGGGGTGCTTCGGTGAACAGATGTTCTCCCAGGTCCTGATGTACACCCCTTATGTACTTTTAAGCAATCACCATATCCCCCCCTGAGCCTGCGCTTTTCCAGGCTGAAGAGTCCCATGGCTCTCAGCCTCACATCAGAAGGCCTATTCTCTTGCCCTGTGATCATCCGTGTGGCTCTCCTCTGGACTCTCTCAAGCTTCTCGACATTCTTCTTGAATTGTGGAGCCCAGAATTGGATGCAGCACTCCAGCTGTACTTTGGCCTCACCAAAGCCAAGTACAGTGGGAAGATGACATCCTGAGATTTACTTGAGAAGCATCTATGGATGCAAGCCAGAGTTTTGTTTGCTTTACAAGCTGTGACATCACATTGGTGGCTCATGTTCATCTTGTGGTCAATCCTGACCCTCAAATCTCTTTTAGCAGTGGTGCTAGAAAGCATAGCACTGCCAAGCCTATAAGTATGCTGCGGGTTCTTTTCCCCAAGGTGGAGTACCTTACATTTATTGGTATTGAATGCCATCAGGTTTGTATCCACCCACTTACTAAGTTTATCCAAGTCAGCCTGGATCACAAGCCTGTACTCAGGTGTGGACGCTATGCCCCAAAGTTTAGTGTCATCAGCGAACTTGGCCAGTGCACTTCTGATACCAGTGTCTACATCGTTGATAAAGATGTTAAAGAGAACTGGACCAAGGACAGAGCCTTGGGGGACGCCACTGGTCACAGAGTGCTATAATGATTTGCTACCATCGACCACTACTCTCTGGGTCTGACCTCGGAGCCAATTTCCCAGCCATCAGACTGTGGTGTAGCCAGACCATAGTTGGCCAACTTTTCCATAAGGAGGTCATGGGACACCAGATCAAAGGCTTTTTTAAAAGGAATGTTTGTTATCCTTGATACGTGAAGCCAGATGGATGTCAGTTGCAGCCTTGGCTTTTCTGATCTGCTCCCTGCAGGTATGGACCAATGCTGAGCACTCCTCCTTGGTGGTAATTCCAACCTTCCATCCTTTATAAGCTCTCTTTTGAGGTGTAGGAGGTCCTCAAGTCCCCTGCTGAGCCAAGTCCCCGCTGAGCATAGGGCTACCCTTTCTCCGAGATGGGATGACCATCCCTTGTGCTGTCAGGATTGATCCCTTGAGGAGCAACCACTCCATTTGGAGTCCTCTTCCTGTCAAGTCATGGTCCCTTAGGGCCTCAACAATGAGCCTCCTGAGCTTGTCAAAGTCAGATTTCCTGAGGACTTGTGTATTGCTGATTGACTTGCCAGCTTTGTGATGGACAGCAAAGGTGATCAGCTCATGGTCACTAACACTCAGCTTTCCACTGATTCTTAGGTTACTGGCTAGGTCATCCCCTTTGGCCAGTACCAGGTCCAGCAACACCCTACCTCTTGTTGGCCCACAGACTTCTGGAGTCAGGTAGAGCTTGTCTACACACATAAGGAAGCTTTGCAACCGATCAGATTTGGCTGAGTACTCTTCCCATAAGATGTCTAGGTAGTTAAAGTCGCCCATGACAACCATGCACCGAGAGCATGCAGTCTCAGCCAGTTCCCTGGCAAATTCCTGGTCCAGCTCTTGTTTTTGGTTAGGAGGTCTGTAGTAGACGTCCCCTGTGCCATGTTCCCCATATATTTTAACCCAGAAATAATCCAGTTGTCCTTCCTGGGTGCCAATGTCAATTTGCAGGGACGTGTAGCTGTCCTTGACATAGAGAGCTACACCCCCACCCCTTTTATCTGTATGATCTCACCTGTACAGAGTATATTCAGCTATACCCATGGCCCAGTCATAGGTGGAGTCCCACCAGGTCTCCATTATCCCTGTGAGGATGTAGTCATTCTTGTTTAGCAGGGGGACCAGTTGTACCTGTTTATTCCTCAAGCTTCTGGCATTGGTATACAGGCAGGTAAGTGTCCCATAGGGGGCCCCTGCCTTTCCTACACACATGTAGACATGCTAAGGTGCATTAACGCTGTGTATGTCAACTGACTTGGGATTAACTTTAGTCCTAAGTCTGCACGCTGTGTTAATGCGCCTTAGCGCATGTACGTGTAGACGCACATTTAATTTGTATTAAGTTTAGGCACACATAAAAGCACATGCAGACATACCCAGGGTGAAGAAGCTTCTGTGTTCTTTAGGGGCAGAACTGGTCATATCCTGGCTGGGATAGCTCCTTTGACATGAAGAGATGTATACATGGAAGAGACAAATGCAAGTTTCCTTGGATGAATTTTAGAAGGTATCCCTGAATGGTTTGTATAGGGATGATCCTACCTCTGGCAGGGGGTTGGACTAGATGACCTTAACAGGTCCCTTGCAGTGCTACTTCTCAATGATTCTATGACCCTATGATTCAATGAGCTTTTCCCCCTCCCCACCATTTTTCCTCCCATTTTCCCATGGGTTCCCTGTGGGTCTAGAAATATGGCAGCAGGGCAACAGTGGCAATTAACATTATCATCATTCCTCCATGACCAAATTTTCAAGCCCCACATAGAGTGATTGGGAGCTGGTACACTGGCTTCATGCAGTGGGATCAGGCCTTCAGACTAACCTGGCATCACTCATCCAGACTATGGCCAAAAAGGTTGTATACCACTGGTTTAGATCATATGTACCACAATCTAAGCTGTAGATGGTTTCTTGTTCTATAATCTCCTTTACAAGTAGTTTTTATATTTTGTATTCAAAGAACAGCTACTCTGAGGTCTGTGATGGTCAGCAATGGAGAACCCAGCCAGAAAAGAATGAAAGTGCAAAACCCTGAACTACAACTCATATACAGTACCATGGCTCCATAGACTGATGTGATTTTATGGAACTTACCCAAAATGAATAGTTTCACTATTTCTAGAACATTATTTTTCAGGGTTTGTATTCTAGGGGGAAAAAAGCATTATTTTAATGCTTTGGGATAGAAACAAATGCGTAATATCAGAATTCCCCACTGGGTGCTTTTCACTCAGCTTTTTCTACAAAAACCATGCACAAAGCTGCATTTATGCATCCTTGACTTCAAATGTTTACAAGGTTGGTTGGAGAAGGGAAAATAATTAAAGACGTAGTTGCAAGATCAGTAAAGTGAATCCTTATAAATTAGTCATTGATATGCTCATATATGGTTTAGGTCATCTATTTTATAAGGACTTTGTTAGCATCACAGCATTCACTGGCATGTTATATATTTCCAGTTTTCCTAGCAATAATTCATACCATGTTGGTTTTTCCCAGTGCACTCTGAATGGAATGAGTGAACTGCAGGAAAGATATCAAAGCATTTTAGTATTTCCAAAAGTGTGAATGAAAATGTTGTTTCCTAATACATGGTCATAATGAGGCTTGAAGTGGGAATATAAAAGACCTGATTTTGTAGAGAACTGCAGTGTGCACTTAACCTCACCAATACAGTCAGTAGAACTTACACACTTGCATAATACCTTGCTTAAATGGTCTTAATATGATTTAATAAATACATACATTTATTGGTTGGGACACCCATTGGTCAAATATCCAGCTGAACTTAGAGACTCATTGGACTAAGGCATGCCAGTTTCTGTACATATGAGCACATGGTACTGCTCAGTCCAAATACCCATTTAAAGCTATGTTTACTCAGAAGAGAGTTATGTTTGGGTGGCATATTTAAACTCATGCTGCTAGAGATGTAGTGATTTGGTATAAGATTTCCAGGGCCACAACCCCCTTGAAATATTCACTGCTTATTGGTATTTTGGAGGCACCCATTATTCTTCATATGTTCCTGTAGTTCCTTTTCTGTCTATATGTTTGGGTATAGAAAATGGTTCTCTCAGTTGCATTGTTTCTCAGAAGAAATATATCAGCCGGCATACACTGCTTGATTGATTTGACCAGGGTAATTCCATTATATTTACTGTATTTATCTGTCAGATGTTCAATGATCAGAAAGAATTTTCATCAGATGTCTTGAATTAAGCTTAGTTTTACCTGTCCAAAACTTCACTTAGTCAAATATAAGCTGTTTAAACAGACTTCCCAAATCCTATTTTATTTTCTGCCATTTCATGAAACTGGCCAGGAACTGACTGTCATTTTCCTATTTAACCAACTAAACACTATTTACTGCCAGCCTGAATAAGCATTTCTGGTTTCACATGAAATAATCATTCCTTCTAATTCTCCAGAAATTTAAACACTACAGACTCCAAGTCCACATCCTATGATGCCAAGGGTCATTTAAATACAACAATGATTTAAACTGTTATGCTTGGATTCCTCAAAAACACAACTGCATTAGCCAGGAAATGAGTTGAAATGTAGACAGGCAGCAATTTGAAACTGCTTTAAAATGAAATCCAGCTGAAACAGAAATTGTTTTAATTAATCATTAAATCATCTTGTTGTTTATTGTTAAAAATGTGTACTGTACCTAAATATGTATACCACCCACGACCAACATTTAAGGCAGTGGTTTCCAAGCTGTGTTCTGTGGGAACCTGGGGTTTTATGGGGGGCCACCAGGGGTTCTTCAAACAGATTGAGGGTTATGATAGTGGGCTGGAAGGTCGTACCCTGCCATTGCTGGGCTGGGATGCCTGGCTGCACGTTAGTCTTTATGATTGGGGCAGGGGTTCCACATCAGCAGAAGTGATATAAAAGAGTTCCATGGTTTTAGAAAATTTGAAAACCACTGATTTTGGGCCCTTGCCAAGTAAAGGAGAGGACCCTAGTTTCTAACTTCTGCCTCTGTCCTGCCTTAATGGAGCAGAAATACCTACTGTTGTCTATTTTTTCTCATGACAATTACGTGCAAAACCACCATTGTGAACACAAGCTGCATACCAAGGCACCTTCCTTTCTATATCAAGGCCACAGCTCACTGAGCCATAATCCTTCTGAACTACTATATTTCTTGACTCGTATCTTTCTCTCTTGACTGCTCAGTGGGATAGAAATGACAAGAGGAGTAAAAGGTTGTTTTGGCTCTCCCTAACTCTTGGCTTAGTAAAAATGAGGTACAATTTTGTCTGGGTGTGGGAGCACTAGAATTTGGCTTTCCCATTCCCTGGGAAAGTGTTCTAAGCACTGTTGGGCTAAAAGGTGTTCTCTTCTGCATTTTGTGTCTTATATAGAGATATGAGCTTTTCTGGGGAAGAATAAGATCCAAAATCTGAGTAAGTGGGCAAAATGCTAGTCACACATTAAAATGAGTCATGTGTTTCTTACCAGTGTAAAGGTAGAGTCAGATTTGGGCACTAACTCCATGAGGAAGTTCTTCATGTAAATCTGGTATAAAGACAAGTGCCACTCTTTATTCAAAGTTAGGAGAATAGAGTTATCAAGAGGAGTAAATGTAACCACATACCTCTCCTTGATATTTCTCACTAAATGGCATAAGCCATAGGCATTAAGAATGTGGGGGCCTAAGGGCCTTGGCCCCTCTCAGGAAGGTAGAGTAACCACCCTAATTGGATGGGACAGTCCTGGAATGGGAATATCAAGTCCTGGTCCTGGACTGCATGACTCCAGGACAGCATTTGTTCCAGATTCCCAGTATCGTGCAGGGGCCTGGGGGGCACTGACCAGCAAAGGAGGTTCATGAGGCCCAGGCTGGAGTGGGGAGAGGGACAGAGAAACAGTTGGCTTGCCCAGGGGCCCAGGAGGGGGGCTGACTCCCTGCCACTCTGTGCACTCCCAGAGATGGGGCTGGGTGGAAGGGCACATGCCTCCCTCCCAATTTATGTGCTAGGCAGGGCTCCCTGCCCTGCTACCTTCTCTCAGGAACCCTGTACTGGCTGTGCCACCATGGTGAGGTGCCCCCTGCCTACCCATCAGCAGTGGGGGTGGCATAGCTGGAATGGGGCAATGTGAGCCCTAAGCCTACAGCAGGCAGCCCACATCTATCTCCTTCCCTAACAGGCTCTTCTCAGCTCTGCACTGACCATGTCACTAGGGGGTGGGAGGGGGCAACATCTTAGGCCCCTCCAGGAAAAATAAAAGTTGGTGCCTATCACTTAGGCAACTCCGGATGCTGCATTCTACAGAAATTATATATAGGTGCCTAAATCTCCACATACAAAAGGTACCTTTCTACCTAACTAGGGGTTGTGAAAGTTGTGAGGCAACAGGATATCACAATAGCTAAAGCCTTCTCACACCCACCTCACCATTGTGAATCTAGAACTGACTTGTCCGACTCTGACCTGTGTTCCACTGTTAAGTAATTCAGACTTTTGCGAGCATGGTAAAATAATGTGAACTATAATTATTGTTATAAATGAAGTTTGATGGAAAATCCAATGCCAATTATGATTTTGGTTTTCCTGCAGGTACTTTTTGACAAATAATTTTAACTCCTGTTATTCTTTCTCTTGCTTCCCTAAAGTTCAGATTAAGTGCATATAAATTGAAAGCCTGAAGCCATGATATGCTGAGAGCCTCTAAATTCCAGTCATTTGATGTTGGCAGTACTAAGTGTCTTACAAGATTGGGGTTCAAATGGTCCATAATTCCAAAAGATCACAAACATCAATAAGATTTCCATCACAGCCAGGATTGTAAAAATGAACAACAACCTATTCATTTCTAGTTTACATTGATTTTGGTACTGAAGTTGTTTTGCTTCTAGTTTAGGCTGCCTTCTTCTGATGTTAAGGTCAACCTTTTAAATTGGAGTGCCTGAAGCTAGTCCCATGTGTCATTAATAAGGAACAAAAATAAGTGGTCTCTGATTTCTAGAAATTATGAACACATACAAACCTTAGTGGCTTTACTCACTAAGACAACATGATACAAAATGCTGATTGTTTAACTAGAACTAAAGATGGTTATTTCATCATTTTCTATGTTGTGAATATTACACTCTGGGTAAGTTGGACTCTACCTAAAAGAATGTGTACTATGTGTTGTTAGAAAAGGCACAGATTTATCAGAACCAGAGAATATTAAGGTATGTGTCACACTGGCCACGTCTACATGAGACAATTTACTGTGCAGTAGCCTAATGTATTGCACAGTAAAGCATCACCATGTAACTGTGAGCAGCAGCTTCTGTGAAGTAGATTAGGCTCATGTGGGGTTTTCTACTACCTATACATGCAGGTAGTAGATTAATTCTACATTAGCTATTGTACAATAATGCACATTTAGATGTTGACTGGCAATAATTTCCTCCCAGGCAGCAGGAGGCCCTGTGCTGTCTGGCTAAGGCCCAACCACATGTTGATCAGGACCTTCCTGATCCCCATGTGGCCAGGAAAGCTGTCCCAACATCAAGGACTACTGCGTCCCAGGCACATGGGTATTGGGTCAGGACTGATCTCCATATGGCTGAGAGATGCATCCCTGCCCAGTGGGGATGCTGCCTGGCAGCCACATGGGGATTGGGAGTGTCCTGATCCCCACATGACTGGGACAGGAATCCCTGCCTGGTGGGGACAATGTCTGGCAGCCACATGGGGATCGGAAAGGTTCCAATCCCCATGTGGCTAGGACAGGTGTCCCTTTGCACAGTTGTTCCAGTGCTGGGCTGGAGGAGGCTGGGAACCTCCTCAGTATCCTTCCCCCCACAATAAGCCTTCCCCCACCCATAAGCCTTCCCCAGGAGCATGATTACATGTGCTCCCTATTGGGAAAAAATTTGCTCCTAAAAGGAGCAGCCTGTTACAGGGCTGCTCTCAGTTTGTTCTGCTCCTGTTAGCCTGGGGTCTGGCAAAAGGCACTGGGATGGTCCCAATGGTCATAGGGCCCAAAGAGCTCTAAGAAGGCAGCCTAAATCAGCCTACCCACTCCCTGCAGCAGCTCTGCATGGCATGGAGCTGGCTGCTCTGGAAAAGGAGCAGTTGCTGGGACCCCAGCCTCTGTCCACATCCATGTCCCAGAGAAGTTCCACATGGCATGGAGCTGACTGCTCCTGGGGGAGGGACAGCCAGCTCCATGCCATGCAGAGCTGCTCCAGTGAGTGGGTGGGCTGGGAACCCAAGTAGGGCAGCTGGTGGTGGGCCCAATGCCTCCCTGCCCCAACAGCAGGCTCACCAGTGGCTGGTTCACACCTGGGACGGTTCCCAGAAACCCCCCTGCCAAGCAGGGAGTCCCCACCCATCAGGGGCTCATTGGAAGCTGTTTGTCAATGGGCATAGGGCCAAGAGAGCTCTGCCAACTGCGGGGGCAGCTGTGTCCCAGCCCAGTGCACATCAGGTCCCCTCCACTGACCAGCACCACGAATTAAAGGGACCAGGGGATAATAATAGACCACAGTATGAATATGAACTGTCAGTACAATGCTGTAGCCAACAGGGCAAATAATACCCTCACTTGCATCAATCAGTGCATCTCCAGAAAAAGTAGGGAAGTGATTCTTCCCCTTTACTCAGCATCGGTGAGACTGCAGCTGGAGTGCTGCATCAACTACTGGGTGCTGCACTTCAACAAGGACTTGGTAAAGCTCTAGAGAATCTAGAGAAGGGCCACCCTTCAGACATTTTTATGGTAAGCCATATGAGGAAAGGCTGAGGGACCTGGGACTCTTCAGCCTGAAAAAGAGAAGGCTGAGAGGGAACTTGATAGTGGCTTACTGCTACATCAGGGGTGTACATCAAGGGCTTGGTGAAGAACTGTTCACCAGGGCACCCTTGGGAAAAACCAGGAGTAACAGTCATAAACTCCTGGAAAACCATTTCAGGCTCAACATTAGGAAAAAATTCTTCAAAACCAGGGTGTCCAGACTGTGGAATAGACTCCCTCCAAAGGTGGTGCGATTGTCTACTCTGGAAATCTTTAAAAGGAGACTGGACGGTCACCTTGTTGGTGTCATCTGACTCCCAGTTGTCTTTCCTGCCTGGTGCAGGGGGCTGGACCTGAAGATCTCCTGAGGTCCCTTCCAGCCTTGCAATCTATGAATCTAGGAAACAACTTCAGACCTGTATCCTTACTACGTCAACTTTTCAAACCCTTTGAATGCCTTGTCTTAAACCATTGGTAACTGGTTGTTGAAGAACACCTAATCCATTGTTGAAGAACACCTAACATGGGAATCAAGGACAACAAAAAGTCATTCTTCAGTTACATGGGAAGTCGGAAAAAGAACAAAGATAACACTGGGCCCCTGAAAGATCCAACAGGGCAACTGACATCTGACACTCAAGAAAGGGCCAATCTCCTAAATGACTTTTTTGCATCAGTTTTTCACCCTCCCAGGAGGATCATACTATCAGGAATGACACAGATCATTCCAGGAGTGGGTGACATGGATCAGGTGAGGGAACACTTTGAGAAACTGGACATTCACAAGTCCGTGGGCCCAAATGCAATGATCCTGAGAGTCTTGAAGGAGTTGGCAGACATTATTTGCATCCCCCTTGGCAGAAATATTTGAAAATCTGTGGTGCTTGGGCAAGGTCCCAGATAACTGGAAAAGAGACAATGTGGTCCCTATCTTCAAGAAAGGGAGAAGGGATGGCACAGGGAACTATAGACCAATCAGTCTGATATCTGTCCCTCGAAAAATCCTAGAGAAAATTGTCAAGGGATCCATCAACACCAGACAAACATCTGAATGCCAGCCAACATGGCTTTGTGACTGGCAGGTCTTGCCTGACCAGCTCATCTCCTATGACCAGGTAACAGGTTCCCTGGACAAGGGAGATAACATGGATGTCATATATCTGGATTTCAAGAAAGCCTTTGACCTAGTTCCCCATGATGTCCTCGTGGTTAACCTGGAATAGAATAGTTCTCAACCACTGCTTAAATCCTATGTACTTGGGAGTGACATTAGCCTATGTGCTGTCATATAAGGCACATGTAGAAAAGGAAGTACAACATTTGTCCCCAGAACAACATATTAAAGATGCTCATCAACTCCAAATGGGGGGGTGAATTCAACAGTGTTACAAGCTACTGTACTTGAAGTTTGTTATTCAGTTTTGAATATGTTTGCTTAGTTTTGGATAAAATCACATACAAAGGGGATAGATACTCTGCTGAAGCACATTTACAAGTAGATTACCGGATGCCTTAAACCAACAAATGTCAACGGTTTCCAGTTACTCACTGGAATAACCCCCCCCCTTCCTCCCCCTCCACACACAAGGATAGGAGTAGCAAGCAAAACAGAATACACTCAGTAGATCAAAGATCAGTTGTACTACATGGCTACATTGCAGGTCCCAGTAGACTGAAAACACAGAAACGTGTCCTTTCTACAGTGCAGCCACTAGATGAAACATTGATATCCACATGAATAAAACTGTATCAGTCATGACTACATATGCCCAAAGAGGGAGCTGGGATGAATATCAAAGCTGCCCAGTATCTCACTCCAGGTGCAGAGCTTGATTGGCTAACGTGGAAAAAGTTGAACCACCTCTGAACAAACATTGATAAGACTAAACTTAACATACAACTGTGGGGGTCCTCTAATAACAGAAACACCATGCATGGACATGGAGGACACTTTCAGAATATAGAACAACTTACTGCCCTGAACACATATAAGGGAACCATGCAACAATAAAGAACTCACTAAGTCTACAGATCAAACATGGTGACAGGATATGAAAAGGAGAAGCCTGATATACTGGTATAATTCAGTTCCTCTGTGCTACAGAACAGCTGCAACACCCTCATAACTTGCTGAATTAAAGCTGACCTGTACCAGAATAGCAGCAAAAGCTACCAAAGCCAACCCAGTCCATTACCATTTGATGGTATAATTTAGTGAAAGCAACTTTCAGAAGCTCTAGACTGCACTCCTAAAGAACACAATACAAACAATATCATGTGACCTGTGGCTCCAATCAAAATAACCAACTCATTTCTAATTTGAAATATTGAAAACCTTGCAATGAAGAGATTTTGAACTTATTTACACTCAAAGAATTATTAGGGAAAAATATTTGATAATTATCATAATAAGCTTTTGGACAGTTTCCAAATAAAAAGGAGCTGAAATTGGTCAAACTATTATCTGTGAATAATTCAGCTCCAATTTTACTTTATTCAAAGTATGAAAGTTTTCTTCATATATAAAACTCAACAGAAACCACAGAAATTTTAGGAATTTAGGAACATTTTAATTAAGCTAAATTAATTGACCAAATTGGATAACATGAACAGCTATATCCGTCTTCTATAACTCATCATTAGAATTAAAACTTGCATCCACAAGAGGCCAGGAGGGGACTGCATGATTAGGGGCAACCAACAGAGGTTCATCAGTGGCAGGTCCTGTCAGACCAACCTGGTGGCCTTTTATGATCAGATCACCAAATCATTAGATGCAGGGGTAGTAGTGGATATAGTCTTCCTCGACTTCCGGAAGGCTTTCAACACTGTCTCTCACCCCATTCTCATTAAGAAACTGGGGGACTGTGGGGTTGACACCCACACAGTCAATTGGGTCGCCAACTGTCTGGAGGGCTGCACCCAGAGGGTGGTAGTGGATGGGTCCTTCTCAGCCTGGAAGGACGTGGGCAGTGGGATTCCGCAGGGCTCGGTCCTCGGGCCTGCACTGTTCAATATCTTCATCAGTGACTTGGATGAGGGGGTAAAAAGCACCCTGTTCACATTTGCTGATGACACTAAGATGTAGGGGGATGTGGGCACACTAGAAGGAAGCAACAGGCTACAATCAGACCTAGACAGGTTGCAAGGGTGGCCGGATAAAAATAGGATGGGATTCAACGCAGACAAGTGCAAAGTGATGCACCTGGGGAGGAACAACCGGCACCATACCTATAGGTTGGGGAACTCCCCTCTTGTCAGCACAGAGGCGGAAAAGGATTTTGGAGTCATCGTTGATTCCAAGATGAACATGGGCCAGCAGTGTGGGGAGGCAGTCAGGAAGGCCAACCGCACCTTGTCATGCATCCACAGATGCATCTCGAGCAGGTCTAAAGAGGTGATCCTACCCCTGTATGCAGCACTGGTCAGGCCGCAGTTGAAGTACTGCGTCCAATTCTGGACGCCGCACTTCAAGAGGGATGTGGACAACATGGAGAGGGTCCAGAGGTAGGCCACGCATGTGATCAGAGGGCAGCAGGGCAGGCATATGAGGAGAGGCTACGGGACCTGAACCTGTTCAGCCTCCACAAGAGAAGGCTGAGGGGGGATCTAGTGGCCTGTTATAAACTAGTCAGGGGGGATCAGCAGGCACTGGGGAAGTCCCTGTTCCCCCGAGCACTGCCAGGAGTGACCAGGAACAATGGTCACAAGCTGGCAGAGGGTAGATTTAAGCTAGATATCAGGAGGCGCTACTTCACGGTCAGGGTGGCTAGGGTCTGGAACCAGCTTCCAAGAGAAGTGGTGCAGGCTCCTACCCTGGGGGTTTTTAAGAGGAGGTTAGATGAACACCTTGCTGGGGTCATTTGACCCCAGTACTCTTTCCTGCCATGGCAGGGGGTTGGACTAGACTCAGGTCCCTTCTGACCCTAGAAACTATGAAACTATAATATCAACAAGATAGTACTGTGCCACTTCATATCTCTGCCCACTGTTTATATTCTTTTTAAGATAATGTGTTTTGTATGTTAGATGCCCAATGGGGCTTTCTACATTATATAAGGCCAAATTCCTCAAAGGATATGCACCTAAGCATTTTTTTTTTTTAAGTCTCACTGCTTTCAAAAACATTTAAGCATGGACTTAAGTGCTGAAACAAAATGTATTTTTTCCCTGTTTAACTTGACAGCTAACATGAATCACTGAATCTATGACAGCACAATGTATGTTATGAAATTACCGTTCAGTGAGATGATTTTAAAATGGGGTTTTGCTTATCCAATCATTCCCCAAGTATGCAAATGTCTATGGTGGTAAAGCCCCCAAATAACCTAAAAAATACCTAAAATGCCAAAAGTATTTCAGGCAAGAACTATCAATACTATGAGACTTGCCAGATATAAAGGCTAAATACATAGCCACGCTATTGAAGTGTTTCCAGTTTAATGGGAAAGATCTGCAAAATACACTAGCTCCTATTGGACAATTTACATGATATTGTGGAAGGCTTAATATGGTTAATAAACTATTATTTATAAAGGTATGGTAGTATAAGAGTGATGTTGTAGCCATGATGGTCTAGAGATTATGCGAAAGACAAGGATTTCTTAGGGTGATATTTTTTATTGGACTGACTGTGTAGTTGAGATAAAGTTAGACAAACTTTACAGTGCAAGACATTCTTCATCAGGTCTTATAAGGTTACAGTAAAACATTATTCTGTCATTTCAAGATATGTCAGATCATCCTTATTTAGAAAATTTTATTCTCTAACAGAGGCCTACCTGTCAAAAAGTCATAGATTGACAGTCCTTGAGATACTTTCTAAGAACCAGTGCCACCATAAAACCAGTGAAAGAGAAAAAATATATACTAAAATACTTACATATAGAGGACCTGAGCTTAGAAACTTGTTTCATCACAGATGAGTGTAGATGTTCTGAATGGAAAATAAATGTTCAGCACATTCATAGACCACAGCTACTTTGTTCAGTTAAAAAACATATCCTGCAAAGTGTAACGGAACAACATATGGGCCTGAAGTTCCATCTGTTCATAGACACACAGTAAACAAAGGCAGACATTTTTTTTTATCAGATGCTGCTGAACCCTTATCCACACTAATGAGATGGACAGCTGCCAGTCTCTTGAAAACCTAGTACTTCTGCTAGGAGCAAGAATGTATTTGATGTCCAATGTGGATTCTCTTCCTATGGCATCTTCCATCCAGTGACCATCTATGTGTATTTCCTTTTGCCCTGTGCATGATCAAAATGAATACATTTAGTGAATACCTTTATTACTTAAGTTAAAAGGGTAAGCAAACTGATGTATGATGAAATGTTATTGAATACCACGCTGTAAGATTTTATAAGAAAAGCCAAGCTTTACTGGAGATTCATTAGAAAAGAAAGAAAGACAATAATTTAAATGTATTTTTCAAAAATTTGTACTTACTTATGGTTTCATTTTAGAACACATTAGTTGTGTATTTTTGTCAGTTTCAATGGTAATTTGAGTGAACCTGCAACAGTGAAGAAAGAATGTGACCAAAATGTTTGATCTTGGTGAGCGAAATGAAACTGGGTGCAAATAATGCAAGAATAGAAACCAAGAAAAAACATTTGTATGGATCTCACAAACTAAAAGCAATGCTTTTGGATCATCTTTCTTTAAGACATGGCTGTCCAAAATTCCTTTACTAACTGATTTTGTTTAAAAGGTACTGAATCGTTGCGCTATAACATGTGTAGAATCAAACTAACAAATCATCTTTAATATACTAGCTGGTGTATTATCTCCTCCTTTAAAACATTGCTTCTTATATTATCAGGCAAGTGCCTAGGATCCTCAAGAGAGTTTTTATATAGGATCAATAATATTTTTGAATATCAAAGTGACCGAGAAATGTAGTAGAGACTCTCAAGGACAGACAATAAATATGACACTTATGGGAAGATAGGGATTAATATAGCAGACGTGAAACAAAACATAACATCTTGAAATAGACACTGCCAATGCTCTTAGGCCTAAAATTAAATCACTTAGCTGTAGTTTGGGTTATGGGTACACATGTGTGTTCTGTACCATCTCTGCTCTATTTTTATGAGGAAGGAAGGGAATGCAATACATAGATAATAATTTTGGAACTGTACCTCTGTATCACAGGTAGAGTTCACAAATGGATGGTGCCATACACACATATGCATGCACACACATGTGCGTGCACATACACACACGCACACACACGGATATATGGATACACTAGCCATTCAAGGACACCCAGCCTCCCCTTCCCTAACCCTTGGAAGTTGAGAAGGAAAGATAAGAATTTAGCAGTGCATTGGTTTGAGGTGAACAGAGGAATAATATTTTAGTATGCATGGTTTTTTTTTTTTAAATACCACTGTTTATTTTGCTTATTTTTATTTCATATAAGAGACCATTGCTGATGTCCAGTATTCACATTAGTGTATCTTTTTAAAGACAGAAACATTTTGGAACACACTCGATTCATGCAAATTTGAATGAGACAACAAAGGAAAACATTTCAAATGTTCACAATATATTGATATCTCATAAAATAAGTATGTAGGTGAATAAAATGGCCTCATATACTTCTGTTGATGGTAAGGGTGGTAGGGGTTGACATATCAGCAATGAATGTGATATAAAAGAGGAGCAACAGCTTGGGGAGCATTCAGAGTATGGGAACAACATTGTTATGTGTACTTTTACAGCACAGTCACCAGGATCCCCATAAATAAATGCGGTGGCTGGAAGAATATATGGATATAGCACAGGTTTAGCACCTGATCAAGGTACATCTATACCTGCTATTAGCACGGAGCAATAAACTCCGGCACATATTATGCCAGAGTTTATTGCACCCAGGTGCCACATTTGAATGTGCTCCTGGGACTTCAGCACACTGAGCTGGGTCAGAGCAGCCCTGGCTGGCAGGTGGTTGTGGGGGGTCAGCCTGTAAGCCCAGGGTTGCTCCAACTTAGCTCAATGTGCTGCAGAGGGGCTGGCTGGGGCACAAGGGTGCTGCAGTGCAGGGCTAGCTGGCAGGCAGCCCCTGCACTGAAGTACCCTCATGCTATAGCTAGCCCTGTCAGCATCTACACATGCGTTGCTGCACAGTAAAGAATTCTGCTGTAAATACTAACTTGCAATGGAGTTAATTAGTTGCTCAGGCTTATAGGACTGTGTGTGTAGACATGGAGACTACTGCAGAGCTAATTAGCCAACTCCACAGTAAATGCCTCATGTAGATGCACCCACTATGACTCTTAAGTCTGTGGCATTATGGTTGTGGAAACAGAGTCTATGGAGCTTGGTACCTCAAACAGACGTTTGGCCATCAGGTATCCTTTCACTGAGCATTTTATTGAGTGCCAGCTGTTTTGAGTTCAATGCTGTGTGCTCCCTCCACATTTGCCTGATCTTATATGGTAATGACAATTTCAGAGAACAGAACATCGTCTGCTTAGATTACTTGGTCATGGCTTGAAGAGTCAGCCCTCCAGGCCACAGGCACAACATTTTTTTATCTGGTTTTCAAAAAGTGAGTGGAAGAGCTAAAACCCTGATTTAAAAAAAAAGAGAAAACCTCAGCCCAAAGACCACTACAACAAGCTAAACAGTGGCATCATTTGCAACTGCAGTTGGATTGATGGAACTCATCCCAAAGGGAAAACCTCCTCCTCTCTCTTAGCAAATACACATTATTCCCTATACCTAATTCTCTGCTTTCTAAATTTCATTTAATTTATAATCTCCTTCATAGCCAGAATAATTCAAACTAAACAATTAGTCCCTACTGCTACAAAGATAATTGCCCATGTACTGTTCCCTCACTGTATGGTCTGAAAGGAGAAAACAGGAGTTAAAGGAGTAGGTGAGGAGCGTCTTACCCCATCTCACTATTATATTTGCAAGAAAGAGTTTAGCAACTGAGGGAAAAAGTGAAAATTTACCAAAGCTGGTTATTAATTTTTACCTGCCCTCATTCTTGAATGACTGAGATGCCTTTAGGCCTTCATAAAACAACCTAGTGAAAGAGTTGCATTATTTTATCTGATTTTACTTAGGTGTTCGGAGTCTACAGCCTACCATGGAAAGGGACACTGACTTCAAAGTCCAGCACAGAGGCAAATTATCTTGATAAAAGAGGAAAAGTGATTGTTTTTTGGCATACTGATTCCTTTCCCAAGAAAATTAAAAGAAGAAAAAGTAATTTTGCTCAATAAGCAGTTGCAAACTGCAAATAATTGGAGCAGGAGGTGGAATAGCATCTGATAGTATAACCCCATGGATTTTGAATGCCCAGTTAGGCTAAATTAATGTAACTACACCATTTTCATATAATTATTTTTTCTCCCCTCTTTTCTTGTTGGTTTTCTCTTGCTTGTTTTGCAACACAAATATGTTATGTATCAAGGTATTGTGTGTCTTTAGATAGTCACCTATGTAGGCAGTAAAGCAAGCAGATCATTAAGCTTAATAGAAGCAGAAAAAAACCCGTTGATGCACCTTCTATGACTAATTGTCAGTGCTGATGTGTGGCCATGCAATATCATCACCAGCTGGCTCTATACCACAATTGTTAACTGTCCTAGGGAATGGAAAGTCAGGAGAGTTGAGTTATACAGTTAGAAAGAGGAAAAGTAAAATATTAAATTAAGGACATCTGTATTGATTATTACACTACATGTCAATTTGCAATTCTAAATCATTGCTGATGGACTAATACTGGGGAAAGTGTGAGGAAGAAGTATCTTCATAATGTTTTAAAGTGATATTTTCTTGCTGGAATTCTATCAATTTGAAAATCATGTTTTTCTTTGTGTGTGTGTGCAAGACAGCATGAGAGTAAGCAATTTGAGAATAAAATTCTCAAAAAAACAACGGCAAAAAAACACTACAATGCTTCCATGAAATCAAAACAAAATGACTTACTTCATGGTAGATGACAGGTACTCTATGTACATGGCGACATACATTCTTAGGTGATTTAGGAACATAAATCACTTTTCTCAAGGTGACTAGAAACTGAGATGGCTTGCAATGGACTTAGGGTGCAGCTACACAACACGATTACCATGAAGTAATTTATCCTGGATCTTACTTTGTAGTAAACATACCGCTAAATAAAATCTGGACACACAATCAGTTCTTCTGAGCTAATCTGGGTGTTTCTGGGTGCTATTGCTGAACCAGGCCAAGAGACAGTGGGGAGATGGTATATGTTGGGTAAAGGGTTACTCAGGGATAAAACTGACAAGGAGAGTGGACACATGATTCCTATTCTGTGCAGTAACTTTCCCATACAGTACAGTGGCTATATATTTTTCAAAGGACAATTTTACTTTGCATTTAAGCAATTTACTATGTAGTTGGGCTGTGCATTCTGTGTCCATTCTACTTTTACTCTGTAGTTAAGCTACATTACTATTCCACTACTATACTACTGCTTTACTAAACTTTTGAACTAATAGAATTTGTCAATTCTCATAAACTACAATGTACATGTATCATCCTTTTTCAATTGAAAATGAAGGGAGAGGAATGATGCAATCCTAAACCACACCACTGGTATTCCACACACTACAACATGAGAACCACTGTCCTAGATGGGTTTTGGAAATTAGACTTAGTCTCCTAAATCACACAGTTCCTTTTTTGAAGACTTTACTCAGTATCTCTTTCTTCCAGATACACAGCTACAATCAACATGTGAGCAACCAACTGTTCAGCAGAAATTCAAATTCTATATAAGAATACTCTGAAATCTCATTAGGGGAGAGTAAGGTATATGAATAGTGTTCATTTACCAATTACAAACTTCTTCGTTATTCACACACTGTAATATTTTTATTCTCAAGAATATTTTGAATCCCTCTTTTAATAGCCAAGTCCAGAAATGCCTCCTCATGCCTCTGGATTGTGGCAGCATGCCACAGGCACATTTTCATTTGTACCAGTGGTGTTTAATCAACAGCTTGCAAGCCAGATCCAACCCATGGAGCCTTGTCACTCAGCCTGTGGGGTGCTCCAAGGGCCAGATAACATAGCTCCATGTACTGGGTCACATTGGCATGCATAGTTTTGCCACAGCCATATCTGGCAAAAGTGGTTGGGCCATAGGTAGATGCAGCACATAGAGGCAGGCAAGTGCACTGGATTGTACCCAGAGACTGACTGTACATTAACCCCTTGCTAAATCAGGCCCATAGAGTAATGCTGCATGCATGATCTAGCCTACAGACCACTCTGTGTCACTTACCTGGACTGCCTGACTGGATAGTCAATGGTGTTCAACCTGCTTCACACTTGTTTTATAACATCTTTCTAGGCAAAATGGATACACAAAATAAATAGCATTACAGGTGTTATGGATAAATAGCATTACAGGTGTTAAGGATTTAACAATCCTTTTCTCTGGTCATTTTGAAATCCCAAGTTTCACAACTAGTATAGATTTTCACACAAAGAAGAAAATGATAGGCACTTTCCTAATTCTCAGGATAAAACTCATCTTAACTGGAAACACTTTTGCAATTTACATATATCGACAACTCCTGTCATCTTGTATACCCAAAGCACAGATGGATACAGATCTGGGCTGAGAAAAATAAGTCTTCCAGCATATCATAAAATATTGGTATCTGTTAATAGTTTAAATTAGTAATAATCAGTCTTGAATGCAGTCCTAATTTTACTTCATTTTATAATATAAATAAAACACACATTCATTGCTGTTAAAATAATTCAATTTCAATTTCCTGTCTTCTTTGAGAAAGGAGTAACTGCAGAATGTCTAAAACCACTATGTAATAATTAAGTAGAAAATGCTGGCTTTTTCAGGGGAGCTGCAGTGTCTAAAATGGTGTGTTTCTCCAACAAAGATGGTCAGTTCAGCTTATGATTTATGACTTTTACCTCCACATACAGATACATCTGTGGGTTATCAGTTGTATTACAAGTAGAATTTTATGAATCCACACTTGTGTTCAATTTATGTCAAATCCTCAGTAAATTGACAGATTAAAAAATAGTAAATAGGGTGAAAAACAAAGGGTTTTTGGTGATATTTTTACTGAACCAACTGTGTAGTTGGGAAACATCTTAGACAGGCCTTGGGTGCAAACTGCTCTTCTTCAGGTCTGTGTCCAGACAAGCACTTGCATCTTAAATTTAACTTCTTCAAATGTGGTTTAAAAACTTCTCTCAATTTTTTCCAAGTAAATGCTCAGATTAATATACCAAATGTAAAGGAGCAAAATAGTTTAAAAAAAAACACAAAAGAATGTCCAACAACTCTTAGTACACAAAATATAAAGTTCCCAGCAAAGCAACGTGATAACAATAAAGAACTGTCTCCATTTTATGTCTCTAAACTCTCTAAACTCTTTCCTCTCCCCCTGCTACAGATTGCCTTGGGCAAGAGACTAGCTTTTCAACATACCCTTATACCAACACATATTCTATATCAGATCTAAGAGAAAAATGAGCTGCAGACTAAGAGGTAAATCCTATTTTGCTGTATGTTGCTCAATGGCATGTGCATGGCTTGTCACTACAGCTCTGACACAAAGTTTGTAATTCAGTTTCACCAGAGGGCAAGTAAGAAGGTGGTAGTAGTGAAACCAAACTACTAACTGACTAGAGCACTTGCCCAGGGAGCAGGAGGCCAAGTTTCTAGGGCTCCCCACACCCTTGCTTGATGGCTACATTTCCTGTTTTCAAGCACAGACCTGGCTTTCATCACCAAGCCATACGTGTGGTATTACACAGACCCTTCTTCAGCCCTTTCTTGAAGCTGAGCCATGCACCTTGCATTTCAAAATCTTTGGATAAAATGAACAGAGAACAATGGAGAAGTTTATGTGTTACTGGGAGTAACAGCCAATGGGACTCCTCTAAGCCAGGGCTGCATTGTTTCCACCTACTTGCACTGCTTCTGGCTTCTTCTCTTCCTCTTGGTCACACATATTACACTCATGACAGCCCAGCAGGCAGCTCCAAGATGAAGGCTGTAGAGGGGTTTGGAGAATGCCAACTTCTGTTCCATGGTTAGAGCAGGAAGCACTAGGAAACAGGACATGCAGGTTCAAACCCCTGCTGGGTGAGGGAGGGGCCAGAAGCTGGATCTCCTCTCTCTGGGCAACTACCCCAACCACTAAACTATTGAGTAAAACATGTGAGGACCTTCTTCCTCTGGCATCTAAAACCTGCTAGTCCTGTTTTTTCTGTGAGTAAAATTTTAGGACTCACCTAGCCTAATGTGCATAGCTGAGTGATTCTATTTGACAACACAACTGCCTGGCCAGAATGCAGCCCAACTCAGCATGATCTATAAGTGTGTGCATGTTTGCACACTAGGAGATGCAAAATGCAAGTGCATAAGTGCCCAAACTGCAGCTTCTTAGCAGTGTATCTGCCATTTAAACAAATAAAGTGAAATAGGATTTAACCCTTAGAGTCTTAAGAGAAAATAAACTCATGATCCACTACAGACTATATCCTTCACCCAACAAGGACAGGGTAGGATCAATTCCTTAAGTCTATACCCTTTATTCTAACAGAAGGATTATTTCCTATAGTGTTCTCCACATTTAAGTACCTGCAGTAGTCTTTATGGTATATCATGAAAATGAACCAGTTCCTTGGTGAGATGAAGACACTATCTTAACTTACACATAAAAAGTCATTGGAAACCAGTAAAGACAACAGGGGATTGGTTTAATGTTCTCTCTTCCTGAGGCACCTTTCAAAAGAAAAAAATTGAGATACATACAACAGAAGAAGAGTCAGGAAAGCCATGATTTCAGTGAGAGATGCTATAAATTGTCATCTTATCATTCACTAAGAACTATAATAATAGTAAGGCATCATGTTTACAGGCTTTCTAGTAGGGAACCATGCTTGCACGCCCATCCCAACTAAGTGATAATACCTGAAGCATCACACTATTTAGATAAATAAGTCAGCGAGTCTCTGATTTGTTTCCAGACTTCAAGATTTTATATCCCATGGAGATTCTAAATCCCCAGATCATTTCCCATCCCCATCAATGTGCCTCTCTGTCCCTGGAAAATAATGTCTCTTGAAACCACCCCCTTTACATTCCCTGCTTTGCGGCAGTTTCCTAGATCCCATGCCTTGATTTTTGATCCTACATGTTTTGTAATGTCAGTGAAGCATAAACCCCTAGTGGATTTTTAAAGTTTACTCTGTATCTTAGTATATGCCAGGACTCATGTTATCATACCAGGAATTTCAAGAGGAAAGACAAATGTATCCATGAAAAGATGTAGCTGACTTATTCCCTGCAAAGCCAAGGGCCATGTACTCAAGCAAAGTTCTACAGGGTTCCCTTGCTTCCATCTGGCCCCTAATGCCCTGAAGAGCTCCCTGCCTCCAGTCCCAATGTGCAGATTGTGGGAAATCTGCACAGTAGCCTGCAGCCTTGAAGTTTTTACAATAATACTAAAATGTTGCAAATAATGCATTATATCCCAGTAAACTGATAATTAAGGTAAATTTAAGAAACACTCAAACATATTTAAGTAGATAAATACATCTCAATTTACCTTAGCTCTACCTTTATAGCAACATCTCTTTTTGCCTGCTTTGTTCTCTTCAGAGCATACCTATTTTGTAAGAATGATTATTTTTTTAATCAGGGATGAAGCTGAAATGCCATTATCCTTGTATTCCCCTCTACACACCTGGGTACATAGAATTAACTGGGCTATCATGAGAACAAACTTTATGGCAAGATTTACACTGACTTTGGACACTACTTATTTTGATTTGGTCTGTTTTGCCTCTTTCCACTCCTAAGTCACTGCCACGGCTAAGTCACTGAAATACACAAGCACTTAACAAATAATTTATTTCTAGCTAAACAGTTTGAATCTTAAAGGTTTGGATCACTTCACACAGTATGCAAACAACTTTTGCTTTCCTTCAGCTGAGATTAGTTTGGAAATTCATGTACCAGATAAGAGCTGGGCTTCCTGAGATATCGAAAGTGTACATATACATTCCTAGTGTTCATGATGAATCGTATACATTTGCACAATAACAACTGCTGTCCTACAAGATGATGTATAAGGATGTTTTATAAAATCCTTCTAATCTTTTTGTATCTTTTTTGCTATTAAATAGTAATATCTGTGTGAGACTACGTACCTGATAATGTACAGTCTTCGATTTCTGCAGAGTGAGGATAATTCTGTCACCCAGCCAGTCTGATGCTCCTAGCTTGTCTCAAGTTTCACTTGAGCTAAAACTCTTATTTGTGTTAGCCTTTAAATGAACCATTAAAAAACATTTGGGTTTTTTTCCTCCGTTAAGCTGTTTTCCAAATCATCTATTTCATAGTTATTAGAAAAGCCAACAATAATGCTGCTAGAGATGTGCTTTTTGTTATGAAGAAAATGTAAATGTTCCCTGTGTGTGCGTGTGTGTCATGTTTACTGGTTCAGAGAAGCTAGGATGAAAAATCATTATGATCTGGATTATTTCTAAAGCAACTAGCAGTGGCATCTAGAAATTAGATATTTCTCTGTTTAAGTTCCCTGCTGGGTTCAGTCCAGTTGGTTTCTCATCCCTGCTCCGGGGCCTGTTTCTTTATTTTACATCAAATAGTCATTGGCTAAAATGTATAAATAGTCCTCAGAAAAGAGGCTAATATCTAGATATTCACCCCTTCCTCAAATATACATGTCCGTGACTACTACATTATTGAGTTATTTGCTCTCATTTCCTCTCTGGCTTTATGAACCTTGAATTCTTTTCTGCATCTTCAGCAAGCAGAACCCATTCCCCCTTCTGCTTCTCACTCAACACACATACCAGGAATAGAGTGGTACTCTGGGAACTGTCCTGACACAGGAGACACAAGTTTGATCCCCTCTGGCTAAGAAAAGCTTAGAACTCATACATGAGGCAAGTGCTCTAATTACTGAGACACTGGATAAAAAGGCTCCACCTCCACCTCCCAGTGCAAGTTTTCTTAAGAAAATTACACTACAGTATCTTTATAGCAAAGGGAATGTTGCCTTTTCCTAGAGTTAATATTTTATCATAAAGTATATTTTAATATTTAAAATTATTGAGGCTCTAAGCATCTATGAATTAATATTTCTTAATATATTTTATTAGGCTTTAACAGAGGGCAAGAATGGCTGGTATTTCATATTTTCAGGTAATGAATCTGGTTGAAGCTGAATTTTATAATTATCACTAGAGTTGGGCAGTAAACGTGAAATAATTCCTAGGAAAAACGAAATCCATATTCTATGTTTCTTTCATGTAAATATCCAAAGATTTCAAAAGAAACCTTGTTATGTTTTGTTTCTTTTTTTTTAAGACCATTTGTTTAAAAAAGTATTTAGAATAAAAAAGTACAATCAACTATTTTTATTACAGCTTGGTCATTTTGCTTATTTCTTGATTACAGCCAAAACCTTGACAATGATGCCAATGTGATTTGTCAGTTGCGTACTAATAATTACAAATTACATTTATATAGTACCTCTGATCCATAGATCTTAAAGTATTCTAGAGTTTGACTGAAAACCCACCAAAGCCACTAGACATCAAATTAAACCTTTATAAACAGGAGTGTGTGGTATTTAACTGAGACAAAGTGATAGTGTATTATTTAGCAAATGTTACCAAATGAGTAACTGGAAGAGCTAGGAATAAAATACAATAGTGGAAACTATCCCATCTTATAACAGACCATGACTAGGTGGTCAGGCACTATAATGGAAGATTATAGCAATAGATTTGAACTCCTTCATTTTTCAGATCTCAAATTAGTGTTCAAACCACTGAATAAAAAAGAGCATCAATTCTGAATAGCTATGAGCACTGTGTTGTGTTTGCTTTGCACCTAGGAATCTCAACCTAAATACAATACGCTAGACTCCAAGTTTCAGAGACATCTAAGAATAAAAGGCAACAGGACTGGACATAAAGATAAATTAAAATAAAAATGCAAAGTCTTCTGTATAACAAAAGGAGTTTTCATATCTATTAATGTTTTTTTCATGTGCTGGATATAAGGTAATGAGCAATCCATGAGGATCAAGAATCAATTATGACACATAATAGGTAGCATAAATATAAATATTGGTACCGTTTAAATTTTCTGCTCCCTGGGTCTGGTCTTCCTGTTACAGATGCAGTATTTTCAGTCACATTTTTCAGAGAAAATTCAGAGAAATTCAGAGAAATTGTATAGGCAAAAAATTGCATTTACCAAAAGGTAGGCCAGAACAAATGAAACTTGAAAGTATATTTCTTTATTTCAAATGTATATTTTGCTTAAATACTGAAGAACTTATGAAGAACATACTAGGCACATCTCCACCTGTGCTTTAATGTGCATTAACCTATTTTAATACACATTAAATCATCACAAAAAAATGCTCTTAAGCTAATGCACATTAAAATAGGCTAATGCACATTTTTCTAGTACCTTACAAAAGAGGTACTAGATTTAATGCACATTACCTAAAGTGTGTTAATGAATATGTAGACATGCCCATAGAGAGCAGAATAGAGAGGATGGTCTTATGATACCTCCCTATTTTCTTTTTTTTTAATAGCTATTTGAGGAAATCCTGGCAAATCTATTCAGAGATGATCTTTTCAGACAGCTAATTTTGTTTGCTCTCTTTGCAAAGGAAATATTCTCTCCTGTTCCCTACCTTATTTACTTTTCCAAACAATGGTATTATTATTATATATTTGTGTTGGTATAGCACCTAAGGAATCCAACTAAGGTTGTGGCCTCATTGCTTGAGGACACTATATAAGCATGTAATGAGAAGCAGTCCCTATCTCTATACCAAAACCAGACAGTTTGTATGTGCAAGAAGAAATAAAGGGGTAAAAAGATTGCAAAAAGTCACACTACTAGGCTGAGAGGGGATGTGACTATTCTCCATAAATATTTCAGGGAATACAGACCTGGGACAGAGAATAAAAGACAGCATTGGCACAAGCACAAATGGGTACCAAACTGGCTATGAATAAATTTAGGAAAATGGGTGTCTTTAAGTTTATAAGGATCAGAAGACTACAGTCCTCGAACAGCCTTCTAATACGCAAAATGGGCATAAAGAAAAACCTAACTAGGAACTTGACTTTGGGAAATTTATAGACTGAATTATAGAAAGTGGTTGTCTTTTACATCGGGAGACAGGCCTTTATAACCCAAGAGGTCCTTGTAGTCACATGTCCCTACTTCGAAGACATAGCCAAGATTAGAGTACAGTCTCAGGGAACATTTGCTCCACTGAACCACACCGCCTTATGCTTACAAAATGGTAACCTAACTAAAATCAAACTCTTAATTTTTATGAATTTGCAGTTCCTAATTTGTGTTCACAAGGGTTTTTTTGGTAGTGGGGATGGACCATTTCGAAACTTTGATATAAGAGCCGATTGCCTTTTCTACTCTTAAAGTCACAAAAAAGCAATTCCTGCTCCTCCTTTAATGTCTTTCTATGCATCTCTCCACTGAATATTGCATTTGGCTTATGGTTTGTACACACAGGCACCTTGCTGAACATATTGATTCCTAGTTTGCCCTGTCTTGGGCTAAAAAATAGTTCAATTAAATAGAATCTCTGCAATGTTTATGTTTGTTTAGAATGTATACTTGACACTTTATTGATTCCATTATCCCATGTAATAGCACAGAACCATATAAATATATACTGTATGACCATGGATTTGCCAATAAATTGTAGCCTAAAAAAATTCTCCATAGAAAAATAATATTGGTCATGTTGACATCAATCTTCATTTTAAGGGAAAGAAAAAGACAACTTTTTAGAAGACTGTGCAAAACTGGATTTGCCATTAGACATGGGAAACTTAAACAGAATTTGCAAATCATTTGTTAACCATTTCTATTAATTTCCTCCCTTCCCCACCCCAATCCCCCACCAGCCCCTGCCCTCTGGGTATGGATGACCAAAGTTCACATTTCAGAAATGTTCAAAGTTCAGAAATCTCTTTCTATCCAGATGGGTTTTTCACTTTGGAAAGTTATAGTTTGATATTAGTTCTTGCAAAATGGAATCTTCTAGGGGGAAAAATGCCTCTTATTTTCAACCTATTAAAATTTCATTCATTATTTGCATCATTTCATCTCCTCACAATTGAGTTAACAGCACATTGCTCTGACTGCTGTAGAATAAGTGAAGAATATTAAAGCCATTTTAATTTAGGATTTGGAGGATTAGACTGATACCATTAGAAAACACTGCACAAAAAATGAAATATTTGTATCCATTATGTTCTTTTCACCAAAATCTAAGGACCATTGCACTTTAGAAACAAGTAATATATTTCACTGATTAAAGTAGGCTCAAGTTTAGTCTTCCTTTTGAACTCTTTTAATTTATAAACATTACAGAGACAGTCAAAAGGAGCTTTATTATTAGTCCACTCCATCTGACTTACACTACTACAGCATTTCAAAGCATCTGGCAAGATGGCTTAACTGGCTTTCTAAAAACTGCTTTTGTAAAGGAAATTCCACCTGGAAAATATTGTTTTTAACTCTTTTATAAGTGCCTCCCTGAGGAGCACCTAGGCACACTAGAACTGTCTTGGAAGATGCTTAGGCTTCCTTGTTCACTGTTTAAAGACCAGAGAGCATGTCTACATGTTCATTAATGTACAGTAGTTATTGCACATTTAATTTAGAACTTGCTTAATGAAGTACAAACTAAATGTACAGTAACTCATGCTACTGCACAGTAGTGCCAGTGCATGGTTTGTTAGTGATGCTTTCTGTTCAGAAGCCTAATAACACTGCACAGTAGTGTATTAGCACAGTTTTTGACTAGCAGTGTTATTAAGCTACTGCACAGTAAGCATCTCATGTAGGCGTGCCCACAGACACCTAAATTTGTCTATTTGGATTAGATTTATTGAGTAAAGTGGCTAAGTTAAGGGGTGTACAAGATAAATTTAGATCTGACCCTTACTGTCTAAATATTTTTGTCTTTTCTCAAATTCTAATGATTAGAACTTCAAGAAAAATAAAACAAAAATATGTTCAAATGGATATTCACTATGGGGTGCTTCTGTGAGACCAATTATTCATGTTCTTTTCCTTTGAAGTACTATTTGGGACTCCAAGACAGAGTCCATATCACAATGAAGATATGCTGTAAAAATCATAGAAAATTAGGGTTGGAAGGGATCTCAGGAAGTCATCTAGTCCAACCCCCACTTAAAACAGGACCATCCCCCCAACTAGATCATTCCAGTCAGGGCTTTGTTGAGTCAGGATTTAAAAACATCTGAGGATGCAGATTTTACCACCTCTCTAGGTAACCTATTCCAGAGCTTCACCATGCTCCTAGTGAGAAATATTTTCCTAATATCCAACTAAACTTCTCTTGCTGGAATTTGAGACCATCGCTCCTTGTTCTGTCATCTGAGAATAGTCTAGCTCAGTGATTGAGCTGCAATGAAAAAGTTAATTTGTAGCATGCACCCAGTGCTCCACAGCTGCTAGTAATTTGGTCATATTTTTTTCAGGACAGTTTTAACACTGTACAGAGTATTCATGTTTCCTTTATATGCAAATTATTTTATAGAAAAATAACACTTTGTTTTATATTCCATTCTTATTTTGCTTGCATGTCAAAACAGATTTTTTGACCTAGTTTGCTGAATATTAAATATTCTTTCATGTAATGACCAAATATTGCAAGTAAACACATTACAAAAGATTACTTTAAATGATGGTATAATGATCATCTATGCCTTAGTCACTCAACACCCAAGGACAGGTTAATAGAATTAGCCATCATTATTGTAACTAATTTTTGGTATTACTTCTAGAAGGATCATCATTTAGAAACTGCATAGCCAGGGCTGGCTGTGACATATTACTAGCAAGATCCTAGAGTACCAGGAGCCAAGTCAATTGTCTGAGGGGCATCTACAGGTAACTTACTAAGGGCTTGATCCAAAGTATATTAAAGTCAATGGAAAGATTCCCACAGACATCACTAGTTTTGGATAATACCTTAAGTCAGGTCTTCCCAAATGGCAGCCCACCGACCAGCTGTGGCACACGGACTCCCTCCTGGCCACCACTCCTCCCACTGCTCCTTCTGTTACGGTGACAGGGAGCCGTGGGCTGCCCCCCTCTATTCCAACTTACGCTTCCTGCTGTACTCCTGAGGGAATGGAAGCATGGTGGGAAAGGCCCTGGGAAGGGTCTATGCTACTTGTACTCTGCACACAGCCAGGGCGAGAGGAGCTAGGCTGCAGGATTGTCTGAAAGCATTCAGGCTGCATGTGGTAAGGGAGGAGAAAAGGCTGCCTGTGGAGCCAGGGAGATCCTAGCAAGGCTGCCTTAGGGTGCATGGCCTGTGCAGAATGTGGCCCAGAGAGGTGCAGCCTGAAGCTCATTTGGCGCCCTGCTGCCCAGAAATTGCTTAACCCTGCCCTGCCCTACATCTCTGATCCATTGTAATGCTTGCTTCAGCTTAAATATGTGAACAGTCACCATCGACATCAGTGAGAATATATACATGCTGAAAGTTGCATCTGTTGCCAAATGAAATCCATAGAAAGACTTGTTCAATCAGTAATGCCATTTTTGTCTCATTTGCAGCTGAAAATTATTCTGGCAAAGGATACTTTAACAAAATAGAAATAGTTCCTTGCAAATTTAGTTCATTGCAATAATTGCCTTTCTATCTTTTGTATCTTAAGTAGTTCTAGCACAAGAAAAAATTCAAAATACAAATAATTTTTTTATAAATAAAAAAATCCATGCATTTCCTGTATATAAAGGTATTTGAAAAAGATATTTTGGAGAAGATCTTTGTTTTTGCAATGCATAAATGGAAATGAAAAGTAATACACTACAGACATTAGCTAAAACTGGAGAAAAATATTAATGTATAGAACTACAATAGAATCTAAGATTGCCTGTTATGCCCATGTGAGAAATAGTTCAAATGATAGGCACTTGATACAAACATTAGCCCAAATCAGTATGTTATTTACATCATGAGAAATACAATACAAATTATACAACCCTTAATTTATTTTTCTTGTTTTGACTTTGATAACTAGTCTGCATTATTTGCATAGTATAGGCATTACTCTGTATGTTTAATACAAAGTAGGACTCAACAATTTTGAAAAACTGAGTTAGAACTCCTAGTTTATCTAAAGTAACTGAAGAATTTTTAAGGACAGGCATTATAGATCATTTTTATTATGCCTAGGTAGGTCACCTTCAGAGTTATTTTTGAAGAATAGCTTTAGGCCATAATGAAAAAGATTATTTCTCTTTTGCCTCAATTACATTCTCTTCTTCCATTTTTGCAGAAGGGACAGCACCTGAGGACACCCTTGAGTCTTTGCTGGCCATCGTGAAGGCCATATGTTAAGCAGTACAAACCCTTTCCAGCTTTAGCATTTGGTTCTTTGGCGGCTCCCCAGGAAGCACTGTAGCAGCTTTGGAATTGCCTGTAGGCCCGTCATACGATTTGTCTTCTATGAGCCTGAATACACAGTCATGTTGTTTCTCTGAAAACTAACTTGCTTTCAACTGGCTGATTCTGGGAAATATGCAAACTGAATGCTCATCATTACATGCTTGAACTTTGTTTTATGCTTTTCTAGGTGTTTCCTTGTAAGTGGGGATTGGTTTTATCTTGTTAGACTTATGAAAGAGAAGTATGCTCTAAGTCTGCCTTTCAAAGATTCTTGCTTTATATAGAAAGCCCCCCCCCATTTACATAAGTATATTAAAATGTTTATTGTAATAATACCTGGTTTTTGGTTAAAAAAATACTGCTTCTCAATGAGCTGTGAAGTCTTAGCTACTTTTCATTTTAAATAAAAAATGAGTTCATGTATCCAAAGATGTTAAGAGAAATTGAGACAGGAGCATTATTTTATGGCTAAATTTAGAAAAAGAATGAATCAGGCTTCTTAACTAACCAGTGAACTCTAGAAAAAGTGAGTTTACAGCAGCAGAGAACTGTGGCAATTAAATGTCCCCAAACTATTATCATTTATATTTCTTTTGCTCTGCTACAGTACTCAAACCTCACAAACTCATTAGCCTCCGTGACTGACAAAACAACTGCTCTGTTCATTCAAATGCAACTCAGGAAAAAATGGGGGGGGGGTTAGATTCAAATAGATTTTGCTATCCTTTGACTTCTGTTTCTCCTTTTCCCATGACTTCATGTTTCCTTATTCCAAAAAGACATAAGAAATGCAGAAATAAGAAATAAGATGTAAGAAATTGGATTATTTCCAATGGTAATAATACCATGTAGTCTAGGAACACTGGACTGGAAGGAGTTTTCTGGGCCATCAAGTTTCATCTCTTGTATTTCAAGATAAAACATCAAACCTGACTGCCACTTTGTCTTTGGGTGAGCTCCCTCAACTGAACCATCCTCACAGTGATGAAAAGAGATACAAGTAATACATTTTGTCTGGATATAGCTTAGTCAGGCAGAGTTTACGAAGTGTCTAGTGATTTTCGAGACACTCCAGGGGTAGAGAAATTCTTACACTCCTCTTTCTAATTGGAACCTCACAGATAAATTCCTACATCCTGAAATTAGTTCTTCTCTGCCCTAGCATCACCAGAGGTCTTGCACATTCTCCTAAGCCTCACTATAAAATGTGTCTTGTTTTCCTCCTTAGGAAACAGGTGTTCCTCATTTGATAGGTAGAGTACATGACACTTGCACACATGTGCTCACACACACAAACACACACATAGGCTTTACAAGACAGCCGGCCAAACCCAGAGTTCTTCTTCATTGAAAATGTTATTTTTAGAAATTTGTCACCCAGCTTTAATTAAAATAATATTTTCCATAAGTACCAGTGGAGCCACTTTTCATCTATACTAGGAAATCAGGATCATTGTTACACAATATGTGTCTGGGTATAAATGTTGTTTGTTCTTTTCTAAGGTTATGGGCTCAATTTACAACAATCAATATAACCAATTTTTATTCAAATGACTTATGCAACTATAGCAGAAAATTATGTCAGAAGGATTTTCTCATTTTCTAAAAGGAAAGATAGCAGTCTGTGCCACTATATTTTACATTAATCACACAAGTTTTGCTCATACTAAACCCTCCTGAATCATTCCTACTGAAGAAAATTACTTCATTTGCTCTAATCAATCTTAGGTTTACAGTCAGCCTGAGCATATGGAAATAAGAGCATGTATCTAGCAATGTGTCTTTCCAGCATGATTAAAATGAGACACAAATTATTATAACCCAGAATTAATATTGAACCATCCTTAAAATACAAAAAATCTGGAGAATATTTAATTCCTATTATCTTTCTTTTTAATATACTTTTACCCTTTCTGGCCTCAGCTGAAAAGGAAAAAGGCAGGAGATGAGACAGAAGTTTCCTTTAGCATTTCAGGCAGCACTTGAAATCTGATCTGGTCAGGAATTTTCTGATTTTTTTTTTTTGATTAGGTAATCCAGATTTGTCTTGGATCACAGGGAAAGGAAAAAGCAGCAGCCCAATGGTTATGGCAAGCATGTGAAATGTAGGATATCTGGGTTTAAGTTGGTTTGAGGTTTAAGTTGTGCCAGTTTTGGAGCCAGAGAAAGAATCAGGAAGACCAAGGACTTTATCCTGTATCACCCACGAGCAGTGCCAGCAGGACCCAGCTGGGCCTGGCATAATGTCCCTGAGTGCTGTGACAGGTCCTGCCACTGTGGGTCCAGCCCGGCCAGGCCACAAAGGGGCCCCAGGGCTGGCAGAACCCAGCTGGGTTCGGCGCATAGTCCTTGAGAGCTGGGAGCTGGCAGCAGCAGACTCAGAGTGCCCCACTCCCACTGCTCTTGCAAAAGGCAAGTTATGGGCCCTGGGCAGGGAGGCTGTGGCTCTACAGGAGGCAGCTGGGACTGTGGATGGGGGGGCTGTGGCCCTGCAGGGGGAGACCTGAGATCCTAAGCAGGGAGGCTGGGGTCCTCCCTGGGGAGCTGGGAGCCTGGGAAGGGGGCTGGAGACCTCTGGGGTACCTGGGACCCTGAGCAGGGGTGCTAGGGTCCTTCAGCAGGGACCTGAGACCCTGGGTGGGGTGACTGGAGCCCTCCAGAGGGAATCTGGGGGGCCATTCCATGTGCTGGGGGGGGCCTGCACTGTGTTGGAGCCAGGGGAACCACCCCTCCTGAGCAGTCTCCCCACAAGGTCCCCTACACCCACAGCCCCCCAGCAATTTCCCCATACCTACCCACACACCAACCTACATCCCTCCACACACTCACCCACCTTCCCCCACACTCCTCCCCATCCCCTTCCTGCAAACACCACATCCCCCCATCACACACCCATCGTGTGCAAAGAAAACCAAAAGCACACATCAACACATATAGGTATTTAGAATTCATTTTATCATGATGATAGAGATATTGGTAGGCTTCCAAATTGCTTTAACATTGTAAATATACCAATGAAGCATTGCCCAACTGATTGCTGTTTCTCTGTCTCTGTCTCTGTCTCTAGATATGTGTGTGTGTGTGGATTGGTCTTTTGTTTTAAATGTGGAAGAACATGGATTTTGGGGTATTTTTAAAATAGATTTGGGATGCTGCTGCAGCAGTCCAGCTGGCACAAGGGGTAGTGTCCCCAGGTACCAATTGGCTGGGCCCCAGGAGCTTCTGAGAGTGAGTAGCCCTGAGCAGCTTGCCAGGGCAGCTTTTTGTATGGATGGGGCCAGCGCAAGGCAGCTTTTTATACTGCTGGCAACAGTACAAGTGCTGGCTCTGGGCTCTAGCTCACCACAGGCTGAATATCTTGGAGGAGCCAGGCAGGGGTATTTTGCCCCAAGTGGCACAATTTGCTCCAGAACAAAATGCATGTCTGAGCACATGTGCTGAGGCAAAGATCCCCAGCTCAAATTTGCACCACTTCTATTTGAGCTGCTGCAAGCACACATGCTTGCATCCCTGGATGTGCCCTGTAAGTCATCTGTATTGTATTGTAGGGTTTAGCATAGCGCCTATCACTGAAATATTCAAGCATTAAAATACATGTGGTATTATTTTATTTTTATATATTACATTTATTTTCTGATCCACTGGTGGACAAAATTGTTTATACAACAACCTAGTGAATACTCAAGGAAAATTCCATTTTTATCTGCATCATGCAATTCCACTAATCATATTTAAAACACTCTTAAATAAGTAAGTTGTGTGACCTTAGTAACTGTAGTATTCCCAAAATAAGACAAGAAGCTGTTTCCTCTCAGTATAATTGTCAGCTTTTAAAGAATGAGCTATGTAACATGTCCCAAACTAGGGCCATAAAATTATAGAAAAGGACTTGAAGGAACCTCAGGAAGTCATCTAGTTCAACCCCCCAGCTCAAGGTAGGATCCAAGCCAAATGTATTCCTGTCATAACATCCTTGGGGAAGTTTATCTGTTAACTGGATGCATCTAAAATGGATACAGCATTGCAATTACTTTTGACTGTCCTTCAACCAGTGTTTATGGATTAGTGATGAATTCTGATGAAGTGAACTTGGGTTCATGAAAGCTTGTGCTCCCTCTCTCTCTCTATATATATACATATATTATTTAGCTAGTCTACAAAGGTGCATTCCCTACTCTGCCTATGGATTAGTGTGCTTCTACTATATTCCTTTTTTATTTGAAAAGCATTTTGGAATGGTTGTGCTGAATTACACAGAAAAATAATAATATATACATCAAACTATGAAAGCATGTTTCTTCATAAGCTTATTATTACAGCTGGTTGGAAAAGAGTTTTCCCACTCAGGATTTTGAAAAGTAATTAATAATAAAAAGGATCATTCTAAACATTTCATATTGATAATTTTCATATTTTTGTTGAGAATTTAATTTAGGTTTTTCCCTTTCCTATTTTTTTATTTCTATTCTAATTTACATTTCAAAAAAGGAAGCTATTTTAAAAAAAATAAAATGAAGTGTTATTATAAGATATTGATACAGATGTTATGACAATAAATGCCATGAACTATTGTGGAGACCAGAACTATACGTGGGTTCAAACAGAGATTAGACATTTTTTGTAGGATAAGTCTAGAGCGGGGTTATCAACACATAACAGTTAGGGATGTAACCTACTCAAGGTAAGTAGAATGTCATGGTAGGGGTGGATCACTCTATTATACCTTTCCTCTAAAGAATCCCAAGTGCCACTCTCAGAGAGGCACTGGGATAGATCAACATTTGATCTGGCACAGTATAGCAATCCTTATATTCTTACCTTCTTTAAAACTTTTCTGGGAAGTGGGGAACTCAGAAAAAGTGGCCCATTCCTGCTAAAAGTTTCTGTTTAAACAAATGGATACTTGCTATTGATTAAATTGCTTCATTGAGAAATCCTTAACCATTGCAACCCATTACCTAATAAGGCAAATACTCAGTTTGCGAAGTTGGAAATCAGTGGATTGGAAAAAGTACTTCATATAGTGTACTATTATTGATTGGTCTCATTCAGAAACAGAATTTCTAAAGGGCAGGTTATATTATGATTATTTAAAAAAAACAACAAAAGAACCAAATTATTCCAATGAAAGCAATCTCCAGGGTATCTGGACTCTAAAGCCTGGTTCTATGTTACTATATGCAACCTATTTAACTGAGAAGCTTGATGGCTGGTCATGGCTTTCTCTAGAGTGTTTCAAAGATACTTCCTACAATAAATAAACAAGATTTAAAACCATAATGTAGTGTTTCAGAACTTTCTATACCATTTTTTTTTCATCTGGACCCTTAAAGCTTGTTTCAGGGGCTGGTAAAGAGGCGCCATCCTATCCCCATGAACAGGACAGAACTTACTGGTCTCACACAGCATTTGCAAATTTCTAGCAGCTCCATGAATCTAAACACAGTGAGGATGGCTTGCTGCCTACAAGAAAGCATGAACTAGAACATGATATAATTTGGATAGCATTTTCCATGAAATGTTTGACTGTTCTGTTTCAAAAAGATGATTCTGAGAATGGTAATGAAGGTTGCACTACTCAATATTTAGACACTGTCAATGAGAAGAGATCCAACTAAACTGCAGTAATGAACCACCAGCCCTGTGGTGATATCCATATTGAATCTCAACAACAAAAAGCACAGATGCCCAATCTCTTATATAAACATGGCTACACTGTGCCCAAGGGAAACCATCAGAAAGATTTCAGTCACAATCTGCAAGACAAGGGTTAATAATGCTATCTGACAAAAGTCAAACCCAAGTTGCCAATGTGCTGAAAAAAAAAGGGTCTCAAGGTTGATACCAAAATACATTATGAGTATATTAGCTTCATTAAAACTTCATTCATTCATTTACTATTTCTTAGTGGAACTACAGTTCCTTAAATGAAATCCTTTAATCAGTGGAGGAGATGCTGTCTTTCAAAGATGGCCACTCAATTCTTCATGCCACAGTTGTTGTTGTTGTCATTAGCGATTCTTCACAGTCAAGGATGATCACTCCCATGGGTCAAATAAAGTGTTGTAAAGGAGTGCTGATGGCTAAGAAGGCTGATTCTAGAGCCACAGGCTCCCTGGCAAATGCCACAGGTGGTGGTTAAGGGAGGATCAAACCATGGATTTCCTAGTCTTGTTTCCTTTCCTTCCATTTGTTTTTATGCTTCCAGTGTGAGACTGTTATCTTCAAAAATGTACCTTCTCTCATAAGGTGTCACCATGTAGCCCTGCCCCAGGCTATTTTTTCCCAATTTGTGGTTTCAATGCCACACTTCTTCAATGTTCACCTTCAGGGTGTCCTTAAAGTGTTTCCTTTGGTCCCTGTGTGTCTTTTGTTCTGGGCCGAGTTGGGAGTATAGTAGTTGTTTTAGTAAATATGAATTCAGGTGTCTTTATGGGAATGCCAAAAGCATGAGTAATAAACAGAAGGAACTTGCGCTCCTTCTGGTAGATGAGCAATTTAATCTCATTGGGTTGATAAAGATCTGGTGGGACAATACGTGAATATTGAGTGAATATTGGGGCAGTGAATATTGAGGGCTATAGGCTCTGTAGGAAGGATCAGGTTGGGAAGAAGGGAGGAGGTATGGCCCTCTATGTAAAAGGCTGGTTTCACATTTCATAGTGTACAGGTCATGTCCCTTGATAGAGACATCCCTTGAGACCCTCTGTGTCAAGATACGAGGGGGTTCAGGAGGGGGAGACCTGATGGTGGAAGTCTACTACAGGCCTCCCTCCCAAAAAGAAGAGAGTGATCAAATATTCTCCAGGAAACTGACTAAGGCAGCCAGCACTAAAGACCTGATTGTCATGGGTGACTTCAACTATCCCGACATCTGTTAGGAGAACCATTCAGCTAGTTTCAGCAGGTAAGCCAACTTCTTGGCAGCTACTGACGACCTGTTCCTGATACAGACTGTGGAAGGGCCAACTAAGGGTAAAGCCACTCTGGACTTAATGATGACTGAAGGGGAGGACATGGTAGGATTGGAGGTACTCTGGACAACAGTGATTATGATCTGATTAGGTTCACTGTGCAACAAAAATCTGGGAATTCAGATAGTAGAACAGAAGTCCTAGATTTCAGAAGGACAGACTTTGGCAAACTCAGGAGTCCAGTTAGAGAGACCCTCTACAACCAGTGACTGGGTGATTTGGGCGTTAAGGAATGATGGTGCTTCCTCAAGGGGGCAAGTCTTACTTCTCAAAAAGAGGCCATTCCTACACAGTCAGAAATGGGAAAGGAGCCAAAAGATCCGCTTGACTCAACAGGGTCATTAAGGAACTATTGAAAAAGAAAAAAGAAGCATATAAGCAATGGAAAAATGGTTCAGCATCCAGCGAGCAGTACACTTATATAGCCAGGGTCTGCAGGTATGAGACATGGAAAGCCAAGGCAGGAACTGAGCTCAAGCTGGCAACCAAAATAAAGGACTGTAAAAAGTCCTTCAATAGGTACATAGGGAGCAAGAAAATAAATCAAGCTCCACTGTGGGACCTCTACTAAATATGGAAAGGCCGCCCACAGTTGATGCCCGCGAAAAGGCAGAGCTCGTAAATACATACTTCACATCAATATTCCTGAAATCTGGCAGGAGCTGTTCATCTGTCCAGAGGCCCAGGGAATATGGGAAAGACAACAGACCATATTAAATCAGTCCCAAAAAGGTGAGGGTATTCTTAGCACATTTGGATGTTTTCAAGTCTTCTGGGCAAGATGACCTGCATGTGAGAGTCCTGAACGAACTGGCTGAGTTCATAGCAGGGCCTTTGGTGAAGTTGTTTGAAGTGTTGTGGAACTTAGGAGTGGTGCTGAATGACTAGAAGAGGATCAATGTGGTACCAATCTTTAAGAAAGGGAAGAGGGATGACCCTTCAAACTATAGACCAGTCAATCTGACTTTGGTCCTGGGAAAAAAATTTGAAAAAATCATTAAGGAGGCCATCAATCACAAACTTGTAACTGGTGGAGTATGAAGAAGCAACCAGCACAGCTTTGTCGGGGGTAGATCATGCCTGACAAGACTGGTATCCTTTTCTGACCAGGTAACTAACCAGCTGGACAAGGGGCATGAGGTTGATATCATTCACTTGGACTTCAGTAAAGCCTTTAATTTTGTTTCCCATGAGATTATCTCTAAAACTGGAGGGTACTGGCATAGACCAGTCTATAGTGAGGCAAATGGACAACTGGTTTAGAGGCCAACCCCAGAGAGTTGTAATCTATGGCATGGCCTCATCCTGGAGGGCCATCTCCAGTGGTGGCCTCCCGGGATTGGTGCTTGGACTTGTGCTCTTTAACATAGTTTCATAGTTTATAGTTTCATAGTTAGTAGAGTCAGAAGGGACCTGAGCAGATCATCGAATCTGACCCCTTGCCATGGCAGGAAAGAATGCTGGGGTTAAATGACCTCAGCAAGGTGTTCATCTAGCCTCCTCTTAAAGACCCCCAGGGTAGAAGCCAGCACCACTTCTCTTGGAAGTTGGTTCCAGATCCTAGCCACCCTGACCATGAAGTAGCGCCTCCTGATATCTAGCCTAAATCTACCCTGTGCCAGCTTGTGACCATTATTCGTGGTCACTCCTGGTAGTGCTTGGGGGAACAGGGACTCCCCCAATGCCTGCTGGTCCCCTATGACTAGTTTGTAACAGACCACTAGGTACCCCCTTAGCCTTCTTTTGTGGAGGCTGAATAGGTTCAGGTCCTGTAGCCTTTCCTTGTAGGGCCTGCTCTGCTGTCCCCTGATCATGCGAGTGGTCCTCCTCTGGACCCTCTCCATGTTGTCCACATCCCTCCTGAAGTGCAGCGCCCAGAATTGAATGCAGTATATTCCAGCTGCGGCCTGGCCAGTGCCACATAGAGGGGGAGTATCACCTCCTTGGACCTGCTCAAGATGCATCTGTGGATGCATGACAAGGTGTGGTTGGCCTTCCTGACTGCATGCCCACACTGCCAGCCCATGTTCATCTTGGCATCAATGATGACTACAAAATCTTTTTCTGCCTCTGCACTGACAAAAAGGGAGATATATTTATCAATGACTTTGATGAGCGGGGGTGGAAAGCTAAATGATTAAGTTTGCAGATGACAACAAGCTGTGGGGAAATGCGGGCATATCAGACAATAGGGTAAGGATCCAAGATGACCTTGGCAGACTGGTTCTATGAGCTGAATAGAATCAGATGAGGTTCAACGGGGAAAAGTGCCAGGTTCTTCATTTGGGTGGGAGGAACCTCTACCACAACTATATGATGGGTGGTAGTCAACTGACTGGCAAAGCCTCTGAACAGGACCTGTGGTTAACAATCAACCAGGAGATGAACATGAGCCAACAGTGCAATGAAGTCGCCAACAGGGCAAATAGAACTCTGGCATGCATCAGCTGATATGTGGCCAATAGAACCAGGGAGGTGCTCCTCCCTCTCTATTCGCCATTGGTGAGGCCACAGCGGGAGTACTGTGTCCAGTACTGGGCACCACACTTCAGGAAGCATATGTATAAGCTCAAGAAGGTACAGAGAAGGGCCACCCATTTGATTAGGGGCCTGGAGAATAGGCTCTATGAGGAGAGACTCTGGGAATTGGGCCTGTTCAGTCTAGGTTGAGCACCAAGTTTTAGGGGAGGAATTCTTCAGGAAGGCACTCCCTGGGAGGACAAGGACCAATGGGCACAAGCTAATTGAGGG